>NC_090699.1:38714816-39339816 GCF_040954835.1 Lepisosteus oculatus
TTGAAGTCTTATAAATGGTAACACCTTTGGGAAGTGCAGAGTAATGAAAGATAGATTCTGAAATCCTAAACATTAATTTTAAAACTTGGTAATTGGCAAAACAATTCAAATAAAAAGCATTATATTTCAATAGAGGTTACACTGTATCTAGGAAATGAATTTTAAACAAGTTCTCTCAGGCAAAAGCCTTGCCTTACAGGAATGATTCTGTAATCAAAATCTGTTTGTGGCCCCTGTTAAACTCAAACACCAGTTAATGATGTAATTTGACTTTGAATGTGAGGTGTTTTACTCTTAACAGTGACTTAATACAAAGGAACACAACAAAACTCTGTTGTCCCCTTAAAGTTTAAATCCTCTTCAGCCTATGAATATTGATTAGGTGGATATTGACGTACCACCTGCCGAGTGTGCTTTAGCTATTGATAACCAATGCTATTTTTTCTGCAGTTCAAACACCAACTGCTAGCTTTCATGTTTGTAAACAGTATTGATCTGCATAATAACCTCAAAATTAGTACCTAGGATTAGGCAAGGACAAATGTACGGCATTTGTTGTGATAAATTCAGCAAAGACCTAATTAAAAACTGAGGTACAAACAGAATCTGATTGACTCGACAACACAGAGTATTTCAGTCATAACTTTTGAATGGAATTGTTAATGAAGTTGCTATGTTCTAATGCTTAAGCATGGACAATTTGAACACAGAACAAAAAAGGATATAAATGTAAAAGTTTTCATCAAATGTTATTACAGAGGTCCTAAAAAGGGCAATTCTCCATTTCATTGTGTGATTTTTATGTTTCTGTGGAAAAAATGGTTTCTATTTTTGTTTAGCATAACAGAAGCCCTAGCATGGCTACTGTTTAAGACAAAACTTTCACTACATGGAGATATGTCTTTCTTTTCAACAACTTCTAAATTGTCTTGCTTGGGAATACAGAAAAATGGGTCTAAATCTAATGTCTATCCTTAGAAGTTAAAGACCTGGAAACAAAAGCATGAGATGTCATTCCGTAAATAACACACTAGATAATTTCTAAAACTTTCACTACTGTACTGTGCATATTGTAAATTTCCTAACTGTATGATTAAATTGCTTTCAATACTTACATACAGTACATCCCTCCTGAACAGCACCTCATATACTGTACCAGTTCATTATGTTTCTGAAAAAGAATAACTATTGTTCTTTAAACCCAGTATTGTAGGTTTTAAAGATCATGAACAACTGATGTACAGTATATTATTGATAGACCGGTCTCTTCAATTACAGCAGGCTAGTATTAGCCAATGTTAAGCTATATGATATACAGCACATTGAATATATAGAACTGTGTATTAAAATATAAGGAGGACATATTCACTATACTGGAAAACGAATTCTAAAATTTAAAACTGTGAACTATCTATAGCTTTTAAAATAGCAACCTAAGTGACTGTTCTTGATTTCCTAATAATAAAGCGATGGGAAGTAATAATACAGTAATTTTAAATATGTGTAAATATTAGTTTTTTCCCCTCAAAGTGATATATTATGTTGATAATACTATGCATGTATGTGCAGCAAATTTATGGTACATTTTGATCTTATACACCCAAAGAAAAAGAAAAAAATCTTTATTTGCAAACTAGGTTCTGTAAAAATAAATCCATTTTTTTGCAAGGTGAATAAACAATATCTTTGTTGTACAGTTAATGTTTGTCCAGTTAATTTCACTCTATCTGTACAGATACCCTAATCATTTACCCTTCAGAAAATGTCATCTTAGTATCCCTTATGCATGAAATCATCTAAGTCTTTATTCAGGTTCAAAAGTTGTATTATTAACATTATAATTAGCTGCCCTGTGTAGTTTTACTATATTATAACATTAAGCAATTTTCAAACCATTTTGCTGCTGAGATACATGAGCATGTTTAGCTGGCTTTTACAAACTTTTCCTTGTACATCAATACTCCCTAAAGTCTCTACACCTAAAATGTGCTGCATACAGTACTTCTAACCATAAATTCATGTTATAGGTTTTATTTAACAGTAGAGCAAAAACTTTAAAAGATAGTGGACTTGGCCTTGGTGAGCTACTGATTTAACTGACCCAGGCAATCAAGACGTATTTAAAATCAGTGGTTCCCAGTCCTGGTCCTGATGACCAACACACCTGTTGGTTTTCGTTCCAGCCGTTGCTTACACAGTCACACAGCCAAACCCTTCATTGACTTAGTTCTAAAAAGATTCATTTGATGTGTTTGCTCCCAACTCTTAAACATGTTGACCTTTTAATACTGTATTTTGCAAGTGAAATTAAATCCCAAACTTGTGACGAGAAACAAAATATAAATATTCCAATGAAGCAACATCTTAGATTGCATCAGGCTTCAATTATCTCTTTAAGGTGGGGTGGAATTAAAACCGGCAGGGGTGTACTGTAAGTCACCAGGACCAAGACTGAGAAACACTGCTTTAAGTACAGTGTGTTTCCATTTTAAACATGGACTCACATTTGCTTCACAAACACCAGTCAAGCAGAACAACACCAATCAAGCACAGTCATGATGGCTACAGTAGGTAATCAAACCGATTTTTTGTTTTTTATAAACGATATTAAGAATAGTGATACAGAAACCCCGTAGGAAAACGGCTAAAAGCAGCTTTATCAAACTCAGTGCAACAAAATGCAATATTAAATAGTTCTTTTAAATTGAACAATGGAATCTGAAAAACACACTAATATTTATGGTCCAGCAAAAAAAATGTTAAATAATTTAATTTTTATACAACCTCCTTTTCATGTACTGTAGTTGTCACTTAGGTAACAATTATTACCCTACTTTGCAGCTACAGTTACCATAATATATATCTTTTTTTTCAGCGATATTGCCACCACATTTTTAGATGTGCAGCAATGCACACATAGAAAAATCCAGCTTTCTTATGCATTACGCTCAATATGCTGGAAAACACAAATGAGTTCATGTCTGCATGTGTCAAACTGAACAAAACAATACAGTACGTCGCCATGCAAATCACTCTGTTCAGGCAAGACAGGAAACAGAATATCCCCCCACAGCTGGAGGAAAAACACTGGTGAAAGGAGAACATTTGTGTGAGCTAATTTTAAGCAATTTATGCTCCAATTCATTATAGTGCTGAGATCCACGAACACTTGTAATTTGCATTTCCCCCCAAAAAAACTTTCCCTGTACTATACATCACTGCTCCTGAAAGTCTCTGTATAAAACTGTGCAGCACCAGTACCAGTTTGAGCCTGTGCACATCTTAAAGTGCACCACCTGAATAATGTTCCTGGGTGGAATTTTATTCTTAATCTAATTATTTTTTATGTCAGTTTACATTTTTGTTTATTATCCTAGTTTTGTGCCTTTTGTAAAGAACAATATTTGCAATAATTTGTAATAGTAGTATAATATGTTTGGATATAGATCATTTTTTATGTTATCATTCAATATTAATATTATTAACTACTTCTAAATCACATTCCTAATTTGCTAATTAATTCAGACATACAGTACGAATGCAATAATGATAATAACAGTTGGAAAAGAGATTCCAGAATTTCATTGGTCTCGGTCACCTTTGCACGTCAATTTGGTATTACATGAAGTACTATATGTACCTAAAGAACAAAATCTTATATGAGTTTTCAGTATACCATGTACAGTATATAAAAGAGAGACAAAAGAAAAAACTTTGAGAGCAAGTTTTAAATAAGGATAAACTCACTGAAGAAAATTGTCATAAAAGAACAAACCCACCCAGCTTCTGCTACACACACCCACAGAGATTGGCTGAGTCACTTTCTCATCATGGTGTTCATAACAGAGAGATCCTGAAGAAATTAAAGAGAAAAATAGAGAAATAGAGAGAAATCATTCCTAATTGTAAGATTACCCCTATTAACTGAACACTTTCTTTCATTTTAATTGCCAGCATGGAGAATGGAGAGAAGAAAAAAAGATTTAAACTAGATTTTAAAACCATAATTCCTAAGTAGTGCTTCAAATATACTCCACAACACTCTGACAACAAAGCATTGAAATGAAAGACTGTGACTCAAGCTATGGGCTGGGTCAAAAAGACAGCTAGAAAAGTCTCTTGGCTCAGTCTTGTCATGCTCAACCTGAAGACAGCAATGAAATCACTAGTACAGACTCTAGCCTAAAAACAATTCCACATGTGCATTAAAAATTCCCCATTATTTACAAAGTGCTGACATGAAGTCCTGAAAGAATTAGTATTCTGTTAGGTAAATGTTTTCCCTCCGAGCAGTTTTCTTCAATAACTTACAGATGTTAGAACGATACATTGAAAGAGCACTTTCCCACACTGGAATGAATGAAGAAGTATGTAAAAGTTGTTTCTAGCCAAATTTTGACAGTGATCTATGGCTTTTGCTGCCTACATTCAATTGCTGTTATATCAAGCCGTACAGTGTTGGCTGCCAAATATTTAGTGCTGGTTCTATAAACCTGGTGTAGATTATCACTTTGCTGTTTTAAAGTATTAAATAGAATTAAGTCTACTGGATGCTATCCAGGAACAGATGTGCTAGATATAATGTTAGAAAAATGAAAACTCTATACCACAAGACTTTGTAATTAAATGATTTTTAAAAGCAGACAAAACCTTGTTGTGGCTTTTTTTAATACATTTTAAAATATATTAAACCAATTCTTTTCATTCAAGCGCTGTATATTTAAGACATCATCAGCTGGCCATAGGTGTTGCTGTACAGTACTTGGGTGTGTGATAACAAAGCCAGAATGTGGCTTTTGAAATACCCTTTAATATCCCCGAGGATATTAAAAAGCAAAGCTGAGGATTCTGTCACAAAATATCAGACCTCATATTCCACCTCCACCTTGATCCAAGATGATTATTTAACTAAATATAACAGGATAGCAAAGATTCTTATTTTGAGCTGTGGCAGCCCCAGATGTCAATGAGAGAAAATGTTATGTCTGTTAAAGCAGTGAAATCCTGATCGGGAGATTTCCTCCAATGTCTGCAACTTTGATTGGATTGTACTGAAAAAAGGAAGGAAGTAAAAAAAAAAGAAATACAAATTGGGAAAAAAAGGCAAAGAGGCAAGACTTTATTCTTGAGAGGAAGCTACTGTACATACCTTATACGGTATAACCTCTTTTAATCAATAAATGCTAGAGAACAAAAAAAGCAGTGAAAAATATTCCCATGGCAGAAAATAACTAAAGACCGCGAAGGAGGATGTACCTACCACCTACAAAGTTGTTTAGATTGATTCATGTTTTACTTTTAAGTAAACTAGGATATGCTGAGCATCTGACTATTGTTTTTTATTGCCTTGTTTTGGATGCTACATACTTTTGAGAACCTTGTTGGCCTAGATGGTTTCAAACACTCAACCATGTTGCACTGTTTCTACAGATATTATTGTCATTGGATACTTACCATAAAGCATCTCTTGATTATTACTTTTGTCCATGAATAAGTGTTTTCTTTTGTATGTTTGCACGCACAGCTAAGTTATGAACATACTGTGTGCTGTTACAAAATAAGTATAGGAGCTATAAGGCAAATAATCCATTCTTGTTTACCAGTGTAGAGCAGCTTCCTTTGGCTGCTGGGGAATATAGTCCTTATTCATGTTATTAATAATAACTTGCTGGCTAGGAAAACATACTTATCTGCCTGCTAGATAAAAACCTCTAGAGGTATCAGAGATACTGTTCAGTCAGCCTCTGGGCAAATTTGAAGATCTTATCTACCCCAGTGGCCGGGTAAATAAGAGTAACATGAGAACTCTTTTAGTAAGCAGCTGTATAAAAGACAGGTAGTACAGACCTTATTTGAACACTGACAGAGGGAATTATGGTTACTTCTTTGTTTAAAGATAAACATGCAGAGTATATTTTGTTTTGAACTCATGTCGGCTTCTATTAACAGTAGTGGAATTAGTAGCATTTGAAGAAGTACTTGTGTTAGTGTTGTGTTATTATTCTATTCATCATCTTGTTTCATGTAGGTATATACTGTATAGAAGCAACCTCCACTGTTTTGTCCATATTCATAATGAAATGCAATGCACACATCTATTTTTAATTGTAAATAACAGTTACATAAGAATCTGCCAATTTGTTTTCAAAAGTTGTCATTACTCAATTCGAGCCAACTATCTGTGAGTCTCAAAAAATAAACTGCCAAAATAGCTGTAACAAAGAAGGGTTGTTCAACTGAGAATGTTTTTTTAGGAAATCTGTTTCAACACGTTTTTTTGATTATTCACAAACAGCTCTACTTCATGTTATCTTTTACAGAATTATAATAGCTTTTACTTAATCTTTTGTATTTCTTACTTTGTAACATAAGGCAGATTATTTCAATGTTTGTTAGAGGATCGAATTCTGTAAAATACTGTCATCTGACACATGTTCCACATCCATCAACAGGCAATGTTGTATGGATTAACTATCACGGAAACTATTGTTCCACTGTTCAGAGTATTAACAGGAAACATAAGTATCAAACCTAAACTTGCCATTTTAATAAATAAAACATTGTGTACAGAGTTTTTTTAAAATTAATTATAACAGGAGACTTCATTGTCATGGTGTTGAGAGATCTGGGATAAATTTTAAAGAAACGTATCTGGGGTTTTTTATGCAGTTTTGTTTAAAAAGACAGTTTTGGGTAATTTATAAATCAATTCTGGTGAAATCTTCGTTCAGCTATGAAACTGAGAAACAGGTATAAGAAATTAACTAAAGTCATGGAGAAAATGTCATTTTAATTGGAGGATTCATTTTTAAAAAAAACATGCTAGAAATTTGTTTCAGTGCACAATCTTTTAGAAGCTCTGTGTCTATTTATCTATGAGCCAAAAATTAATTAGGAATGTCAGTCACAAAAGAAATCTTGTCAATAATAAAAAAAATGTCCAGTGCATCTTCATCATTATCCCTCCATTACCAGAAAATCACTTAATCCTTGTAAGGGTCATGACAACCCAGAACCTATGCTGGAAACCCAGGGTACAAGAAGGGACTACACCTTCCATGGGAGACCAGTCCAACGCTGGGCACATACCTTCAGGCCAGGGCAGTGCAGAGACTCCCTTCAACCTAGCCAGGACGTTGGTGGTGGGCAGAATGAAATCTTTAGAAAGCATACACAGGCAGAGGGAGAACATGCAAAAGGAACTCCAAACAGGATTCGAACCCAGGACAAAACTGCCACACTACCACACTATCTCCATCTTCATAAATTATCACAAAGTAGATGCCTTTTGATAATGACCAAACTAATAACTTAAAAAGTGCACTGATCTGACACTTAATCAGGACCCCACTAATTTGAAAGAGATTTCAGTTTAATGAGACATGGAAAGTAGTCTCTATATTGTAAAGGAATTATTTCACAAACATGAATCTGTTGCACCATACAAGGCTGTGCAATTGTCTGTTCTCTCATCCTGGGGAAATCACCCCTCCTCCCCTAGAGGCAGACCTTTTCCTTTTTGATTATCACTCCTGATAGCTTCCCAGGAGTGTTGAGTTTGAAAAGCCAATCAATAATAGAATTTTACATGAACACTCCCAGTGCCCTGACACCCGCTGTCATAAGTAAGTCGCATGCAGAACCTCCTAACTTCTGTCTACTGCCTCTCAAATTAATCATAATGCTGCCACACCTTTTGTTATTGATCTCATGCAATCATTGGAATGACTTTAACACTCATCGTCTTTTTACCATCCAAGCAGTAAATCATCACTCAAAATAAAAGCAAGTAGAGAATGTGGAAATCAAAGAAAAATATTTAAGACTACAATAAGAAACAAAGTAGAAATGCCCAGAACTTCATAAATTTGACATGCCTATTCCATTCCCCATGTGTTCAGACTCGGGGTACATAAAATAATCTATACTAGGACTAGAAAACCAAACATCAGTCCTTGAACTTCATGCCATGTCTCCAATGGGACACAGTGTACATTCCAAGACCCTAGCATTTACCAAGCATCTATCCCCTAACAACAACAGCAAGATAGAAGCAGAGCTTCAGTTACGTGTTGTGGCACATCAAACAGACCACTTAATCCCAAAACTGCAGTCCAAAAAAAAGGTTGAGGCAGAAAAAGTACATCTTTTTGAAGTGTCTTTGTAGTTGAAAGCAAAAAGTGTTTTTCTTTTCCTTTGAAAGAAAGCTACCTATGTATACGGAGAAATATGGCCGATTACAAAAGAAAAAAAAATGAACCAATATCCTTAACCACTTCAAACATAAAAAGGACAGTTTTACAGTAACAAGAAATACATTTCATTTTCAAAGTCTTTTATTTCTATCTGCATTCATTCACAACTGCCACCATTGCAATTACTATCAAAATCTTTTTACTATTAATACCACTCTTATTACTATTAATAATAATAGTAAAGATCTCTGTAATTGCTAGAGGGGATGCCAAGTGAACAGTGAAGATAGCTCAAGGCTTTCTTTACCAAACGGTGAAGTCAGTGCCAAACAAGCCTGCATGTTGGCTATGAGAAGCCTGGTCTTTTGTCTACTTCCTCCTGTAATAATCATTAGCTTTCCAGGAAGTGATTCCTATTGGCAATGCATCAGAACACCTGCAGGTGTGCGAGTGCCTGAGGCATGAAAAAACCAGGCCTCTGCATTCCCATTCTGCGTTTTAATAGCACTGCTATGGGTCTACTTCCTAGTCCCAAACCCTAGGAATGCCTTGACAAAATCAATTAATGTCATGAGGAGGAGATGAGGCTGTGTGGAGGGGGGGGTGGGGGTCTAGTCAAGAACTTAAAGATGTTGATGTTTCTTATTCAGAGTAATCAGAGAATTCGCTTTCTTGGCAATGGAAGAGAAAACCGACAAAGAAGCAAACTGCTTTTAACTACAATGGCAGCAGAATATGAGACTGGGACACACTGTAAAGGGAGGGGGCCAAGGAGGGGATACAACACCTGTCATGACTAATCAAGATGGCTCCGTAATGAATTGCTCTGAACACTGAAGCTCAGTAACCAACTGGACCTTTCGGAGACGCTGCACGCTAAATGCAAAGTGCTTCTTGTGACAAACATTGGCAACGAAGGGCTAGGAAGCACTTTCATTTTCCCTTTGCTTTCATGCTGGTTCTAAAAAGCTCTTAGCTGCCTATCTCACAACAGATTGTGGTAATATGTCCACCCCCCCCCCCCCCATTTAACTCCAAGATTTCTATTTTTACAATTAATTTATTTAAATGGAATAATTTGTGCCAGACTAGATTAAAACAAATTCTGAAATGCGGAGAAACATTAATAAAGAAAGATATTCTTGTTGATAATGAGCTTATTTCTTCGAAAGAGGCACCTGTAATGATGCTCGTCCTGAATAGAAAAGAGAAACCAGATGCAATTTCAATCTCAACACTCTTTACATATGTAAAGTTTCCACTTAGAGATTATACATATTTTTAAAATTCTGTCTGTCAATACGGTCTTAAAAATATATGTATTCCACGTTATACTGTAGTATGCAAAAATATATATATACTGTATAAATATGTAAACCAATAAAAATAATATATTGTTTATACATTTTTTATTTTATACAGTATGAAGTATTTTTTATGATACCTTTATGATGCCTGTGTGTGTTTATATATACATATATACATATATACAAAGACTCAGCTGTCTATAATGTATTAATTTGTTTTTTTATATGTTTTTTGTCATCTGAAAAAATTATGTATTTATAATACAAACATTTATAATACATGCATAGTAATGTATTTTTGTCTGTAAATTAAAACAGAAATTGTCAGTGGAATAAGAATGAGATTGAGTAAATCATTTAATCTATGCTGTATTTACATGACGACATACTAGAACTAGAAGATAATTAACATTGGAGTCCTAGTATTTTTAAACTATGTATATATTAAAAAACTATTAAGCTCAATAACAATCTGCAGAGCGTAAGTCAAATGCATATGCTGCAAATAAAAGCCCTCTGGCAGATAAAAGCTGCCAGGGACTTGTGTACTATCAGCAATTAAAATAGGGCCTGAATATACTAAGATAATGAAACAATGATGCATGAAAGCAAATTATATTTTTTGCTTTAAAACGTATAAAATTATGTCAGGGTTGAAGAATGATGACTGATTTTACAGTAAGGCTTTATGTCCACCCTCATTTAGGTCAGCACAATAGAAATATTGCACAACTACACAATGCCTATTTTTTATTTTTCTCAGTCATCACTACATCCAATTCATTTCTCAGCTTTGTCCTCACAGACTATTTGTATTGTTTAAATTGTTTAAATGGGGAAACCAAAACCAAAATATTAAAGTGTTTAAAAAATGAGCACAAGGTTAAACGTTAATACCAGTATCTGCTAATTTGATTTAATTGATTTTTACATTCTGCTAGTTTTCAAAAAACTATAATTTGGACATATAGACCCTTTCTGTCAATATTCTTTTTAATCTATGCAATGATAATTAATTAGTTATGTTAACACACCATTCAAAAAGCAACACTTGCAAATATAGGACACGGCAGATAATACATTAGCCTTTCATAAAGATGTCCAGTGAAGTGGTAATCCTTCCAAAATATTTGAAACAGAAAAGCAACATTCCAAAACAAAACCCAGCGGGATCCTCGTTTGTTTTCTGACACTAAATTCACAAAGTCCAGGAAATGATATCAGGTGGAGATGTGCTGATACAGATTTTGTGTCATTTAAAAAAAGCTAGAAAATTTTCAGAATGTATAAAAATATGATTGCTGTGGGAAGATAAACCCATATACATAGAATATGAATCAATGTGTATATATGTATAAAATGTACTTTTAATTAATCATTTAAATTGACAAATCCCTATAGAGTTGATTTACAGAAAACATACTGTATACACTATCTAAAATTATGCTATACATGCATGAATCTATACAAACTATGACTGCAAATCTTATCTAATGGTTTTATTTAAAAAAACACTAAGCAAGCACATGTTCACAAACTTATCAGATTCCTTATACATTTCAATAAAACAAAAGTGTTTGACTACAGGCTTATGGCAAAGTGTGCCAAAATCTTGTTCATTCTGATATTGAAGTCTTAATTTCTTCTATTGCTGGAAAAGTAGACGCACAACAACAAAGAATAGACCATTACATTAAAAGTTCAAATACATAAATATATATACACTGAAATTTGGCTAATTCAACTTAAAGGTATTTTCATAAAGACTTTTAACAAAACTGCCATTTTTTTAGTATTAGTAGGAAAACATATACCTTTTGGGTTACAATCTGTTGTATTTAATATATTAAAATTAAAGCAAGAAATGTATCTTGTTATGTCAGTAATAATAATGATATTGTTTAAAAAAGTAGTTAAATAATTGCTGCTATTATTTCTTTGGTACCAGTGATAAGAGTTCCATGCTAGGGATGGTTTTGAAAGTACATATCATGTAAAGTATACACAAATTCCCTGAAATTATATTTCAGAAGAGGTAATAAATCTATGAAGCTAAAGGGCACTTCCGCCTTGTTTCTCCCAGCTACAGATAGAAACAATGCAGTGTCCTCTCAGCAAACACCTGGTGGCGGTAGAGTACAGCAAAAACATGCACTGCATTGTTACTAAAAGGTAACAATGCACAGTTAGTAAAAGGTGCTTCACGGTGGCAACTTTATGATGTTTTTTGTCTTGGAAACAAAAAACATTCTCACATTAGGTTATAAACTGTGCCCACAGAGTGGCTATCTTACAATAAAGGTTTGCATGAAAAAAAAAAATCGAACTATCTGGTTTATATGTATAATGTTGAAGCCAGAAACCAAATAATATTTAACTGAACTTTTATTACATTCTTTATTTTGTCATATGTTACAGCTTTGCTGTAAAGTGTGGCACTAAAGAGCAGCTTTCTTTGCTATTATTTATGTGATAAGAACTCTAAAGGGCTTTTGAAATTAATTGTATGTAATACTGACTAAGAAAGTCAACTCAGTATTGATTTTACAATGAATATCAGAAAACTATCATTATTGATGCTTCTACAGGCAAGTAAATTTATGGTAAACAAAATGATGTTAGTTTAATCATCAACCAGCATATATGTAATACAATTTCATTTTTTTCTTCATAAACACTTGAAAATACCTTGCATAATTAAGTAATTTACACCTTAGTAACTTTTGAAAAGCAACTGAGAACTGGAAGAAATGAAGTTTAATACCACATTATTCGGTTCCAATTGTGCACTATATTGTATACTATATACTATATACAAATATATTGAAAAAAAACATCTTTACTAACCACTTAGTTTACCATATTGTTCCTATAAACTGTGATTCTTTCTTAACTCAAATTTGACCCTTTCAGAACCATTATTGTTAACAATGTTAATGATAGAAAAACTGTTTCCCATCCTTTGATGCTTTTTATTTCTTTTAGGATTTCAAAAGGTTGTTTGAAGATAAAAAATGCATCTTGGACCCACTTCTCGTTCAACAAAGTGCTTCATATTATCAGAACTTCTTTAAATTCCACTTTTTTCAATAAAAATCCAATAATAATATTGATTATGAAGATAATAAATAATAATGGTAGTAGCAGTAGTAGTGGTGTTTTAGTACAAATGTAAAGTTGTATGTAATTTCTCGGGGAAAATATACAATTTGCAATCAGCTGCCTTTACTGTGGAAATAATGAAAGCCTGGCATTCAAGAAGCCTTGTTAGCAAATGCAAAAGTAAGTTGGCAGAAATGTGTGGTAGTCTGTGCTTGCGTTCCATGTTTACACAGACATCTTTCCATAGCCCTGGCACAGAAAGCACATAGTGCTTTACTATGATGATCAACTTGACAAACATAAAAAGAGTCATGTATACTCATCAGCTATTATTTATTATGAAATGTCCTACGCACAGCACGGCACAGAAATTAATTTAAAAGGCGATTTTAAAGAGTGCTTGTTTCAGCCTCTACTTCAAATCACATGCAGCACGCAGCCCCATAGAACACAATTTACACGACAGGAGCCGGCAGCACTGGTCCTGCAGAGCCACACTGCCAAGTCGAATTTGCCGATCACTACTAGTAAGTCCAGTATCTAAGAACAGGTAGTCGCAAGAAACCTCTTTCAAACAAGCAGCTCACATCAAGTCATAGCTTTGGAATTTAAGCCCAACTGGGTTGAATCTCTTAATTTAACACAGGACATAGGCCAGTTGGTTTTATAGACAGTTTAAAACAGTCAGTTAGTGAAAGGCCTGGAAAGCATGTTAGCATGTACTTCAGAAAAAAAAAAGGAAAAATTAAATCATTCAGAACTCAGGCAGAACAAGTACAGGAGATTGTGCACCACTTTACGATCAGTGTTTAAGTTACCCATTTGTAGTGAATGCCTGCCAAATCCAGATTATTTGGTCTAATTAGCATCATCATTTGTTACAGAGCAGCATTTACATAAATTTGCTCAAAGATTTTTAGAAGGCCTCACAGTCCTAGTCTTGTTACTCCAGTATCTTTTGGTCAATGTTCCTATTTAGTACCCCTTTTCTTAATTGAACCACTATTATGTTTAAATACAGTTGTTTTATTTTTTATTTTTTTTTATTTATCTGGTCTGTAAGGAAGAGTAAGAAGGCTGAGAAAATTTATTGATCCATGGACAGTATGTGAGACCATCAGTTTGATTACATTCCTGAAACCCCAAATCTGGAATCAGGGAGAGAAAGAGGTTGAAATTTTGGGCATATCTGTCGCAACCTTAACCTTATCCAGGTAATGCAGGCAGACAAAATAAACATGAAACTTTCCTACCCTACATTTATTGTGGCCAAACCAGTTTCTTTAAACAGTATTCTTTCCTCATGCAAAGTTAAATATTTTATTGCCTGTCAGAGGTGACAGAAGTATGCGCGTACAGTATATTCAACTTGCCTTCATAAGCACAGTGGGAGGTATTATAGGCAAAACACAATGCCATTGTACTCTTAACACAATTTGTATTTTCAGTGACATACCAGGCTCATAACTTAAACAGTACAATCAAAGAAAGTAAGTACTGGGTCATAATACTGGAAAATAATTTATGAGAACTATTTTTGATTTCACTGTTTAAGAATACAGTTCATCCAGTAATGTATCTACTGTAAGTCTTGAGTAGCCACTATAGAAATTAGAATTCTTTTTTTTCAGAGGAATGTAAAACAAAATCCAAGCAGATTTAATAGAGACTTCAAAATGTCACTTTTTTACACAAAGGTATTTGATTTTAATGACAAATGTTTTAATCCTGGCTTTCACAGGATGTTCAAGTTACATCTAATCAGGGAACAGAAGTCAAAAATAAAAGCAGGCAAAAACAATGAAATACAATTCATTTTAACTGTTCTTTACAGAAGTTATAAATAGCACAGTGTGCAACCCTTTCTTTTGCTGACATTTGTCTTATTTCTGTTGATGTTTTTCTTAGTAGCAAAATTAACTGGATTTATTTTATTTTTAAGTAAACCAGCTTGTTTTTAGGTTTCTCAAAACAATTGCTTACAATACATTCTGGTGACATAAAAGAACCAGTAAGTCATAATTCTGTAGTTTACACCCCAATGCATGTAACTCTATGCATGTATATTTTTAACTGGAAATGCCAATTAAAACAGAACCTGCATTTTGTGGAAGAATCATATAATTTTATTAAGAAACGACTCCGGCCTTACGGACCCACACCCCTAGATGGAAGGATGTTATGCAGGAAAGGAAGTAACTCTAAGAAGAGAAAGGCCTCAAAATAAATTGCACTGACTGGTTAAGCTTACTACACAAGCAACAACATGTTCAATGTGGCCATACAAAATAAATATGCAATATATACATGAACAAGACTAGTATAGATATTGTACATCTGTATATGTTTTATAAGCTTATATACTGTATATGCAGCAAAATGGAAGTTTCAGTGGTCAATAAGGTGGCACAGCAGCAAATCAATGAAACATTTTTGTTAGATGGCACAAATATACTACTGTACTGGAATTCAAGCATCTATAAATGACATACACTTTCTTTACAAATATGCACAGGGTTGATAAATTTTGTCTAAAAACTGTCAAGAACTGCTTACATACACAGTTCATAGACAGCTCAATTGTCACAAAGCAGAATGTGGCTGCATGTAACATCTCCTTTTGACAGCTTTTTTGCAACTATATACAGTATATTGAAAATATATTCTTACAAGGTTGATCCTAAACTTTTTCTAATGATGGAAGGGAAACGATCCAAAAACAAATCTTTCCACATTCATCTACTTCATAATTCAGTAAATATCTGTTAACACTTAATTTAGAAGCCACTTGGAGTAGTGCTTAGGTCACTGGACTGCAGGATTTTGGATTCAAATTACAGGTAGCATCCTGCTATTGAAACTGTGCCCATGTTGTATAAACTGATCTCATAGTTGTCATTGTAAGCAGGATTTTTTTTTCAACTGACTCACTTTCTAAGAAAATGAATAACATTTTACAAGACAATTTGTAAAGATAAAGAAAATTCACACTTCACACTCTCTAGCTGAAAACAATGTTTAACTATCTATGGGCAGAAAGCCATCCTGTCTCTGGGAATTTAGTTGCAAACTGGAAATTTTCAAGAAAAAGAATAAATGAACCATTTCGACATCCTCTTACATTTTACATAAGTAATTACCTCAGTTTTTTTGTAAGTGTGAGGGATAGGAAGATATCCAATTCTCATGGGAAAGGAGATAAATGGGGACTTAAAAAACAAGTATTTCTATTATTATCACCAGCACAGAGTCTATCATCCACTTAATCCTACCTTTATGTATTGCTAATTAAAATATGAATTAAAACTCCTGTAAATTTAAGATGGTTTTGTGCATAAGATGGTTTTTATTCCACATTTATATACATAATTCTACACAGTATACACGGTAAAGACAATGGTAGCCAGCTGAAATGCAAAGCATGAAAATTTAATAGACAGAGAGTTTTGTTTGCTTGTTTGTTTTTACACAAAGGCATGCCCGTGTAATTTGTTTTGTTTTTTTTGTCCAGTGTTAGTCGTAGAAACTTTAGCCTGGTGGAAGTTTTAAATTATGCTTGGAATTCAGAGAAGCATGTTGCTACTGCTGAACTTCCCCAGCATAATGCTGAATGATCTGACTTGCAAAAAAGCAGAGCTTCTCAAAGGTACACACTTCTTTTTCCATTTTTCTGTAAACTGTGGCAGCTACCAAAGAGCATTTCATATCAATTGTGCCTCTCTTTTTTCAGAAAAAGTTAGAAGATGCTGTTTCTAATTAACCAAACTTATCGAGATACACAAGGTGACTTCTTCTTCTCCTCTCTTTTATTAGGTGTACAGATGAATTTCTTTGGTATTACTCACTGTATCATATTCTTAGCAAAACTTTGATCGCTGTTATTTGCTAAGAATGCACAGTCTCAATGCAGAACTGCTGGTATGTTATAACTACTCTGAAACACCAAAGAAATGTTCCACTTCAAATAGCACCATCTTGCAAAGTTTTTTAAAAAAACTTTATGCCACCGAATGTGGTTGCATCTTAAGACTGTTTAAACCTTGAATTGTAAATTCCTTATTTGACGTTGCACAAAATATCAATTCAGAAGCATAATAAAATATGAGTTAAATAGAGACAGCATCAACAAAAGCCAAAACTATAAAGGACAGGTGGCTAAAAAATTGGTGCTTCAATTTGCAGGCATACAAAAGCATAACTGCAGATGCTGCTTTACTGAAAGCTTGAGAATGAAAACTTAACAAAAGTTAATCTTTTTCTTCTGCCACCAAACAGCATTGTACCACTGGATGTGTAGTTAATAGGGAAAATAGAAAAAACAAATGACTCCCAACACTCATTAGCTTATAATTTCAAGCACAGCGATATCTGCCCTGAACAGCAAAGTGATATGCCCATTTTAAGATAAAAATATCTAATGAGCTCATGATTTTTCTTTATATCTTGTTTTAGATCAGAGCACATTCAAGAAACCAGGCTAATTTGGCAAAGTTACATTCCCTGTAACGGTATTTATATTGTATATATGTGGTTGCATAAAACTTAATTTCAATGTGCATCATTGATTAGGATCGTAGATTTTTCATCATTTTTTGTGTTTGATTTAGAACTCTGGTTGTAAGTAACAATGCACATATAACTGTATAAAAATAATCTTCTGAGGTTTGATTGTTTTAGTGGACTTAGGATATATTTCTGGTCTCACTGTACCTTTATGCAGTGTCTATTTGCAGTGTTCACCTAAATGAATTAATAAAACCAATTTTCTAAACAGGAAAGTTTGAAAAAAAAGAAGGTTTAAAAAATACATCTGTTCCAAGTTTGCTGCTAGGCTGCACCTTTGGTCAACTCAGTGGCTAAAAAACTAAATGTTATGAAGATGTGGGCACAAAACAGAAAATTGTTACTTTGGTTGACAGTTATATTTACTTCAAGCATTTCCTCCCTTTGAGAAAACAACCCAACCAAAATAGACAGGCTTTCAGGTTTATACAATGTGTCCACAGAACAGAAATATGTCTGGACTGCTATGTTGGTTTCACAGATCCCACGGGACCCATCACATTCAGCACCATGGCAAAACACTGGTGATGTAATTACAGATTTTGAATATCACCAGACTATTGACAGGATAAATTCAACTTACTTTAAAGTGGCAGTCTGACATTTATTTTTATTTTCTAAGTAGCAAAGCCTAATTACAGTTCTGACAGTTCTTTCAACAAAGAACCCAGCTTTGGACAGTGTATGGCAACCTGTCCTATTTAAAATATTAATTAAATAGTATTTGCGGTACAAAGCTATCATATTTTAACCTAGTGTCATAAATCACAGTGATTTTATTTTGTTGTTGTATTTGTCCTTTAATATTGTATCTACATATACAGTAATATTTAAAAATAATATATTTAGATATAATGTTTTATAAACTTCAGAAGATTATTTAAACAGCCACTGCATTACTTTGTTTGCATTAATGGGATATTATCAAGACACCTTTGGAACTGTACTGTACAACTGTACTATTAATTTTCTCAGACATATTCATGATTGGAATATTGTATTTCCTGGTTGTGCATCAGAGGTACACATAAGCAAAAATGAGATTTAAAGTATTTAAAATGTGAAAGTTTTTTTTTGCTTGCCTAGAAATAGATAATTGCAAATAAATGATTGTTGTGGGACACAAGCTAATAACGAGAGCATCCCATCTAACCAAACAGTTTTGATTAAAATCCCATAACTTTGTCATAATATAGGAAAGAGATTAAGTAAGGTTTCAGTCAAAGAGATCAAAAAACCATTCATTATCCCTCAGTTTTCAACACATGAGCCTTAAATTATTTTACAAATCTTAGTTTCACGAATGCATATTTGCAGTAAAATATCTAGTAAAATTCACAATATTCAGGAAAACAAGATGAATATGCATCTACTGTATAAGTATTTAAAGTGGGTTCTGATGAATGACAAAATGTGCATCTAAATGCCACATTGGATTTTAGTGTGGGGAATGGGATAATACAATATGTGATTCTTTTAATTTATGCAAATTACTTTTCAGTATTCTGTAAAGTCCCTCTAGCTTTTGAGCCTACAAATGAATGTTATACAGTATTTGTCTTACAAATTGAGGTTTATAACATGTAACTATAAGGAAGCTTTTGGAGTTCTGATCTTGAAGTCTTTAGATTAGATATTCCCCAACAGCTAAGTTTTTCTAGAACAACCATTTAATAATCCAATGCATCAGTTTTATTACACCCACACAAACGTGCTACTACTGCCTTGAAATGCATTCACAATGACTCGCAAACAAATATTGATTCCAAGCTGCCTTTGTGCACAAGAAATCCAAAAGTAACAACACAGTTGAAACAACACAGTTTAAAGTTGCTGCTCAAAGTTGTCCTATGTTGTGACTTTCAGAAATATTAATTTGATCCAGGACGTAGTATCAGAAAGTTGGAAACCCACACGATGATTCTCGCTTGACGTTTCGCTGAAGTTCTTTCACAGCTAATGATGCCGGCAGATTCTCTCCTGGGATTTACCGCTATGTGCCTGGTTTT
Source organism: Lepisosteus oculatus (assembly GCF_040954835.1). Taxonomy (NCBI): domain Eukaryota; kingdom Metazoa; phylum Chordata; class Actinopteri; order Semionotiformes; family Lepisosteidae; genus Lepisosteus; species Lepisosteus oculatus. The sequence goes on from NC_090699.1 coordinate 38,733,993, forward strand.
CAGATTTTCATTAGTTTGTATACAGTACTTTGGGATTATATAAAATGGATTCCATATTTGAAGGATGATATACATTTATTTTTAAATTTTGAATAGTCAAATTCATATTGTGTCTCACATATTTTGCAGAAAGAAATGCACATTTCATATTCATTAACTTATTGATAGTTTAAACTGTACATCTTTTTACTGAGCAGAATAAATGTTTAAAGCAATCTTTTAAAGTAATTTCTCTAGTACTTCACTGCATTATATGACTGATTTCCAACATTCAGTATTACTTACAGTGTGTGAAATCTAAGCACATTTTCACCTTTCACATTACAAACATTGACAGTTCTTGAAATAAGCTTCAGAATAAAGAAGACTATATAAAACCAGTAACAGCAACAGCTATACCACCTCTTATATTAAGAGAGAAAAGACACGAAAAAACCATTCAATGAAAACTAAAATCTAAAAACGTTACTAAAATATCCTGTTTTTGGCAATACCTTGAAAATTTGTATTTAAACTCGACATTAGATCACTTTTTAAATATTTTATTTGATAAAATTAAAATAATTTAAATAAAAAACAAACATGTGAATATATAAATGTATACATAATTCTCTGGGTTCTGTGTGTTTGCCTTTGACACAGAGAGTCCATGCTAATGTTTATTTCTTTGGCCGATATAGTTGAACTTATTACAAATATGTAGTTTTGACAGAGGCTGATGTGTCTGGCAATGACATAGAAACGGTGTATTACTGTACACACAATCTGTTTTGTTTAGTTATAATTTCAGGGTACTGCCAAGAAGATTGATAGTGTTTATTATTGATACGCTGGCAATGCAAAACATGTGATTGGGGTGTCAGCTTTCTTTCCACACATGTTACATCCCACCCATCAGGAGAACAGATTGAGAAAGAGATGGTAATCAAGGAAGAACAGAGCACATTTCACAATACAAAACCTGACCGGTTTTTGTCCATCATATGAAATGCAGTATAATCAGACACGACAGTTACGAAAGAAAACGGTGTCCTTAAGGCAAATTCACATTAGGAAGTCAGAACATGACCAACATCTAGAAAAATCATCCTACACAGTTCAGGAGGAATACTGTCATAACCTTGAAGCTTAATATAGTATAATAATACCTCCCCTTCACTGTTTTTCTTTTCTGATTACAGATGGTTTCAATTATAAAAAATAATAAATTAGCAAAATTCAAAGGAGCTATTAAGTCATTCATTCTTTTTTTTCTCATGATACAACTCACTATGATTCAAGTTCACTATGAATATCGTTCAGAAGAATTCTTCCTCAGCGGATCCAGATTATAAAATTTAGCTTCAACATTCATTCCCATTTTGTATGTTTGTGTTTTGTTCAAGCTTCAGAACTGATGGTGTCCAATAGGTTGTTTAACACCATAACCTACTTGATTAGTTGTTCTCTAGGCTCATCTTTCTACAGCTCCTATATTATTTAACTGCAAGTAAAAGCTGTATTATAGATCATTTTCTGTTCAGTAGTATGGTGAGCCATTTAATTATGTTAGGACTAATTATTTTAGGACTTAAATTCAGTAGGCAATTCATAAAAAAAATATTAACCATCTTTGCCCACATTGGTTCTCATTTTAATAGATGAAAACACACATTCAATATATATTAGATTACATTAAGTTGTGTTCAGATTCCATAGGTTAGACAACACGTATTCTGGAACATAACTTTAAGGGTTATTTCACAAGGAGTGAACCTGAGTCTTTTAACAGGTTTGAATGAACTTTTTTACTGGTCACCTTCGGTTTATTAGGCTTTCCAGTCTGTCATGGATAAATAAAACACTGCAAATTAACCAAGAAGGATTTACCACAAGAGAACACATTCTGATTATGTGCTTTTGTCCAAGAAATGCCAGAGTTTGGAAAGTAACTGGAGTTTATCCACAAATTTTCAATAATTGAGAATCTATTTACACCCGAAAGTTTAACTTCTTCTGAAAAACATTCCCTTTACTACTAGCTGGAGTGATAATGTTTTGCTAAGATGTAGAGAAAAAGAATCTGATCTCAGGAACACCATGAAATCCTGGGATCTGGCAGAGGACTGATGCTTCACATCTACCTGATGTCACAGTTAGTTCTTCTGGAAACTAACAGCCGTTCAGAGAAAGAATTGTGTACCAAAAGACTTTTGGCAAGTTACTGAAGGAAATTCAAAAAAGGAAAAGTGCAACATCTCAATGAATTGCACACACCCATCTTCATGTATATTTCTGGGATTGATAGCCTTCTGTCCTTCTCTGAGTTTTTTCAAGAACGAAACGATTGTACGTGGGAGGAAAAATCTAAAGCACTTGTTCTGAACCGTGTTCCTGCAGATATATCAGAGCAGTGTCTGGTATTTCCTACTTGGGCAAGATTCCAAGATAGCTGCTCCTTTATAAAACATCCTTCTTTCTCCCTCTGCTTTCCTTGTCCCAGCTGAGCTCGACTTAGGCAGCTGCTTACTCCTTCTCCTAATGTCTTGTCAGCCAGTGACAGAATTACGCGCCCACACCAGTTTCACATGTCAGAAGTAATTGCTCTCATTGCTCATCATATTGAAGTTGTCAGGACTCTCTTACGCTAGTAATTTGTGAGAGTTGATCTTACCTTGGCAAATCAAGAGGTCACAGCCTCTGACCTTTCACCTTCTATGTTGTAGTCACAGGATAAGTGTGACCTACAAATCTTTTGACAGGGCCAACACTAGACAGTTAAACTGCTTTTGTGTTCTGGCTGCCATGGCAAAGCATAGCTATTTTTTGTGGCTTTTTTTTACCGTATCACTAGAAATAGCTGTGGCATGAGGAAAATATCACTGTCTATTTTTGTGTTATGTCCAGACCTATTCCTTGGATTGGCTTTATAAAAAAAAATAAGAACATACCATAAACTTACTGAAACAGTCACTTAAAATAAAGGAAAATGTGCTGCATGATACTTAACAGCTTTCAGTTTTCAAAATTAGAATCCTGTGGTAAACAGAATTCCATAAATCTTTAACTTAAACATATATATATATAGGCAGCCTTTTAAAAAGATGTTTTTGCATACATTTTAAAAAAACTCTAAATGAAAAAAAAAGTTTACAAAAGTCTGGTACATTATTGTGGATATGCAGGGAACATATTAAACTATGAATAAGAAAATAATCGTACTGACCTCTTTTTAAAAACAACATAAAGACAAAAAGTTCCTGACAAACCTGCTATATTGTTCTTTCTTTATTAACTTCGAATACATAAAACAATGTAGTGGACGATATACAGTAAATCACCTTGAAATAAATAATCACAATTAAAAAAAATCACGTTTTTTTGCTGCATTATTTAAACAAAGCCCCAGATGCATTGAACGAGTTAATTTATTTTTGGTCTCAAAACATGCTTTTCCTAATTCTTCCTTTCTGGGACTTATTTGTAACAGTTGTTCTGGGACTCAAGAAAAAAATAACTAAATACCAAGGAAATATAATAGGAAATATTTATGTTAAGCTTTTTATGTTTTGTCACAATATCTAACCCATGAAGTCATGAGCAGTAGTTTGGGGCCCCGTATTACAAGGGTATATAACAAGTAATAAGTGTCATATCTAAGGTCTCCAAGCAAACCAGTTACAGACTGAGAAAGAGCTGGAACAGGGGCACACAAACAGCTGTCAACTACTTGGCCAGAAGTAAAGGCTTCAAAAAAATTGAAAAGCAGAAATAATGAGCTATTCAGACACTTCAATGACATGATAAATTTACCAGAGGTTGTTACAAGGGCTTGCCAAGAAATGCTCTATACCAATACAAGCTATAGCGGAAGCTTCAATGTGTTTGATTCAGGTCAGACCTACTGTATGTTTACTAGAAATAAAATCCATCTGCACTTTATTTTCATTAGCCTTGACTAGGTATGTTTTTCTGTGCACCCCAGCTATTGAGAAAATGTTGGCACTGCCCATCACCAGCAGGTAAAGACCATCATTACTTAATCAACTGGCTGGCAAGCTGTTACTGCTTAACTGCAACATGCGGCATGTAATTTTCACATTGTGAGGCACTTCCAAAGTGTCACAGTGGAAGTGACTGCTTAAATTGCAGGCTGCATTTAGAAAGCAAAAACAGACTGGGCTGGGTAGCACTTTTGACTTCCATCTTACAATTTAGTGCAATTGAACATGACTCTTTGATTTTTAGGTCCTGCTAGCTGTTCTATAGTATCAAAGGTCTTGAGTCAATACAGTAACAACACAGTGAGCACGATGAGTTAAATGACCTCCCATCATTCACAATCATCTCTCTGTAATTTTAATTAAAAAATGGTACCAGAGCTCGCAGGTGAAAACTATAGAGATGTGTGTCTACGGATAAGACAGGGAGGTACTTTATTACACAAGAGGTTGTGGGTATCTGGAACAAGCTATTCAGACATGTTAATGGTTACCCAGATATGGGTAAGATCCTGTGACTTTACATTAAGCATAAGAAAGTTTATACAATTTTCTGCTAATTAAAAAAAGTTAAGAACAATTTGCTTAACATAATATTTACAAACAACAGCCCTTTGAGCGCATTTGCTTATTTGGCTGTTAGTAACTAACCCAAAGATCTCATTTTGGATGTTCTTGCAGAATCCCATGGAAACTGAGTCTACAGTTGGGCTACTTGTTGTACAGTACTGAATGTCAATAATTAAGTCCTACCTATATCCAGCCTATAACATACAGGACAAGGTTTTGGTAATGATTTGCACTTTAAAGTTACTCCATTCCCCTTATGCAACATCATATTCTTTTTAGTTATTGTACACAAACTAGTACTCTGAGTTGACTTTTTATTTACCTTTCAACATTCCTTAACATATAACAATAAATGCTGTGATATAAATTTGAAGGAATTACTGTGGGACACTATCCTTTATCCAAAGTGCAATCACCAAAATCTTTCCTTGTATGTATCAATCTTGAACATGCTGAAAAGGCATCAGTAGATCATTTCTATGGCAATGAACTAGCAGTTCCTTGGAGGTCTTTAAACCTGTATGAGTCTTGTCACGAACTTGTGATACTTTTGGTCTTGTTCTAAGCTTAAACTGAAATGAGCAAAGAGAATAGGAAAGACCCAAATCATTGAAAACACTCCAGCTTCCCACCTGAACTCCATTAACATCCAAAGCCAGTGGGGATTTTTTGAAAAGTTGATTTTTACTGCTTTGAGGCCAAAAGAAACAAATATATTGCTTTTGTTCATTCCTTGTTAATGCAGCTGTCACCTGTACACCACATCTGTATGAAACAGGCTGACTCATAGCCAGCAAAGGCCCCTGTAGTTTTATTTCAAGTGCCAGTGGAATTAAAAAAATCCACAATGGAGACACTCTCAATGCAACAATTTTCATTATGTTCCTAGATTAGTAAGAAGTAAATAGTGCCTGAGAGGGCTGTAGATATTTAAAATGACAATAAGTTGCAAAATGGCCAAAAAGAAATTTGCGGCACCAGTGTGCATTCAGGTTTAATGGTGTGAAGCATTTGGAATGGGTTCTAATGTTTGCATTCCATACACAATAACACTGTGTGAAATTTAATTTAACAGGGCATTTTACTATATTATCTGTTTTGCAGACACTTCGTGTGGTTGGAATTTTACACAGCAGACTGAAATATACTTGCTGGCAAAGAAAAGCATTTATTCTCGTTTCCCCGAACACTTAATAATATTTGTCAACTTGTTTTTTTTTGTGAGGATGGTTAGAGCAATGTAGCGCTCAATCCATTTTGTACCATCATGCCCCAGGCATGTGGGTATTACTATACAAACAGCAGCTGCAACTCAGCAGTCATGACTTATTAATAGATAGTATGATAATTACACAGTACGAAAAAAATCATTTAATCTCACCAGGTTTTGGCAAAATAATAAATACATAAGGAAATGGGAGGACTGTGTTTCCGTTTTTTTTATATATTTCTCTGTAACTTTTGGATCAGAGAAAGAGAAGCCATACAGTGCAGGGGGTGCAACAGCCAGAAAGCTCTGACACTTGTGTTTCTCAGTCCCTGATGTGTCTTGGAGATTTGAAAAAAAAAGCTGGATCTTGTGCTGTGATGGAGCGTCTGCAGTCAAAAGGAAAAACTGAGCTTTATGCACTATACCAGCAATACCAGATGGAAGACATGCAAACATAACAGGCAGCTGAAGCTTATATGCTTGTCTTTTTAACAGATGGGAAACAATACTGTATATAAATAGCACCAAGTATAGTCAGACACAGTTTACATTACACAAAGACTGCATAAATCAGCTAAGGAACCTTGCAAAGAGCTTGATTTGAATATACATATCAGTGTGAATACACTGTATCCTATTCAGTGTCACACAGCAATCACACATTTTAGGAATTAAACCATACTGTATATGTTATTCAATCCCTGCATGAAAAGTTTATTGTAAACTTGATGTTTCAAAAATACCTTCAATTGGCCAGGCTTCAAGTGTAAAGTTGCTTTATGTTTTTTAAACTTGGTCTGTTGTTTGCCTCATTTTGAGTAACATCCCACAAATTCAAATACACCTGCACAACTCCCAGTCACGAAAATAGAGTGCTGAAAGCATAATTTGTGGTTCAACATGAGGTTCACATTAAGTTTTTGTACAGCATATTACTTTAACAAAGATGAGAGCTTACTGTCACCTCCCAAAGTTAAGATGGCTAGGTTAGCTGGTCTTTCTTAGTCAGGGGTTCCCATGGCCCTTGATGGCCCACAAACCTATTGGTTTTCTGTTACTTAATGGAACCCTTTACTGACCTACAGTTCCTAAACATGTTCAAGTTTGCAATTTCATAACTATGTTTCACAAAGACTTCAAGATCTCCAACATTTTGTGTAGAAAATCACTTGTAAACTTACCATTCAAATAGTTCAAATAGGTTACACCCCTTCTCTTTTCGAGAAACGCCCTGGGATCTTTAATGACCACAGAGGATGCCATTGAGTAAAGAATAAAAACCAACAGGCAAGTGGACCCCTGGCAAGAAGGTTGGGAAACCCTGCTCTGAATTGTCCCTGTATGACTATGTGTGTGTATTCTCTGTGATGGCTTGGTGTCACATACAGAGTTTAGTCCGACCTTATGCCCTATATAGGACATGTTCCAGATGGCCATTCTTACCAACAATAGGCAACTTTCTAAAAATGGATGGATTGATATTCAACCAGCTGGGTGACATGGTGGTATCATGTGGGTCCTAGGTTTGTTTCCTAAATGGAGTGCCTTCTGTGTGTTATCTCTGTGGCTCTGCTGGTTTTCTGCAGCTGCTATAGTTTCCTACCATCTCTAAGAGACATGCAAGCAAGGTTAGAGTTTTGAAGTTTTTAAAAAACTCATTGTGTTTTTGTATGTCCTACAATGGACTGGGGTCTCATCTTGTGCAGTACGCTTCAGGGATAGTTGCTGGGTTTCTGCTAACTTTACCAGGAATAAATGGCTTTCTCAAGATGAACGGATATTCACTCAACTAAATACAAAATCAAGGTTTCAAACAGATGGTGTCTATAGAAAAAATGATAATAACCTGCCTTCTTGTTACATACAGTATCACTAAGACATCTTTCAAAGCTTTTTGTCCAGTGTTTTGAGCCAGCCAATTTTCTCTGCTTTTGTATACTACAAATACATTTCAGTATATTTCAGTAATTCCCAAGCTATGTTCAAATGAAAAATATATTCTTTGTATCTCTCTTTAAAACACCTACACTGCTTGTAATGGATTTGCGCATTAAATCATTTGCTCTAACATTCAAAATATAAGGAGGAAATGTACTGTAAAGAAGCTTTGAAAACTCACTCTGTTATTGTGAAACTTGTAATAAAATACTTACATGTGAACCCAGCTGAAAGTCAGCTGAATCTCTTTTAAAATTAAGCACTTTGCAAGGCAAACTCTTAGAACGTACGTGTCATGCATCTCTTAATTTAGTACTAGGCTCCACTAGAGCAATCCATTTTAAAAGTAATTGTGGAGGCTTGTATGAAATAACTAATTAAAAACTATAATGTTGTAAAGCTTCTGTCCTGCATAATAAATGGCCAAACGAGTACAGTATATAGCAGATGTAACAGTTGGAGAAATATATAAGGGGCAAAAACAGTTTTTTGTCTGCTTACCATTTTGAAGCAGCTTCTGAGATACAATTGGTTGGTCTCAAGAGGTTTAATAGGAATAGCAAATAGGAAGTCTTGTTAGAAAATTGAAATCCTGCCTTAACTGCAGTCTCTCTGTAGGGCATGCATATTTGTTTCTCCTTCTGGTTTTCCATTATGATTGAAAATCATGAACTAAGCTGGCTGACAAGAATTAACTGAAATACCACCTAAAAGGCTCTTCAGCTTCATCTACAGGAAATACTTTAGGATGATTTGCACCAATGTTGGAGGTTAACTGATCCATTTGATGGCATTATTCCTCCTAAAAATCAGAAATAGGCTGTGTAACAGTTGAAGTTATATCAATTATATCAGTAAAACATCTAACATATTTTTATTTTATCAAAAAAATTGTTTTTTATTATTGACGTGGAATCTCAAATCAGTTTATGAAGAAAAATGAATTAATTAAAAAAAGAAACTGTAAACTTAATTAAATTAGTTAAACTTGGATTTAAGATGGTGCTTCATGCTGTAAATCTTGTTTCTGTGAAGTGTCAAAGATACTGTAGCCTCCTCTACTCTTTGTCTTGATGAGTGAAACTGAGTAACAATAGCAACAACCTGTTATTATATGATATTTGATGATAATTGTTGGTGGAATTTAAGAAAATGTGTTGTTCGCTTTTATATTTTACAATAAGCTTTCAAACAGTGTAATTACTGATTCGGATTTTTATCCCTTTTAAGTGTTGTATTGAAATATGTAATTATCTGCAGTACTTCAGCATAAATCCTCTTGTTTTCTTTATCTCTTAAAGCAAAGAAAAAGACCGTGATTACTAAGCAGAAAAAAACATTGGAAGAAGTGTTTACTTGTATGGCAGGTTTTTGGATGACTGTGCAATTACTAAATTACTAAATGTGGCCTTTTCCATTAATTTAGGAGAAAATAGCAAATTAGATGTTATCTATCATAATTAGATGTTATGTTACAGTATAGACCAGTTGAAATGATTGCATCATGAAATAGACTTACAGTACATGTACATTGTGTAAAATTACATTGATATAATTTGTTAAAATGCACTATAGAAGAACTTGCTCCTCACCGGCGAAAACAAGTCCCTCATTAGGGATCTATGGCAAGCAGTGGAAAAGAGGAAACAAAAACAGGCAGGTAATGGAAACATCGCTAATAAAAAAATGTAGCTGATACAACTGTAATTAGCTGTTTAAGACACACCGAGAGTGCGTGTCACACTGTAACTGACCAATGATCTCTGGGCACCTACGTTCTTCCCGCTTAGCAGAACCTAAAGCATATCCTAAAGCTAATCAAGCAAATAAATCAGGGTTCGTAAAATGTGCCTTAAGCTTGAACCTGTCCCAAGACTGGAAATTATTGGTTTTGCAATGAAAAGCACATGTTGCTCTTGCTGTCTGGGGAATACCAATGAAGTGAGACAGATGCTCTCCAGTTCCACACTGCCCTCTCGCCTTTTATTTCCCATTGAGTAAAAATAATTACCGTATACATGAGGGAGAGTTCCTCTCTGTCTGCCGATAACTTCTGCCGGGTTGGCTCTTCAGGAGCTGTTCTGCTCTCCGGTGGCCCCTGGTTTTGATTTATGGGGAAATAGTTGGCAAATTGCTGTGTCCATCTTGATGGATGACATCATTTGGGCCAATGTGCTGATCATGTATGACAAACATTTTTGGGGGCTTATTTACAATTGATCAGCTTGCATTTGGTATTGTGTTTTTTGCTGGTGTGTAACTCAAGCGGTTTTTATTCCTTGTGCTGGAAAGAAACACAGCTCCGGCCTAGCGTCTTTCTTTCTACCAGTCTACCTGTTGCTCTGTTTTTGGACTAATGTGTCACACAAAAGAACAAAACAAACAGCAGCCTTGTATCAATCGCTCAATAAAAATGTACTAACTCAAATGTTAATTTTAACCTGATGACTGGGAAAGAAAATGGCCAAAGTCTACAGGGAATTAATGCAATGATCATGGTAGTCAAGTCTTTTTTTTGCCCCTGTACCACTGTGTTTGATTTGAGATACCAGAAATCTTCACTGTTTGTACAAGCAGTTTCATGCTCAGAAATAGCACTGTCAGGCTCAAATGTATTCAGATAATGGGAAGGCATTCTTTCTGTGATTATGCTGTGAAAATGACCATCATTTGGCAAATGTTTATGTCTTTGTTGTGTATGTGATTTTGCATTATGTTCTGAAATAAATATAATAAATATTAAATAATTTAAAAATATGCAAATTATTGGCATCAGTATTTATGTTTTTTTCCTGTCACTTTGGAATACAGTATGAAACTGTTTGAAACCCACAGAGGCACAGTGTATTCTAGGTTTCAGTCCATCTAAATCCACACTTAATTGATGGAGTTCACAAAAAAGACAAGAGGTACACAAGCTAGTACAGTCAAGGCACTGGTCACTGGTCAAATACAGAACAGATTTAAAATTTGACTGCTTGGTTGTAATAAAGATTTATACGACCTCTCTCAGTCCACTGAAGCTGACAGGCCCTCCAGATCCTTACAATCCTTCTGCTTGAGCCCTATCTTATATTCTGCTGATGACAGTTTGCTCTCTGTGTATGAAAACATGCTGTGAACTATCCCTGACTGAGCTTTCTTTGCTTTCTGCATATACTATATACGCAAGCTGTAGAATTTGCTGCCTCTGTCTATTCGAAATTCTAGGTTTGGTAATACTTTTAAAAGTATTTAAGTTTGTTTTTAATCAAACTATGCTTAATCATTCTATTTCATTATTCTATTTCCATGTTTATTGTAAAGTCTGCACAGTGTCTTTAACTGTAAGTAATGAAGTAAATTTTTTTTTAATTAGTTTGAGTGGAAGGTCTCCAGCACCTTCCAATCTTCTGCACATTAGGATATATGGGACATGTATCCTATATACAAAATCTCAGACATTCTTTCAGCGTTCTTTTTTCAAGTGCCCTCACTGCCAATGCTATCATCAGTACTGCAATAACCCTTTGCCTCATTTTATAGCGTGTTCTGACTACTTTGTCCACATGATGAGGGTGAAGTCAAAACACCTTCTTAAATCCGTGTTTCGTCTAGATTTAGCATTGCTTGGTGGGTTACTCTTTTGATCTCCTGAAGCTAAATTATTAGCTAAATGAAGCTAAAAATGTTTACAATTCTAGACTTATTCACTGCAGAATACATATTTCTATTTTTAAGTCTTCATATTGTTTTCACCTCTTCTATCCTGCCCTCAAAAAGATAGCTCCTGCATCACAATTCTAAAAACCCAGGAAAAATATTCTGTCCTGTCTATGTGATTATCAGAACAATGAATGTAACAGGGTTTTTGAGTTAGCACAGGAACTTGGAGTCCCAATACCCCCTCAGGAGTTGAACATGACACCTGTCTTCCAAACATATTCGCATATGCAGGTGGAGTGAAAGCAGACCCAGCGGTAAAAATACATCTACCTGTATTATGAGTTATTTGACAATGCATTTTGTTATAGATCTGTTACACAAAACACTACTTCCAGTGGATAGCTTCCCGTTGATTCTGGTAGATTCTAATGCAGAATATATATTTCTGTTTTTACCTCTTTACCTTTAACTGTAATTTCCCTCTGAGACTACAAACTTCTGTATGCACCATCCTTATTCAATGAATAAATGCCTGATAGCACAGCTATCTAATTCAGACAGACATGATGTACTGTTCAATTTTCTGCAGGAATGCTTCTACAGTATGACATAAAGTGTTAAAGTCTATCCTGTAGATGGAATTGTCATTATTTACTAATGAACATCTTGATAAACACCTGTTTTGAACACCAAACTTTGTAAATAATGTTATGTATCAAAGGCTCTATATATGGATTAAATAAATAGTTATGAATGTTATGGACAGGTCAGTTTCTCTATTAAAATATTAAAAGGCCAGGTCTTTTGAAACTCTGTCTGACCTATCTTAAATATTGACTTATCCGAAACTAGAAACATTCACATTTGTTCAGCTGTTTTTTGTAATAAAGTAACTAAAAATGTCCTTGTTTTTAGAAATATAAAAAACCTGACACATTTTGTAACATAAATTATAGTACTTGAATCTCATATATTGTAAGTGATGCCAGTTCCAGTAAAACAGCCATCATCAAATTGTCATTACTGCAAATTGCTTCAGATCCAACTCCATAACAGTAGACTCAGAGGGAAAAATAAACCAAACATATGTTTATTGTCTATAAAGAACACTGTTTTGAGTCATTTCTCTGAGGTTTGCTAGTCTTGTGTGTTTGCCTTTAAATCAAGGCGACTGAAACACTTTACCTTCTGATGCAAAAAGGTCTTTTGATGTGGGAAGTTGTTTTCAAATCAATTTTAGTTTTGAGAAAAATGCAGGTATTCACCTCTGTGGGGTTTTTTCGCTGTTGTTTTTGCATGAACATCTCAAATATTTCCAGTAAGGCTGTCAGTTCTATAAATACTAAAACCCTTTCCCTGACCTCACCATGGGGGTGACTAGTTTACACCATGCTTTAATGAACTCAAGGTGTTTTGGAGCAGACAATGTAATGGGAACCTCATGACACAGACCAGTGTATATGATGTATTACTCCACCTCATGCTGCTCATTAATTACAGGTTACTGCTGCAGGCTATATGTGCAGTGTTGCAGTTTATTTCTGGTAATTAAACAAAATGCAACACAATGTTGATTCATGGAAAAAGAGCATTGGGTGTGCCACCTGAATCGTGTTCACATTCTTTCTTTTAAAATAAATGTTTTCCTGCCTAGACACACACATTAAAAGATGTTAATTCATTTCTCTTATGGAATTGAATACCTGGAAATTAACTTACCAATTGTTTCCTTGGTTTTTGCTGAGGAAAAAAATATTCTATAAATAGCTGTACTGGTTTACAGGTTTCAATCACAGACCATGTGACATGGGAGTCAGGAAACTAACACACAGCGCCACCAGATTTGATAACGCTATAAAAACGCTATAAAATAATGTGACTTGGCACAGAACAAGTTTACAGCACAGTACAAAAATAAATGCTGACCATGACTTTAGAAGCATAAATTGCCTTACACTCAATTTAAACACAAGCTGTCTTTAGCCCTCTAAGCTGGTTCATACAGAAATGTAGAGATCCAGGCTCAGAACACACAGCTTCATTAGCGAATACATATGCAGGACAACTAGAGAAGACGTTTTACAGAGGATGGATTTTTGGAAACATCCCATCAGTGACATCACTGAAGTCAACTCCTAGGTACTGTAACTGTCGTGTGGATAGTTTCACAAGAATCAGACAAAGGTTTAAGCATCGCTTGTTCTAGATAAAACTGCAAAAAAAAAAAAACAACAACCAATAATGTACTTCTTTGCGGCTCTGTTTGCCCAAATCATATATTCACAACGTGAAATCTAGAAAATAATATCACGTAACCAAAATCCGCAATATGGAAACAGAACCTGTGTAATTGTTGATAGATGATGTACTCGTAACATTTTTTCAAGACGAACTACAACATTTAAAAAATGACTTGTATGTACTTGATATCTCTAATCAATCCACGGGTCCCAGCACAAAACGAAACTAAAACGCATACCGTTTCGCGCTTCTTATTAGTCGCTCAAAAGTAATTTGACCGTATGAAATGCATAATATAAACCTAGAAACATATATGTGAGCAGTACTTAAGCACTGTAGTATCGGTGTTAAGACATACCTCTCAAATACTGTAAATCAAGTTAAAAATATCTCAAGACCGATTCTGGTCATAATGAAACCATGTTTCGTGTATGTTTTCTTTTTCATCTTGAAATAACTCATTTCTAAATACCTTTTTTACTGTTAACATCTTGCAGCAACTCTGCGAAAAAATATACACTCTGACAGTTCATCCTGCTACCAACATTAAATAAAACAAATCTTAAGATTTCTATATTTATGTCTTTATTTAGTGGTTTCATTAGTGACAAAGGCTAAACTTTCTTGGAAAAATGTATTTTATGTGTTGCGGAAAAAACTGACTTGCTTTAACAAAATATGTTTACAAATCCTTTCACCTGGCATTTTCATAGTTAGAAATTATGGAACGCTCTGTTAAAAGCAAGGGAGTTTTTATGTCCGTTGCAGTTCTTTTGCAACATGAATATAATTATATCGTTATTAATTTCTTGAGATACGCGATTCCATATTATATTCCCTTTTAATCAAATTCTAAAAGTATGCTTGTTGACTCCGGTATCGCGTTAGTTAAAGACTTCGATGCTTAAAATGTTTAGGGAGAAATGGAATACTGGTGTGTATGTTTTCTTTAAAGTACCGAGACCAGCCATATACTGTATGTTTATGTTCCAAAATTAATATCGTTTATGGCCTTCACACGCATTGCAGTATGCTCCTATTCTTTTTATGCTCAGCTACTAAGATTTCCCTTCAGTGGTAAAATTAGATATGAATATTCAATACTTAAACGGGCACAGTTAAGACATTAAATATACATATACATACTGTATAGAGTACAGTTTGCATACAGTAATATGTTTATGTTACGCGATTAAAAAATAAATAAATAAAAATGAAAAGTCCAGCACCAGCTGGATTCGAACACACAACCTGCCAGTTGGTAGTCACGCACCTAGACCAGTAGGCTACAAGACAGCTCGCATGAACAGGCAGGCGAAACAGCCCTACACAGCCCTGTCGCAGTACACGGATATAATCATACCGTTATTAAATTCTTGAGATACGCGATTCCATATTATATTCCCTTTTAATCAAATTCTAAAAGTATGCTTGTTGACTCCGGTATCACGTTAGTTAAAGACTTCGAAGCTTACAATGTTTAGGGAGAAATGGAATACTGGTGTGTATTTTTTTCTTTAAAGTACCAAAACCAGCTATATACTGTATGTTTATGTTCCAAAATTAATATCGTTTACGGCCTTCACACGCGTTACAGTATACTCCTATTCTTTTTATGCTCAGCTACTAAGATTTCCCTTCAGTGGTAAAATTCAATATCTACAATGGGCACAGTAAAGACGTTTACAGTAAGTCTTCCTACGACAGACCAACGGACCACGAGTGCCCCTGTCGGTCAACCAATCACGCACCGCGGTACCCCGTGTCATCTTACCTGCGGTACGTGTCTTTACCGCTCACTTTGAATGGCTGCATCTGTACCTTCAATTTAAGGAGCGGAATTCTTCAAATAATGGGAGAAAACACTTCTTCCCATCTTAAATATCCATCAAATTATAGAAAAAAAAAGGAAAAGCATTGGTCCCAAAATGAAAATTTCAGGTTTAATTTAACTCAGGATCTGACTTGCCAATCCATTCAGCTCAAGGTCTTTATTCCTCTACAGTGCTACTTGTTATTTAGAAGAGGTACAACAATAACTGCAGCTTGTGTTAAATTATACAGCCCTACGAGCTGGTAAAAACCTCAGCCACTGTATATGACAATATATTTTAAATGATTTGATGATTTTTTGCCATTATGGGATGGCACAATAGTGTGTCACTTAGGACTACGGCCTTGTACACTAGGGTGCTAAATTCGATTCTGGGATGGACAAACTTTTGTGTGGATTTTTAATACTTTTGTTGTGCTCTGGTCACTCTGATGTAAATCCACCTCCCAGAGATGAATGGTATTACTTGCAGAAAATACATTTTTGGCATATGACATTTTTACATTTGTGTAGGGAAAAATGCAGATAAATTCTGGCAGTACTGTTACAAACTTACATGTTGACCAAATGGACATCTGATGTTGACAGTGGACACTGATGTGCACAAATTACAATTCAAATCAATGTAAGTGAATCTGGATAGCGCTCGATTATGCCTTTTTCCCCTTTGGGCGAATTCAAAAGCAATCAGATGTGCATGTTAAATAATTCAGGGATATGTTTTAATCTCAAAGATTATTATGGTAAATACCCATCTCAAACCAGTATTGTATCCTTTTTCAAACATACATGCAACATCTCTGTACTTCCTGTACAGGCTGCTTGAAATACGCTTTGAACTGAAATCAAAATTTAAATTAAAGATTTCCTTTCCTTAATAATATAATTATTATGTTTGCTTTTGATCCCCTGCACAGCAGTCATGTATATGTATGCTGTTCTACCTTTGAGTGCCTACTGCTCTGACCTTGTGGCCTTTCTGTCTCCCAGGATACACTGACAGAAACAATGCAGCATATCAAAGGGGGTTTTCTGGCAAAATAATTTTAATAAATAAATATCACAAGTCACTGCCACTGGGCAGTACTTTGAAGCCAATGGAGGCATGACCTACTCATTCACACACAGAATATGTTCATTAACATTTACTAGCACCTCTTTTACTCATCTAAATTGAAAAAGGTGCCACGGAGGTTTTTGGACTGCTTTGCTCAACAGCAATGGAGACTTCAGAGTCTACTTGCGTTTTGTAAATCTGTGGATGTATTAACTACAAACACACACTGTTCTCAGATAAACAACAGCTTCTCTTAATTTTCATTCATTAAAATGTCCCTCCACACTGTATACTCATGTTTTATGAGCAGTGACAGAACGGCCTGAAGCCACTTTAGACTAAATTGAAAAATTAAACTGAAGGAAATCTAAGCTACGATCTGTAGAAGACTGAAGGAAAGCTAAGACCTTTTTGATAGGCCTGTACTAGTTCAGCTACATTGTAATCCATGCACAAGATAAGTGGAACATCTCATGGGCATATTTAAAAAACATTATAGGTTTATTTATAAACTGAGATCTTTAAAGTAAGTGTATAACTGCTAATAAGCAAGGTACAGTATGAACCCCTTGTCTATCTCTGTACATATTTACTGGATATACAGAATTCATGTATAACTGGCCACGTGCCTTTTTCTTTAGACAGAGGGTGTCCATGTGGCCATACCACCAAATCTCTCATTTGGATCCCAGAGGTGCTCTTTTGAGTCGTTATGACTTCTCTATATTTATCTTCCTTTTTCTAAATTTAAAGAATTGCTGATCTTCAATTTAGGATGTATCACATGGGCAAGCCATACAGCACTGTACAGCAAAAGCCCATTGAAGAAAAGACAGTGGATACGAAAAACATAAAATCCAATCCTAACACTAAAGAACTTCCAACATAAACAATCCTCTTTAAAATTGCAATGTGTACAACAATGGAGCATCCTGAAGACCCTCTACAGCTTAATGACTGGTTTATGAGCATCAACAGACCTATTGTCTATTGATGATGTAAGGGATGTTCCTTCTATTCCAGACTTATTGTGGTGCATTCTCTACATTCCTACAGTTCCTTTTCCACCATCCATAAAATGCTCCAACCAGTTAAAATACCTGCATTTAACTGAACAGGCAAGATGGGCTGAATGACTTACTTATGTTCTTTTCTTCTATCTGCTGGACATTGTAGCAACTCTTTTACAATATACTATACTATATTTGACAATGTAATAACAATATACATAATATTAATAACACGCTGTGAATCTCATCTCCCACAGTCAAGACAACTACACCCACTCCTTCTTGCACAGGTCAGAGTTTCTCTCAGTTTACTCCTGGTGATACAGCTTATGTGACTGAAATCATAGTTAAAATGAACTATCTACCTGTGTCTTCAACCCACAAAGAGAGCAACTTTGCTTTTTTGTCCACTTGTTACTAATATTGAGTCCCAGAAATCTAGTCTTGTACTTATTGCTCATGGTCTCTTGCTATCACAGCCATGTTAAGGAAACCTGGCCAGAACTTTAAAGTACTTTTAACTAACATGCACTTAGTTTTCACTACTACAATTAAGACACTCAAATTTAGCTGAAGACTAAATAAGCAACTACTGCTACAATTTCTGGATTTTACAGATATCTTTCTGACATCAAGAAATTAATGTAACAGAACTTTCTTAAAATGAACTATGACAAGACAGAAATTATGCCCATATGCTCCTAAAATCAGCTACACAAACGTATTTACATCAATGTGAATGATAATGCTGAAACTAAACCTGTGACAGAAGTTACCAACATGAGCTCAGTCTGTCTGATGCTGATACATGCCTTTATTTATCTACTAAGGCTTCAGAGTATCCAGAGTTCTACAGATTGTGCACTAACAACTACTACTCAGCATCTGCATATGCTTTAGCTCCAGTTCTATGTCAAGTACCCTGGCTCCCTACAGTCAATATTAAGGCTCTGACTGGTCTAGACCCGGATTAACTTATAATTAATTTATTCATCAAACGTTTTTATTCAAAGCAACTTATACTGTATACGCCCATTATGCAGATATGCATTTTACTAAAGCAATCTGAGTTAAACACCTTGCTCAAGTGTGCAATAGTAGTTCCCAGCTATTAACATGAGCCCAAGACCTTTTTGTTGTCAGTCCAGAGCCCCTAATCAGTGCTCCACACTATACTGTATGTGAATAGTCCAATTCGATCTGACATCTGCTGGTTCAGGCCCTCTTATAAAACCATAGACAGTTTTATAAGTAGACGAGGTTCCACATAATGGACAATAAAGCCTTCTCCTGCAAGGTACCATGTTCTTGGAGCACATTGCCCAAATCCAATAGGAAGCTGGAACTCTGTAACTGTCTACATTTTTAAGACTTGAGTAAAGTTCTAACTTTGGATGGCAGTGTGGAGTCTGTTTAGACTTATAATAGAAGGTTATGTCTTCCAGCATCCTGGATGTGTTATTATTGTTGTACTCTTGATGTATTTAACTCTTTAAATAAAGATTTATATATTACATAGAACTCTGCAATGCATGATTAAGATATTTAAAGTATTTCATACACTCTTAGTCTCTATGGTCTGAAAAAAATACTACTTCTCCAGAATCAGTGTAATGAAGAACAAGCTGCTACGATCTCTGGTTTAAAGGAATGTCCTATACTGACAGGTTAAAAGAACAGAATCTTTTTATTCTGAATGAAGACTACAAGGAGGCCTGAATTAAGCAGCCAAAATGATCAAAGGTGCTTACAAAACCAACTCAATTGACTTTATAATTAGCCATGAAACACGAAATAGAAGATAAGTGGAAACTATAAGGAAGTACATTTAAAACCTATAACAGAAGGCACTTGCTAAGTGTTTTGAATGTCTGGAATAAGGTACACACCCATGTTGTCACAGCAGATACAATGACGTCTTTTAAAGAAAACCTCAGATCAATTAGCTACAGTCAATCACACAAGCTCAGCAAGCCAAGTGGTCTCCTCTTGTTTCATTCTTATTTTGTTATATGAGGGTATACCTGAACAGGTCAAATACTCTATATTTTAAAGGTTGCATTTTTCTGAAAGAAGGCACTTTATACTGAGGGCATTACTTCACTGGTTACCCAGCTGTTCCTCTTGGCCCTCAAAATATTTTGATTAGCCTAGGGAAAGTTTCCTTAACTAATTTTTGCCTAGGAATTGTACTATTACCTAATTTTCCTGAACTTGTTAAGCCCAGTCACACATCAATAATGCTTGGTAAGAGAGTACTGGGATAAACATAGCTTAAGGCAGTGCTACAAGAAACCAACAGCCAAACTGGGAGTCAAAAAATAATAATTTCAGAACAAGCCCACACATAGGATTTAGGGCTTGTCTTCTGTAAGGGAGACAGCCTGAAGCAACAACCAATTAGAAATGGTTCTAATAGGAAAGGTATGTTGGAACACAAAACATGGTTCACACTGACCTGGAACGTCAGAGAACATTTACTGAGACGAGAGAGCAAATGGACAGTAAATGTAAATGTGTTAATGCCCACAGCAGCATGTTTAAATATGCGTTAATAGAGAAATCTCATCATAAGAAACGAAAAGACAAAGCCTCAGAACTACTTTTTCAGTGGAGCTGTATCTCTGAGGAAATACTGCACAAAATAAAACAAAAATGAACAAAAACTTTTGACTTGCAAGCCTTTATATAGTGTCGGCTTATCAAAGTGGAAACCAAATTTTATGTGGGCATCATTCCTGTGATCATCTCTGGAGACCCAGAAGACTTCATTGGCCACTCGTGCCAAATTAGCCTAAAAAAAACAGTAGCACTCCCAAAATGAAGACCATAATGAAATGTAAAACTGTCTCTAAAAATGTTAACCCTTCTTGAACTAGATTTCTGTTGAGATAGCAATTAAAACGGCTCCAAAAGGTTGGGGACCTACTGTATATACAGGAACATCATTTTACCCAGTGAAAGATCTGCTCAGGAAGTGAAGTGCAAAGACACTGCTGTCACTTCAGGTAAACAAACGGTAGCCACGTCAATACCTCGCAGTGTATAATGGCCTCCTGGTAGAGGACGGGCGATTTCATCTGATAGCGCGTTGCCTCTCAGAGTGTTAGAGCTGGCTTCGGCTTTGACATTGTAGCCCCTACAGTGATAAACATGAACTCCGGCTCAGGGCTATTGAACGTGTTCCTAGCAGTTAGACTGGCACCAGAATCAAACTCTGTGGGGGGAAAAGAAACGCATGATAAAACATTAAAGATGCAGAAAAGTTTATGTGTAAAGAATTTTAAAACATTATATAGCTTTCCACAGTAAAACTGCTGACTAAAAATAATTATGTATTTATAAAGGATAAAGTTAATTTTATTTAAAATAAAATATTGTTCACACGCAATTTTGTGTTATGCAATTATACATAATTATTGCAACAATCATATTACAAGGTACTACACAATGGATACATTAATGTGCGGTAGGTCACGTGTAAATTACGTTTCATAAAATTACAACACAGTGATGACTGAAAGTGCAAATAAACACATGAGAATTTCTAATAAAAGTTAAAATGGTATTTCATTTAAGCATTTTTTATTTAGAATCACCTTATAATTATTTGATTTACCACCTATTTCGCAATTGTTTTTAACGTCTCGTCCCGCTACTACTAACCTTATTAAACTGTTAAACGCGAAATATAGACATACTGCCTACCTTCCTAGCCACTTTTAACATGTCATAGTCAACACAAACCTATAAAGAGGGGTTTACGGCAAGACTGCAAGCACTTGGGAGGTGCTCCTCTAATCAGCCACGTTACCCTTCGTCTTCCCGTTAGTAATATCCCCCGACTCGAGTCCGCGATGACATGAAGTGAACCTACTTAACCCCGAGTGGTTTTTTTTTGTTGTAATAATGTGATGACCTCAGAGTAACCAGTTGTATTGTCTCGTACAATATATTTAAGTACAGATTTGTGTTAAGTACTTAGTCTTCGTTCACATGCTTTTCTTCCTCGGTAAGGAAAAGATGAAGAGAAAAATAATTTTCTAATTTTGAGTGCTTGCTTCTGTGAATATGCAGCATATAAGAGGATAATACATTTGTTTAAAGTTTAGAGTCCTCAGAATTGTTCAGAATCATTAAAAGAAGGGCGTTTGGGTAAATTGTACTGATACCCTAAATGTTTGGTCAACGCAGTGTCAACTGGGCCTGAGTAGTTACTAAGCCTTAAGGTGCGTTTATACTAAAATATAAGGATAAAGCACTTAAATGATGCTGGCACTTTAAATAATAGAAAAGCTAAAGTAGTAGCTTGCAGACAGTAACAGCAAGTCATTAACAGGTACCTGTCTGAGAATGTTACATCATTTAATGAGTCAATTAAATGATCATTCTAATCGCAAGCATTTTAGGCGTCTGAAACCAGTTAAATTCCTTTCTTTCTAACAACACTGTCTTTGTGTCATTTCAGCAGTAAAACTGGATATTAACTGACAAAGCAATACTTTGTGTAACATTAGGGTGTTAATTTAAAATTAATAAAAAGTTAAATTGAGACAAAAGTACGATAACATGCATACTTATTTTTTATTTATTGTCTGTGCTTTGTTATTCTTAATTGTTTTCTAGGTAAAAAATATGACTTGGGAACAAGCAATGGAATTAATACGTGGAACTTAAGGAACTCTGCAGGCACTTTTAAATGTTGAACACCATAGAAAACACAATGAAACTCCATTGATTAGTTGATTTCTATACAGTATTTAGATTTAAGAGAGAAACCCCAACAGAAACAATATCTCGGTGCATACTGTATGTAATGTACTGACTTCGGGAACACTGTGTGTCAGAAAGAAGTGGTCAAGTTGAATTTTCATCTGAATGTTTGCTACTCTGTAAGTGGGAAAGTAGTTGCCCTCTTTCTAACAATGGAGAACAGCTTCTCTTTAAGAGAATTCTGAAACATTCTTCCACACACTGTGGCTATATGCACATCCTTTACAGGCACCTGCTGTGAATGTGGCTCTGCGTAGATTCATACAGGCTTTGCAGAACTAATCTCCCAGAGAACTCGATCAAATCCATTCTTCAGTATGACCCTGCGGCAAGCCTTGCAGGAAGCCTCACTACACCTCCTACCAAAAACAAGGGGCAACTCACGGACATTCACTTTTCTGGCCTTTTCATAAAAGAAATTGACAGAAGATCATTCTCCTCTAATGTGAATAATGAGAAAACAGTTCCGTTCACAATGTTAGGAATTAAAAGTACTGTAGGCTGTAACAGAGCAAATGAAGGGATTTCCAGTTGAAAGCGAAGGTTTCTTTTCGTGAAACACAGTATTTTAAGCCTTCATTTTTAAATATTACCCATACAGTCAAAACATTTGAAGATTGTCTTAATTATGATGAACAAAAAGAAATGGTGTACCACTTATGTTTATCTGAAAACAACACAACACTACAAACATCATATTTACTTAGCTGCTGCTAACCTTGATCCATTATACCTTACATGTTCCCATGGGACTTTTATTATGGCTTTAGGGGAGGGATTTGAACATGTTCATTACCATGTTCACATACATTCAGTGTTTACTTTAGTAAAGAGTTTTTAACAAATGCTCAGGAGAAGGTTAAACCCTAATTCTCTCCTGAATATAAAAGTCTTGCATCCAGAGGACTCACTCATGCATCTTCTGTCACACCCCTCCACCCCTTCAAGACATTTGCAGCTGCTACCTGGCTCATCCTTCATATATCAAGGTGGGGTCACATTAGCTTGATCCACACAGTCAGGCGGCTGTTCCCTTAGCAAAGTAAGTTACAGAAGAAAAGTTACAAGAGGAGGCATTTCAGCTCTTGTAGATATTTGGTAATTATGAGTTAATGGATCCATGGATCTCATCCAGCTGTTTCTTGAAGGAAGCCAGGGTATCGGCTTCAACTAGATGGCTGGGTTTGCTTGCTTTTTAATTACTTTTACATTTTTCATTAAGTTAAGCCAATTGAACAACTAATCCTTATCAGACCTCTGCCTCAAATTAGTAAGGGTTTGACCAAATTACTAGTGTCACAAGATTTGCCCCAGAAGATGCTGAGGCTGTTTTCAGGAATTTTCACCCTGCACATCCAGAAAAAGCACTTACTGTATGTAAACCTGCCCAATGATACAACTGCACAAACAGACCTGTATTTAATACACATTGCGAAGTGTTTTGAATATACAGAATGACATTTGTATAATATAGTATCTTCTCATTTTTGCCAGAATATAAAAATGCAGTGCATTGTCACACATACAGTATATGGATTATATTATTGGAATTACATTGGAAATTAAATTGGGAAGATTGATTTGCACATGTGTTCCTTTGTTAAGGCCACATATAATACTTGTTCACCATCTTTTGCACAGATGCCCTACCATTCACGTTGTCGCATGCATAGTAGAAATAAATCAGCCAGCACAATCCTTTGATTGCCTTAAATTGGAAACAACTTTGGCAACGAATGACAAATAATCACATATGATTAATCCCTGTAAACCAAGTAATTAGTGATCACCCACAATACGACTAATGCATGTCATGTGTGGTTTTTTAATTCAAGGCTAGTTTCTAGAAATAAATGTGATGTTGCTAGAGTGCAATGTATCTGGATTGTGTGGGCAAAAATTAAAATAAGGCTAAAAAACCCCTTTCAGAGAGACTTTGCAAATATTTTTTTCTAAATAAATAAAATGTGTTTCTTTTGAATTAGTTCTTGAAATGTTATCTCTCAGCATTGGCCTATGCACTGTCTGGAATGTCTGGAAAAAAGTTTAATTTTGTAATATGCATACTGCTGTATTTGAACGTGCGTTTATAAGGTTATTCATAGGGTTGTTTAAGGGCCAAAATTTTAAATGCAAACACAGTAGGCTAATGTTAAAATATTTTAAAAGACCACAAACAATAATAGAAATGTGAAATGGAAGAAAATGTAAATACTTTCTTCCTACCAAAATACTTGTTAAAATGGGGTTGATACTTTTTCTTGCATAGCTAGGTACCGTGAGACAGTTTTCACACTGTATGCAATTTCATAATTGAACATTTATTTAAAAATTAAAACTTTCTTATTATTGTGTTAAGTTGTATAAAAGGTTTAAATGTATACATACAGTTGAAGTGCTGACTGCACTTTTAAAAAGAAAAAGAAAAATAATTTCTCAATATTTGCCAATGACACATATCAAAATGTATATGTGAATACTCAAAACAAGTTGGCTCCATTGATACATTCTGCTTTCTCATTCATGAAAACAAAATATACTTTGATATCACATACTAATGTGATTAGTTCCTATATGCATTTGTTGTATTTTAATCAGTATGACCTCTATCAGTATATAGAGGTTATCTTAGAGCTAATTCATTTCTGGTTAAAGACAGGTTTTCATTTGGGTAAGTGCACAGACTTCTTTAAGTAAAAATGTCCCCGGAAGTGTTTGGTAGGTCATGACATTATGTAACATTTTAATGCATGGCTAAGGTTAGGAGGCAAAACACATTTCTAATTCATGATAAAGGAAATCCTCTTCAGTGTCCATTTGTTTTCCAAAAAAATGGCCCATCAAGCTAAGCTATTGAGAGATTACATTTCCTAGGATTTACTGCTACGATAATAAGAGCAATTATATTTCTCCATCTGGAGTATATTACACATGACTAAGACAGCTTGCTTTCCTATCATTCTTGCTATCTGGAAAAAAAAAGCAACCCCTATTAAAATGATTGTACTCCCAAAGCTAAATTGCAAGAATGTTAAATATGCTTTCCTGTTATCTCAGAGAGGTCCCTTGTCTGTCTTTATCCTCCTGAATTGCAAGTATTCCCTGCCTTATGCTCTCTGTCTAATTATAGCAGCTGCCTGCATACAATTCCCCAGTTTCATGCATTTGCAGGTGTTTAAACTCAACCACTTGACCTGTTTAGTTATTAATCTTAGAGAGTGCTTAATGAAGTTGATGACATTTAACTTGGGAGCTGCAGGTGAAACCTGTGGAATCTTAAGCTTGATGTCCACAGGAACTTAAAACAAACGATTTCTCCTCCAAAAGAATCACTTTTTAAAAGATTTAACATGACATTTCGCCTTAGATGTAAAGTCCACAATAGAAAAAAAAAGTTTAGTAAGGGTGTGCATAAGCATTTATTAATTCACATAAATCAAAAGAACATTCGGTAGCCTTTGTACTTTTCTCTTTTTCCCATGTTTCCAATAAAGAGTTTTAAGTGTGACAGTACAACAATCTGAATATTAGGTAATGAGGAGGTGAGCCTTCACATGTTTCTGTGGTGACACTTTTGAGCAACAGTTACTTTTTAGCCCCTTACATTAGTTATATAGAAACTACTGTGCTGAAACAATCTTGATGGATTAATGATCACAGAAACATTGACTTCCTATACTTGAACAAATTGTTGTTGTTTCATTGAAGCATCTTCATTCATAAAAACTGGTATTGTTTCTAACTACAATGTCCCAAATTATTTTTTTAATATTTTCCAAAATTACTTTAAAGTATACCATAAAGACTACACTCTTCTTCATCTTCACACTCATGATCATTATATAATGCTATAATGGCATTACAATAGTATAATACTAGTGCGCTATTTTTAAACCAGAAAAAGACAACTAATTAGAGTTTCCTCAGCTTCTGCATATATTCTAAGTCTCTAGTGAATTTATGTGTTCCCTGTGATTGCTATCTCCCATCTTCTTGGATATTAATATTATGATTCTTACACAACAGACATTGTCATTTACAGTATGTGATGGAACAGAGATCTCAATTAATGATTCCTGAGGTGGTTAATTTCCGCAGTTTTAAAGACCATTAAAAGTAAAAGTAAGCTTCAAATTCTTTCCATTAAATAGTTATATAACACAAATCCAAGTAATAATTTGGATCCAATAAATTCAACCGAAAATGTAACCTTTCATGTATACTGTCATCAGAGATGCAATAAACACCCAAAATCTGTTTCTTGTGTCATGGGTCATCTCTATAGTTATGGTAGTTTCAAAGAAATTGATAAGACAGTATCTCAGCTTCTGCTGAACAGTCAAGATGCTTTTAAAAGTACTTTATACTCTCCAGCCACTAGGCTCCACGTTCTGAGTTTTATACACAACCCCAAATGTGTGTTAAGTAAGATATACTGTACAAAACACAGTGTATACCTTATGTTTACAAAATGTTGGATTGTTTACATTCAAGAAAATGTTGACGCTTGTTTGCAAATGTTTACAAACGAGATTGAAAAATAAGAAGGAGAAATAAAGCAGGTTATTTTACATCATCTGCTATCTTTGACAATATGTGCATCTCCATCATAAAGTAAAACAGGATTTATGGCTGCAAGGATTCATATTCTCATTTCTACGTATTTTCTTATGAACAAGGAAACGTGGTTGCAGTTTATTGATTATATTTGTACTTGTATCAAACCCAATAAATATATATTTAACTGTATGTTCACAGTAATCCATCCTTATATTTTTAGCATTAGCTGTATATCCATGACAAACAAGCCTCATGTTCTTTCCTGTGAAAAGTTTTCATTATTCCTCCAATTTTTTTGTATTACATGCCCTGAAAAAGTCAAAATTCCCTAACAATTGCTTTTACTGCCTGCAGGACAAAAGCACCTAGTCACATGCCTTGTGGGCTTGCCCTGAGCTGAATGTTTTTGATCTATCTGATTGCTGCTCTCAAAACTATTAAGATTCCTTCACTCAAGCCTTGTTGACATTCACATTGATGGAGAACACTTCAAAGAAAAGTATTCTTCCTTTCCTCAATCTACTTTAATTTTGCAGATGGAATCAAAACGCTTCATTTTCCTTCTACTGAAGTTAAGTGGTGGACTGCAGCTGAAGAAAATCAATTAAATCTAAGCAGAAAATCAAACTAAATATTTACCTTTGGCTTGGTGGCCATTTCTTTATTCTGCAAAAAAACATTTCTCAGTGTTCATAATGTGTTCGCAAAGTGCAAATATTTCAAATGTTGTACATGTTCTTATTTTTTAGAGAGCACATCACTTTCTGTAAGTACATATCATGGGTTCTAAAACCAAACCACACGTGGTTTCAAATTAGAGAAAAGGTTTCTCTTTGGAGAAATGTTTGCATAAAATGAAACTGGAACATTATTATTCTCAGGTGTTGTTACACTACACTGACCATTTCAGTACAATAAAAGGAACAAACTTCTGCTTGAAAACCCTAGAAGTACAGTTATGATTAAGAACAAACTACAGAGGATGAATGAAAGCTTACACTTTTACAAGGAACTCAGAGTGGGAAGAAACAAAGATATACTATAGCACATGGAATACGACTGATACTTTTAACAAAAAAAAACAACAACAAATAACCTGAAGCCATTTTAAAAATATCGAAATCATGGTTGAAGTATTTTAAGATTCATAACATGAAATCCTTTCTAAAAGCATTTATGTCCTTGGCAAGTGGTTGGTTAACTTTGCTCATAATACCTGCCTGTTAAACAAAGGGGAAATAATGATAAAAATTCAAAAGTTGTCTGTCATTAATGTCACTATCTGAGATTTTTCAGTATGTGTTGGAAACAATTTCAGAAGCCTGGTGACAGAGAAGCACTCACAGATCAAGAACAGCCCTGACAGGTTCTTGTGTGACATTTGCCTGGGGGTACAGAATACAATGAATTTCAGTTATTTGACTCATAGAACAGTATCCATGACACCCTGTACACAGCCTTCAGTGTGGAAGGTCTGCATTTTATTATGCGTCTTCTGCTTTACATCTTGTGGATGACTGTGCAAAGGACTATTTTCCTGCATTGTAAAATGAGCTCAAATCACCTTTAAAATTATATTTAATCACTCTAGAATGGATGTAAGGTTACTGTATATTAGAACCTATGATTTTTAATATTCCGAAGCGGAGGTTCTTACTTGAATATCTCTGAACAAAAAATTGGATTCTGCTGAGCCAAGGGCCCTAGATGTCCACATATAAAATTACATTTTACCTCATACTTCTTTTTTTATAGCCATTCATAAACATTACCTACGGAGATACTGAAAAGGGCACACACACATATACTTTTTGTATTGTGAACAAGCTGTTTTTCAACATTAGACGTCTTTGCCGATGTTAACATTTACCAGTATTATCTGTTGAATGTCCTTATTCTACAGAACCAGCTTCACGTGACAATTTATCATTTGATATACTTTCAAACATCAGTGAGGGCTGCAGCACTGTTTCACTGAAATAATGAATTACCTGTATCTTGATCTCTTTGAACAGGAATGTCAAACATGCGGTCATGGGCCGGGTCCAGCCCACTAAGCTCATTTTTTTCTGCCTGTTCGGCAAGTGTGGTCAGAGCTTCAGCTGGGTTTCATGTCATTAGTTGTCTGAGCCTGCACAGCCTGTGCACCCAGCTGGTGGCCTTGATGACATTAGCACAGTAGTCTTGCACACACAGATCTCCCTGTGGTCCTTCTGCCTTTACCCAATAGCCATGTCCCTGTTTGATGATGTCATAGATTTAAAATAATAATTGACAATAATTACAGCTCATCAAATCCCATACTCAGAAAGTAACTTTTAAGTAACTGACATCTATTGAAGATGCACTGAATGTTAATATTGTATGCTAATTTCATTTTGAAAGCTGTTGTTTTACAATAAATAACTATGAAAATGCAAAACAAAATAAATAACACTACAGTACGGAATGGTTGTGCCTAGTATTTTGGTAATTTATGGTACATACAGTATGGCCTGCTTTGACATTTATATCAAAGCTGGTCTGCCATAGCAAATTTAGTTACACAAATGAGTTAGACACTGTTGCCTCAGAGTGTAAATTTGAACTTTTACAAAAATCTAAGCTTTACCTGTGTATAAGCAGAATTCTTCTATTGATACAAGTGCTACAGTGCGCCTCTAATGTCACTAACTTTCTAAGCCAGTGTCACCACTTTCCTAATACCTACTGTGGCTCTGCAAATCACAAACAAGTGTTCTTTCTGAACAAACCGTTTCAGTGAATCAAATGAAATGACTCATTTTTCCCAAGACGATTCCCTAGACACATTGAGCCAAGTGAGTCAACACACAAAATGATTCAGTTTCTCTCTCAGAGCTCTGATAACAAAATGAGGAACTTAGAAAGTTGAGATGAATGTGATACAGTAAATATTAAGCAATCATAAATTGTCAAAATCCATAAAACAAGCATTTTCCTTATATCTGAGGTGTATGTGGATTTGAGTGCTGTGCACGAAGAATTCAATTTCTGGTTATTTTGTGATTCAGCAATTATTTTGTGAAAATGGTATTGAGAAGCACTGTATCAGTCAGTGAATCAAATTTGTTTCAGTTTTAGAGTCGTTCACTGACCTCCTCCTGATTCAGTAGAGGTGTTTTATTCAAATGAATTGATGAATCAAATGAACTGATTCAAATGAATCATTAACTAAAAAGAATCAAACTGCCAGGCACTAATACCTACTATATGTATATAGACATGAAGATAGAGATAAATACTAATTCACTCTTCATATTTGTATATATAAAGTCAAAGACAGCAGCAACAAACTACTGTTCGCCCAAGGTAGACATCATCAGTGTGATATACTGTACAGTAGTTTACTTTGAACAGTTAATACTGCTTATACTTTATGTGTCTGACAAAGAACACCTTTAATGGTGTTACTGTATGGTGTCTCTTAAAATCAGTCATTTATGATTAATGTTTAGCTGTGGTGGGCAGAAACTTAAAAAACAAAATGTTAAAAAAATGCAGAATTGTCTTTTTAGACAGTTTTGTCGCCCTTGGCATAGTTGAAACAGGAAGATTTAGTTAATATTCATTTCCATAATACTTTGTGAATTCATGCTCTTTGCACACACCATAAAGTTGAAAGGAGTTATTTCATAGATCAGACCTAAGCTTGAGATGAACTGGTAAATTGTACAGTTGAGATTTAAGTATATTACACAGTTATACCAGTGTATGGGATTGGGGAATAAACAGATTCACATGATTAGCAAGGAATCGAAGGACAAACATTCATGTAGGCACAAGAGTTTTCCAATGTGTGAATGTCTAATGACATGAAATATTATCTAGTAACATGAAGAAATGTGATCTTTTGTTGAGATGATAAACTATTAAGCTGTCTGTACATTCAGTTTTGAAAATGTTATGCTATATCTGATGTTATAACATTGTACAGTTGTATTTGAACAAATACACAAATTATTTAACTAAATAATGTTTCTGTTTAGCCAATGTACAGTATATATGTTGAATAAGTACTACAATCTTAAGTGTAACATACATTTTATAACTTATAAAGTAGTTAATTCATTAATGTAATTCCTTTTTAGATTATTGAAAAGGCAAAAAAATATATAATTTTTGAGCTAGAAACATTTTCCGGCATATTAACCTTTTATATGCTACAATGTATACTTCAAGGGAGTGTGAGACTTGCCTGATGTTAAAAAGGAAACTGCAGAACTACAGCTCTTTGCAAATGTAAGATGTTCTTTGTCAGCACAAAATCACAACAGAAAGCACAAAAACTTGGTTGTGCTTCTTTCTGTTGGATTTGTATAGGGATTTTTGGGTTGCAAAATGTAATACTGAGAGATCATAGCTATACACCAGCTGTATTAAATCTGGGGATGCACAAAGAAACTTCAGATAAAAGGAACTGACAATATCCCCTCCTAGGCTATTATTAATTGCTAAAGAGGTGATTAGTTATCAAGTGTTATTAAAGGCCAATTCCCCATAATGCTGAGCTTTAAACCTTTAAAGCCAAAAAGCAAATTAAACTCAAAACATTTCACTCAAGCCAAAAAACAGTAAAGTGACTAAAATTTCATAAGCTGTGGAGGGCTGATAAAAAATGTAGTATTTCAAGAGGTTTTATAGTGCTACCATATTTATATGTTGTAGTCTAGATCAAACAACACCCACATTGACCCACAGACCCTTATTCTGATTCGATATAATCGAGATTTTTATTCTTTCT
This sequence comes from Lepisosteus oculatus, assembly GCF_040954835.1. NCBI lineage: Eukaryota > Metazoa > Chordata > Actinopteri > Semionotiformes > Lepisosteidae > Lepisosteus > Lepisosteus oculatus. The sequence continues at coordinate 38,765,573 of NC_090699.1, forward strand.
AGGACCTTCAACCATTCAACGGTTTAAAAAAAATATACATTTTATCACTTTCCTCCTGTCATTTTTTTTTTCAAAACTAGCATTTATTCCAATCAAAGTCAAGTCATCTGTCATCCCTGACTTCTGGGCTAGCAGCAAATGTATCTTTCGAATCATTAGAAACTACATCGAGTCGCCATGGGATTTCTACCTTGCTGCCTCTCCTCCAAAAAAGTTTTTGTTAAGAAGTATTAGTCTCCCAGGAAGCAGTGACAGCTTGGGGCCATTACTGCAGGATGTGACAGAAGTACAGTACACTGACATTCATTAGGATCCAGTCTCTTCTTCTTCCCTGGATTGATGTATTTTAAGTTAGACTTTCCCCCTCAACAAGTCATGATTTATTAACCATTACCACTACAAGTGTCATCTCATCAGCTGAAAGTATGACTGTAGACCTCTCGCTAACTCGGGTATATGAGAAGCACATCCTTTTACATGCCGTTGCTCCCTTTCAGGCCTGGAAAACTATAAAAACTGGCGATGACAAGTTTTCCTGTTAAAGTACGTAATACACCATGTTGCATTAGTCAAACAATTTCATGTGCTTTAGTTCTGGACTAATTTTTAGGAAGAATTGATACAAGACAAATTTATTAAGAAAGAACACCTTCATGGATTATTAGCTGTTTAAAACAAGGCCAGTTGACGGACAATATACAGTGTGCCCTCTGGGGCTAATTTTTAGCTATTTGCCTAAACTCAACTTGTGTTTGTAATTCACATACAGCAATTATGCTGTACACTCCAAATCAATCTCAGTGTGTATATCAGTGTGTATCGCTTCCTTTACATTCGTTACTTCCCTTTTAATATGTGTGCGTATAGAGAAAGTGCGAGCAGTGATAACATTGATCTACCTGTAGGAGCAATCTAAATATTTTTTCCAAAGCCAAAGAAAAACTTGTATATATACAGTAAGTATAAATGAGGTCTTTCTATATCTAAAATTAATCTAACTAGAACATCTTCAGTATTGCAAAGCTACTAGCATTTTGACATATAAGCTAATATTTAAGCATTTCATTGATAAATGAATTAGCTCACTGATCTTGAGATGACAAAAATACCTTTTCAGAACAAAACAAATTTAGGGGCATATAGAACATAATGGCACTAAAATGTCAAGGACTCCCCCTGTCTATGAAGAGGTATCACAAACAAAACAACCCATTAAAGTATTTCTGTCCTTCAGATTTCAGAACATTAATTGCACCTTACAGTGATTGACAGGTGTGACACTGAATGATAATTTGAGGCAAATCAGTACTTGAATTGCCATCATCATGTTCTTTGTTGTTTGATATGCTTTTAGCTAGGTAGAATACAAAAAAAAAGAAAACATGTGAGAAGCATAGCCTTACCTTGCTTTTTGCCTGTCATTCTTTTATTTGTAAATGTCTAATATTGATCTGCAAACGCTTTCACAACTGCGAAAGGTGGAAAAAGCATACAGTCAATCTTTCAAAGTTATTATACATTTTGAGTGGATCTAAGTTAATGCATGTATGATTTCTGAATCAAAATACTTTTTGTCACAAAAAGATTAAATACGAACAGTGAAAGGAAATTATTAGCTGTGATGACAAAATCAACAGGAAAATCAATGGAGCTTCAAGGTGAAGAGAAACCCTGTATAGCACAGTGAAGACAAGATGACCTTCATGACAGTAAGTTGGAGGGTAGCAGCTTATAGTGAGAATTGTAAACACTTTGCAGGTGTGTTGAAAGCATTCTGCATATTCTTGTCTCTGAAATTGCTGCTGCAAGTCCCTCTGTGAAGAGCCCTTTGATTAGAAAACTGATAATTTCCAGGGAAAGGGATAAAACACAAAATGAATGGCTGGATTGACAGAATGATTTGTGCTAAACGCAGAAAAAAGCAAACCTAATGGATTTTTTAAAACATTATATACTAAAGAAATAATCAGACACTGAGATTCACCAGCTATATAATGATAGCACTTGAAAACCAACATCAACACACAAGGCTGAGAATAAGAGAGGAAATGAACTATGTGTGACTTTTGCTGTTCATAGCACCCCAGCCAAAGTGCAGCTCTATGGGCCTCAAGCAACTTCCAAAAGCTGCAAGAAAGCACAGAATTTAGGCTGGCTAAGGCTTCTTTGACTTGATTCACAACATGTGGAAATAAAGAAGCCAACTACTCTGCTAAAATCGAAAACAGTGGCCCGCTGACTATCTTCCCCCCACACATCTGTCCTGACTGATTTCTGGGTATGCCTCGAAGAGGACAGGAGTTCAACACATTTCAACAAATGCATATTGAGAATTTGTATAGCTCCAGCAAAAGCTACCCTGCATTTGATTTCAGTTACAATGCCACTGCTTAGTAAACTTTCTGTTCAAGTTAAAAACCAATGATTTATATTCTTCTTGAATATCCATTATTCACATCAGCGCGGCCTCTGTGTTCCATGTGCTTTAGTTACCTTATTCAGCACTGCTGGAGTGGTATGAAGATGTCTTTATAAAAGCGTTTGAGGGAAGATATACTAAAAGTGAGATATCAGAATGTTCTGTTCATATTTAAATAGTTTAAGCTATGTATAGGAATAAGTATTTGTATTTATATTGCACTTTTCATCGAAAGAATCTCAGAGTGTTTTACATATAGGAAGGGATCCCACTTCCTCCACTGCTAAAGTACAGCAACAGCCTACTGTCACGATCCTCATCCCTCCTCTTAAGGGCGCTCCAACTCTTTCCTATTTTAGTTCATTACGTGTACCTGCCTCCTGTTTGTCCATCATTACTTAAGGCAGGCGCTCCTGCTATGCCTGGCTCAGTATTGGAAGATGGACACCACAAGGCTGGCCTATTCCCCCGGCTCACAGGTAGTCTTATTCCCCAGCGTCCTGACTGTTTTATCTCCTTGTTCCTGTTCCGGATCCTGTTCCGGATTTTAACCCTGTCTGTCTCAGATGGATCCCCCAGTTCCTAGACTCGGGACTGCGGCCTGGTTTCCCACTTTGAACTGTCTGGATTGTTTGCTTTGCCACACCCCCCGAGCATAGGATCACTGCTGTCACCACCCCCTGTCTGTCAACCTGTCCTAATCCTGCTGTACCTGCCCCTGATGTCCTTTTCCACTTACTTCCGGATTATACCGTGTGCATAGGGTCCTGAACTACGCTTCACAGGAGCCTGGACAGCTCTCATTACACCTACAGTAGGTAGCACGCAGCAGCCATTATTCATTTGCAGCCCCACCGCACAGCAGATTGGGTGCTCCAGTGAAGTAATTGAGAAACTACTTTACCAGCTAAATTAAAGAGGGGCTTTAGGGAAGCCAGGGATTGCAGTTACAGGATGGAATGTTACCATGACCGCTGGATTAACACCCCAACATTTTTAAACAGCACCACTGGAACTTCAATAAGAATCCTCCTGCATCTCCTACAGGACAGTTCACTGTTCTGGGGCATTGTCCATGAAAACTCAGGAGTGCCCCCTACTGGTTTTCCAGCCCCACCTACAGCAGCCACAGAGGTTTTCCTGGAGGTCTCCTATGACTGGAGTGACTAGTTTTGCTTAGATTCTGACACCAGGCTACAAAGAGGTAATATTGCTCTCAGTGGCTTTAGTACACATATTTCACACATCTGCAGCCACTCTAGTGCCTCTTGGTTATACAATGTAATCTATATAACTATACAAATACATTTTCTTCAAAAATATCACAGAATCTTCAAAGCTCAGTATTTTTAATGTTATTATTGGCTGTAAAACAAAAATGAGTGTTCACAAAAATGTTTTAAGATAAACAAGTTAGGCTATCTGTATGGAACCCAGAAAAAGTCTCTATTAAACCTGTTGTTTAGGTTTCTTTTGAAACCCCCTCATATGTCTTTATTTAATATAGAAGAGTACACAGATTTTTTTTACCACTAATTGAAAATGTTTACTGAACAAATCACATGGAAACCCTTACTGGTTTTACATATGTACCTACTGTATATAAATCTATGCAACATAGAGTACATAACATTAGGAATCAAGCAGTACAATCTGTGATTGAAAAAGCAATTGTTCATAACCTTTGTACATACATTAGTTTCTGGTTCTGTAGATCTTACTACAGAAAAAAGCATTACAAATCTTAACAGGACAACAAAAAATTACATTCTTTTCTTAGCAATATGTTTTTTTAAGATTCCCGACTGATGAAGAGAAAGTCATTATCTCTTTCAAAGAAAACCCACGAGTCCTTCATGTGTTATTCAGCCCGGTCCTTGACTGTTAATGGTTTTCTGCTTTTGAAGGTTTGTGTAGTGTTATTTTTCAAGTTAGAAGTTAACACAGTCTCCACCATGTTTCTTTGGATGAGAAAGATATGTTTTTCTGTTTCATTGTGTTTATTTTCTTATAGATATTTATTTGATATTATCTTTCATTTTTTCAGGAAATCCCATGTCTAAAAAATATAGAATATCAATAATATATTAAGGATATTGTGTAGTAAAATATATTACAAGTTGTTACAGCTTTTACAGACGAGGTGAGAAAATAATTGTTTCAAACAGAAACCCTTTCAGTTTCTGTTACCTTCATATTTGTATTCTTCAACATATTTAGTAAAATGTCTCTCTATATTACATGAGTTAACTCTTCAGCTGCCAAATATTGCTGGAAATATACTTATGGAAATTATGCTCTGTCAGATATCCCTACAATAAGTCCTTAATTCTGCGTGGATGTAAATGAGCAGTGTGTGAAAGACCAGAATGAGGTGCAGAATTATTGTTAATTTCTAATCCTAGATAAATTTGGGGGAGGAGCTGCTCTGTATAGAGTTGACAGGAAGAAAGGAGGAGCTGCTGTCCCTTGAGTGCACAGAGGTATTGTACAAAAACCTCTACAAAAGTTGTAAAAAGCATTAGTAAGATTAGGTAGAAATTAAACATCTTTAGAAATCATAATCTAGATACAGTTTATTTTACTATAAGGTTTTGTACTGTCAACCCCTGAAGCATTTTCCTTTAAAAAGAAGCTAAATAGCATGGTTTATTATGGTTGGTATACCACGTAGATTATGTACTGACTTGTGCAGGAAGTTCAACAGATATGTGTAAAGTTTGATTATATGACTGTTGGAGAGGCTGAATTATAGATAAAGGGGCATCAATCCATCTGTCAATCACTATTAAAATTGTGTGTAGTAGTTGTGTGGAGTGATATTTTCACTGCAAAATTAAACGTACAAGGTTTGCTAACATGTTTGCAAAGGCCATATTAAAATATTCCAAATTATGTTGGTGAAAAGGTTTGCATTTTGTCGCAATTTAAATTTTCTTGCCAGTATTTTATCATTTGTGACATATTTGTACTCATTTTATAGCTAGATGATTTTTTTCTGATTTCACTTGTTGTAGGCTGAACATGCACCAGAACATGCTTATAGTGTTCACTTTATGCTTACATGTGGCCCAGAAAGGTGTACATTTTTGGTTGTACATTTTTGGGTGTCCTAGTGTACACCTCTATCATTAAGCTGTTTGGAGTTTTTATCTGAGCTCCTTTGGTCGTAAGGTTTATAAAATTGTGAAACCGTGATCTGCATGCATTTTATAGCAGGATCTGAACCGTTTTATGGCATCTGCATTGACTGCAGGCTCTTGAAGAAGCAAAAGCATTGGATTCAATTGAATAAATTCAATCTTCTATTTAATACAATCCCCATATTCTTACATGATGACCTCTACCACTAGGCTCTGTAGTCCTGTCCTGATATTCAAGGGAAAAAGCAGATACTTATTCTTGGGCATTCGAAATACAGGCATGGGTATTTTCCTTAATTTCCTTCACTATGAATACTTTGTACAGCTAGTTGGGCCTGAAGGACTTAAAAAGGCAAAATATAAGTCAGTTCCCATTGGGTATTAGCAACTTCTTCTATATGGTCTGCAGAGAAGGAAAATGACTCTGTTCTGAACCCAGCAAAGGAACAGGAAAAAACCCACTGGTAAAAAAGTGGGTAGCAGGCAAGAATTCCCACCTCCCCCAGAGAAGTTACATTATTAACGGAAATGCTTCATTAACAGCAAAAGCAAATATATTAAATTAAGTTGGAGTGAGCTCTTTTCCAGTGGGCCAGATTCCTCTGCGTACATTTCCAGTTGCCAATATTCTTACACTCAAAACACAGCTTGTGTTCCTTGTCATCATGTCAGCAAGCTCAATCCACCAAAAAAAACAACCTTTTATGCATACATAAAAACACATACTGTATTGTACTTATCTAACAAGTTTATCTTTTTGTTTGTCTGATTTCCATATGCTTTATTTTATTACTTTTTGTTCAACTGGTGCCTTTACATTTGGACGTTTTATAGATGCGTAAGCAAGCACTTGATCATTTTGTTTTTTCAGATTGTTGTTCATGTATAACAAACTTAATCTTCTTTCCACAGTCACACACAGATTTCTTTCATTGATCAACATTTTTCTTTTCACAATCAACAGCTTTTGTGCAAACTGTATGGCGCTATTTTGAACAACAGCTGTTGGACTGGTTTCTAAGAGATTGACTTTTGAAGATTTTCAAAACATTCAATTTATATATATGTAAGTTTTGAATGTCAAGGTAATCATATTACATAATAATTGCTTGCATTTGTATGGCAATTTTCATCCCTAAGGATCTCAAAACACTTCACATACAGGAGATAATCCACTTCACCTTCCACTTAACTGCAGATCCCACCTGGGTGACACACAGCCAGTATTATGCATCAGCAGGCCCATTAAACAGCAGATCAGGTGGAGAAGTGAGAAATTAGTACATCACCTGAATCAAGGAAATGTACAGATGCCAGACTCTATAAAGCTAAAGTGGAATTAAGCTTGGGACCTTGGGTTAACACACCTCCTCTTAACAGTGATCAAGCAGTCAGGACATTCATTTGAAATCTTATCCAAAGAACAGCTCCTCCTTGCAGCCCAGTGTCCCTGTTCATAGTAGTGCAGTGGTTGGGAATTTCTTAACCAGAGGCAAGAAATGCCCCCTACTGGTCCACAAACATCACTTAAAGGAGCAACCCAGGGTGGAGATAAAAATAGAAGAAATAGAATTAGTAGAAATAAAAGTAAGATAATAGTCTAATATTAGTCATCAATGTGAGTACAAGCAGTTTGTAAACATCAAATAATTAGCACTTGCACAGGTCAGAGAACCCTGGAGAAGGTCATGTGAATCCTTTCATTTTCTCTGAACAATCTGGTGGTTGAGAAACAGGAAACATCTTCAAAGACAAGAATATAGTATACAAAATAATGACTCAAAATGCAAAACCCCCAAATCATACAGTATATACAGAATACCATGTACAGCTGCAGTATGTTCCAACCCTCAACACACTATTGAAAGTAAGAGCAAACAATCCCTTCTAAACTGCTGTAAAAATGAATCAGTCTGTGGACACTAGACTCAAGAATGCATCTGGATAAAGTGACAAATATTGACTGGCAGGTTAAATAAGAAAAATCAAACATTTCCAGAAATATAAAAAAATACAACCTCTTGTGTTTTTAAATTTAAGTCATGTGGTAAATATCTTATGACACTTCTCTGTAGGAAATGACACTGAAAAGAAAGCCACCATAATGCACTTCCAAAATAATCCCAACACATAACAATATGTACACCAATATGTAAAGCAGAAATGGCTCTAGGGATGTAACCTACAGGTAGCTGTTACTAACAGTTATCTGTCTTTGACAGTACCACTTACAATGCCAGAGGAAGTTCTCTCAATCTAAACAGCAGAGGCAAACATTAATAAAAATAGTTAAATCAATCTGTTGTGTTTTTACTGGCTGTATTATTAGCTCCCTGTAAAGCATATTGTAGCAAATATTCTTGAAGAACTGCACTGCACACAGGACAGCCAATTTTACATGCACTTTCAAATAAGCAGATGGCAGCCACAACAGATTCATATTTTGTCATTTTAAAATAACTTTCCCAGTATTGGTGAAGCTCATTATTTTCATTAGAGGTTTTAATGATTATCCATTCAAGTCAGCCTAGTCTTTTTGAAAGACATTGTTTTAATTAAAGCAATATTTTATTTTGACATGAGAGCCCAAGAGTGCAAGTAAATGTCACTTTTCCCAGTTTTGGAAAAAGATATACAAGTTCTGTTCTTGAAATGCGTCAATGTCCTCTTTAGTGAAATTAAGGCCCTCATGACCTGACTTGAAACTGTCAAAGCAAAGATGTTTAGCTTAAGTACTTCATAGATAGCAAAGGTCACCAATGCCCATGAAGATATAGGTCTGTTGTTTCTCAGTTAATTTAATAACTAAACAGGGTTACACTGGAAGTGACTTCTGGTAATGTTTATACAACAGTGTTGACATTCAATTAATTTCTGTTTCACCTTTTTCCCCTGACAGCAAAAAAGCTTTTCCTCTGCAACTGACTCTCTGCATTGAAAATATTTTTTTAATTTGTTGAATAAAGCTAGTTAACTCCTCACCATTGCAAATTATTAATACTATAGCCCTGCAAGTGTGCAAAGTGTCAAAATAGCTATAACAAGTCAAACCCATACAGTTTTTTTTGCCCAAACCTTTCCACTGATTCACTATAATGTCTTTTTCACTAAAAAAAAAAAAACTCTAAAATGATGGCCAAGCAAAACACTAGGCTAGTAACAGATGTCTCAGTAAAGTTATGAGTGCTAAAGCTCTTTAAAGTAAAGGTAAAAAACAGTATTTGACAGAAACAGTCCACTTTTCCTTCTTTTCTGCCCCGTTACCTGCTAATAAAAAAATAATTGGCACACACGGTCACATATCAAAAACGAGATCACTTTACTCAAGGCCAGGCTCGTCAGAGAGACCTGCAACAAGTAGTACATTTATCTGCATTTCTATAAACCTTTTCAGGCACTTTGTCAGAGTGCCCAAAGTAGACTGCCAGGGTAGGAGGTACTTGGAGACTGCAACAAACCTTGTAGGCCCCCTGGGAACAGGAAAATTATTGTTGGCAGGCCTGTCTGTCTCCATCAGTTGAGCAAGTGCCCCCCACTTGCCCACGCTGAGGCAGCCCGAGTGAAGAATGTTGTTATAATTAAATTACTGAGAGTGCTGATTGGTTGTTGGAGGTGGTCTTGAAACCAGTGTCGAAGACCAAAGAGAACAAGGGCTACTATTCATGTGGAAGAGCCTGAGCTTTAAAGTCCATCTGTTAAATTCCAAATTTAGTCCAGAATATGCTCACTTACAGTCTTTAAAATACCACCTGCTTGGCCAAAGCTTTATAGAGGTGCCATTACAGAAGAATGCAATAAGGAACTTGCTCATTTGCAAAGACCTGTATAGAAACTAAAAGAATCATTTCAGAACGTCCATTTATTTCTACTTCATTTAAGCATGATCATAGACTTGAAGACAAATTCAGATATGTCTGAACATCTTGTTGAATATTGCTTTCTTTTATTAGCAGGCTCCTCTTAGCAATGTACAGTATTATTTCCACTAACTGCATCTCACCCTGCACCGATCTACCATACATGTAATATACTTAGGCCTTGAACATCCTTGTGCTCAAGAACAAATTCTGATTAGTTTGCATATTCTTAAATCATGTTTCAGACCATTGTCTTAAAAGGTGGTTATAATGATTGCTCTTTGAAAAGGTATAGAATGTGATTATATAGGTAAGTAAACAACAATCTTATACGTTATCTTGGAAGTAATTTTCCCTTAAAAAGAAAATGTTTCTGTCTGGTTTTATTGCATAGCAGGAAAATACAACAGAAAAAAATATTGTTAGCATTTGGAAATTCCATTGACTAAGTGAAAAATGAGATTAGCAAAAACTTGTGGAAATTATACCTAAAATGTTTGCGCTGACCTTAAGGTAGAGTGTACTTTCCAATTGCAACAAAGTAAAAACAGATGGAAGCAATAGTTCAGGACTGAAGGAGAATACTTTACTCTGAAGTTGTTAGCATTTTTAAACTTTTTTTGGTTTTGATCCAATGCAAAGAGACAGAATATCTAAGAGGAAAAAGCAGAGGAAAGAAAGAAAAAACATTCTATAGACGCAGAAGTTCGCTTCACATTTTCTTTTCCTTTTTTTAGGCCTTCTTTTTTCACCATCAGCTGTTGTGTGGTGTGGGGTCAGCAAAACTGCATTGTAAGGTTATATAATAACTGTACATTATAAAATGGTTTAGCTTGAGTTCCTGTCTTGTCAGGATAGAACATTTATTCTACTGATGAACTACAGGTAAACTGTTCCCATATTCTACTTTTTTTTTCTCAGACATACCTATAGTGAATACATAAAAATATCAATAAAAGACAAATTATCTTGGCAAGCAATGTTTGCCAGCCATAAGTGAGTTAATATCAGTGCAAATCCTTCACTGAAATACAAGTCTTCATTGTTTGGTCTTAACCTGGTGTGGGTATGAAAGGTTAGAACTTCCATCTATCTGTAATTATCTAAGCTTGGTAAATTACTTGTGTGAGCCTCACAGCCTTACAGTCTCCAACAGTACTATGATTCTGTGATTTTGCATATAATAGCAATTGCAGACTAAGGGTGCCTGCTAGTTGTAACTGTGTTTCGGGTTTGAGCTGGTTCTCTGCGTACGTCCAACATAGAGAAGTTTCACAAACAATGTGATACCATAACTTACCCTCCCTGTGCTCTGGTCTTTGAATAAGATACAAAACCTAGATCCTACTGTGACTGCATTGACATTCATTAATACAAAACCTAGATCCTACTGTGACTGCATTGACATTCATTATTAGATAGATCACTACTATAGTCTCAATTCAAACAATTCTCAGATGTAGTGGAGTGTAAAAATCCTATGTTTAGAACCACTAAACAAAGTAAAATCCTAACCATGGCATGTTGTACTGCTTTCAGACACAGGGACATTTACAACATATTAACCCTGTTTAGAAAAAGACAAAAGAAACACACGTTGAAGGCAAATGTCTTAGTAAAACCCAAATGGAAGATATTTAAAATAGGATTGGGTGACGCTGCTAAATATTTCATCCTGCAGTGGTGAAGTTATCAGACATTTTGTGAGATTTGTTTTACCTTCCCAGCCCAAGACAACACTGTTCTCAGAGTATAACCAAACAGAAGGAGGCTTCCTTCAAACTTTCATCTGAAATGTCAGCAAAAAAAAAAACCTTTTTCAACTCTGTAGATAATAAACAATTTGTAAATATTACTACTAAACAGTACAACAGTGCAAAACATTACCTCTTCCATAGGTATGGCATGCAGTATGCAGCTTGAGTTGTCACACTTCAAGATCCTGTCAAGATTAAGGCTGAAGCAATGATTCTTGTCTCTTAAAAAATAAGGTTCAAGTCCGTAACATTTTTTCAGTAGAGCACATACACTTATTTCTGTATTTAACATTATTGAAAAATAATCAATAAAGACACCCCTTAGCTGACCAAATTATCTGCAGTGCTAAATGTCTGATTTCTTTACTTAAAAACAAAAACATACTATTTTTGTAAGAGGCGATTCCATGTGTTAGGGTGATTTCTTACACCTGAAATGTAGAATACTCTACCTAGGGCAATAAAGATATTCCAGTCTTTGACAACCCTTCAAAGTAGACCTGTCTTTCAGGACTTGATTTTCCTGACTCTTTTCCTTTGCAACCACATCTTCGTTTTGATTTTATCATAAGGTGCTTTGAGATGCTTCTTATGAAAGGGGCTATGGAAAATGAAAGATATTGTTACCTTTGCAGCTTTTGCACATTATTAACAAGATTTGCTAAAAGGAAAGTCGGAAAGAAATAAAAAACACAACCAAATGATATTAGTCTAAAAATTCATCCAATTCAGATCTGAGTAGCCAGAGGTGTGGGACGTAGGCTTCATAGTGTCACTGGCCTTATGGAAACAAGAACATGTAGAAAAAAGGAAAGAAGTGGGAGTCAAACTGGTGAAAAGCAAAGAACAAAAATCAAAGAGAGAATTTTTTAAAGTCTTATATTTAAAGAGACCTGCCTAGTGGAAAACAATGGTTTGAAGCCATTTTCTTCCCTTTCATGTGTGCACTGGTGCCAGCTGTGAAGCTACAGTATCAAAATGTTGACATCATACTTGAAATTCTCTCTTGTATTACAACAACTGCTGCAGAGTGCTTTTCCCGTCTGAGATAACCCAGGCTGTTTTTTTTGCATTCTTATCCAAGTAGTTCAATAATATGGAAACTCTTTAAAGGAGCCAAAACGTGAAATCTGGGGCTGTTTTAGAAATAAAATAAATAAATGTCCAGAAAGACTACAAACAAGAAGAGACCATTTGGCTCATTGAGCTCATTTGGTTGCTAATACTGTAGTTAATTGATCCCAAGATTTCATCCTATCCAATCATTTCCTGAAGTCAAGAGTAACATGTGGCTGACTAGTGGGTTTCAGACTCTCACCATCCTACAGTATATATGAAGAAATGCCTCCTGTCCTCAGTTGTATAATATACGGCCCTTCAATTCCCACTTTTATTTCCTGGTTCATGTCTCGCTATTAACCCTAATTATGTTGTCCAGATTATCACTTTCAATACCTTTGAGTATTTGAATCAAGTTTCATCTTTGCTCAAGACTAAAAACATTTCCTTCTTTTAGCCTGTCGATGTAAGACGTTCCTTTAGGCTTGGGGTGGCAACTGGTTGCTCCTCTTTAAACTGATATATTTTTTTGTAAAACTGTGATCAAAACTATAATCTACAGTGGGAATAAATGAAAGGGTACAGCATACAAGGTTGGTTTTTACAGTCATATTTGGTTATTTTGGAATTCGTAATTCTAATTGTGTGTGACAGTTTACTGCAATGGCATTTAAAGAAGAGTTCATTCTCAGTACCAGTAGCTGAAGTGGTTGACCAGTGCCAGTGGCACAGTCAAACAAATACTGACTTTCTTCATTTAAACATTTAACAGCTGTAATGCTGACTCTGACCAATGCTTGTTATATCTTGATATAACACCGAAACCATTAAAGTCAGGCGGTTAACGAAGCATGGATTTCGAGGCATTAATAATAATAATAATTAATAATTGCTTACACTTATATAGAGCTTTTCTGGACACTCCACTCAAAGCGCTTTACAGGTAATGGGGACTCCCCTCCACCACCACCAATGTGCAGCATCCACCTGGATGATGCGACGGCAGCCATAGTGCGCCAGAACGCTCACCACACATCAACTATCAGTGGGGAGGAGAGCAGAGTAATGTAGCCAATTCATATATGCATATACATGCAATGTTGAGCATTAATAATGGAAATAGTGGTTTAAGAAGTATATTGACAAAACGTTCTGAGATAGGAGTTGCAAGGGAAGGCAAGCAGAAATGGAAGTAGGGACTGCTGATGAGGGCCCATAGAACGTAAACTGAAAAGGACTTCATGCCTGTTAACACCATTTCTGAAGAAATAGCATATATAATGAACTATATTTATCATCTCAAATTTATATAACCCAGAACTGACCATAGATATTCCCACTCAGGCAATTCAAAAGCCTATGTAGCATCAAATGAAAGAACAGCGCAGGAGGATACAATGTGTGCAGCTGCTTGAAAAATGTGGAGGAGACAGCAAAAGTTATAAGACACAAGACACCCGTTTATAAATCCTTCTAAGCACTTTAATTTGATCACACAGACAACAATCCTATGTGATAGCTCTGAACAACAACTCAGCTGGCTGCGTCGACTACACCTGATACAATAGTTGTGCCTAGATCTACAAATTCAGCACAAAGTCTAAGCATTAAATTATTTCGAACAAGGCTGACTTCCCATGCAGTAGCCTCAGAAAAGACAACCAAATGAACATGCTCTAGAAAAGCCAACTAGATTCTCACCATTCAGACACACTGCTTAGACGAGATTTACGCAGTTGCGAGAGAAATACAGCAGAATTATCTAGAATGAAGCATTTGCCATAGAAGATTGCGGCCATTAACCAAGACACAGAGAAAAAAAAACTGCTCCAATTTTGCTTGAAAAATTGAAATCCGAAACCTTTCATTTTGTAGAAGTATGGTACTAAAGTGCCAGTAGGGGGCACACAGGGATTTATCAGTTATAGCAATGCTGCAGAAATTGTAATGGTGATTCGACGGTGACATGGGTATCTCTGAATTGTGTAACTCAGAAAAAAGATCTCAGGAGGCAAAAATGTAACACATTCTGGAAAATAATTTAAAGATAACTGAGAAAAAAATATTAATCCTATTGCTGAGGAATTAAACACTCGCTATGTTCAGACATACAATTTCTCAATACTGTGGATTTTGTTTAATTACAAAGGGCAGGTTGTATTAACACATCCCAGTGCCAAACTTGGTGGTGTGTATCACAATGGTCTGCACTAAACCTTTATTCTTTGCAAAATAAGTTCACTGTTGGTGAGTCCACTGAAGGTCATTTAGTCAAGCCTCCAAGGTAATGAAGGCACAAAAATATTGTCTTCTTGATAAGTGGCGCATATTGGTTCTTTTTTGCCTTTTCTCCGGAACTAACATTCAATAGGTTAAATCACCTCATCACCTGTGCTAATTAGCTTTCTAAGTAAAGGGGTAATTTAGTGCTTATGCAGTCAAGACACTTGAAAACATCACAATCAGAAAAGATGAATTATTCAAAATGATGACAAAATAGCTAATCATTTGTAAAAAATAAAGTATACTTTATCTAAAACATATATGCAAGAACACAAAGATAAGGTTTCTTTTGATGTTCAGTAAATAAAAACCAAGTGTAACACTAACTCTCTCACTAATTGGCTAATGCACCAATACCCTAGGTATTTGCCATAAGAAGAACAAACAAAACTGGGTGCTCAAAGATATTATGGTGTATGACTTTACTGACAAATGTGGAGAAATCCTTATATAATTCACCAAACATGAGTGATTATGTAATTTAGTTGGAATGATTTGATTTACCTGTAGCAACCAAATGTGTCTGATGGTTGAATGGGCTCCTCTTTTCTAAACCTTACTGCCTACCAGTGAACTGTAGTTTAGCTTCACATTTTCTGTAGAACAGACAATTCAGTTTAATAATGGAAACACACATTTTCTGTGGTCCCAGGAACCAAAATAAACCGGCTTCCCCGATACCTGGTAACTGGTGCACTTCCCTTCTGTAGGTTTATCTTGTCACGCTACATTTAGCTGCAAAACAGTCCGTAGTTAAGCCTGTAACATTAGACATCTGTTTATTAAAACGTGTTTCTGGGTTTTCATGGAATAAAATTAAGACTCTTTTCCTTATTTTTGTTAAGGGCCAGACCATAAAATGTGGAACATCTGACACAGTCACTTTAACTAGAAATGACATTCCCTCCCACCTCAATTCTTTTAACGAAACTTTACCAAAACCCTTTAGTTCAAAACACACCAAGTCAGCTCAGGAGAGCAAAAGAAGAATGAAAAAACAAGCAAAAAAATGACAATGAATTATCTGCACATACTAACTCGCTTTTATTAATCCAGAACTGCATGCTACAGATACTGTACAGCATAAACATTTATTCATTACAAAAAATGGTCTTGAAACCATTAAAAATGAAAACAAACAAATGGGAAAAAAGGGAATAAGAGCATAAAATAGAACAGGAACATCACAGCCGTTAGGAAACATTCAAACTATTCACAAAAAATGTCATCATTAGCATCTTAGTAAACCAGAGAGAAATCGAGACAGGTTACAGTCGCGTCATGTCAACTACAATGGCACCGAATGGATGATTTTCTTGTAGCTTTTTACAGCCTCTTGCAACATCAACATGCCTATTTTTGCTATCTACCTATATGTAGTAGTGTACTTAAAAGTGGCAGTTTGTGTGTTTTGTATTTAATCTTTTTTTATGAATAACCTAATATACATAATTTGGCCCATGTGGGTTTATACCTCTGTCTTTTGTTCATTTTGATTATTTGACAATCTGCTACCAAACACATCTGTTATAGCAACATTTATACTACATACATAGCAATCTATGTAACGTCACAGCAAAATATGGTTAAAAAAAATACAGCATAAAATTGGGGAGAAGAAAATTATCACAAGTTTGGCACGGAAAACTGTACATAATTCTACAGTCTGGCAGAGATAAGACTGCGTATTAAAAAAGGAGGGTTTCAGACTTTTCTTCCCCACTCTTGAAGACACTTTCCCCTTAACGCATTCAAGTTTCTTTTGAATAATGGCTTATAGTTTTATTTTTGTAAGTAATGTTGTGCACATAACTATTCCTCAAAAGCATCTACACTGTTCTTTTGGTGGCAACTGGATTTCTTTGAGAAGAAAACAATGGAAAAAAATAAAACTTTTAAAAATCCTTGTACAAATGAATCATTTTTTTATATATATAAGTTGCTTACACTACGAAAAAAAATCTTTATACAATGTGTTAAGAAAGGAAAATATTTTAAAAAGGGACAACATACAAGCAATCTCTAAAGCAATAAATACTACTGGTCCTATAGCGTTGTGATTTTCTTTTGTATTAAAACCTCAGTCCCCCCCACCCCCCCCAGTTAACTCAACCCTCAACCCCCAACCCCAACTCCCACAGAAACATCAACGCCATGGAACAATGCATATTAACACAGTACCCCCCCCCAAAAAAAAATATTTCTGTACATTTAAACAATAACAAATAACATCACGATAAAAGTTGTTCCGCACAATTGAAGAAATGGCACTGCATTCATTGTGCCCTCAAGATATGAACAGATGTAAAATGATTGGTTCGCAAGCTCGTATTTAATACAAATAATAAAGAAGAACCAACTCCTTCGGACAGGGCTAACGTAATATTTTTTTATTGTTTTTTGATTCTTATTATTATTTTATATCAGTCTTTGAGATGTATCTATCTATTGGAACTACATAACAATTATGCATTTTTTATTGTTTTCTTTTTAAACACTAAAAAGACCTCAAACAGTTGTCGATAAAAATTTTGGCAAAATCACAAAGCTTATAATCTACAATTCTTTTTTTTGTTTCTGAAATAATGATGGGTCAAATATTGACCAATGAACTCGATAAAACAAACTAATTCATAGCCATATGGCACAAAAGTTTAAACAAACAAAAAAAACAAGAGAAGGAAAATTACAAAAGGCGAAGACAATAAAGACTAAAGCTAAACAGGGCTATTCTATAGACTTGGTTACGAGCGAAAGAGGCTGGGGCTGTGTCCCAGAGAGAGGATTATGGGAATGCAACAAGGACGTAGAAGGTCTTGCCAGCGATGAAGATCCAGACTGTTGGGAAGTAACAGCTTGGTGTTCCAATGCCCCGTTCTGGGTGCCTGATTTGCCAGCCGAATTTTCCAACAGAGCTAACGGTGATGGCATTGTTAGGTGAGCCAAAGGATCGGGTTTCATAGTCAGTGAGAGAGGTTGCATTTGTTCAGTCTGTGGTTTTGAGTCTTTTGAAGGGGAGGCTATCAAAGAGGGAGAGGAAGGAGGAGAATCTAATAAGCTTCCATCTGAAGAGGGTGGACTGGCGCAGCTGCCTTCACCTTGTATGTAGCGAATGCACTTTTTTTTTCTCCTAGAAATAGGAAAACAGTTAACTGTAAACAAGATGGCAGAGGCACTCTGTAGGACAGCTAGCTGTCTGCTTAACATCCATGTTGCCACAGGTTAAAGAATGCAAAAAAAATCTGTGCTCAATCATGCTAGTCTCAGGTTTTCCAAATCTATTTTCTCATATGACACACTACTAATTAACTACGCTCAAAAGTTAGGTTTAGTTTGTTGGCATTTCATAAAATAGGTCATTAAAACTGGACAACTCCCTTTGTCTGTCAGCAAACACATCAAATTGAGAGAAGACAAGAGTGAAGAAAAGCGTGAAAGAAGAAATGAAGAAGGGCAAACATAAATGGAGATAAATTGCACAAGAACGAGAATAACTGGTTCTATGGCCTGCAGGCTGTGAGTCTGAAATAACATAATTAAGGGTTTGGTAACATAGATTTTCATTTGGTTTGAGGACTTAAGTTGCTCTGCTCATGATGCAGACGGCAACGTTGACAAGAAACTACACCCGTGTATTGTGAAATAGGCTAAAGATTTATCCAACCAGCAATATCTATGGATATGAGGGGGTCTACTGCGTATTGCCTTGCACAACGGGTTAAGTTGCAGCTTTCTTCTTTTTTCTTTATCTCTGGTAGATGCGAGGTTTGGAGAGGGGGGTGGGAAGGGGGCGGCCTCAGTTAGCTTAACCACAACATGATACACATGATCTGCCCCAAAGATATGTCTGTACTGGTGAAAAGTGGCGTCGCTCTGCCACATTTCCGTTTCGCTCCAGTAACTGCCGGGTCACGATCTCCTCATCTAACATGCCTAGAGCTGCTGAAGCTCGTCAGAGAAACAAGCGTTGGGTCTCACAGAATCTCCACGGTGTCGGATGCAGCTCGGCCTTCTTTACCCTGCATGTCTAATCGGTATTTCTCAGAGGTGGCTGGAGCCGCCAAGCCAGGCCTGTCTAGAATGGCTGGAGAGTTCCCTCCAGCCCAAGCTCACAAAGCCCTTTCCTACTTTAGAGGGGAAATGAGCTGAGCTTGAGGAACAGCAGCAACAAGAGAACCTCTTCAAAACCCCTTCCTTCGTAATGTCTGGTCTTGAGTTAAAGAGAATTAAGATTTCAGAAGCCAAGACAAGTCCCTTAAGATGGCTCATTCCAAGCAGCCTACTAGACCCCCCTCACACACACACACACTTTCTGCCTATAACCCTCCTGAGCATCTTCCTTCGATTTTCATCTACACTCACTATAGCTCCTTTTCAGCATGGCTCTTAGTATCAGATTCCACCATAAACTCATATTTAGGAATAAAACTTTCGACTTATGATGTTAAGTGCTGCGATCCACTTCCCATTCTGTCCCTGTTTATTTGATATTGATCGTAATAAAAACATTTCTGCTGAGGAAAAACAAAATTTTGTAATTGTTTGGAATTAATTTAAAATACTCGGGTAAGAATCGTTCCGCAAGTCATACCCCTGCCTGTACCCACGCAGGTTCTGCCAACAAGCATTCAGTTCTTAGACCAGAGTGAGACACAGAGAGAGAGATAGAGAAAGTCGTGTTGGGAGGCGGTTCTGTTAAAGCCACATAAGCCTGCAGTGTCAGTACATGCTAAACTAAAAAAAAGTGTTTCATGCTTTCTCTCATGAACAAGGTGAGTGAAGAGCTGAAAGATAAAGAGTACACAGGGAAAAGAAGGAAAAAACAACAACAAAATGTGTGCAAGTAAAGAATTACACGACATGCCACATTAAAAACAAAGCAAACAAAAAAACAACAAAGAGCTAATGTATCAATTTGATGTGCTCTGACAAATCCCAATAAAATAATCTGACTATAGCCAAATGAAAAGTACAAAGCAATTCAGTCTAAAACAAGAATATGTGCCAGTAAAATTCCTGTAAATAATGTAATCTATTTCATATTTAATATAACCAATTGTTCCCTCTCATTTCACCCATGGACTGGCAATAGTGGTCTATGAGAGGAATTATGCCAAATACAGGATTCGCAATACTGCGGCTCAACTGAGCAAACCTTTTTACCTCCTTGTAGCCTTTAAAACATGAACAAGACCCCTTACTTGACTGAGTCTGACGGTATAAAGATTATCCATGAGAGGACTTGTAGGAGAAAGCATAGTTAATAACTGACTGTCTCCCTGGGAATGTTTTTCTATTAAAGTCAGAAAAGGTCTAAATCTTGTCCCATTTTCTTACAAAATCACATGGAGTTTGTTTTTCAAAAGTTCAGGGAAGCTTTCGCAAGCTGAAACAATTCAGATCCAAGTATGGTTTGGGGACTGGAAAATTATCATTCCTCAGGCAAGGGGATTAAACAATACTTACTTAAAAGCCTTTGTTATGTTATGCCTTGAAATGAATAAAATGATGTCTATATTCCTTAGGTCTCCTTAGGTCTTTACAGTATATACTCTTTAAACAACTATGATGTCTCAGCTGAATGCATCATCTATAAAGCAGATTATTTTAGTACACTACTCCATAGAAATGTGTATGTGTGAATTTAAAAATTCAGTTTTTTTAAATTATAGCAAAAGGCTGGGGAGATTGTGGATGGCATAATTCCTTTTCAACACCACTCATGACTAATAAGACTTTCTTTTTTGTACTTTTCTCACTTCAACCAAGGTCAACCCTACAATAAGCTTCCTATTTATTCATATACTTGCATTCTACAACAGAATAAAGGCAAGACAATGTGTATTTTCAGTACTAAACATGGTTATTCTCAACAGAAATCACACTGTACATGAATAACAAAAACCTGCCAGATGTGAAAGGTCAATCATTTCATGTTGCTCACTGAGATGATTAACAACTGAAGCACAGTTAGAATGTCAGATACTGGGCATGCAAGGGGACAAAACACAAGTGATAGGTAAGCAAGGTAAGAAAAGAAGCTCACATGCACTAATAAAGAAGAATCAGCCAGTGAAAGTGAAACTAAGGAACGTGACTTGCCATCTTAATATTTAATCACTGTGCTGAAATGTTTCAATCAAGATAATGAGCAGTGGCTAGTCTGCATGTTATTCCCTCTATCCTGGCATAGGCTAGGAAGCTAACACCATTGGTAAAATAGTTAAGAGAGAGACAGGGAGGGCCCTCTAAAAGTTAGATTATAGTAGAGTATGACTATCAGAGGAAATAACACAAAAAAGTGTTAATATCCCTTCATTGAGTGGTAAGTCTCACTCCAAATACAAGCCCGGTTTCCTGTATTTATCCTATGTTCCTATTGTGCCCTTCTGGTATGTTTTTTTCCAGACTGCTTCACTTGCAAAATAAAAGTTGTTTTTTTTTTGCAGAACAAAGGGGTTTTCAGTAGTGTGATGAGGATTAAATTGGAGGCTATGCATCTCATTTTTCAAAATGTGTACTCTTAAGTCTTAGCCTTTAACACAGAAGGTGTCAAATTCAATTATCGGAAGGACTTAATGTCTTCAGATTTTTGTTCAACCTGAGCTTTCAGTTATGTAGTTGGTCGAATTGTGTAATTAAATGCATAACTCAAATACTTCTATCCAGGTTCTGGCGGTTTTTAAAGGTAACAGTATTTTTAATGACATGAATGGTTTGCATAATCAATTGCAAAATATCTTAAGAAACACCCTAGATGTGTCTACAAAAATAATGAAGTTAATTGTTTAACAGACTGCTCAGGATGAAACAAGAACCAGAAGATATCATCCCTCCAACAACTGGGTTTCATAACCCTACTCCAAAACTGGGCTTTTTAAGGACTTGAAATAAAACTTAAGGAAAACTGACTTCATTGAGTCACCTCACTAAGGCTCCCAGACAGCTAATTTAAAGCCTACAGATACTGTATGGGCAGCCACTGCTAAGTATGGAGAGTGCCTACTCAGACAGACTTTTATTAAGATTACCAATATGTATTTAAGAAGTGAAAAAAATCTGAGGTGTTGCTCCACTTTATTTAATTTTTTTTTAAATCAAGTTTATATAAAACCTGGAACAGGTTGGTTACAATATGATCGTGTACTAAAGACCATCTTTCATCAATGTGTATCATAGAAACGACCAAGAACTTTATCCTAAAATGTGCTGGAACTTAAGTTATGTTCCACTGATGATGCATAATACAGGCTAAACCCTTTCATTTGTGTTGCATCAGTGCTTCTCATTTTCTTCTTAAAGGAATGGAAAAAAAACAAACTTGTGAATGCTTTAAATGCTTAAAAATAACAATGGAATGACAGTGATAATTCATGCTTTGCTCTTGCTAAAGCAAAGTACAAGCAGTTCCACGAGACAGGACGACACAATGAGTGGAAGACAGAGCAAGCGTTACACAGAGAAGGGTATTACTTAGCAGAAACAAATACCTACCATGAAAATATTCCAAATTCAAAGACTGCTTGTGTCAGAACAAAGAAACAACAGATTTGAACTAAGTAACATTATTAGGGAAAGGGTGTGCAAAGAAGGACAAACCACTCTGGTCCCTCCACCAAAAAAGCAATTGCAAAATGAGAAAGGCTAATCAATGGCTCGGAAATGGGACACAGAATAAGCAGATACTGCATTAGACCTGTAGCAGAAAGTGGGTTGTGGGCTAGAAGTATAGAAAATAATCTGTGTCACTGAGACTATGTAATCTATTTATTATTTTTACTAATGATATATTTAAACATGTATGTTTTCTTAATTAATATAAAACTAAACATAGATATATGTAGTGAGATTATCATTATGGAATATCAAGGTTCTATATATAAGGTTATTTTAAATACATCAGAAGGAAACAAATAAATAAATAAACATAATTGTGTTAATATTACGAACAAACTGTCTACAATATGTATTTCAGTTTATACTGTGTATTTAACACCAAAAATCATCAGCTATCAATGTATCTTTGAAAATCATCATAGTACAGCGTATTTTCTCAATAACTTCTGGATATAATTAATCATAAATTTGCTACATACAAAGCCAGTTTCTGCCACAGAACATTTCTTTAAGAGAACATTTAATTGCTGTGTTACAGCATTAGGCTTCATTTTAGCAAAGGGATCACAGCGTGTTAGAGAGTTTATTTGCATAGGGAAGACAAAAAGCACACATAAGAGGAATACTGCTGGTTTCATTTTGTTCAGTCTCATCCCCAAAAGTTACTATTGGGAATATACCTGCATGGTTTGCACCATAAACTCTGTTGGTCAAGCCCGAACAATGCACGACACTTCTTTGGGGTATTTGCATCTGTTAGCCAAAGGTAAACACAAAAATAAAACAGAAAAGAAAACAAAGTGGACACTGGTCATTGGATATGGCATCTAGCTAGAGCTAGGGTTTCAGCTGTAGTAATTGGTAATCTCCCCTTACCAGTTTTCCAAACATTCCCTCGCCCTCCCAACCAAGCAAACACAGTGAACACCTACACGGTCGATTTGTTCATATCATCACCAATGCAGGTAACTCCACACTGTCGTAGACTGTTTCTGAGGATCGTTTTATCCAATTTTCATTTATATTTTTGAACAATACCAAAAACATCTGGCAACAGAAAAGCTTCCAATTTAAGTTCGTTTCTGGCTTTTGGTATGCGTTGCCCAGAAAACGCACACGCACACGTGACATGAGACCTGCAACTCGAAACAACGACAAGAAAAAAACAATGCCTGTGCAGATTACAGAAGCTGCAGAAATATTGTTTGGGCATAGTCTTTGGGGTCTGTACCCGGCTCACCAATAGCTCACAGAGGCAGGGGAGAAGGGGAGGTTGGCAAGGAAACGGGGGGGGAATTTAACCACAGAAGAAAACATAGATGCGATAGCTGGAAAAAAGGAGAAAGTACCAATTTCAAAACCAGCTGCAACCACAGCCATAGCAAGTCCGGGAACACTATACACACCTGCAAGGGCCGCACCAGTTATTCTGCTGATCAAGGCCAAAGCGCGCTCGGCATTTCTTAGGAGCGCTCAGGTCTGAACGAATTGGAGAAAGAAGCGAGCAGAGAGGGAAGAGAAAGAAAGAAATAAAAAAATAAAGGGAATAAATGAATCTGCTTGATACCAATTACGTAAATAGAAAAAAAAATGGATGCAAAAAAGGCAAAAAAAAAAGAACAAAGAGTAAACGTGGCAATTAAAGCTGCAGTATCCCTTTTCTAAAGGACTGCCGTTTCACAAGTAGAAAGAGAAACGTTAAGTGTTAATTCAGCCGTTAGCAAATCAAGAGAAGAAAGATGTGGCCGGGGTCTCTGTCATTAATGAGAGCCATCCATTTCTGTTTTAAGGTCGTATCTTAAAAGTGAGTTTGTTAAATTAGGAAAACAACATCATGGGAGATTGCAGCTTTGATTACTTTTCTGCAATATACATGATTTTTAGTTCTACATTTTAAAAAAAGAGATAGTTCAGTAGTAGGAGTAAGCAGGCTGCAGAATAGCACTTGTTAGTCCCAGTGAGGGAAAACACTAGGCATTGAGCTTGCAAGAATTAGATCAAAATCAATACAGTATTTTTTAGGTGGAAAGGTTGTGCAGAAAGAGCAAGGCAGGTTAACTGCATATTCATGCTTATAAAAAAAGGACAAGCATAGCTACTAAGCAATTAGATTAAGGAGGTTTACTTTTGGGTTATTTTCTGCAGATTTCTTTGAAACAGTCGCTTTAAAACATACTGCATATTCAATTTGCCAAATGGGGAATGTTGTTAAATAATGTATTGTTTTATACAAAGAAGCATCATTATAAAAACATACTTTTGTGTTATGAACATAAAAGAAAGAAATCAACCAATTAAAACAAACGCTCCAAAAAATAAACATGTCCACGTTACTGATTAGCATTTTTGCAAACGACTTTGCAGTATTACACATGTGGAAAAAAATGAAATAAAAGAAAAATAAGTAAATAAAAAGGGGAAAAAAACAAAAGTTAGTACTTTAAGGACTCAAAATGACATTAGCACCTGTAATCGGAGGAAGTGAAAGGCAAGGGTTTGGAAAATATTCCCTGTGTTCTGAAAAAAAAGAACAGATAAAAGGCCTTCAAAAAATGATCTAGACTGATATTGGCTGCAATAACAGGTTAACTATGCAGTATTTGTCCAACGCACAAAATGGATAAAAAATAAACAAAACAAAAGAAGCAAACCTCCTTAATTTAAGATGGGGGGTGATTTTTTTAAAAGCATGCATCAGAACAGACAGGTACAGCCCACGTTAACATTCTCAACACAAGTTAAGCAAATTGATAACCAAGGCACAGGCATTAACTTTAACACTGGCAGTTAATTGCTCTTGAAACTGGGACTTCAACAACTATTAAAAAACCATAATTATCACAATGTTGGGTTCATGCATTGGCAATTTGTTATCTGCATTTAACAGAGCACAGTAACAGGCAGTACATAACAACAGCTAAATGTTGTGCTCGACAGCAAACCACATACAAATGTGCCAGGCAAAAGCTGCACTCTTTGAGATGTCACAAGTCTGACACATGATGGGTATCCTCTATTATAAGAGATAATTGCTGCTCACTTACCATTGGTCTCTCCTGGTTGTTTATCCCTTTTTCTCTTCTTCTTTTTCCCCTGTTGATTTCCAGTCAAAAAAAAGAAACATAGAAACCTTAGTTATTATTTTGCAGAAAAATAGACATGAAACAAAAGACAGAGACCACATTCTACTAGAGCCCAGAGCCTTGTACAGCCACAAAAGAACATTTTCTTTGGACATTATTTCTGTCTTTTGCTCTTTCTACTTTATCTACTGCTCACTATGACCTGGGTCTGAAGGCTCACAGCATGAACAAATATTTCACAATCTCTCCTGTACACATGTGCTCCAATGTCATTATACGAGACAACTCAACCAGGATTCAGCAAAGATTAACACCGCTGGCCAATATTTAAGAGAGTTTTATAACCATATGTGTGTGATGGATGCTGAATATAGATATTTTTATTCTGATGTTTTTGGTTGCGTTTATAATTATGCGTTTATTGTGTGAGCAGGTATAGTTGCTGCTATGTAGAAGCGATCATTCTGGCGACCATTCCAGACCTGATCCGGCTACTGGAATGTTAATAGATTTGTTACAAGGCTCCATATTGATCAGTTTGGTGCTTTGTCAAGTCTTTTCTTCCACGGCCACAAGACAGTACTTATGGTGGATGGGTAGGCTCAGGATAGCCTAAGTGACATTTATGGTGCAGAACACCTCCCAGAAACACTACCGGAGCTTTCCTTTTCCTTTGAAAAGCAAGGTATTCACACAAAAATAGATACTTGGATTTACTGCCATTAAACACAGTGGCGATATCTTTAAGGGCAACAAACTGTTATTTTATGTGCATACATTTCTTTTGCACTAGCACACAACACATTTTCTAACATACTTTACATATAGTGTCGTCATTTCTTAATCAGGGCATAAAGAACAGTGCAAAAAGGGGATATACTCTAATACTGTCTATAGGTACATTACAACAAGGTGGTATGGCAGTTAGCAGTTCTTCCTCGCAACTCTTGAGTCCTGCTTTTGATTCCTGACTGCTTTTCTATGTGGAATTTACATGTACTGTCTTTGTGGAGTGTTGCAATTTCCTCTGGCTAGGCTGAATGGTGTTTCTACACCGTCCTTGTGTGTTTTTGTATGAGTGCCCTGCAATGGAACAGTGTCTCTTCCAGGGTGTAATCCTGTTTTGAGCCCTGGATAGGCTGTGGATTGCTTTAACCACTCAAAGATTTTCTGACAGTGGATAAATGGACATTGCAACAGGTTACCTGGAGTGCAGTTAACAACTAAATATTTGCGTTTCATTCCATCTGAGGTAAAACATCGCAAGTTGTGAAATTACCAAAAAAACGTGCTGAAAGGAGGAGTCCTGATAAACAGCACTGTTCTACCAGACAAAAAGGAGTCTGAAAAGAGTTGACTTCTATAACCATTCTCATGGAGTAGCAAGCAAATAAAGTCAGTTTTTATTCCTTGTTGAAAACTTAAAAACTCACATAGTTGTCTCGTGCTGACCAGCCCGGGTACAACTGCATGTGAAGTTGCCGTTCTTTTCTTGCCAGCTCATAGTACTTTGCTTGTTCTTCCCTAGATAGAGCATGCCACTGACAAAAGATAAAAAAGGCCCACAACCAGATTACTACAGATTCATGAAAGCTCAAACAGAGAAAATCATGAGCTGAGATCTATAATAAACTTTATATAAATATACCATACAACAATTTCAAACCTATGAAAAGCTAGTATTGACTTAAGAAGCTAGGTTTACTGTCTCTTGAGCCAATTAATCAACGTTCTTATTGCTACAACCAAAGGCCTATAGCCATAGTGGATGCTGATGTACAGGTGTCTCTGTAAATTGCTTTAGGTAGAGGTATCTCTGCTAAATACAACTAATAACAGAGAATACATTTATGGAAATAAAAGTGTGATGTTAACATTAATGATCAGGGAGATATAGCAATGCATTTTGTAACAAAGCCATAAAGCTGTTTAAAAAAAAACTTCTCAAGCAGTTGAACAAACTCACTACTACAGCACTAAAGACAAAAAAAAACGTTCTGGCACTACTGAAGGCTATCGTACTATTTCCGCTTAAATGCGTGGGTGAAGAAGACAAAACAGTCCAAGGCATCTTAGGAGTCAGCGTGCCACCTACAGAGTTCCCAACACCTTATGCAAATTCTACATTGAAGATAATATCAATTCTTCGTTCTACACATGGACCACCAATGTTAATACGGAAAGAATAGGTCTTCCTACCCGCCGGCCAAGAATTTGATTGATAGCTGCGCTTTCTTTCAACGTGCACTCTGCTACTACTTTCGCTCGCATTTCCTTCATATACAACATAAATGCATTCAAAGGTTTCTTTATGTGAGGCTGCTTCTTCTTCTCTTCCTCCTTTTTTGAATCCTGATGTTTTCTGGGGGTAAAAAGAAGGGGAGGGGGGAGACTCAGTGAAAAGACACCGTTTTTGAGTTTTATTTCAGGAGAAGAATAACATCACATTCATCAGTTTTAAGGCTGAGTGAAGACATATTACTTTGTACCTATTTCTTTTCTTGACATTCAAATATGTACACAGACATCACCCAAGAAAGAATAAACACAGCTCAGTATTTTTCATTGTATTTCCAGCAACTACTGGATTCATTTTTTTTGTTTTAATAAAAACAACCTTCTTTCAAGACTAAGTATGTGCCACAGGGTGATTTTAGTTTAAAAAAATGCATTTTAAACAAGAAGTACCAATTATTTATTTCACCTTTTATTTTCTTAAGTAAATTTATATTCTCCTGAACACCTCTGGGAAGGCTTATATTTACTTCTTTAGAGCACTCTTAATTACACAATGTATAGACATTATAGTCAGCAGAAAGAGAAGCAAGAGAATACTAAAGGAGTACTTACGAACTATTTAGAGAGCCAATGTCACTCTGGGAAGACTCTTGTTTGACGCTGGGTGTGACAATAGCCGGATGAGGAATTCCTGTAGTGTGTAAACTGTGGTGTGGAGGGACCATGTGTGGGGGAAACCTGGAGGAGAGAAAACTGTGTAAATAGTCAGAATAAAAATGAACGAAAAAATGCGCAGACAATTTTAATACACTTTGCTGAGAGTGGAGCGAGCATATGCAAGCTGTCACCACTAATCAATCAAGGAAGAATTAAACTTAATGAATCTCATAATGTTGCCACTACACTCTCAGTGTCTCCGTTAATTACAATTGACACAGTGTGACAGTGACACTCCCACATTAGCAGAATTGCGCTAGAAGGAAAACAATTGTAGTTACTGCACATAGAATAAACAGAGCTTTGCTTCACTTAGGATTTGTAGCCTTGAAAATTTCTTCTGAGCTCACAGTAGTGCATTTCCTGTACCCCTCCCAGTCATGTGAGACTCATATCTCTAAAATACAGTACAAACTCTAGACAGCTGACATTTAAAAGCAAGGCATTAAGGGGTTACGTGTAGCCTGCGTGTGTGAACTAAAAGTACAGTATCTGATGACTCAATACGCTCATGTCGAAAAGACAAGCCTCAATCTCAGTACACAGATTTTAAAAATGATCGACCATTGCTACAGTTCCACGAAATGCAATAGTGTATTGACATTAACTCCCCTTAAGATATATTTTTTGCAAAACAACTTTTCTGTGAGCGATTTCTGTGTTTCGTTCTCTCATCTAAAAATATTTAAGTTAGGGCACCTTTCTGGGATGCAAAAACAAAAAGGAATGCCTTTATAGAACTCCCAGAAAGGTTTACAGCTGTTCTTAAAATTGCCTATTTTGTACAAAAGTTCTATTCCACAGGCTTTACAATTATGTATCATTGTCAAAGAACTGCAGCTGTACACTGCACTGAGGCAAAATGTGTAACGGAAACAAGGAGGACCCAGTTTAATCATCACTATCCGAGTTCTCAATAGCGTTACCACAAAATCAATAAAAGGGATCTATAACGAAACATTGTTACAGACTGTTAGTATTCCAGTGTAAATGTTGCCAGATGATGTGACAAATGTCATTTTCTTGGCTTTGAACTCTGGGAGGCCAATATAAGCGAGATGACTTGCTGCTTGGATTTTGTTGTCAATGCCATTGATAAAGGCGAGTCCTGCCTAGACGTGCAACTGCATAAATATGTAAATTCCTCTCTGGGGACACTGTCTGAGCTCAATTGAGCTTGGTGATTATGATGCACTTGGGGTAAGAACTAGGATGGTAAGACAGAATAAAAGCTGGGTCAATCCCTATCTCATATAAGGTCAACAGGCCCTAAAGTGACACCGTATTGGGATCACATGCGAAGTGTGGGACATCAAACTTTAACAGGTGAAGATGCTATAGATGCTTGGTCCTTTCTGTAGAGAGAGGACAAAGCTGTTCATGAAGATAAACCACAGAATAAGAAACCAAAGACTGACATATATCATTAAAAACTAATTTCTTCAATCTAATCTTTGACAGACTTTTGACAAACGTCAAATGTTTACCCCCCTCTAAAAAACAACAACAACTGAAAGATCACCTCTGAACTGAGCTCAGGTGTTAACCCAAACACTAGAGCTACTACAGCACATGCATGGCAGGGCTGAATTTCAATCCAATCTGCATTGGAATATCTTCAGAAGTCGAGGTGGTGTTTGTTCTGCCCCTACCAAATCACCTCGTCCTTCCCTATTATTTTTACGATTATTATTGTTATTATTCAAGGATCCTTTCACTTAATCACAGAAAAGAAAGTATATAGAAGCCCTCACTACAGATCACCTCACAAGTGAAATAACCGTCAGCTACATGGCTGTATACAAATTCAAGGGGAAGAATGAAAAAATTCTAAACAGCTCATTATTCATCACTGTCTGGCTGCATGGCTCCAAGCCAGAATATAATGATGAGCCTAAACTTGCTAGGAACAACTATTTTTTGTTCCTCGGCACTCTCTAGGGTTTTGTTTTCCCTTTCTCCCACCCCGGCACTATTGCTTCATCACTGACATGCTCCTGTTAGCGGCGTGTCATCTGCCTGCCTTTATTTTATGCACGAGCTGTGGGGATGCGTCTTCCTGCAGCACAACCCCCTTTGAGCTGCAGTAGGTCCGTCATTATGCCTCATTCTCCCTGTGCTCTTGTTACATTTCTTCTATTCCAGGATCCAATTTTTTTTTCAAGCCACCGCGTACCCACGTTATGGTTTATACATGATGCTGCTCTCTTTGAAGCTGGCTGATTTCAGAGTCGGCCCTTATCGGGAGAAGCGCCTTCTACCAATTTAGCAGGCAAAGGGCCCCGAAGCTCCAACATCTCAATCTAAAGGGGGTCACCGGGTGGCGCGAATGAGTGTCAGCGAGTGCCGTTTAATTGCCAATCCAGGCTGCTCTGCGGTGTTTAAAGTATAATGACCCATCACTTAATTCTGAGAAACTGCAGCCAGGCATATGGATGGAATGCATATCAAAGGGTTAGCCTGAGCAGGGCAAGGAGCCTACATTTCCTATAACTGTCACATGGATAATAGACGTGTACTTTTGTCACCCCTTTATCAAAATAATGTCTTTAATTTGCTGTACTGTCTTCTTTTAAAAAAAAAACGGGTACCTGGTTATATGCTGTATCAAGGGAATAGCGGGTACAAGAAGACGAGTAGCTTTTGTCATACTAATTCAGCACACAAAACTGCTGTGGACCCCTGTCCCCCTTTCTGTGCCTTTATACTAAGGAAAAAACAACAACCTAAACTGAAATATCACCCAGGTATTCCTGTACAAGAGTCCTTTCCTTGCTGTGTTTATAATGGCCTTTGAACATGCCATTAGGATTAGGAGGACAGATAGTCTCCATTACTGCCTTAATGTTCCTCTGTTTCAAGCACATCAAGCCTGCTTCTGTTTGAAGCCTGCTCCAGCGGGCACATACGTCCTCATTGGTGGACAACTCCATGATGAGAAAATTACGAAGAATTTTAAAACGGAATGGGTAATTGACCAGAAAAAAGTCCACGTGTTCCCTCTGCTCCATTAATAATAATAAAAAAAGACTAGCCACTTTTCTCTGTTTTAACATATAAACGCTAACCTTCTGTCTCCAGAGACAGAGGCCTTGCCTATTAATCTATGCTAATTTAATTACATATTATCAAAATGCATTAGCTGCTTCAGCCCATCACAAAACTCTAAGCATCCACCAATTCAATTAACTGTACTGGAAATCAGATGATCAGAAAATAAACCCATCATTAGGGGCAATTAGTGATTACTTAAACACAGTTCTACTGACTAGTTGGTAAATAAACTAGCAACCACTGGAAATTTAGCTGTAAATAATTAGGGCTGAAAGGAAGGGGGAGGGGGGGGCTTGGGAAACAGCTCAGGGGGGCTTGCGAAGCTTGCGGTGCCACACATCCAAAAAGATCCCTTTCCTTCCTGTGGCTGGTGAATGTTCTGGAGATGGAAAGTGTCACCACCACCATCTTCCATGCCAGTCTGGATGATTAAAATGTTCTGGGTAAATGAGGCTTTTGTTCTACTAGTTTAATTTAATGTGGTATGTGATGTGGTTACATTACGGGTTTTACGTTTTATTTTACATTTATTTTATTAAAGCAAACCTTATTTCTGCAATATCAGGCAAAACCTACATAATGTATTACACAGTGCTTTTTATCCAGACTTTATTCTGAAGCACTGTAGCATGTAGCATGTTTGCACGTAGAATTTATTGTGCTGCCATTTCTGAATAAAGGAAGGCTGTAGTGCATTACAGCACCTCACCTATTGACTTGGCAGCTTATGCTGGGCAGCACCAGATAAATGACAATTCAAAGAGACAAATTCAGTCTTCTCCTTTATCCTCCATTTAATGTGAGATTTACAGACCAACTTTACTTAACAGTCCTTTACCCTTGAAGCTGACCAGTACAAACATCACTTTAAGAGGGGTATCACAACTAAGACTGAAGAATGTTTATTTAAAAGATCATGAAATAACTCCCAGAGCTGGTCATTCACCATGAACTCTTCCTACTTATGCATAAGATACTGCACCCAAGACTGCAATTCAGTTGAAAAGCTATGTTGTCAAACATAGTGGTCCGCAAAGAGCAGCTTAATCTATGAATTAGGTGTGTGATCAGATAATCTCTTACATTTTCTAACAGAAGTACCAAAGCTCTTCAAAACAGAGCGTCTTTAATATATATATATTTTTCTACTTAGTCTCATTAAGTCACAAGAAAATGTAGTATAATACCTGGACATAGTAATTATATTACAAGCAGTAATACCTCTGGAGCCCAAATACTACTAATTAATCATACTTAAAATAATGCTACCACTGCCAGCACCACTAATCGAACCAATTACCATTCCAACACTGATAAAAGATTACCTGCATTGCTAAGATCTAACATTTTACCATTGAGTTCATCATAACAGTGTTCACGGTGTCTGTTGGCAATCAAAAAGGCACACTTTACAGAGCGCAACCCACCTTGACATGGACGCGTTGACAGTGAGCGCAGTGGGGTAGGGGTGCCGAAATCCTCCCGTTGTGATTGGGTACACCGGTTGACCTTGCCTAAAAAGAAGAAAGGCAGAAAGGAAAAAGGTAAAAACCTCTTCCCACGCAGCGAGCGTTCTTCTCATTTGATCAGAACAAAAATCTTGGGGATTGCAGAGCGGGGATCAAAGGGAGCAAACTCTGAACAATTTGAATGCCATAAATCTGATAGGAATGGCTAATTAAATTTTATAACCCCTGCTTATGTCAATAGAGACCCTCTCCCCCAGCTGAAACTAGGTGTTTTGTTGTGATAATTAAAGGCGAAGCGTCGACTGCTTTAATGGAGCCATCACACTAATTGAGGTCTACACTTCCAAAGGAAAACAATAATGAATGTAAATTTATACCAAAATAAAATACAGTGAATCAAAGGGCTGCGTCTGTGCTCGGGGCCTCTTTCGGTATTTAGATCGCGGTGAGAAAACATTAAATTAACAGAGCTTAATTTGTAGCCTTTTGTCATATTAACAAGTGTTGACAAGAGTTACCAGGGGACAGTCCCCATATGGAATTCTGGGTAACAGACTGGCAATCATGGTTCATTACTGTAATTGGACAATACAGTAACATGCAAAATAGCATTCTTGCCACAAAGCAGCAACTAGCGTTTAAAAAAGAAAAGAAAGTCAACTGTGTTGTTGCAAAGTCAAAGCAATGTCTACATGCATGAACTAAGGGCTGCCTATTTTATTTTGCCTCAAGTGTTGCAGCATTCTTAGGCACACAATTGGCAAGATGACTTTAAAGTCACTCGTGGGAAAAGTGGACTGGATTTGGTCATTGCTGTCTTCTGAAAGCTTTAAAACTTTCAAGACAATCACCAGCTACAAAAAACAGAACTAAAACTACAAGTGAACAGCTGGTAGAAAACTGCCCAATGAACTCTGTGCATCTTACATTCCTTGCACCCCTCTCCCTTACCCTATATGCTAGATCCTGAAAATTCAAGCTACACATACAGACAAAGCCATATGAGAAACAAAACAACAGAAATACCTATATGACATTACATCTGACTTTTTAAAAGTTAATAGGAAGCAAAGAAGTGAACATGTAAAACTCACTCAATACTCAAATATGTGCATGGGAGAGTGACTTTGATAAAAAATGATCATTCTTTCTATGCAACACCTTTATATAGGGTGCCTTGATATTGAAGACCTGAAAGGTTCGACTGGCGTTTTGCTTTTTATTTAAGCATAACAGCAAAGGGCCCAATAACAACCGCATCATATCATGATAAAAGTTAGTTTTGTAATTCTTCTGCTTCCTCTTTGCTAAATTGCTCTGATGTTTCTGTTTGGTATAATTTAAGCATTACTAACATTAATTATTCCAGATGTCTCACTGCAACGTCATATTTTATATATATATTTAAGATTTATTTATGTTGTGATAATAAACTGGTAAACACATAAAATGTCCTATACAGTGAAATGTACTGTACAATTAGACAGTGGTTGCACTGCCTCTGTTTTATGGCTGCAGGAATGTACCCACATATCTAAGGTATATAGACAGGTGTCAACCTTAAGGAATGGTAGATTAAAACTTACAAATGAATGAAAATAATTCTAAATTGTTACATAATTTGTGCTAGCTACAAACTACAAGGCATTAAAACAACAAATATTACTGTTTTCAATACTCAGTTGTGTTCTTATTTACTTTTGTTGTGCTGAACGACACATTGAATGTCTGAAATACTGTATGTTCAGTAAGAAACAGTTTAAAGTCAAGTGTCTAGCTAACAGCCACTGTCAAATTGCAGCATCTCAATAAGTTAGACCCATAACTCAACAATTCAAACAGCAATATTAATAGAAAAAGAAAACTGGAACTGCTTACTGTGGTACTAACCATCCTAGCGGATGGGGGATTTGGCCTACTGTGCCCGGCGACAAAGGATAGTATGGAGATATATCTGGAGGATGTGGAGGCCTTGGGATTCCTGTGAAGGAAGAGAAGCATTTTCAGTCTTTCAAAATACATTCCCATTACAAATGTGTACACATCTTATCTGAGAAATTATTTCCTTCTCCAAATTTAACATCTCAATCAGTATCTCAGGAGATTCAGGTGAGCTTCACTGCTTAAAACAGCAGTGTTAAACCAAAACAGGTTTGATCCACTTTCTTCTGCTAGTGAGGTTAAAGATTATAACTAAAGAATCAATAGGACCTCGCTACACCTAAACAGGACTTTTTACACTATTCGATAGGCAGCTTAAAATTCAAAACATTTCATGGACCATAAAACATTTTTTTATTTGAAAAATTATAAATGATTTAATTTATTATTGGAATCATTTGAATGCATCTTACCACATTGAAGATTACATTGTTCAAACAATTCTAAGGGAATTTCTTAGTTCAACTCTGTACTCTGATATAAGAACAACTAATAATGTTCTGAGAAGACCTCAAACGGGCTTATTCCAGTAGAGAGAGACAATGGTCTGTGATACAACTGTCAAAATGCTTTAAGTATCTCCCCTAGTTAATACTCTTGGTGTGATGAAACATGTGCCATCCAGGCCTTAGAAGAATAAAAAGGAACTTTGCAGAAGGAAGGAATATATTGTGTAATATCTCTTTGCACAGTTACAACAGAACAAAAAGTAAACTCTGGCATTAGGTCTAAATCCTGCCTTTCAAAATAACAACTGACCATCTGGAAACATATCACTAAAATGACATACTGAAATTAGTTTCACCACAAGCAGACTCATTTTCCTTAATATATAAATTTCTGCTCCTGACAGATCTCATAACAGATCTTTAAATTGTACTTTCACTAGCCCTCCCTAGAGCTCTTCCATAACTCTATGACACCAGATGATTATATCCTATAGTTATCCTACAGGGTGGATATGCATCTTAAAATGGAAGTTGGGTAATATGAGGCTAAAGGGCTTTGAGTTAAAGATAAAACCATGAATACATAAACTATTTCTATTCTAACACTGTACGTAATGTAAATCAAGAAAGGACAATATTGGCAGACCTGTTGAAAACTGAGACACTAATGTACTGTACAAGGTACCGAAGCTCTGGTGATATGACCGTTAAGCCTTGCTTTGAAATGTCCCTGCTCTCTCTAGCAGGCTTGAGAAAACAATTCTCTGCAGGAATTTTCCACAACTGATTAAACTGTCCAAGATTTCCAGTAAACCTTCTTTTGGCCAGAAGGTAACAAAATGATATGTTAGAAGTAGATCTGTGCTCCACCTACAGACTTTGTACTTAAATGCTTATTTTCAAACGCATGTTTTCAGAACCATCATCACTGCAGTGTAAAAAAACCCAACAATTAACCATGTAAGGTAGTAAACCATGGGCAATTAACACTTAGGAGCAGGAAATTACTCCATGAAGTCAAGTTACTTTCTAGGTAAACAAAATACGCCAAACTGATTTACTGAAGTATATTAATCAGTTGTATGAGAAGTTTCTTAAATTTAATTATACATGAAAAAAGATTCAAGAAACACAGACTAAGGTACTTCTCTAGACATAAATGGATTAGATATGTCTTCAGATACAGGAAGATATCCAACCTTCTGTAGTACCTTGGAAATAATAAATACAAGGTATCTTTATATATGTCGACACAAAACCCTCACACCACCTGTAACTGTAATGAATAACCTGTTCTAGCATGTTGTACCTGAAAACCACTCAACTGTAATTTCACACTTCAGTTTTACCTCTTCTCATTAATTAAAGCTTATGCTCAATTTAGCCATGCCATTAACCATGCCATTCAACAGACCCTAAGTCATTACTGCTCCTTCATGATACTTGGTTATGATAAAAGGACAGGACCAACAACAACAATATTAAAACCAATGAAAATCAAAACTGCACAAATTGAATTACGTACAATAATCAACAAGTCAAAATATATGGGATAGAAAAGTCGCAAAACAAGTTTGGTGTTAAGTTTATTACAGTTCATGCAAATAACGTATTGTCCAAGAGAAACAAGAAGAGACTGTGACTCAATAATGATGAAAATAAGCGATCTTCAACTCACAACAGTCTTGAAATACTGCTGATCTTTATAACACTAAAAACCTTAAGCAGCACTGCTTTAATTCAAAATATACTCTTCTGCTAAGTGTACCCTCACAGCATCAAATTAAGCTATATACCAACTTGAGAGAACCTTGGAGAAACCTATTTCAGAGTCATCATTAAAAAATAATTACCAAATATTTTGCAACTAAGAAAGTGAGCAAGTATAAGAAACTGAAATTTAGGCTTTCTCAAAAACTCAGCTGGTGAGATAATTGTTTACCACCTGATCAGATACTGGAGAAAAGTGCATCACCCTAATTTTTGCTGAACTCCTCCTATATGTAACATTCCCTGGAGATCCTTTGCCATAAAAAGTGGCATACAAATGTTAGAACATTTTTTAACTTGAATGCAGAAGGGATAAAAGAACAACTGAGCTCTTAAAAAGTTACAGCAAGACTTCAGTCAAACAAGACCTGAGTTCACCTTTGTCATCTCTGTCCATTTGCATTTTAACTGCAAGGTCTGATAGCTAATATGCCTTTAAGTCTAGATGAGTTCAGTAAAACTCTTGGTCGAAAGGTTTTGGAAGCACTGGAATTTTGCATATACGGGGCAGTTAAAAGGCAAATTCATTCTTGGAGAAAGACTGTGAAACCAGGGAATTCTCCTGAGAAACCAAACATACTGACTCTGACAACCAAAGATATTGCGATACAAGATCAATAATATCTCAGTTTTTTATTAACAGAATAACAACACTTTCATAGTTGTTAATAAGTAAAATAGTGGAAACGCATAAGTATTTGGTTTCTGCTCTCAAATTGTGGCAAAACGTTGGTTTTGTTTTCTTTAATGTAATTTAATCTGAATCTGGAGCACATTGTAATTACATATTTAAATATTTCAAAAGCGTTATTTTAATACTGCTTTCGAAACGTAATTTCCATCTGAGCTATAAGAGTACTCCATCTAGCAGTAGGTGTAAAGCCCTCAAACTTGTGAATTGTAATTTGTGGAGTTAAAAAAAAAAGAGATCAATCCAAAGAATACGACACTCAAAAAACATTCTGTTCACAGATGATAGCCTATTACAAGATGACAAATATTGCATGTTTTATGTCATCAACAGTGCTATTTTACACACTAGAAGAAAACATAAATAAAAACCTTTATAAGAAACTTACATCTTGTTCCAGAAAATTAATTATGAAAATTCACAGTATTTCTGAATTAAATGATAAGCATGTCAGATCCCTTGATAAATCATTTAAGAAAAATCAACAGCCATAAAAATTCTGCAATTATGTCTTTCTTAATGTCCGGCCTTTAGGCATTTTTTTCATTCTGAGTTCAATGTGATCAATGAGGTCCGGTTGCTACTAAACTGTAATGTGTCCACCTTGAAGAGGTAGTTTCTGTACAAAGTGGGTAAGGCTAACTTTATAAACCTGAATGTGTATTAAAGAAGGAACTCTTTTCTTTTGAAAATATAAGAAACACATTTTATGATAACATTTCAAGAACCATTTTCCTAGCACTACAGCAAATGTGTCAACACGGCAATGTCAAGAAAAATGAAATGGACAGAATAGGAGACAATACAACAACCAGACTGAAGAAAACTAATAGAATGCAACAATTTCAATCCAATTAATTTGCCAATCAATTTCAATTTTCATGCAGAAGCCTTTTAAACTTACCTTTGGTCATTTCTGTTTTCCAGTTAAAAATACTAAAATTCTTCTACTTACAAAATAAAGTGGACTGCTTTTCTCTTAACATCAGAGCTACTACTGTGGGCTTTGTCAAGTCAGTCCTTTAAAGTGCAGTTATAGTTGATGGCGATGTCTAGTATTAGAAGAATGAAATATCTATACAGATATTATTTTCAATTGAATAGAGATGTAGCACTGTATAATTACAAGATTGTATGATTTTTTAAATATACTGTGTAATAATAATAAACACTCTAAACCAAAGGTTGCAATGAATAACAGTTGTTAGAACTCAAGGAGTGCTTGAGAAAAAGAAACAAAACAAAGAAAAAGAAGAGGTCTTCTCTTGCATCACAACTGTATCTTACGCAACAATACATTTAATGTAACTAATTATGTAAATATCTGGGATAAAAGAAACTTAATGCAGCAGGTTAGGCAGCAGTGTGGAGCAGTATTTAGGGCTCTGAATTCTGAATGGGAGGATCTTTGCTTCCAAACCCAGGTAGGATGCTGCTGTGGTACCCTTGAGCAAGGTACTTCATTCAAATTGCTCAAGAAAACAGCCGGCTGTGTAAACGGGGTCTCCAGGTTGTCACTGTAAACTAACTCGCCTTGTTCAATTAAATACCAGGAGCCAGCCGAGTCTCCAACAAATGTCTGCCCTCTTCCAAACCTCTGTACAGTAAAAGAAGTATGAAGAATCGAAGCACTGCTTCAAACTAAACTTGAGTTTGTCTGAAATGCATCCAGAGTGAATAACCTCTAAGGATAATCATCCTTGGGCATATTTTTAATTACTTTCCAAAGATATGCAGGCAGTCCTACCACTCAAATATGCCTTTTAACCACTGAAAATAAAGGTTCATCATGAGAGTTTGCTTGCAATAGGAGAACAGACAGATTGATTCCATCATATTATGCTACATAAAAAAAAAAACTTTGCAATTACATCTTTTCAGACCATCAGGAGCTATGAGAGAACACTTTCCACAGAGATGCCCCCATCAAGACATTTTCCCTTGGACTTTACCTCGGATTTCTGCGAACAGCTCTGGGCCAATTTATTTTGGATAATGAGAACTCCCAATGACACAATCCCCCATTGCTACTCTGTAGATTCCTGTGGCCAAGTTGCATAAAGCGCCTTTCTGTTCCTTTAAACCCGCTTAAGTTTAAAGGTGTTGCCCAGAGCTGCTGAACACACGTCAGTTAACAAAAACGAATCCATGTTTAACTTCTAAGGTGGTACCCGACACGTGTGGTGTTTCGTGGAGCCAGTTCCCAGCTCTTGGACGACCACCATTCCTGCCCTTACCTGTTTTGGGATCCACGTCGGTCTGTAAGTGGGGAGGAGGGTTCCCTGGCGTAAAGTGTTCATTGCTGTACGTGATCAGGGGCGTGAGCGGATGCACATGATGAGGGTGCTGCACTACGGGCACTTTGTTAGACTGCAAGAGAGGGGAGAAACAAGATCAGCTGTGAAGGCTTCAGCCACTGGCGCAAGCACTACAGATTAAACAAATGGGCAGGGGCACTGCAGATTGTGAGCAGAGAAAAGAAAACTGTGATCCTGAGCCACCTGACCGCACTAATCATATACACCGTTTTCAAAATGAAAAAAATGTGGCTAAAATTGTAGGAAGCTTGCAAAAAAACAGTTAGAACCAAGTGCGAGATTGCCATATATTCTCCAGCAGCAGTCGGAGATCTGCCTGCTTGGCAACGTTTAGGACATACGCTTGCAAATAATGTAGCCCAGTTAAATCACTTGCAATCAATGAAAATAATAAAATAATGCTGTATACAAGACAAGGTTTCTTCAGCCAGAATGCTCTTACTCAACCGTAGAGAAGCGTGAGGTGTGAAACGCAAACTGAGCTCTGACCAATGTAAGGAAAAAAAAATAAAGGATGAGTTCAGTTTTGCGATTCAATGTGCAGATTTGCTACACCTCTTAAGCAATCACCTCCCTGGCCTGCATTATAAAAGAAAATATAATTTCAACATTTGCTAAATTGGTCTCAGCAATGTAATCTACTCTTTGTGTTGATAAGTGGCAAAGGCCTTTTTCAATTATCTAAGATTACGGTTTAACAGGGAGTACTGAACCATAACACGGCTTTATACAACTGCAAGATTCCTATATTCCCAGCAGAGGACTTTGACTGAAGCTCTGCAGTAAGGAAATTTAACCAGATTAGGCCACGGCATGGATTAAAAAGGCCAGGAGTAGGTGATGGATGGATTAGAGTCGGGTTTCATTTCAGAAAGTGTCTTTATTTTCTTTTATCTCTACAAGCTCAAGCTAAGACTGGCAGTTCCTAATCAGAATCACAGCAAATGTCTAAACAGCATTAAAATGGTAGCTACATTTGAAGAGTCGGTTGAAAAGATATGCTGTACATAATAAAAGTTTTTTTTTGTCTTCTTTGGCCATTGAATGGTAATTTCAAGCACAATGCCTTGTCAAGGACTCAAGAGCTCCTAACTGCAAAATTTCTTGTCAGTTTTTGACTGAAACAGCTTTGAAACAAGGATAGCTGTTGTCTTGGAAAATAATCTGTGTAGCATCCCCCTTCATTGTGTAGATCACCAAAAGAGAAGGGAGGACTGATTCTGAAAGCATTGAATTTTCCGCTTCATTTCATTATGAACAGCATGGCATAAGTAACATAAATATAGGTATATGAAGTTTGTATCGATCAATTGTTTAAAATGGTCATGTTTAAGAACAATTGAACTGCAGCAAACAAACTAAATAGCGCCACCAGAAAATGTTATACATCTATTGCCTATTGTCCCACATTCCTCAACCATTTCCTAGGTATGGAAAACAAAGGCTGATGGCCTATATAATGTTGAAATACAGTAAGCAGAGTCCCTCTCTTTGCAAAAAACTACCAAGAACGTAGATTACACTGACCACCTTTTTCTGCAGCCCATCTAGTTTCTGACAGATTAACCTCTAGAGAAGAACTACTCCATTTAAATCTCTCAATCTGTGAGAGAATGAACAGACATTTGCCAACGGACTTGCTTCTCCGGGCAGTAAACATGGATCATGGAAACCACCCAGTGACAGAATCGAATGACACCCATCTGCATGTGTGTGATACATCAGCAACAGCAGCTCTTTAAAAAAGCTACAAAAAAAATACACCACATATAACAGTTACTACATTCCAATATTAAGACTTCTGGCAAAATGAAACCCCTGTTTTGGGGGTACCTGGTATCTTGAAGAGGAATTTAAATGTGAAAACCTAAAAAGTCTATAGAAAAGAGGAAAGGAAAAAAAATCAAGGTGTTTCCCTATTTTAGCCCGTCTTGAAATCCAGTCAAGAATAAAAGAAGCTTTGACAGCTGTCAAACATGCCTGACAAGTCAGCCACTAAGTGTGAGTGCTGGCAGCACAACGCTGCCTGTTCTCCTCTGGTAATGATGTGAAAGAATGTTGTCAATTCCCCCCTTTTGAAAGCTTTAGTAAACCATTTAAATTAGTTCTTTTGTCAGGTTTTCTATTCAGAAACCATCCAAAAGGCCATCTAGTATATATACTGTATGTGCATTTTTTTTAACAAGTCAGCGACCTGCAATACGCAAGTATCCAAGCAATGATTTACAACCCAGCTCCCTAACGGTTTATGTGCCTTTTAAAATAAGGTTAGATAAACAATATCTAGTTGCACAGTTTATTTTTCTTTTGAGCAACACACTGCCACTATAAGCTAAGTATACACTGCACACAAGTATTTCTCGTTCATTTTCTCTTGGGAAGAAAAGATTTTAATAGCCCTAGTTCATGAGGACCGGACCGAGTATATAAATACGTACATTTTGTAATCCCCTGTTTTTTTCCAGTTATTGCCTTATCTTTTTTATTCAGTGACAAATCTGATCCTGAGATACCAAATTAAGAAATCCAAAAAGCAACCGCCAAACAACAGGTCAGGGGAGAGTGTATCATACTGCTCCTCAGTGCTGTACTACAATATAGAATGAAAAGGGAAGGCTTGGTATATGCTTCGCTATGGGTAGATACAGTCAATTCTACCCTACCATGTTCCCTCTGCCTCTCTACTGCTACACTGTGACCCCTGAAGAGCACTTAATCAAGATCCACAAGCTAGCAACACAAAACAACCCCCCCCTCCCCCACCATCAAAACATTCACGGTGTGGAATGTGGCAAGCCCAAGCCTTACTGAGCACTTGTACCCCTGCAATGGACCACATCTTTTTCTCCTGCCTGCTAGCCCTGAATTGTACGAAGGGAAACCAAGAGGAATGAAAGCCTGCTATTCACCTCGGAGGCTATTATCAGAGACAGTGGAAACTAAATAAAGACCACAGGGTCTCCCGGCTTCCCTCCACTCCTCTCTTCAGCGTAATGCCACCCCCTAACCCATGCACATTCTCTCCAGCCAGGCTGCAGACGGGGCCTGAACAGTGCTTCTGTGAGCTCACAAGCACAGTAAAACAATTGATGCACAGAGGAAAGCTTGCTGGCTCTCTTGGTTTTACTTTATCCTTTAGATATCAAGACACCAGGCAAAAAGCTACTCCTACTTTGAATTGCAGTTAATATTCAGAAGACTTACTGTACAGATTTGAAATCTACGTCACATCTTACCACTAAGTTCTTGTGTTACCCCGTTGTAGACAGTAATTCTAAGGTTCCACAGAAGGTATGAAACAATCTGGATCTTAATGTTTGCCAAAGCACTTTTGTATCTATGCATACAGATAATCCTGTATACAGAATTAAAACCCTAATTGGTGGCATTCAT
This sequence comes from Lepisosteus oculatus, assembly GCF_040954835.1. Classification (NCBI taxonomy): domain Eukaryota; kingdom Metazoa; phylum Chordata; class Actinopteri; order Semionotiformes; family Lepisosteidae; genus Lepisosteus; species Lepisosteus oculatus. Next base: position 38,808,831 of record NC_090699.1, read on the forward strand.
ACAATAGTCACGTGAAGCAGTTCTATATTACTAAAAATGTACCTGAAAAAATGAAAAAAAGAGCCAGCAGATCAACTAGAATAGAAAAGGTGAATTCCCAGATGAAGAACAAACATTCTACATTTCAAAGCAACTAGAAACTTGCAAACCAATCACAAAACAAAACTGGACAGATCCCCAACAATTCCTAAATCTAGAACCAGAAGACAGTGTACACACAGAAGATGTGGTAACCTAGTCGAGCGAAGTAAACTTTTGTTTTAAGAATCTAAATGATTTCCTTAGGGACAAACTTGAAATTAATTCCTTTATTCACCCAAATCTTCCCCCACAAAAAAATCACCCTAAAAGACTTCACACTTGACTAGACATTTTTTCCTAAACCCTACTTTTTGAAAACCTGCTTAAAACAGAGCCCAGCACTCTTTCACAGTATAATGTGGCTTCAGTTGTGTCGAAGGTTCTGCCCAGCGCTAACTGCCCCATTGTTGCTTTGGACAAGGCCTTCTTTCACGGACTAAAACTCTTCTCACTCTGAAAAAAAATGGACTTCTTTTTTTACACTATTTAACACAAATGATGACAGAGGTGCTAATACAATGTTGTCCCCAGACAATACCTCAGGACTGTGTGAAACACAAAACCCACTCCAGTAAAACTCCCACATATTTCCATTCTTGATGTAAAAAAAAAAAGATTACTTCCTGGCTATGGAATTCTCAATACCTTCCAGCCACCCCCCTCACCCCCCAACTTAAAAACAGAAAAGACCAACCTAATGGCCTGAGCTCCCTAACCCTTCAGGAATCCCAGCTTCAAGCCTTACCACACACATACTGCATTGTTGTTGTTGTTTTTTTGAGTGTAAAGTAGTTCCTGTGTCAGCCTATTCAAAATTACAACAGCTGCATGACGGCCATTTTTTCCCCAAAGCTAATTGGGACTGAGAAACAAAACCTTCATACAATAAGCATGATTTATAAGAAACATTCAGTTTCTAAAATGTGACCTATGTTAATTCTGATATAATGATGAACACCTTAAATAGGAGTTTTTGTTTTTAGTAGGGTCCAGATCTGCATCTGGAGTATATTTTGTGACTACAGTGATGCAATACTGCACACGGATTCTTCTTAACATTGTGATACAAACTGTTTAATCCAACATGTAAATAGTTTTGGAGAAAGACTTGCTGAACACTGTGAATCCTGTCTCTAGCTCTAGAAAAAATGAACAACCTGCTTGGTCGCAAAACTGAGCACTGACACACCAAACCACAAATCGCTGCAAGTTCTGTGTGTGGCTGTAATTTTAGTAATGCCATTAAGCAGAATGTCATTTCATTAATCGTAATTGACAGTTTCTAAGCTGGGTCATGGGGGTCCTTGCCCTCACATTGTAATCTCACAATAAGCTGAGCTCTCATCATGAAGTGAGTGTATGTTTGGCCAGACAATGAAGAGGTTAATTCATCTCGGTGCTTGGTCAACCTAAAAAGGTTAAAGCACCTTTATTCCTGATTGCAGCAGTAGTGACAGACATAGCAATAACACCTTTTTCTTCTGGTCTGTGCAGTAAACAATGATTATTGCTGCATTAAATAATAGTCCCGACATTAAAAACCTGCATGTTGCATTAATGTATTTACATGTTTTGGGTACTTTAGGGAAACGGGAAAAAAAAGAAAATTAATTAATTAGGGTTTATTAAAAACACTGCTAACTTGTTGGTCTACATTGTCCCACTCTGAACTAAAGTAAGGAAAGCCGAAAAATGTCTGAATACAGAGAAAATATGCCTTTAGAAACGCAATATTAAACAGAACCATAGAAGTTCCCTTTTCATTTATGCTTTGTGGCACCTCACTGAGCAATTTAAACACTAAATATGAAGGTTGTGACCTCCGGTACCCTCAGGGTCAGTGCGTATCTCCGTGCTTTATATCATGATATGATGATATGTCACCACTGCTCCCCATCTCTAATGAGCTGTATTGTGTACACGAGATGGTTCAGGGAGGAAGTGACCTGACAGGCCAGTGATGGATAGGGGTTCTCAGGTTGACAAATTCCAGCGCGAGCAGAAAGCTGCCAAACATGTGAACCGATAAACAGCAGCGCCAGGGGCTTACATCCAAGTATTCATTCTGACAAAATGCAGAAATCGCATATGTGGTGTATATCCGTGTGTGTGTTAGTGCATTCAAGGGAGAGAAATCCATGACCATAATACTCCCAGCGTCCCCCACTCGCACCATATGTCTTTCCAAAAGGCAGATTATATACAATACTGAGCAATGTTCAAGGCAACCAGAACGATATTTCTCAACTTTCCTTGGTGTTATCAAAATCAGTTTAATAAAGAAAGTAGAATTATTGTTACTTTAAGCGTCAGGAGTTAAAAAGCTTTCGACCTGAAGCTCATTTTTGTTAAACCATAAAACTGGCAGTATTTCTAAATAAGGATCTTTAAAATTTGCGTGTTTAAGCCACATTTACCAGAAATAAATACCAACACAAAAAGATTTGATGAATGAAATAATACAGGCCTGCTTTCCCCCATATGGACTGTTCTCATGAGTAACTAACCTTCAACAAACGGCCTCCTGCAAGACCATGCATGAATATTTCCACGTTAGGCCTCGTAATTGTTAGGCTCAATTACTTCAATTTACTTATGCAGAGCATCACAGGACAAAATAGGGGGGAGAGACGGAGCACGTGGAGATAATCAGGTCATGAAACAGTGATGTCATCGCCACAAAACCTGCAAGTGATCAGCCATCAAATTGGAAACTTTGCTGGAAAAAAGCCCCGGGCAAAATTTTAGCTGCAAGGCCTTGTGAAATTCCAGTGTCGCAGTCAAATTTTTTTCAAAAGTAATTGCCTTTTTAATTTTATTTTTCAACTGTTTGTAGGGAAGATCAAACCGAATATACATCCAAAATATATATACAAAATTGACAAATAACACCATGTAATATTTGACTTCCTTGGCGCGCCCACGCCAGAAGAAACTCACTAAAATAACAGCAAATAATAAGAGAAATCCAGATAAAAATGTGTTTAAATTTTAACACAGAAACACAGCACAAATATGTTATAACCTGATACCTCAAATGCTCTATAAAATAATTTTTAAAACCTTATTGATTAAATTTAGTTTTTATCTGCCACACTCAATATACAATATATAAAAACTGACATTAATTGAGATGATTAAAAAATGTCTTTTCACAGGATCCATAATATCTCCATATGTAAGACACACATACAGAGAATAAAACTATTGCAAATGAATAAAAAAAACTGAATCTAATTTGCCACAGGTTAAATTAATATAAAATGAAGAAAAGTCGCATACATTTTGACAAATGGCAAAAAATCCCAAAACCTTTTAAAAGACCTGTGTTTGTCTTCTGTACAAATTTGATAGAAACAGTATCGCAAGTACAGCAGTCCTTAATGTCATTTGAGGAGCAGGAGAGGGGTCATACTTTCATATTCTAATAACCCCAAACAAACTTCTAATGTAATGTCACAACCCTTTTAGTTTTGAATTAGTTTTATGCAAGATGAACTTCCGTGGTACAAATCAACCATTGTTTGTGTGCAAACCTCAGTAAATGATAAAACCTGAGGTTTGATGATAAGTTGGTGCACTTCTGTATGCAAATGTAGAGTACAGATCTTGCTGGTGGTTGAATTCTGTAAAGACAGAGTTTCACAATGAGCCCCGTTTCTAACAAATCATTTCAGTTCCAATCATTATTTCTATTTGGAAAAAAAAAAGAAAATCAGGGAGCTCTTTGCTCTAGGGAGAAGAGTATATTTAAAAGTTAATCTATTCACTTTATTGTAATGACAAGCTTGTTTCTGTGATCAGAGGAGTGATTTCAAAATTTCTGGGCCAAAGTCTTCCATTTTATTGGCATGTATTACTGTTTTCTTTGTAAAAGCTAAAACAATAAAGAAAAGTTCCAAAACCTATTTTTGTATTGCCGCTTGCTGAAATAATCCCTGAAATTTTGTCTTTCATTGTTTCCAATTAAACTAATGCAGAACAAATAAATGAAAGTTAACAGAAAACAAAAATGTATTATATTCTGCAACATTATTTGTGAGCGCACAGTTTTTTTCTGCTCCATAAGAGACAGAAAAACATCAGCGTAGTTCTCATTTCGGAAAGACTAAAAGGACAGGGACGTTAACTGTTTTCAGAGGGTATGATCTGATAGAACATGATGATACTTTGTACAGTGTGTGATGTACACATGGATGAAACCTTAACACAGGCACTCAGACATCTAAGAATGGAAGGTGTTAGTTAAACTGCATCACCAGACCCTAAAGCTAAATGGCTCAACCTCAAGATTGAGGTTTCACTCAAGAGTGCAATGTCTTCGGGTTCTTTCCAAGATTTCACTCAGGCTTGTTTACAATAAAAGAAACTGACAGACACAAAGGGCAGTGCGATCTAAACATTGGCGTAATTTTAGATACTGTACATGAAGGTGGGACAAGCTCTTTGAGCACATTTCCTGCCGCAAAGCTTCAGAAGGGATGGAATAGGAAAAGAAAAATTACATGATGCAGCAGAGCTTCGTTTTTTGTTTGCTTTTAAATTCACTCTAAAATACAATCAGTTTCATAGTTTGCATTTATATTCCAAAAAATAAGTTTAAATTTTGAATTCTACAAAGGTTCATCTAAATCCACATATTTCTCTTATGCAGATACAGATTTTAACTTGAAGATTTTAAACATTTTAGCTTGAAATTGTGCAGACTGTCGAAAGCAAAAAATATGCACTGGAAGTGGGAAATAATTTTTGTGGGAAAAGTGAAAAAAACAAACAGAAAACGAGTGTCACATCTGGCAAGAACAAGAAGGCAGATCTTTATCCAGGATGTTTTCTTTTTAACTTGTATGTTAAAAAAGAAAAAGTGATTAAAATAAATAATGGCTGATTTGAATAATATTAAAGTAACGCAATAATGTTTTCCTTTGTCAGGCGTGTGGGGGTCCTCCTTAAGAATAATATACTGTAATAGATGCTGAGAAAAAAAAACTAAATTGTTTCCCCGATATCAAAACATCTAACTACTTCATGCAAGTGTTCCTCCTAGCACAGCCACCTTTTTTAACAATCAATTAAAAATTAAAATATATGTATATATGCACTATCTGCAATACACCCCCCCACCCCACCCCCCAAAAATCGACATCCTACCACACATCGCACTGTAGCACAGAGGCAGATCAACTTAAAGAAAAAAGGGAAGGAAAAAAAAAACTGTCCAGATCTTTCAAGCTACTTTAAAGCAGTTGATAGAAGGTCACCTCCCGTGCTGTCCACTTTTATATCACTGGTATTCACGAGTATAAACCATCTGATACGAAGTTCAACGGTCACAGAAGAGAGGTAACAAAAAACCTGCTACTCACCCAGCAATTGAGATTGAGATGCCAGCAGCCGATCTGCTGAAGTAAAGAGAAGCCAGAGGCAAGCGCTCCTCCTTTGCTACTCAGCTCTTCCATTCCCACTAAGACAGCATCCCTCGGGTACATAACCGCTTTGTCTGCTCTTGTCTCTTAACCTTAAGAACTTTTTCCTCGCTGACTAGATGCCGAGTGGGCTTTTTTCCTTTCTTTTTCCCTTCTTCCCCACACAGCTTTTGTCTCTCAACCTCCCCCCCCTCAACACACACACACCACCTTTTCTCTCTTTTGTTTATCTTTTTCTTTTTTGGCTCAAAGTACTAAAAAAGTTGTCTCTCAAGATCAAGAGGTCTCCAGTTTTGTGGCCTGGCCTTTCGCGAACGCACAGAATCCTCCGACATCCTGGGCTCAAGACGCATCTCAATTCTGGTGCGGTTCCGCTCAAGGTGGAGAAGTTTGGAAGGGTAACCGGAAAAAAAAAAACCTCAGCTGCTTGTATTAGGGCAGTGTAGCACTAAACAACAAAACAAAAGAAAAATAAAAGTAGGAGTATTTTCTCCCAGCCAGGTATAAGACACCGACTTGTGTGGGCTTTGCGGTGCCTTTGGGCTGACAGTTCGAAGGCTACAACAAGGTGCAAGCAAGCAAGGCGACTGGAACAGAAAAAGACAAAGGGAAAAAAAAAGACAACAGCGTCCATAAAGAGAGCAAGATCAGCAAAGTGTAGCAAGTCACTTATCTGCAAGGCTGTCAATGTGCTCAGAACGCATTTCCTGGGGAAGGAGTGTCGTGAGAAAGGTATTTTTCTCTTGTCACTTTGACATGGATGTGACACCTACGTGGGGTCTTACAACTGGCTCTTGTTTTTCAGAATGAGAACGAATAGATGAAAAAAAAAAAAAGAATTTCGCACTTAACTCAGACTGACCTCTACCAGACAATGCAACTGCGGCTTTTTTCCCCCTTGCTTAACGTGGGTCGGCATTTGGGGTTGTGCTTTTATTTACCTACTGCTGTTTCTTTTATTTTTGGTTTATTGTACTTGAACTAATACCCCCGACGTTCATGCTAAAAGCTTTTTATCCCTTCCCATGCTGCCACACATTAAGAGCTTTCAAAATAACAGCCAATTGCTAGAAATATAGCCTTTTTTTCTTCAAAAACACAGGCATTTATAGAGAAAGGAGATGCACACTCAATTATTCATCATCAAATAATAGTATCGATTTCAAAAGGTAAATATGATTTGCTGAAAATGAGCATGTAATTTCTACTGACAAAGCTTTCCCAAAACAAGACAACTTTGCTAAGTGAAATCAGCTGTGAAACAGAAGTCATTTTTATTAACTGCGTGGTTTTTTGATTCAATTCAGTAAACAAAGGACCAGAAAAAATAAAATAATCGCTATCTCCTCTGAAACAATTCTTTTTCTTTTCAAATCCACTTTCAATACTCCTGAGAGAAGCATTCATATTTCCCACACAAACTTTTGAAGCTCCAAGGAGAACATTTGAGTCTTAACGTGGTTTTCATTTGGCTTTTCATTTTTTTTTAAGAGAACTGCAAGACAAAAACATTCAGAAAAAAAAAATGAAAAAAAATAACGTAAAAGGGTTTGGGGGTGGCAATGCAAAGAGGAAAAACAAACTAAAGCAACATTTCTGGGGTTTTTTTAGTCTTTTTTTTCTGTTCCCTGCACTTATCTGGCCTTCGCGTGCAAAGCGTCAGCCAGCAATCTTTAGGCCCTTAATACCAAAACAAAACCCTGAGAATTTCCTTTACATGCCAATAACAAAAGCTACAAGACTCCAGTTTGACAAGTAAAAAGCCCCAACAACGTAGCGGCTAATTGCCTTCCCTCCCTCTATTCACAGCCACCACCACACTCCAGCGGCTGCTTTTGTCACACGTGCAATTTCTTAAGTAAACTGCTAGTTCGCTTGCCGGTGATGGACAGTTCCCAATCATTTAGCAACAATGAAGTGCTAATAGTGTGGCCAACGGGATGGGCAGTTTCAGTGAGGAAAGCCTTCTCCTGGGCTTTTCTAAACACGAGGAAGTAACTGAGCAGAAAAAAAAGGGATAAGTGTCTGAAAAAGAGACAGCCAGGTTGAACTATGCAGACGGGAGCTCCATTCAGAGCCGTTCGTTCACGTAACTTTGAACTAACCAGAGAAGCGGCCAGTAGCAAAGTACAAAGAAACACACCTGCCAAAAGTCAGCCTGTTCAGCCTGAAGACGAACCTTGTTCATTGTATCTATCAGAGTCCAAAGAAACACGGAAGTACTTCCTGGCCAGCATATTACAGTAACTAAACGAAGGGGGAAAACCAGAACATGAACAAGTCTAAGAAATGATTTCTTTTTGTGTGAAATTCTCAAATTGGTTGCTTTCCTCATTTGAAATACAGCAAATCTAAGAGAAACTGAATTTCTTTTAAAAAAGAAAAAAGAGTTTCAAAGTATCGGTGCAGCAAAGAAATACCCAGAGAAACAAAAAAAAAAAGCATCAGATTATAGGAGGAAAATGTGAATTGCCATGCGAACTGCCCAAATAACAAAAGGCACAAGAGTTGCATTTCAAAAGCTGAAACTACATTCTTAAATTGAACATTAAAAAGTTTAGCGCCATTTTCCAAGAAAAAGAAACCCTTTACCCTTTGAAAAGTCTCAAGACTACTTCAGGGAAAACAGAAAATATATTATTTAACCAGAGAAAAGATGACCATGCAGACAGTACATTAACAAACCACAAACTGGTACTAATTAACCAGAAGTGAAACAGATCAGATAAAATATCAAAACTAAATATTCTCATAAATTTAGAAACTAATATATAAATATATGTTTTTAATTCAGCTGTTCTCACTAGGCTTGGAAAAGATATGAAGAAAAAAAAACTAACAACCAAAAAAAAAAGCTTAGCTTACCATTTACAACAGCTCTATTTGGGATGCTTCTCGGTTCTTGGTTAAAACAAGCATGCTGCCACTTGCTGTAGCAGACAGCCTACAAGATGCACATCACACTGTCATTGACTAATCCACTGGAGGGCAGCACCCTACCTACAGCAGCCTCCACCAGATTTCAGGAGACGATAACAAAAGCTGAGACAGGCACGCAGCAACATCAGGTCTTCCAAGGAAAGGATGCTCAAGCACCGTCCCATTCACAGAATTATCACGCTTGTTGGGAAAATTCACAATACCATACATCTTTCCCTGCTCATCATTATATCTCCTGTTTAGCCCCCTTTTGTGTCCGTATTTCTTTCTCAGACAAGTTGAATGAATAAAAGCCAGGACTTGCTTTCTGCAGCTTGGCGGACATAAAAATACTTGAGCCCCTTCTACAGAAGTTGCCCTAACGTGGCAAAACTTGAACACCGTCCATCCTCCGCCAAGAACCCGTCCCAAATGTGATCTTGGATTCAAACGAAAGGGGAAAGGCAAACGCATACGCGCACGCAAAAAGAAGTGAAAGGTGGGAGAAAACCATCCGTGCAATTTTTTCTCTAGGATTAATCACTGCTGGTAGTGCCTTTTGCCCATGCAAGAACTTTTTGACATGGTTTCAGGAAAATAAGAATAAAGCAGAAAAAAAGAATGAAAAGATATCCCTAAAAAGCAGTCTCCTTGCTTAATGCTCTCCATGTCTCTGAACAGGACAGAGAACAAGGAGGACGAAAACCAAGAAAGCAAAAAAAAATAAAACTAAAAGAAAACGGATACAAGACAGAAATTCCTGAAGCCTCGGCAATCTATAATTTTGCGCGGCCAAGTAATGGCATCATAAAGAGTGGAAGCCTACTCTTAAAGCCGCGATCCTACCACACAGTATACCACCGCTGTGCGTCTTTTAACCATAGTAGAGAAAAAATGACTATTGATCTTCAAATAGCGATAATTGAAAAGATCAAAAAGATTAAACAAAATCGAGAATGTGCTGACTTACCATGTTATGCTTTTTTTGTTGCAACTTTATAAAAAAAAAAATCACTCAAAGAAACTGCATCGGAGGTGTCAAATTTTTGCAGCAGACTCTGATCGTATTACTTCCGCAGTCCTGCCTTCCAATGCTTCAGAACTTTTCCCTTTCTCTTTTATTTTGTTTGTGGTACCTAGCTTTTTTTTGCTAAAGACTTTAAAAGCCTTCAGCTCAGTAAACCAGCACAAATTATCTTGCCACCTTGCGCTGCTCTGATGCTTTGGCCGCTAACTTTGGAAGGCCCTTTACTACTGCATCAAAATTAGCATTGTCAAAGCAGTTAATGAATATTAATATTGTATTTGTCATTGGAGCTGGCCCGTTGCTGAACTCCAAGTCATCCATCAGGGACAAGATTAAGAACACAATTATTTCTGACTGACAGGGACCAAATCTGCGAGATTTTTTTTAACAATTTAAAGAAAAAGACACAATATCATCTTAAGGAGTCTCCCTAGAGACAAGAGGCCAGATTAATACACTTTTAATGAAGCAGAATTTCATTGTGCGTGAAAGGAGAAATAAAAAAGATGCAATATTCCAACTCTCACAAATTCAGCATTTTGCTGAAAGAAATGAAACCACAAATGGCACATCTTTTCCGACAGCTGTCCAAAATTTTATTCATAGCGTTCTAAGAGGAGACAACTTTTTTTCTTCTTTTTCCATGAAATCTGCATTTTAAGAAGCAGAGGATGAGATATTTTGTCCCACTTGGGATAATTTTCCCTATGCATTGCCTTTAACAGAAGGGAGTCAAAAAAGACAGCATAGTAAATAATTCCTACACAAATCTGACAAGAAACACCTTTATCAAATGTATCAAGTTCCTGATCTATTCCCCATAGTCTCTGCACACTGTCTTTCTCATTTTAGACCAAATGAATTGCTTACACTAAGACCAAAATTTGGAATTCTCTTTTAGTGTGAACATATTAAATGGAAGACCAACTTTCTAAATTTTTTTTCCCCTCTGTGAGTAGAATAAACATCTGTATAAAATGTTTATGCGGTGTTGTGTTCAAAAGATTCTACAAGCCCTAAAGAATTTCAGCCAGACCACTCTTCCATTTGCCATCTTTCTGACGAGACATCTTCAAAAACCCGCAAAGAAAATTAACATCCTCTTTAAAAATACTAAACCAAGTATTCCATGAAAACACTGCCTTTACCTACAATATAAGGTCAGTCTATAACAACAGTCTAAATAACATAAATCAAATCTTACTCGAGAGGCCATGTAAATCAGTTCACATAAAAAAAACCCCGGCAGAATATAAAAACAACATTTGCACCCTTGATATTGGTTGGTTTCACCATTTGGCTTTGTCAAATACAACAACCAACTAAGCTCTAAAAAAAGAAAAAAATGCAAACCCAAATATTATCCGAAAGACCTCTCAAAAATGGGATATTCAGCACTGTCAGTGCTCTTTTCTTTGGGAGAGAGCTGAAGAGCAATCTCAAGACCGCCGTTTTTTACTCTTTTTAAAATAAAATTTGGGGGCAAGAGAGAGGGTATAAAAAATGACAGCTGTGGGCACTAATGCTATCAGACTGGTGAATCGCTGGGGTCTAGGTCAAGCTGTGGTGTCTTCACATAATCCACAGCCCCTGCTGACCACCCCATCAGCCCCTAATACCATTAGCAACCCTTAGATGAACATTCTAAATTGGAGTTTTGTTCTCAAGGTGCCAGTCTGACCCCCCAGTTCCACAACCCATGGGCTGCAAATACAGATGGCAAAGTCTTTAAGAAAACGCAAAGCTGCTTATAATCTAGAAATTTCTGCATATTCTTCAACGCTGGCGGCGGCGACGGCGCCCATTTTACTCTTTTCTCGCACACAATTTTTAACGGTGAACAAAACGAACGCCAATGTTAAAAGACGAGCAATCCTTTAAAAAGATATTTCTCTTTTTAAGAAATATTGAAAAATGCCAATAATATCTTTTACAGGGGCTTACTATAAGCAAACATTGCAAATGAGGTTGAGTTATTTGTGTGGATTAGAAAATCCAGCATCAACACTCATCAATAAAATGGAATCTGCTAAAAAGAAAAGTTAGACATTTTTGGTTAAAATGTTAAAATTAAAAACAAATATACAAGAAAATACTAAAATAAAAAAAGTCTTGTATTTTTTATTTTTTGGAAGTATGATACATTTCCATCAGATTTAATGAAAAGATAATACAGCTACACAAACTACAAATGATTTTGTTCCTCATTCATTTCTATAATTTAATCATTGATAAATCCTAATTTTATTTTTTACAAGGAAGTGTTTTTAATTCAATATTAAAAACATTGAAAAATGAAAGCATTGTGACTACAATTATCTAGTGCTACATAGCATTAAAAGTAATTATTATTGCACGGTGCAATAATTAGTCATTTTTATTTGTCTAGTACAATACTGTAGTGATTTAAATGCAAAAAGGCCTATTACATGTTTAATATTAAATAATGTAAAGGCATAATAATTATTTTTAATAACAATACATTTATATTAGCACTTTCTTCCAAAAAAATCCAAATCCATAAACAAACACCCACATTATACATATTGTGTGTACATTCCTATGGACACGTAAAATTATCCATAAAATTCACAAAGGAGCGGCAAGTTTCTACCAGCCCTGAAACAATAATAATAAGTACAATCTCTTTGTAAAAAAAAGAAAACTAATCATTTCTAATAGACATCTCGCTCTTGCTCTATTTGCCCAGCATGATCACATCAGCACTAGTATCAAATTAACTCTCCGACTTTGAAACTTATTGATCTGCTATTAAGACACTAGTGAACTTGATGAAATGAGTGCTGTAGGTGCATTCGAGACTTCAAAGTCTCATACAGCCACATAAAACAAGCTCCTTTGATCCTAACTCCGATCTGGAGAGGGTTTAAAGCCCAATTCTCCCTAAGCCGCCCTTCACACTCGTCATGTCTGATTTCTTACCAACCGACAACTTGATAATGTTAATTGCGCAGATTTACCAAATGATTAATGTGAAGAAAACAATATCACAGACCTCCCGACACTTCTAGCTATGCATATAGTCCTCTCGGCAGCCAGGCACAAGGATACAGAAGTAACCCTCATCTCAAACACAACTGCTCACTAAAGCAAACTGCTCAGAGCTCGCTGTTTGAGGTTATAAAATACAGATTTCATTGCAATACTGGATATAGCTTCATCCTCTTTCATAGTTACACACAAGCTTAAATATTAACAAAACAGCTTAGGAGACAATTTGGAGAACTGATATTTTCAAGCACTTCATTTGCATGCTTATTTTTATAGCGCCAAATAAAACATTTAGATCAATATTCTTTCCTCTGTCGCATCAAGCCCGCTCAACCTTACATGCCTTTGTGTGGTCATATTCGGTTCAGATGGCATGTCAGTGTTTTGAGGTCAGGTTTTCTCTGTGCCACTGGGTGGGGGTACACGCTGGTACTTCAGTTGCTATTAGGATGAAAAGACCTTTTCGGCAAGGAAAAGGAAAGAGACTGTGTACTTTCACACTTAAATACAGAAGGGTAATCTCAGGCTTTGCCCAAAAGGAAATGGGAACGGAAAAGGAAATGTCAAAAAAATATAAAATATTACATTTTCCCAACACTGCACTGTTTCATTGGTAACAATGTCAGATTAGCAAAATGTACATTTACAATCGTGTAAGTAAAGAAATAATTTTACTTTTAAGAATGATTACTTTTAATCTCATTACACTTATAACCAGCAAAAAACAATCGTGAGCAGTAAATGCTTATTCCTTTAAAAGCACTTCACATTGCCTTTTCTACGCAAACTACTGCTCAGCTGCTTTGAAGTCTATTAACAATACAGTTACTTATTGGTAAAACATATCTACATACTGTTTCCAGTCCTCCTGTGGTATGTCCTGAAAGTCAAGTGTCAAGGCTAAACAACTGAAAAGTAGGATAAGCAACAAATGACAAATACCAGATATTTAAATATAGTAGGGTAAATATTTAATGTTTTTTTGTGCTAATTTGCTTAGTTTTGAATATCAGAGTAGAGAATGCTGAGCACTTTGATGGAAGGCATGAGGGGAAAAAAGCCTGCATAAGAAAATGATGTGACTCTTAATCCATATTTTAAAGGCTTTAGGCGGGAGGGTTCAAATAGAGCATTAATAAAGTATGTTTCTTAAGTGAAAAATAAAAGGAAAGAGCGAGCACTTAAATTCTGAGAAAACAGAAGAATTGTAATTTATACAAAACACAAAAAACATACTAGCCAATTTTCATGAAAACAAGACCTAGCACAGCTATATAGTTATATAGAAGAAACCAGACAGTAGAGGGATTTCAGGAGGTTAAATTCTATGAATGTGAGAATTGCAGACACAAAAATACAGAAGAGAAACTTTTATGCATGTATCATTTTATTGATGTTAGCTATTTTATCTGTAGTTTAAGAAATATATATTTACTTGTTTTTCCACATATATACTGAGAGGCATTAAAAACACAGAAAATGAGTTTTGAGGCCAAAATATTTTTTTTGCATTCTTAATAGCTCTCTGTAGCATTCAAATTATTAAGCCACTTTTGTTTTTTGCCCTAAAATACAGATTATATTAATTTGAAAAACTCAATATCACCTAATGAATCAATGAGAAAAAAATGGCAAAAAAGGTGGGTTACTATAATATGGGTAATTAAAAAACAGTAACAATTCTAACGAAGTTAACACTTCATTGTGACAATGTTTTTTTTATTTAAAAAAAACCCTATGCCACAAGCACAGAAGAGAACTTTCACCAATTAGTGTGGAAAAATAGGAAGGAAAAGCCACAGCGCTGGTGCTCAAAGAGCCAGGCCTCGCGGCAAAGCTGTCATGTCGGCAGGATTGATCAACAGGACCGCTATTTCTAATGGCATGTTGTCATGAAAAGTCAGCCACAGGGAGCCACCTGCCTAACTCCTTATAGACAGCTGAGGGAGGGAAAAAAAAGAAAAATAAAAAAAAACTCCATACCTATTCCGTGCCAGTGTCTTTTACTAACAATTTGAGAAGGGGCTTGATTTTTTTTTTCCTCTGTTGAAATATGACAGGTGTGCTGCACCATCTTTACTTGCCTTGTCCTACTAAGCAAAGCACACATAATGGTTAGAAGCACACAGAATATAAATGTGAGAATTCAAGAAAAAATATCATTGCAACAAAATCCTAAACGGAAAAAAAAATTAAATGGGTCACAGAAAGGTATAAAACAAAGGCTAAGAATTATGCTCTATCCAGAGTTGCCGTTTGTGTACGTGCGCGTTTAGGCTAATATCAGGATTACGCAATCCTGTTAACAATGACGTCAAACTTAAGCACAACGATTTTATATAAACCAATCCCAGCTGGCTTTTTTTTCCATTTGAAAAAAATATATATGGTGCAAAGTAATTTTGACGAATGTCTATCTACTCGATCAGCATACGATAGGATTCACAGAGAAACTAAATCAAGTCTTCCACCGTTTAACACTTCAACCGTTCACCCACCTTGGCATTAACGCATTGTTTTCTCGCCTTTAAGAAAATCTGTTAGAAATCTCTTTTATTAAAAAAAACGTTTTACTGACAATTAGTTTAGCACACTGCACGAGATTCTTCTTTGTCGGTGAAAGAGAACGGAATTTTTTTTCACCTCTCAGCAGCCCCACGCGAGTCTTACCTTGCCAACAAAAAAAGTCAAATAAAAGTTACAGAACTTTCGAGTTCAAGGTAGCGTTCGCACTTGGTGTGCATGTCACGTATGGTAACCTTTTATCGGCGCTGCCTCTGGTCTCATCAGTCGATGAAATTCTCAGCCCGCGGCAATAGCTTAGCTGAGGGACACAGACCAATGGAAAAATTTTCATTGTGTTAGCATTTCAAATGGCGAGGAAAGGGAGAAGAAGCGCTAACTGATCATTGCCAGCGGAATTAATTGGCTATTCTGAGAATAATGTCCCTTACCCAAGATCCTTGGAGGCTGAGCTCTAGTGGAGGCCACATTTTGTTCAGCTTCTTCAAAAAGAGACCGCTTGGGGGTACTGACCGTATTAGGGTTTTAGCGCATTCCCCTAAAGGCCAGAAAAATAATCAGAAGCGCTGAACCAAACTCGACTAATCCGTTTCCTAATTAAACACAGAAATCCATTACACCTTGCCATATTGCATCGCGAAAAAAAAAAACAATTTATGGGAAATTGGAACTTTATGAAATTAGTCAAGAGTAACAAATAACAGAGAGAAAGAAAAGAAAAAGAACAAAAAAGTATAAGAATTTAGAACAGCAATGGAGAAAGTGCTCGGCTTTTTGCCAACGCTCAATAAATGGCTCAAGATGGTGCCACGCTGGTTTCTTTCTTTTTATTCTAAGGGATTTAAGTTTGAGCTTTATTTCGCATCGCCCAAGCATATGCAATGACCCTGACTGATATTAGTGTATCTTTAGACATATCTTAATCTAACCTTTTTAAAGCTCAGTGGCTTTCAAACTCAAAACAGCATAAAGAATGAGCATTGTTGGGCAGCCCTGGGAGACTCCACTGAAGCTTTGGCTGGGTCCAGGGCAGTAGCCCTCTGGATAAACAGCTGCTAATGCAGCCAAATCAGCTCTGCAGACCAAAGTGGGAAAACAACAACAACAAAAAAAAGGATCGAGATTAGGGAACCTTCCCCAAATGTTCCATCTTTCCATATCGACCGCCGGCCTAGCACGAGGTGTCAATTTCGCCCTCCAAAGAGAGCACACGAATTCGCAGCGGTCCCATTATGCGGTCTCTGCGCTCATTGTAAATTCTGTCAACGAAGTCAATCTTATTAACTTCCGCGCTGGTTCACACATGACATTTTCTTCAATTTTCTTCCCGACATCAAAAACATCAATTAGCAGCTCGAAAATAGGAAGGAGCGAATGACAGAGCCCGATAACGTCAACCATTTGAAGCCGAGGGTAAATCTATTCTCCGGTTTCTGAATGTGTTCATTACAATTGCATTTTCAAAGAAGACCTCCAAATAGCAAAGAAATTAAATTTATCATCTAGAAATGTCCAGAAATTGTTTTTTTAATCCTGTGTCTATCTCTTGGTCTCAGTGTGCAACACAAAGTGGAGCGGACTGGATTTTTTTTCTCATTATTACAGAGCACAACTTCCACAGAAGTTGAAACCAAGGAGACCAATCCAAGCTTCCCTATCGCATAAAAACCTACAAGCCTTAAGTAAATTTGCCCAGAAGATAATAGTGTTGACTGGGATTTGAGGGAAAACTAAGCCCTAGGAGCTTCAGCTTAAATTACACAGTCAATTCAAGAAGTACTGCCTTCAGTAAAACAATGCTAACTACAGGCTACACAGCTCCATTAGCAAATAACTTTATCAAAAAATACTGTAAATACAATACTACCATTGTTTGATAATAAATACGATTAAATCTTAAATCATACATGTTTGGTTTAGAGGTGTCAATTATTATTTTTTAATAAAAACTATATACAATACACACATATTATATATAAAACATAGGTGTAATATTTATCAATCATATTCACAACTATCACTATTTATATTAACATATTAAGGAATACTTCATTTCGTTAAGGGTTTTAGTCTTTCTTTCATGCAAAAATCCCAAAATACAATTAAAATTTACATATTCAAAATATTCAACAAAAATGCCTTGTTTTCTGATTTTACAAAGGTCTTCTGAAAGCTAAATCGATAAAGTACTTCCCCTTAAAATGAAATAAAAATGATCAATAAAACATCAAATCCACATAAAAACAACAGTGACAATGAAATATTAAACTGAAATTACAAAAATAATTTTGAAATAAAAATCACACAGGGAAAAGTCTAGAAATCACTGAGTGGAACAGGCTTTGTCTAAGTTTCAGACGCACAGAATGCCTCTTTAAGGAAAGTAATCAGATTACCGCATTAGGATACTTAAATGCCGATACTGAGATATTCTTCACTAATTGACCAGTCCCCCCCAACACGCACACAAGGCTCCACAAAATGTCATTCTTTACATGGAAACAAGATCCTAAACGTTAATAAACCATCTGCTTTGCTCAGCACCCTTGATTATGAACCTGAGACACTTTTGACTTTGCTAAATATGTAACCCAATAAACCCGGGTTAATAACCTATAAGTAAAAAGCTATTTTTTGCTGCGATCTCCGCATCACAAGAAGGGTTCCTATGCTTGGGTTACATCTCCTAGGGAGTGAATAAAAGCAACTTTAGTGGCTGCTACAGACACTTGCTTGGACTTAATGCGAATAGAAAGAGAAGCTCACGCTCTAAAATGTGGATCACATTCCTCCAGCCCATTGATTTCTTGATCTTTTGACATTATTTGGTTGCTTTTTATTTTCTTCCCTGTCTTTTTTTCAATGTCACGAAAGACAGAAATGTCTAAACAACTGATGGTGGGAATATCTATTATCTGTCAAGCCACCCGTTTTCCCGGCATTGAACAATACAGTACCTGATAGAATGCCGAGAATTGGTAAGATGAAAATATATCATTATTTAATGGGCTAATCATATTTCTATGCTATATGCTTCTTGCACAAGACAAACGATGGTATGTAACAAGTGCAGTGTAAACTAATATACTTCAGGTGGCAATTCATAGCCTCTTTCGGAACGTGCAATTAAGTCTCGTTATCAATGATGCTATTTATCTGACTGAATAATGTTACATACTTTATACTATCTCAGTGAAACTGA
The DNA here is from genome assembly GCF_040954835.1 of Lepisosteus oculatus. Lineage (NCBI taxonomy): Eukaryota > Metazoa > Chordata > Actinopteri > Semionotiformes > Lepisosteidae > Lepisosteus > Lepisosteus oculatus. The sequence continues at coordinate 38,827,021 of NC_090699.1, forward strand.
AGACTGCTATTTTAGTTCTGTTCAATGAAGCAGCACTATATGTTTTCTTTGCTTATGTAGAAGCTTTTGTAATGATGATTGAGAGAATGTTATAAATTTCTATCTAACAAAAAATCTTCACCAGTATTTAACAAACATACACACATTTATATTACTCAGCTCATATTTAAGTATTCTGCTATGTGTGCATCTAGAATACACAAAACAAAAATGACAAAAAACATTTTAAAACTAAATATTTTTTTTTCTTTGTGCTTTGCCGGATGTTTGCAATGTCTGTATTTGTTAATAGTGAATAAGAATTAAAACACACCACTGTTTTTTCATTACATTAAGAACATCACTAAAACATCCTTCAAAATTGAACTGTATGTTACTTAGAAGAAATATATACATTTTTATTGTTTTAAAAAACCTTTCTTATTGTCTATTTTTTTACAGAAATATTCTGCATACAAAGGTATGCTTTTGTTGTAGTTTTTTTTACATTATCTCAATTTCTATTTCAATTTACACTTCGCTTATGACCACAAGAATGTATGGCTTAGTACCCGTGAAGTGTGCTTTGTAGTAAAATAAGACCAAAGACTGTTAAGGCCTTAGGAATTTTTTAAGGCACATTCTGAAGATACTAGCAACATTACTACATATATTATATTGATATTTAACAATTCAAAATTTTAAAGCTAGAATACACCTAGAATATAATAAATAGTAGGACCATAAAACAGCAAATGCAAGAAAAATGCTTAAAAATTGATTAAAGGGCAGTTTTTGTTTCCTTTCCCATTTATTTTAAAAAATCTGAATTTTAAAGAAAAATAAAATTCTTCATCTTAAGAGAATCAAATGGCTGGCAGTTCCATTGTTCAACTGTTCTACTTTCTTCTTTGCATAAAGAAGAAAAGGATTTATAGCAAACGAAACAAAATGAAAGCAATTTTACAAGTGTATTGGTTTCAGTCAGTCAATGAAAGCACATATACTGTATCTTTCATTGCAACAAACAATGACCACAGGTTACTAACAGGAGGCAAGCTTGTGGTCGGGATGTAGTACCACACACTGTCCCTGAAACTCAACACACACCCATCCATTAAGCAGAACTCTAAAATAACTGATCGTTTACAAAAAAATCACTTTACCTGGTTCTTTTTCTATTCCATCTTTAAATTACACATACATAGATTCAGGGAAAAATACATAGATTAAAAAAAAACCTTTCTAAAAATTTTATTTGCAATACTATACACCTTCGTACACCAGTTAAGATAGGGTTAGGACTTAATCTTTTATATTACCAACACCATGCTTTGTTCATTTCTGCTGATACTCCAGACCCTTTGCAATGTAATGGGCTGTGCCATGATAAAAATAAATTTACATTTTCCAATTTTTTTAAGGGATTCTGTATTTTTGTTACAAATTTTGTGACATACTGCTCTGTTAGTATAAAGCATTCGGCAACTGGTAATGCTGTATACTAACAGAGCAGAATGTCACACTACTGGTAACAAAAGTTTTATTTTAAGCGAAATAATATACATTGTGGTTACATTTTGCTCCAAAAACCCAGGAAGTAAGAAGTCTGCCTTGAAAATAATCTATAGGGATGATCTGTTCTGTTCTCTTTTGCCTCTGTGCATAATCAACCTTTTTAGGAAGAAAATGTTTAAAGCAAGCCAGAGATTAACTAAGCACACAATGAACAATTCACAGCATATAAAGCATTTATTTTTAGAAAGCAGAGAACTTACAGAAAGTATGTTCAAAATCAGTTTTTCTTAAAAAACACAGCTTCATCCCTTGTGAAAATAATCATGTTTCCCAAACTACATTAACACACTAACCAGAATTGTTTTTCTTAGTCAAATTAAGTTCACCATGCCACTTTATAACTAACTGTTCGTATCTACCTTTCCAATTACAGACAGAGTTTGGGATTTACAAATTCTGTCTTTCATGTCCTGTGTTAGCAGATAAGTCACTCTACACCATAAAAGAGTGTTTTTAATGAGCTGCGCCGGGGTTAATTGGTTAGCTAAGATCCTGTAGTCATGTGTTTTAATATGAAATTAAGCTATTTCCTGGAGTTTCCAAGACTTATTTAATTAGAACACTTCAGCCAATTTTATTTCCTACAGTGCTCTGTACTATATTGCTGATTTTGTTGTTTTTTTAATGTGATATTTAATAAAGAAAAGGATAAATAGACATAAATATGTAAGAGGTAGATCGTCATCGCTGAGTAGGCCTACATACCTGTTCATAATGCAAAAAGATACAAATGAATACAAGATGGCTATTCCTTTACTATAACCCACTGTTTCTGCTGTAGCCATCTGACTGAGAGTGTGTACAGCACAACGAAAGTATTTTATCTGTCTTCACAAGTGTCCTTTTTTTAGACAGATTTCACTACCTATACAAAACATAATTTACCTTCTTTTAAAGGTTTTCCCCAACTGTTTAATGTCATTATCCAATATGCATTTAAAAAATATTAACTGATCCCAAACTGATAAAAAAAATATCAGTACAGTTCGTAAGGGACCTATAAATAGATTATTTCAGCAATTAATCTAGTAATACAATCTTCGCCAAGGGTTTACTTTTTGCTTTACTTGCTATGAAGGGATTGTAGTGTTTATTGGTTATGTCATGTCAGTCAAAGGCCAACATTCCCTTTCACACAGTGTTCACAACAAAGGCCACAAAGCAACACAGAAGTTGGCATCTCAGCAGCAGAAACTGTTTTAAAAGCTGATACTTTTCCTCAATTTCACAGAAATCTGCTAATCCCCACTAAATGACTAACATTCACTTGTTATTAAGAACTACATTAAGTGAATCCGCCCGTATAAAGGACCTTATACTAACTAAATGTGTTAGGTTACACTTAAGGAATCCTGACAGTCTAATTACGCCATTTGCCACTGAACTCTCAGTTATACTAATTCAATTTATCTTCATTGCCCGCCACTGGAGATTGATGGATAGTTATCATTAGGAGTGACAAAGCACTGCACCAGAGAAAAGCACAGGAGAATGCAATATTATAGATAGGGCTGTTACAGAGTTGTTAAAGCTGAGCAACTCAAGGTGGCTTTTCTAAGGTGCACACCATTGCCTTTGCTAAGCAAAGTCCATGCATAACTTAAAAAATAAGATTGCAGAACGGTAGTTAGGTCAATACCAGTGCAGTCTAGAAACTGTATGTGCTGACTGCAACATTCAGTACTCGAGCAGTCAACTCACAAGACTTTATCACCACTATTGTGTCAAAGAGCTCACCAGTTTTGTTCTTTTTACCCCAGGGGTGGGCAATCCTGGTTATGGAGCACTGATGTATCTGCCAGTTTTCTAGGTCCCTGCAAAGCACCAGCCGGGAGAAGTTAATAATTTAGTCCCATTAAGAAAACAAAGAGCTGATTTAGGTTAAGAGTCGAGTTGGAATGAAAACCTGCTGGCCTGATAACATTAGGATTGCCCACCTGTGTTCTAAATCCAATTATTAGTGTTGGAAAAGGGCAGCGAGTTTATAGAACCAAAGAGGTTTTTGGCACATTAAGAAATTAATATCTAACCAACATGATAAAATCCGGCCTTTTCAGCAAGTGTATTGTAACATTAGATATAAAGACACTGACAAGGTACCAATATCTGCACACTTTACAATTAGCTTTAAAGCTTTTAAAATTTCCACAAATAAGTTACAGTCATAAAGGATGCACACTGCAAGGTAAGAGGGAGCTAAGTACTTCAATTATGCCCTGCATCTATGAACAAATCCTGATTCCTCTACTGAAATGAGATTTTTTCTCTTTCATACTAGCCAGTGCACATCTTATAAAGTACAGCTTGTTCTTCTCCACTCCCACTTCTCACAAGGCCTTTCTTGCATTTGGATCTCTGTTTACTGTAGAGCAAAGTTTCAAACATTGTCTGTTTCAAATAACATGAGAGAATGCCATAAAAGCTCTTTAATTTCTCCTTATATGTGACCTTAATTCCCAATGATGTTTACATTAATGTCAGGTAACCTTGGCAGTGAAAATACACAGATACCAAACATTTGCAAATGTATGATACCGAAGGGAAATAATTATACTGATATCACTGTAATTCCTTTCTTTCTTTCCTTGGTAAAGAAACAGTCCCAAACAACAACTAAGGTCATTCTTCAGAAAAGCAAATAAAATTAAAAATCTTGTTAGATACTGCTCCGGCTTTTGCAAAACAAAAATTCTTGGATGTTTCTCTGTGAATGGCATTCATACAGTATTTTTATTATGCCAAACATTCTAGTCAAACAGAAAAAACAATTTTTACTTTCAGACATTTAGAGTAATGCCTGCATTTTATCCAGCTCAATTTATAACCTGCTCATTTCAGGTCTCCGGGCCTGTCAGAGCTACAGATGCAGAGAATAAGGAAACTACACACACACTATCTGTAGAATCTTCCTTCCAGCTCAAGCCTGGAGTTTCATCATCACATTTACAACTAGGATTTCCCAAATAGCAGACCAGGTGTCACTAGGTTTAGCTCAGCTTGACCACTATCCTTACTTTACCATGTAACATTGACCACTGGAATTTTCCAGCACTGGGTAAGCTTGGGGAAATATCAGTGAGTGATGACTTCACTCCTCTGACTGGCACCTCTGTAGTGACAGCAACACAACAAAACTCAGGGATGTTAATAAAACTCAAGATACAAAATGGTTCCCACTCTAAGGATACTCCTACCCTGATCTTTAGGTACTAATACTCTATTCTGGTTTTATTTTGTGTAAAAAAAACAGCAAATAATACTGATAGTACAGTACACCTTCTCCCTAGCAGATGGTAGAATAACATGAAAAAGGCTCCTGACAGAAGCTCAAAACCTCAATATTAAGAGCTAAAATGATCCAATTTCAACCTAGAGTAGGTTTATGTTGGCTCAATTTTCAGTTTCTTTGCAACACAATCACACAGCAGTGCTATGCCTTATTATGTTTCAGAAGACAACAAGGCAACTAAAATGCAGCATAAAAATCTATTACACTTTCTAATAAACTTTCATATACCACAAAAACTACAAGAAACATAGCTCTTTCTGTGATTATTTTAATTCCTTCTCAGTCTGGGTCTCAAATCTGGGAACTGTCAAAGCTCAAGGAACAGGGGGGTCAAAACTGCAGAGGTCCACCACATCAGCCATAGCCTTGCCATTTCAATTATTAAATTGTGCTTGAATCTCTCAATCAATTAGGTTCAGTGAACCCTACAGAGCCCTTCTGAAATCACCATTTGCAGGCTTTCAGCCAGAGCCCTGAGCAGGTAGCCCTTTCTTTACATCACATCATCTGCTTCATGGTCTTACTGATCTGACAACATGTTCAAAACTGAATAAATCTTAACTGTTCATTTCCATTGTCACTTAGGTAAAGAATTACAGGTCCTGCCTTTGTAACTTCAAAGATCTTTGGATGTTTCCGTGACAACATTCAATTGTGCACATTCTGTATGCAGATTTATATGCACACAAGACAAAAATGACATTAAATGTTTTTAAAATATTGATACATTCAACATGTCAGTTAAGTAATAATCCAGCATGTATGCACTCACTTAAGAGGGCCTGAGTGTATGTCAGATTATAAGGAGCTACATCATACTCGGTCCTGGCAGGGTCCTGTAGGCTCACAACTCTACAACAGCCTGTGCTTAAAGAGATTGAAAATAAAAACTTTAGGAGGCCCGATCGCTTCAGAGCTAATCAACCATTCCTCCCTGCCTGCCCATTCAGCGGGAGAATTATGGTGAAACCCAACCAGAAACGGCCTGCCCTGCTGTAGTTTGTTTAGTAACACTCCACTTGATGATGCCCAAAGGGTGCAATTAAGTTCAATTACAACCAAGTCACTTTTATTAAGGAGTACAAGCTGGCCACGCTGTGGGAGGAGTTGGGGTGATAAGATATCCCTCAACCTCTATGCTAGTGCAGACTACACCCTCCACCTCCCACCAGCCCCTCCCCTCCCCAGCCACCCCTTGCAGAGAACTGGTTACTGTCAGTGCAAACCACCAGACATTTCTGCCCAATTAAGAGAAATGTGTTGTGAATTATAAAAGATAAAACAAAAAAAAACTGGCCTAAGTGACCTAAACTACCATACCCTTACTAAACAGAAACATAACGAAGCACAAATCACCCACGGCAGACCATAATTCTGGCTGGAAAGCTGTAATTTAACCAAAGGAGGAAAAAAAAATTTCACTAACTCAATCTGATTTTGCTTTTTTTATTTGAATGAAAATGGGACAAAGTGTACCAAAAAAGGTAACTTTTTCTCCCAAGAATCGCTCAATTTCAGGAAAATGACTCAAAGAAGGCACTGAGTATCCGTGTTATCCCAGCAGCCATTTCCTTTTAGACATAATATTTCTGAAAAACAAGTACATTTTCCATGGGGTTTTTGGCATTGATTCAATTTAAATTTATAGAACTGGGACAGCTAAATGACACAACTACCCAAAACCTTGTGAAATCATTAAAGGTATGCAAAATATACATGTTAAATATGATCATTGCTTAATACCTTTTACATTTAATAGTGGCCACCTCTTGAAGTACTCCTCATTGGATTTACCTCAAACGGAATTTTTTGCTCCTGAAACTAGGTCCAGATCTGGGGGTTAAGTGACCTCACCAGCTTCACCGATGTCATAATCTGGATCAACATTTGAGCCCTTGGAAGGAAAATGTGGGCACAATCTGTTCTAATTTAGTTCCCAGCGGACTGTCCCCCCTCCCTGTATCCCTTCCTCAGGCATAACATCGGACCACACCATGGACAATACCAGGTGGCAATGATAAAGAATGAGCTCAGCTGAGCTGGCTCATGCCATTAACCTCTCTGCCCTCTTGTCCACATTCACAGAAAGGCAAGCAAGCCTTTTAACGCATGTCATGTTCCATTCATATCTTTTTTTTTTTAGTGGATTATCTGTGGAATACACTGTCCTCATCTTGTTGAAGGGGGGAAATGGGGCTAATTTTTTGGAAAGGGTTCAGAAATGTCTTAACACTAGAATAAGCCTCTGAGGGATGCGATCATCTATTCTCAGGGGGAGATACAACGACTTCCGAAAAACAATCGCACTGAAAAGGACTGCATGCAATGTTAAATACAGCTGTTCCTGCATAGAAAATGTATTCTGTACTTATTGTCACTTAGTTATTTTATTAATTTAAAAGCAAGACGTGCCCCCCCCCCCCCCCCCCCAAACGATTAATTAATCTGTCAGTTCAGGGAAAAGGGTTTTTCCTTCAATTGGCTGTTTACAGACAAGGATCTATCTGCCCTTTTTATGTTGCACTTGGACAGCTTTCAAAAGGACAAGGCTTCTTTCTGCAAGGAAATTCACATCCTTAATAGTTTTCAAAACAGGAAGCCTTACAAAAAAAAAGGAAAGAAAAAAAATAATGCTTAGAGCAATCCAACAGAGTAGCAGCATCCTTTCTTTAGGCAGTAAATGAAGCCTGTGGTTGAAATTTGGTTTGTGTGACAAGTATTAGTTTTCACAGGCTTCTTAAGACAGTTTTACTTATCTGGGATTTTTAAAGAACAAAAAATAAAAAACCATGAGCCCGTTGTGTAATTACCTCTTTAATTTCCAGTGGACTTTTACTTTTTCCTCAACAGTTTAAACAACAAAAAATCCAGTCAAAACCAAAGATGCCATATTATAACCACTTCTGCTATGTTTTTATTTCTCACACTTGCTATCCTCATGTGTATTTCATTCTGAAGAGCCTTCCGCCTATTCGTTCATTTTAATTTGTCTTCATTTGCACACCAACCTGTTCAGTGTTTTGTTAGTTTCTAGGGACAGTGACTGATGTGAATATTTTTTGTGACAAGTATTGTCCAGATATGACACTAGTAAAACTCTGTAAGGAGCCTTCAATAATATTGAAGAATACATAAGAAATTACACATTTAACCTACAAGGTAAACCCTCCTTCATTTTTATATCTTGTTTTGTTTTCCACAGGTTTAAACAAAAGACTCTCTAGCATCCCTCTCAAAAGTACAGCACACTTTTTTCTTTGTATTGTTTGTATCTGTGTATCCTCGATTGATTTTCGCAACCAAAGAGGCACTCAACATGGACAACTTCCTATATTGTGTCATTTCACTGTTTTTTTTTCTTTCAATGTTTCCTCTAGTGACATACCGAACAAACAATAATAAAAGAGAGAAAAAAGAGCAGAAAAGTTTCACATATTGATTTCTTTTGATGCAGAAGGAAAAAGTGAAGGATAAGTTCAAAGCTACAAAGACCTTTTTTTGATCAGCACTTTCTTTTAAGCGAATTTAAACGTTCTGTCCATGATCGATTCCCATACTGCCAGTGATTGGGGAAAACATATTGAGATTTCGGAACTAAAAAGAGATAAGTAAGAGGAAAAGTTAAAGTTACGCCTTAATTATTGCCATCAAATCGTGGGAAGTTATGTCTGATTTACCATTAATATCTGAGGCATTGGAGAGTTCCTGATGCTTTACAGAGAGCAGGCATTTACAGTAAAAGCTTCCCCACACAAATACCCATACGAACTTTCAATCTAGGTTGTCAGGGACCAGATCAGACTTTATGCTCCATTTTCAACCTCTCACCTTAGTGTATCCCGGAAAAGGAAGGGTGTCCACTGGAGGCTCCAATTAGACCATTTCACTTAAGAACTAAACCAAATCATAATCTTTGGCTTCCAAAGGCAAGCAATGCGAAATATCATTTGAAGCCCCTATAAATTATCCCGTATGCCTCCTTCCTTTTGGAAATACTAAAACAAATACAACCATCTAGCATTTGCCTACTACATTTAAGCTGCCCATACTTTGTGTACACTATTGCTATTAAAAACAATGCAAAAACAGGTTCATAACAAATCAGACAAAAGTAGAACATAAGACATTAGCATTGCATCAAAATATAGATGTGCCTTTCTGACTGAAAAGGTATTTTTTTCCAGACAACAAGGGCAGAAGAAAAAAATACTTTAACCTTTTTGAGAGTTACCTCATCATAAAAAAAGCTTGTTGCTATTTTGCTCCTTGTGTAGACCTATGGAAAACACAATCTCACAGAAACAAAGGTCTGCTAATTTTTTTTACTATAAAATACCAAACCATATGAAAGGGAAACTTGGGAGTACCAACCTACTGCATTTTATAAAAACACCTATTTTTTTTATTCTGTATGACTCAAGATAGCCTCTAGGATTTTCATTTCCCTTCAAACTTTCCAGTCCCTAACTTACGATGCATTTTTGTATATACATATAGTTCTTAATATGTGTGTGTGCTTTTGCAACTATAAAAATAAAATAAAAATATATATTTCTTATGTCACTGTGGTTATTTCTCAAGCAAGGTAAACTTTTCTTTCCTCGTTTTTAAAACCGCACTGCGATACAGAACAGCTGCAGTATAAATTAACCTTGCTCTGTTGCATAACTTTAAGAGGCATTATAGTGAATGCTCCAATGCTTCATGCTCCCCACAGGGTTTAAATGGCAACCGTCCAAGTAATTACATAGTAAGGAATTACATTACACTGAAGCAAGCTTGTCCGGGATTGGTTTGTAACAACCCTAAGCACAGTTTAAAAGAAGATAACAATTACTCGAGTGTGACCACACTCCATGACCCTTGAGTGCTACTATTACGGGGCTTGTTAAATTAATTTATCTCCCCTAGCTCCTCCCCATTTCAATCACTCAATAAATCAATCGACACTGACTATTTCAAAGACAAAGTCACATCTTTTTTTAGAAATCGAAACTGGCCAACTCTCAGTTCTGTCCAGTTCTCGGTTCTCAGTCTCACAATATACAAGTTCATTAGAAAAAACAAAACTGCTTTGAGGAACAGGTATTTAGAGAGCTGTGTTTATCATCAAGATTTTCCGATAAAAGCTAGATTACAAATTTAGAAAAGGATATGCAGTGGTTACTGAGCATTTGGCACAAAACTGCTTCTTGCTTCTTTCCCTATATAGGAACAAATGTTCCTATTATATTTTCTACAACATACTATACAGCAGGGCCTTTTATACAAAGAATTAAAAAAAAAAAACATTAGTCATTAGAGAAGAGCCTGGTTTAGGTCAAATACTTTTGCTGTCTGAAGAAGTGTAACATTTCATTTAAGAGCCAGCTTTAAATTGATCAGCAACAACAAGCCTGGTTTGTGGTAAAAAGGTCAGACAAAAGCATTAATATACTGAAGAGAAATCCTACTTACTCCACAACTGCAACACAAAATACACCAAAGGACAACAGGGAAGACAAAGGAACAGGTAAAGGTTAATTCCATGCTGAAAGGAAAAGAAACGTGACACAATGTTTCGGCTGTGGTGCCTTCTTCGGGTGCAGGAAGAATTTCTATTACACTTCGAAATGCCTGAGCAGCATGAAGTAACTAGTCTATTTTTTCTTGATCTTAAAATAACATTTCATTCTCAAGACAAAAATAGTGGAAGCGTAAATATTTGTAAGAATCCAGCAATTAAATAACAACAATACTTCAAGGTAAACTGATTGAACACAATACTGATGTAGCATGCTCTACAAGGGAATATTTGTGATAGAATATAAGGGAAGAAAAGAAATAAAAGCCACTTTTATTGAACTGAATACCTGACAAAAAAGATTCCATTTTATGTACTATTGATGTCAGATGCAGCCAAAAGGCCTTTAAATAATAATATGAATAATGTTCTTTAATACAGTTTTTATAAGCCACAGAAAAAGTCAAATATAATACTTCATTCTGAATATAATCCTCTTTACAATAATTGATGGATATGCTAAATCTGAAGCAACAGGAGCAGTCACTGTCTGCAGTCTGAACACAAGATGGAGACAGTGCTAAACCTCCAATTAAATTTCACTCTAAAATTATTTAAAAAAAAGAAATGAGAACTCTACATCCTGTATGAATAAATTATATTTTAAATTCCTAAGAAGATACTTGCAACTATTCCCATCAAAAAGATCCAGTGATGGAGAACCTTCTTGCTGGAGATATAACAGTGGAGCTTTACACAGCTGTATCATTAAACAAACATGGCGACAGGGATATGTTAGGGTTAATAATATTGCAATAGCATCCATTTAGAGACTTCACATTTGTGACTGATTCTTCCTAGATAGTGGCTATACAAAGTTCATTCACTATTATAAAACGACTAAAGTTCAGCAATTTCACACGTACTTTATCAACACATATTTCTTGTTCGGTCAATATTAAATGATAAAATCAAAATACATGCAGACTTCCCAGAAATAAATGCCTCAGTCTTGAGAGAACAGTCTTGAAGAACGCAGTTTCTGTTAGCGGAGGTCACTTAATGTATGTCGCTCACACGCCTGAATTCTGTAGTTATTTAAAGTTTTTGTGCTGTGGTGTATGGTCAATAAAAACAAACTAAACACCCCAACTCTGTGCACCAGCCTAACTCTGGAAGTAACACATCATCACAGGACACACTTTCCCCACCAAGCTGCTGGCTGATGGGTTCTGTTCACATATCCTCCTGTACACAAGAGTTCCCCTCACCTGTCACTGTAGGTTGTTGTAAATACAGCCAGATCTGACAAGGGCTGGTACTGATGACACATAAAAATGGATGTCTGCTGACTGAGAGCCCCCACGCTCACCTCCGACCCTAATCCTGTCTCATGTTAAGCCCCAAACATTATCTCCCTGCCAACTTTGTTTTCCTAAGAGAGAGAAAAACTAGAGGCTCTGGCTTAGCCACACGCTTGAGTGAAAAGCATATCGCTCTGAAGAGACAAGAGATTGGGAACCACGCTGACTCCCACTAGCAACAGGCTGCTCACACAATTCATTTCCTGTTTCCCTGCCTTCCATGGATCTTGCAGCAATGGATTGACCCCACAAGCTGGATATAATGTTGTCGGAGGAAATTTAAGAGATTCGCTGAGAGAATCAAGAGGTCTGATTCCGAAACAAAGAATTCCAGGTTTTTGAATGAAAGAGTAATATCATCATCATTTTTTTAAGCTTTTTTAAATTAATGCTTTTATGACTGCCCAAATACTGCAAACTTTACCCAATGAATAAATAAAAATTACACACGCATAAAATGTGCAATGATAGGTATGTAAGTAAAGTATAAATAACTAAGTACTGCAGCTGTACTCATTTGTGTCTCAGAATTTTAATGTTTGAAAACTGATTCATGCTTTCCCTTTTTAATAAATATGCATGATAGTCTCTCCCATCCACCTCAATGAGCTTCTACAACTTTATTTTCTAGTGTGCCTTTGGTGGGGGAGTCAAAGCAACTCAGTGACACAATGCTTTGCTGGCATCACAGCTCTGACTGTCTGGTAAATTAACGTGTGGGTTATTCAGAGAGCAAGTCACACTGGAAACACAAAAAGATAACACAAAGCTCACTGCAGATCCACAAGACTTTACGACACTAAAAATAAAATCGTTCAGGTGGCATTTTGTGGTGATTTTCCAGAACCGTGTCAAGAAAACCATGTTTTTTATCTCAATTAAAAGACCATTTAACCACCTACAACCTCAGTCTAAATTTTTAAGAATATAATATCAAAGATTTGATGCTTTGGTTTACTCTTTATCAAGCCGTTAGCCAGCTGGTTACCATGATAGACTCTGGCTCACTATGACCTTGTATTATACTATGTGGTTATTGAAAATGAATGTTTTACCATTAAGTGCTTTGCTTACAATAACATTACATTGTTGCGAGATGGGTTTATATACTGGAGTTAAATGACAAAGACTTGGGTGTTTAAGATTAAGTTTCACAATTATGTCTAAAATATTAATATTACAAATAAGCCACATCCAACATATTACTTAAGAAAAATATGTTTATACCAGCTGGGAGGAACTGCCATACCAACTTTCACCCTTGATCTCATTTTTTAAAATAATTTGAAAACAAACTTCCTATAAATTCATAACATGTAAAAATTGTTACACAAAACAAAAACTGAATTTGGGTATTTGGTCACTCTGAGAGTAAGCTGAGTGACACACACATCTGAAAGTAATAAAGAAAAGAAAAATGAACAATGCAAAATCTTTTTTTTCCGGAAATCAGACACCAAGTATTCCTAAATAATCCTTTAGCACTTTCTGACACCATCTCTGCCGCTTTAACTTGCAGTTGGACCAATCAACATCCTTAGCCCATATTCACACATTCAGAAGGTGTTAAACTCAACTGTCACACAGAATTCAGTCATAACAATAAATTCTTCTGTGGAAATGTCAGCCATACCACCCTCATTCCCTAGAGTGTAAACCAGCCAAACTGACCCATGAATAAACTCTCTTTAATTGTCCTTCAAACTTCAGGGCTTCCTTCCAATCTAAACAATGGATTAAGGGCTAATGTGCTGTAGATCCGTAGGTGGTTTGAGTGGCTTACAAGCATTTTTTTTCTAGCAACTTGCTAAAAATCTCTTGCTTAATGAGATGTCTCCACATTTATAAAAAAAAACCGAAATAACCCTTTTATTAGTAATTTCAGTTAATTATTTGACAGCAGTGTAATACACACTGCTTTTTTATGGACTAGACAGGTGCAAATGCCATTTTAATGAGCTTTTTCTCCTACACACCCCCTGTCCACTTTGTGCCAGAGTACTCTGTGGCCTGGTGTGGTTTTCACACTCGAAGGTGCCGTCAGTCACCTGTAACCGGATGGTCTGAGCACATTAAGAGGAGAAACGGCTGGGAAAGCTTTACGGGGAAAAAGGTATCTTTTGCTAAACTCATGTCTTCCATGTGCACACAGCGCATCATACTCCATCCTCTCCAAAACAATAAATTTGTCATTTAAATGGAAACAAAACTAACCTACCACACAATGAAACAACAACAGATGGAAAACACCCAGGCAAAGCCAATAATACTTTAAAAATGTAGAAATGATTCCCATCCGATTCTAAAATAAACATTCCACAAGTTCAGCACATGCATTCCCTTTTGTAAGTATAGCATGTTGACTCCAAACTGACATATCGGTGAGTGACGAATACAAAACATGGTGCCAACAACAGTAGGGCCCATAGGATTTATGTTTTAAAATCACAACTTAGGGACACAAAAAAATTATCTGGGACTATGATTAGTCACTACTACATTTTCCAAAGTACAGGGTCAAGGCAACAACACAAACCAAGGGGACAGGTAAAGAATTCTTATGTCCCTCTTAGCCATTGTTAGACGGAGTTAGTATTTGTCACTCAACACTAAACTTTCCCAAGCCACTCCATTACACTATTCCAACTGAACGCCGGATATCAACTTACTGAGCGCCCCTTTCGCCACATGACCTTCCAAATTACCCCCCTTCCCCCTCCACCCCTCCCCACTGGACCTGACACTAATTGGTAAATCTGCTGAACCATAACCGGCCCAACAATGAGACACCTGGAGTTCTGTCAAAACAAGTTCTCCGTGAAAACTGCTGAAGCAATAATATGGTGCAACCGCACTCAGTTCCACCACAGAAATAAAGTATGGGGGGAGCAGAAGAAGGAGGAGCAAGCACTACAAAAATTCTTGGCTTCTCTTGTCTTTTACCTCAACCAATTGAGGAGAACAAAACCCTAAAAAACTGTGATCTTCACAGTTCCTTATCCATTGAGCACAACAGACAACTGCCAGTGGCTTAACCTCAAGAAGTCTCCATCAGACTTTTCTTTCCTTAAACATCCAATGAGAAAAGATGTCACAAGCTCTTAACGTGTCAGGAAACAGCAGGCAAAGAACACTTGTTGACTGCATCCGCTTCTTGAAAGGTTTTCAGGTAAATACTGCTTAGAATCGGTTCTGCTTCTGGTATAACTGCATGAACTTAAAAAAAGTCCAGTTAAATGCACTTAAGCCAAGACAAGAAATCATATGCCTATATTTCATTTTTACATAATTCTTTGGGATGTCTTGTATGAAAGGAGCCACAAAAAGTTCAGTACATTCTCTCCTATGTTTTCTTGTTAATCTTTAAACAAAATGTCAATGTGCTTTTTTCGTCCGAACAGAAAACTCTGCACTGCTTCTAAAAGATTCTGACACATTTAGAAAGTTGCTGCTGTTGTTGTTGTTGTTTTACACTTTAACAAATAGCTACAAAGCAATCCCTTCAGAATTCAGGGTTGAGTGGACACCTCACACAACGACACATGCAATCATCCGTCCCACAATGCAAGCTTGGCTTTCTGATTAGCACAGTTATTCAGAACCACAGCCAGCTAAATGGGTTGAAGCCAAGCTGTGGGCCTGCAACACTCCAAGCCTAACACAACATTTGAAAACTTGTAACTGCCCACAAACAGATATACTAAACCAAGTATATGGACTGAGTACACCTCACTGCATCTCTGACTGCACTTCTTCACAGATTTGATTTCACTAAAGCAACTGTGCAGAAGTGATTTTCTTCATGAATGGGTCCCTACTACTCATCTCTGTTGCATAGGAGAACCTCCACATACAACAGCCAGAAAACAATGAGGTAATATACCAAGACACCACAGCTTCCGTGAAAGGAGTGCAATTTTCAAACAGCAACCACAGACATGCTATAACCTGTATAAAAACCCTCAAATTAAAACAACCATTACAAAATGGACTAGAGTGTGAAAATACACAGACAAATTCCTAAGTATACCATCAATGTCACACACCAAATCTCATTCCAGTATCACAATCAAAAACTGAAAAATGAAACACCAGCTGAGAGCAAGACTCTCTTCTTAACCTGTCAAGGAATTAGACAATATGTGATGTACACAATGACTTGATCCACTGGGCTTCATTATTACCAATTAATCCTGTAACCAAATGTTGGCTACCCAAATGCACTGAAACAAGGATGTTCTGTTTATGAATTCTCTAGGTACCAGTAAATGCAGTTTGTGTGCTGCTAAGCTTGTCAACCTTTGACACAGCTCATGGTTCACTAAACTATTACAGAGAAAATTGAAGACAGAAAATGACACACCCAGAATTTCCATCTGAAGCTAGCAAAACAAGTTCTAGCAGTCAGAGATCTTCCACAGAAAGCAGATATACTCCGTAAAGCACAAAAGCTATCCCCAAAAATGTATTTCTTCACCAAAAAACAACGGGCAATAAGAGAAACTCAAATGATACTTCTAAATATGACAAGTGTAATACAGAACTGCAACAATATTCAATGTTTTTGAAGCTGCTTTAAATAACAACTTAGATGGTGAATGTACATAAATATATAAATAAAAGTTGAATGTTTCTGAAGGACAGGAAAGAGATTATAACATGCTGATCGCTATTCTTTACCCTAAGGGAAAGTGAAACATTTGGACAACAGAAATGTACTAATCACACCAAAGTATATACCTCCTACAGAAACTCTGACTAACCAAAATAACACTGCAGGGGGGGCAAAAACTTGGCATATTTTAACACTCCACTCTGGGTGTTTTTTTGCATCATTCTGCACCAAATAATTAAATGAAAAAGACAGTCATTTTTGTTCTAATACAGTTAAGCATATCTTACCAAAGAATTGCTTAACCTTTTTTGAAACTTTTTTAAATCAACAGGTCAACAGTTAGCAGTGTACCAGAAATGATGGCATCTTTTTAAAACAGTTACACTAAGGCATTTCGTGAAAAACAGCATTACCCAGCAGTAGAGATTACCCACCAGCCCTTCATACATGTGTGCAGTAACTGTTTCCTCATAGGTTAAAGGGATTTCGTTCCTGAAAAATGTAAAGAAGCCTTAATGATTCATAGAATATAACCCTGTAAATAAACAAAAAAACAAAACAAGCATCTTACAACCTACTCCTTTTAAAGTCAAGAACAACCACAAGAAAGAGCACTGTAGTATTTGATTACTCAGTCCTGTGAAGCTTCTTCCAGGTTTCCACAAAAAAAAAAAATAATTCTAATCATTTTAAAACAGCATCCTGCTGAGGTGTAATGGGTAGCTTTGTTTTTTGGAAGCACCTACTACACAGAGCATATGGAAGACAGTTACTGCACACGCAGCAGTCACAAAGTAGATTATAATCAAACATTGCATTTTAAAACCAGCTACAAGATACTTGGAATTCAATTCTCACCAACTGAAATTGGTGAAGACTCAGATCTCCCTGTCCGGGGAATTCCAAGCAGAGGGGTCCCTGAAATGGAAAGATGTACGTCCCGAGTCACACAATTATAAACGCACATTATCCAACTAGGGCATGAATGTAAAGAATGTATTTCAAAATCCTACAACCTATTTCTTTAAATCTTAGGTCTCCGGAGAGCATGCCAAACCACATTAGACATACAGATACAGAGAATATGAGATTATCGTTGGTTTGATATCAGTCAGCTGCTTCTGCAGGTTATTAACATTGGGCTTTGCTCACATTTTACTTGATGTCCTTTTATAATTTTATACATGAGAGCAGAGGAACAAGTATTTATTCACAAGGGTGGTTAACAACCCACTCTATATGTATGCCTTTAGGCCTAGGGAGAACAACGAGGAAAAGAGGAGAAGAATGAGGAGATGAAGAGGAGGATTTAAGAAGGAAAGAGGAAAAAGCACAATATAATGCTTTCAGAGACAATTTACACTGAAAGCATTACAAAAGCAATGGGTATCTTCAGGCCTCAAGGGTCCTATAGGCTTCACAGATATCTTTCAATTTACACCTGATTAAGACCTAAAAACAACTGGTTCAGCCTTTTTCCAAGCAATAAACTCAATTAAGACCATATTTAAAATAAAATCTAGAAAACTCAGGAATAAGTAAAGGTTTATTCCACATAGAAAAGTAGAAATAAAGAAACATGTTTTGTGTGTGTCACACCAGAAGCCAAAACATTTTTTTTTTCAATTTTCAGTGTGGAATTAACATTTACGTGTTCCTTTGAGCCAATGTGCACAAACATCTGGAGAACTCTGCAGACGTTGAGTCCTGGAGTTTGTCAGTCCCTTTGAGACACAAAAGCTACACTGTCATCAGTGACATTTTTCAGGTAGCAGCACAGAACCTAGACAGAATGTGAATCCTAGGTCAAAGCTGGTGAATTAAATTAAATAACACAGCCCCCCAAATCCTCTCTAGAATTATGTAGTTTGTCCCCAGAGCAGTCCAACATAACAGTCCCTTTTAGCCAGATCTACCAGTACAGCCAGTGAACGTGTTTCTGTTTCTGTGGACATTTATTCCACAAATAACTGCTGGCAGCTGGCTTGAACCTCAGAAACATGAACCGCCAACTGGTGTTTGAACCAAAAGTTAAATACTATGATTTAAAAAGAGTTTAAAATGTCAGTCAGCTGCTACATCTTCATTTAGACAGAGTCAAACAAATAGGTACTTAAATACAACTGGTGTGATGTCACATTAATATGGAACATCCAACTGAAGAGTGTATTATCGTCAAAACAGCTGGCCCAGGTCAACTGGTTAAAGCTTTGTGAATCCAGCTTATCCCACTTACTAAAAGAAACCCGGTGGGCATTTAAAAATTAAGTTATTAATTTTTTGGATCACTGACTGAACAAGGTGGATTTCTGAGATTTAGTGACTCAAAAAGTATGACACTACTTTTAATAGTCAAAAACCCTGCAAATTACAAATGACCTTTCATTTTTTAAATAAAATATTGATATTACTGTATATTCCCTTGGAAAAACAAGGATAGATCACACATTGTGAAGCGAAGTTCAAACGGAGTTAATGCCACAGAAAAAGATCTCAATACAATAAGGCAAGTAGTTTTTAGTTTCAGAAAACGTAACAAGAAACTCTGCTTTGTCTAAGCTGGATTGTTACGATTGCTGGTATGTGACCTTAAGTGATTTGACATTGTACACACACTCTTGGTGTCTGAATCAAAATCATAACAGCAAACACAAAAGTCTTCTATTGACCTTCTGACTGCCATATGTTATAGTGTCTGTTACAGCTTCTTTTTATTTTACTGCATTCTTGTGCTTCTATGGATATGGAACAATTTATTTTCATTGAAAACCATACATCATCTCTGTTCATGGAAACAATCCAATGTTCAGTGTTACAGGTTGCCTCTAAAAGTTATATAAGTTAGGAGTTACTGAAAGTTATGTTTCTAAAACAGAGATGGCAGAATACTGTACAAAACCATTTGAATTAATTGCACTGCTTTTGTATCGCTAGTTTTAAATCTCCTGCACCTGATAGCCTTCACAGCCATTGCAGAAAATAATTTTAAAAATTACTTCAACCAACAACAGAACTGCCTTAAAAGCTGACACACAGTCCAGATCCTGCACAGGGGTACCTATTAATAGTATAAGTGTTGCAGTGTCACAGCTGGGCTTATTACCTTCCGAATCTGCAGGTGCACAATTCAGAGGAAAGAATACACTTTCAAAATCGAAACTAAAACCAAGAAAATATGTATTTTCTTCCACGATATATAAAAAAACATTTAGAATCCTCTAAGCACATGCGAGAGATACCCTTTGACTTTTGTCTTAATACCCTGACATAGCCAGGTAAGGTTATATTGAAGATAGCTTATTATTTCACTCAGTGTGATATAGTATTACAGTGAATGTTCTCCACTGACAGATACTATCTACCCATTTCAGTTTGTACAAAACAAATATTTCTCTTTCTGCCTAAGGCACAGAAGAGGGATCACTGGTTAATAGTGATATTAAACCAAGACCTTTACAGCACTTCATTACCTTTAAGGCCTTAGAGGTCTTTATACGTGTTGCTTCCTTTGCTTATACCAACCTAATTGGAACATCCCATGCAAAGGGCAATGCAGCATTTCAATCAATAGAAAATACTTGATTGTTGCTGGAAAGGAACTGGTTAGGAAACGGTTAACATTCCAATATCCCCTGCTGCATATGAAAAGCCCAGAAAACAATGGAGACATTGTCCAGAGAACAAGACTCCCAGGGAATGACATTTTTTGTTTCTGCCCCAGTTCCCAGCCTGTCAATTTTAACTACTATCGTTAAGACCTGACCCGCTCCAGCGCAGAGTGAGGTACTCTGGAAAAGACGTTCGCTCTCTAAAGCTCTGGTATCCGTTTTCAAGTTTTTTTTAAGGAAGCAAACTAGCAGCTCCACAGAAAAAAGATAGTGCAGCACATTTTTACAGATGTTTGCCTCCTGCCTCCACCCTCACCGTCTCCTCAACACTTGACTTAGTTTGCTCTAGTTATTGGTCTGTTTTCTGAAGCAGTGGAGACTGGTTTTCTGAATGCTCATCAATACCACAAGAAAACTGAACTATACAAGTAAACGGTACCAAGCTAAACAGCCTTACTGCCATCCAAAAACTCTTCTTTCCTTTCTCATTTTGAAAGCTAGCCCTAATTAAATCCTTATTTCAGTAAGGAAAAAAAAAGATTATAAATACATATGAATCATCCAATATGGAGCACTATTTGGAGAAACTAAAGTTGAAATTTAAT
The DNA here is from genome assembly GCF_040954835.1 of Lepisosteus oculatus. NCBI lineage: Eukaryota > Metazoa > Chordata > Actinopteri > Semionotiformes > Lepisosteidae > Lepisosteus > Lepisosteus oculatus. The sequence continues at coordinate 38,847,562 of NC_090699.1, forward strand.
CAATTAAGGCTAGAGTGAAATCAGAACTCTTTTAAAAACTATGCTTTAGTTATTTGTTATTATGTTTTAGTTTATGTGCTGCAAATTCCACGTATGCTTTCTGATAACCTTTAATCAATTAACAAACATTAAAAAGGGTTAATAATGCAGTACAAACTAACCCCTAGAAATGTTAAATCTGGTAGATATTAACAAAAAACAGGTTTTTCTCTGATATAACTGTTTTATATATATATGTTTAATAAACATATATAAGTGCTGTTTATTACATGTGTATTAATTCGCTGTCCCTTGCAGACAAGATGACTGTCTCCCATGAAACCAAAAGTGATCAATAACATGCATCCACGTATAAAGTATTTTAAAGTTACATAAAAGTTCAAGTGTTTTCCAAAAAAAAGTGTTTTCCCTTTTTTAAAACATTAAAAAAAGGGAAATAACTTCTCCAGGTCTTAAAAGGCAACGCACCTGGACTTTCTCTTGGAATGCAGGCTGTTCAAAGCACTAAAAGCTCAGCACAGGCGTTTAAAGCAATAAGTGAGGGCCCCCGATATGTCACCCACAGTCCTGCCACTCCAATAGTGCACCATGCCGCATTGTCCTAAGGGTGACTACTGAATAGTGCAAGCTCTGCTGTCATGCTGCTTCATATCACAACCTGTCATGGAGATCCTGAGCTATCCGAGGCACCAGTTGAGTGTTCCTGTAAAATTCCAGCACGAAGTAACACATGTTTCCTATCGGGGGCTAGGAGTTTATCCTCCTCCTTGCACTCTAAAGTCAGCAGTTCCACCAAACCTTGGCAAAAGCTATCCAAACACATATGATGGTTTAATTAGTATTTGATTTCATTCAGAAACCTCAATGCTAGCGAGTGTAGTTTTGATAGCTTAGGTGTACGTTTGCTCTAAGTAGACCGAGATTTTTAATATTTTCAGAAAAAACAAACACTCTTCAGCAGTTTGCAAAATAGAAATAATAACAACTGCCTGCCACATTTCCCTAACCAAACACAGTCTGATTTTTGTTTAACATGAGGCAAAATATAAGACTTTGTGTAATAAAAAGCATTAAATATGAAACACTTTGTATTAAAAAAAGTTTAATTTTTTTCTTCGCACAGATGTTAAAGAGTTTATGTAAACATACTGAGTTTTTGTTCTTTATAAATATTGTAACCTAATTCTATGCCCCTTAACAACTAAATCTGCATACAACAGCAAAATGTGTTAGTGTAAGTTCAGATGTTTGCTCTTACTTTCTTTTCACTCTAAGGGTAGACAATGAGACCCATACCAGACATAGCCATAATTATAGCCAGTATTTTCAATGAATCTTAGTTTCTCACAATATTACAAAATAAAACTAAAAGTAAAAGCAAAACTCAAAGATCAGGATAAGCCATGACCTGACCCTTATCTGTCAACAAAATGAAACTGACAAAACGCTCTTTTAGAAAACCAACAATCTTAAAAACTCCTAAATTGCTGGTAATTATATTTTAACACATTGTAAGACTATTCCAGTGCACTAGAAAAAAGAGGATTTGCTCTTATGGTCAACATGTATTTTCTTTTATTATACATTTGCATCTTCCCTTTAGCTATTATGCACTTTTTTCTTTGGACATTGACCCTTGTGACTTTTAGAACAGCCCCAAATGCCTTTGTGTAAAATTTAAGAAGAAAAGGACAATTAAAATACGGTAGTAGAAAAAGGGGCAGAAAACTGCAGATACTTCTTTACACAAATAGTTGAAGGTGCTTGGTACAAAGTGTTTGATTGTCAATTCCTAGAATCCCACTGGTTTCCTGTAGGATTTATTGAAAAATTAAGCCCCCAGCAACTAGATGACCAAGACATACGAAAGGGCCTGACTTCATACTTGTAAACTTTAAATAAAACATTAAAAAATGTTTAAAAAAATAATCCCACAGAAGGATGATGGATGAAGTACAGTTGCACGGTATCTCTTCAAACCTTCTCATGAACCTGGTTGGGAACTGCTGTAGATCGGATTGATTTTACTACTACAAAATAAGGTGACAGCATCCTGGCACAGTTCTTTATTTCAGAAGCTTTACCTGAGGTTGTAGTAAAAAGGTGCAGAAAAAGTTCAATAAAAAAAAAACATTAGCATGGATCTTTTGGACTCCTCTGTACAAGGAATCCACACCTTAAAAGTCATTTCACTCTCTCTCTGTTCACGCCTTTACCTAATCCAGTTAGGACTCTCTTCATTCATTTAGAGGCACTTGAACTTCAGATTGCTCCTTATCTTCACCACCATCAACTGTGTCCCCCTTATCTCTCCTGTTCAGATTCACATTCCCAACTCTAGGGGTCAAGGTGCCAATCTCTTCCATTTGAAAGGAAAAAAAACGAAGCAAAGCAGAATGACAAAAAAAACATGCAGCACGGTTCATCTCAGGATTTATTTAGAAGGAAAACAATATGTACATAAAAATGACTGGATAGTTTCACACCTGAATGGTCAAGTTCAGTAATCCATGATTCCATGCAGCCAAAGGCACATGGAGTAAAATCAATGCTTCGAGGCATGCTAATAATAATGAATAAAGTTTTTCATCCCAAGCCATTGTACTTATTAAAAGAGATCCTCTTCATTCACCACTGAAGGGCAGCACCCACCTGGGTGATGCACCAAATTTCCCTTCCTATCACCTTTCACAAGATACTGGTAGATAATTCATGTGTAGGATGTAAAGAAAAAGCAACTGGCATCATTGTTATATATACACTTCAAATTGTATTATGCAGTGTATTATGCTGTAATGAAAAGGGTAAAACAACCTTTTCTGTGTGTAGGATTCCTCTAGAAATAGATTAAATACCTCAAATAAACAAAAACCCAGGTATGACAGCATTTAAATTATACTTCTGCTTAAAATCATTTAAGATGAGGACAAATTTCTAGTTTGTGCCACAGATACTTCAGATACTGTGACTTAAATTCAGAGCTAAAGAAGTTTAAATTCTAGAATAAGTAATTACAAACAACACTTACAAAATGTCTCAAGGCACTATAAAAAGACCTTACTCAAGAAGTATTTACAATGTTGTGACTCACAGCCTGATAATTTTTTTTGTTGGCTACCCCCACTTCTTATGGTAAAAGTTAAAAATGTATTGTTCTATTAAACCTAGATATAAAAAGAACATATTGCCATTGTAAACAGGAAATTAACTACTTTGTTTTGTTCCCATAAACATACCGTCAAGACCACTTTTGTGCTATAAATAATGCTTTATAAGTTTCTGTTTCAAATAAATGAAGTTTTCTGTCAAGGTTATTTTAACAGCATTTTGTTAAAATTAGCACACAGTGTTGCTTTCCTGTTTGACAGTTTTCAAAAATATTTTTCACTTACAATACTTTAAGAGCAAAGTCAAAACAAATAAAGGCTTGGTTCCCACAAAATGCAAGCCACTTATTAAGTCACAAAGTAGGGTGCCAACTCGCTAAATTCGCATGACGAGATTGCCCGATTGTTCTAGGATTTACTTTACAACATCCTTTCAAATCTTCACAGACTGACCTTTGGGTGAGAATATTCTGTAAGTACTGTAACACTCAAGGGGAACTTGCAGGTCTTACTGGGAATCAAACCCCAGTCACCAGCTTTCAAGACAGGTGAGCTACCTCATCACCGAAAGGTTCCAACCCACTGTCAAGGCATAAACAATCTCTCTTAGCCCCATGCCCCTGAGGGCTGTGTCTGTTACAATACTTTTTTACTTTCAACTGTCTATAACCACTTTTTTTTAAGTTAAGTTGTTTTTTTTAAGAGAAGGTGAAAAATCCTGGTCATGCATTTTAGTTTCACAGAGAGTAAGAAAGTTTGCATCAGAATCTGGCAAATCTGGGGGCTCCTTCTACGGTTGCAATTAAATTTTATTTCTGTACAACTTGCTGAACAGTCTCGTTATTATACTCTGTTCCTTTCGATGACCTAATTTCCAGTAAGTTTAATTTTTTAGTTTTAAGCAGCATAATAACAAGGCGCAATACAGCAATAACACCTATGCTCTTTTAAAGCAACACTTGGGCATTTTACTGTGTAAGAACCGTCCTTTAAACCACAAGTCAAACTTTTCCATGGCACTGGTGCTCGCATTAAGACGTCAACATCCAGCCAAAATAAGATCCATATCTTGCACTTCCTCATCGTCAGTTTGACACACCTTGTTAGGCAGTATTTTTTTTTAAAGGGGGGCTCAAGTTAACAAATCGACCTAACTCACATTATAGCAATAAAACAGTAAATAAACATTCCAATAAGTCAAAGGTCAGTGTTAAGCACATAATAAGCACTGGCTACCAGGTTTGTTCATCTAATTATCCGGTTCAATAGGAGCACAGTTTCCTCTATTTTGACAGCCTTATTAGGACAGCTGAATATGACAAAAAGAAAAGCCCTTGCTCACATGGTGTTGAAAGTGCTAGGCCTCTGCTAGACCATGAACAATGGGTTCCTATTATGTAATCCACAAAATGTTTTTTTAAGATAAAAAAATATTAAGCGTAATTTGAACCCCCAGGTTCTTCATACAGAGTCAAGATAATTCAAAAAACAAATAATAAAACCATTTTCTTTGGAACACCTGGGCTTTTACATGAGGCTTTCAGACAGGCTTTCAGTTTGCCTCTGAGTACTTCTCATTACCCCTGAACTACTGTATCTCCGAGTGCTGAGGTGACAGAAGCATAGGAACAAAAAACACACAAAAAAGAAACTATAGAAAGAATGTAATTATTACAACTGTCCTTAGCAATGACACTGTGCTGTATGCAACTCTGAAGAAAGACAAAAACAAAAGGATGATTTTAGCACGGTGGTCTCCTACACTGCATTGATCAAGCCTTCACCAGTGCTTGCATTCCTCATTTACTCAAACTTATATCTGTAAGTGTCAGAGAGATATGGCACATGAAAAACAAAGCTTACAAAATTGAAGGACTGACTGGCGTTTACTTACAACGATGTGTGCTGGAGATGGGGACCTGGCATCTTTAAGTGCTTGCCTACTTTGTAGGCCTCCTGCTTGTACATCAAGTAAGGGCCATTTCATCTGGAGGTACTGAATGGCAGAAAGAAAAAAAAATGAAGAAAAAAGAAAAAAATCATGTTAACAATGCAGAAACAAAAAAACTAAAAAATAAGAAAGAAAATGATCATATGACAAAAATAAGACTAAAACCAGGTACAAAACAATGATATGCTACGTATGAATAGGGTAAGAGAGGTGAAACTCGATCAAACATAAACAAGACCTAAACAATTCCAAACTGAACATGTCCAAAAAAATAAAATGCTTCAGATATTTGTCTGATACCAGTGAAATATTTGAAATTAGGTCAGCAACACAAAGTACAATTGTCTCTCAATGGTTGGGGCACAACCCCCATTTGCAATGTTTGAGCAGAACAAGCTTACAGGCAAAGCGTAAAATGCTTTTCACTGCCATAACTTCAAATTTAGCACTTGAAGATTCACAAAATAATAGGCAACCACTCTAGTTTTAGCTTTTATAGTAGTTCCCCATGTCAATAAACAGCTGCACTTTGCATTTCAGATTGCTGCATGAGGAAAGGCAGCTATATAGGCAGCATGGATACTACAGAGGTTTCTGCTGCCAGCTATTTTGAATGAGTGACTATGTTATCTGGTATGAACACACCTGCATTTGAAATACAATGGCTGCTGTTAAACAGTTTAGTTGTACTTCATATTATTCTATTGTATTTGCTGCATTAAGGACCCAATAGCTTATCAGTAGAGAAATGTTCCTTGTAGGCAAGAATCCCAGTAACATCTAGCACGTCTTATCAGATTACATGCCACTTCATTTATTTACTTTTTTCCCCTGAAATGGAAAGCCATTTTAGCGCACAAAGCCAGGCAGACTTTATTCTCCTCCGAGAATTGAAAGAAAAAATAAAATCCTTCATACAGGACCTTTCTGTAATTCAAAAGAACCAACACATTTTTAGATGGTATTCCTATAAATTCAGATGTCCGGGCTTGACTTATCCCTAAATATTTGGGTTTCGCCGTGGAATTGATATCAGTGTGGGGAGTGTCACAGCCAAACTGTTTCGTGAAATTGTTCATTATGCACCTGTGTTTTGCACCAAAAACGCATGACAGTAGGGTCTTTCTTAAGAGTTGGCTATCTCAAGAAAAATAATTTGTCCTTCTTCTGAAATAAAAAAACTGGGCTATCTATGCATTTCAAAGATAAGGTATTTTGTTAGCAAGGAGTTCATGCCAGGTGAAAGTGTGTTGGATTCCCAGCTTTTGACCTAGTAATCTAGGAGAGCGTAAGAGTGGGCCTCCTAACAGGAAAATGCTGTGATTCTCATTAATAATTCTGTGCATTTTATATAGCTCTTTTCATCTCAAAAGATTCCCCAAGCACTTCACATACAGGATTGGATCGCTACAAACCACCACTGAAGCACAGCACCCACTTGGATGACGTATGGCAAGAACCATTCTTCTGCAGCCCCAGGAAAGCAGGCCAGATAGAAAAATGAGAAAATGTTCCACTGCTTGGAACAAAGAGGTAAGTTAAGGTACTGTGCAAGCCTAGAGTACAATTTAGCTAAAACACTGGGGTAGACAACCCTCCTCTTACAAACTGTGCTGTTTTGAATGACTAAAGTGGTCAGGAGCTAATTTTTCCATCTCATTTAAAGGACAGGGGGCAGGGTCCCCAGTCACTGGGAAACTGGTCCTGACAGTGTGCCACTTTCTGCTCTATCCACACTTCTCATGAAAGTAGAGATACAGGAGTACTGACACTAAGGCAGTACTTGAAAAACAAGATTTCATACTCATATAAAGTACAAGGCTTTTCGGGAAACACCCCTCCACAACAAACACGTTGAAAGGAGACCCTTCAGAAATATATTCAACAATAGAAAATCAAAACGCTATGTATAAAAGAATTACAGAACGTAGGAATATTGAATATAAGCTAAACACTAAAACACAAAGACTGAAAGAAACTTTCATAACTAAAGGATGTTAATTCTTCATATGAACTCTTTATCAATAAAGAGGCAAAAATCCAGACTGTTGTAAACAGCGCGCAATCATCTCTAAATTAAGCCATTTTTGTCTGTGCACCATATGAACATAATTAAATTGCTCACTAAAGGGGAAGATTAGGAGGAACTGAATTCATTTAAAACTGTCAATTCCCCCCTCTCTTTTTCTTTTTAAATTCAAGATAAACTCACTGTTCTCACCCCTATTTACAAGGCTTTCTCTGCAAGCTCCCTGCCCTGCATGTTTCTGTACATCTACATGTCAACACTGAGTCTGCAACACCTATAATTTTCTGTTCACTGAAGATGGGACAGAATAGGCGCTTGTAGAGAGTTGCTTATTGGAGGAAATGAGGATCAGTCCTACTGCTGAGAGAGCTAACTTAAACCAGATGGCCTACAGTAGGCCTACAGAGTTACGTTGTGGTAGCCACCCCTAAACAACTCCCGCACACAATGGACAGAGACGCCAGATAATTGCTGTGGCCCCATGCTTGGAGGCACAGCAGATCTTGTTAAGGTGGAAAGTCTGTCTAAAGCAGGGCTAGAGAAGCTTAATGATTCTTGTACTGTATGGCCGAACACAAATGCTTACCTAATGTAATCCCACTCATTTTTTTATGGATTTAGAGGGTTAAAACCAAGTCAGCTCCAGGAAAAAACAAATTGTAAAATGTAGTATATTGCCTTTTAAGAGAAAACTCAGACATAAAAATAAATACAGCATAACTTCACAAATACATAACACATTTAAAAAGAAAGCAGCAAACTTTCATTAACATAGAATTGTAGAATTGAAGTGTTTGCTAAGGAATGCAACTTAAGACAATTTATGGTTCAGTTTGGTGATACAAGATTGACATGGACTTTTACATTCTGCCCCCCCCCACATATTACTGGAGTGGAAATATCCAAGTTAATAATTATTAATCAGCAACTGTCACGAAAGCCAAAAAGAATTAAAAATCAAAAAGACTGCTTCACATGTGCTCTTGCTATAAGAACCTAAACCCTTAGAGGCAAAGGTTGAATTAGTCAGAAAAGGCGCCTCCAAATGACTCAGTAAGTGACACATCAGTTTAACTGTTGGAAGCTTTTTAAAAGGCAATAAAATCACAACCTCGATACATTGACAGTAGTGCAAATGGCACCCATTCAAATCGTACTACGGGAAAAGTTCAAGGCAGCAGTAATCCAAGGAATTCATCCAGCAAACCAAGACCAGAACTAAATCTTGCTGGTACACCACCACTTACACAAGCAAGGGAGGAATATTTCCTGAAGGCATCCTGTTGATAAAGGCATAAACCTGAGCCTCTTGGACTTTCTTTAACCAGGCTTTAAATGCAATTCTTTACTTATTCTAAATTACATTGCCTCATATAATTCAATCCATGGGACTCCTTTTAGACAAAGAAAATTACTGTAATCAGCACAGCATTTCCCACGAGCCCAAGCATACCTCAGGCATGTAGGCTAGTTCTTACAAGAGGGCTTCACTGTCCTCCTGTCAGACGCAAAATAAGCTGAAATAACTTGCAAACATTAAAGTACTGCAGTGCTGAGTGAAGACATCACTCAGAAAAAATATGCAAGAACTCAGAGGGAATGTGCTGTTTGCAAAATTTGCATATAGTTTCTGAACTATACTCAAGAACTCCATCGTGTCCTAAATCGGTAGGGACTTAACAAAAAATTTAAACGGCACAACATGAGATGACGTCGAACATTACTGCATTAAAAAAAGAATACAAGATGATAACCAGGCACTAAGCACCAACTAAAGAAAACTTCACAATACAAAAATAAAGGATTTACTACCATATAACCTTACAATTAGTTTTGTTACTGGAAGGTAAGAATGAACCGCATCACCTAGGCCTGTATAAAACTTCTCACATTCTATGGCAGTGACCTGCACTCAGGATAATGCGCTGTACAATCCATCCTTTGCAGTGCTTCGTTTAGTCTTCTGCTAAATGCAACCTTAGTAATAAAGTCTATTCAAAGATGTGCCTACAAGGCATTTATAGTAAGCAAACCTACATTGTTCTCTACAAGGTCCAAGGATCTTAAAAAATCAGAACTTCTACTTGACTGGTAAAAGAAAACAGAAAAAAAACAACTTGAACAGGCCTTACCAAGGAAAAAAACGAGTAAGGAGCACTGTATTAAATATAGTTATTTGTTCCTTAACAGAGGTATGTACCATACCTAAGCTACTTCTGCAACAGTCTAGGAATAATGTAAAGGGCACACGATGGAGAGGATTTTACTTTAAAAGAGTTTAAAAGCAACATGCAAAGGGGATGCTCCTGGTACTGACAGCCACCATTCCGATATTCCTACACTTCCTAGCCACTTGAAATAAAAAAGGCGAGACAGAAAGATGGCTTTTCTCTCCCCCCACCCCGTGTAATCGTACCAGCTTCACAAAAAAAAACGCTGAATCAAATTGAGCCACGGCGTGTTGTAACTGTGAGCAAAGATCCCCACAGGGGGGCCTGCCTCAGTCATGTGTCTCTTTTCACCCACATTCCGGTGAACTGGCCGCCTCCCTGGTTCCCTTCTGCCAGCCAGCCAGTGACCTTTGCTCTTTGAAAACTATTCCAGCTCTCTACAAATACAGCAGTGCGTTTGAAACCACTGTCTCCTTGCAGTGCGTACTACGTGCCAGTACTTTATATGCTATTCCTTCTATAGCTTTTACAACTGCTGAAATATTGAATGTTCTTGGACGTCCGCTCTAATTAAGACTCGATAACTACAGTAGCTTTTCAGAATTAAATTGCTTCGAAGATTTCCACTCATGACATTTTAAATGCTTTAACAAATGTGAATTAATGTTATTTCTGTACCAGATTCTTAAAGTATTTATCTTTAACTTGCCAGGAAGAGCAAAAAGCAAGCTAAATATTTCAAACTGGGTTTAATGATGCAGCATTGTTCTTTATGCATGCACGCATTACAGCTTAAAGCTGGTTTTCCATTTTTTCTTTCAAATAACAAGAGACACTTTGAGAGACTCATAAATGACAAAACCGACTGAAAAAAAGAGCCAGAAAGCATACAGTATTCAAACGCATATTCAAACAGTTACACAAATGAACGCTTTGGTATTTGCATATAGCGATTCACAAACTGAAACAATTAGTTTCATAATTATAATGGCAAAATTCATCAATACTTAAGAACATGTCCTATATGAAGCATTAAAAAGTAAATAAAAACAAAACAAGGGCATTTCAGAAGCAATAATACTTAAAACCTAAGAATGGGTGTACAATTTAAATTCTATTGTAACATAAAATAATTTACTACATCTTACAGTAAAACAGGCTTTAGCCTATCAAAGCATTTTAATGATTGCATTCAGAGTAAGTTTAGTACTTTTGTTTCTCATGGGTAGTAACTTTTGGTTCCATAACTAAGACATTTTTTTTAACAAAACTATGCCACTTTAATTCTGGAAGGATTACACAAGCTCGACAACACACAGTGAGCTGCTCCCACATTGTAAGCACAGGAAAGGGCTATGTAACTCCTTCACATGAAATACAATTTAAGAGAAAAATGAAAACATGATAGATGTCACAACTCTGAGACCACTTCCACTCAATTGTTACCCCGTTTTTCTTTTTCTGGCGACACAAACGTGGTGCCTTCCCCAGCCTCTCCTACACAGAAATCCCCCGTTTCCTCTTAGACATTTACGGGATGGATCCCATGGAAAAAACAACTCCAGGCTGATAACAGTTGACGTCACATCTGCTTGTTTCTTAACCTTGGGACCCGAGGAGTAGATCCCAGTGGTCTATGCCCACAACATTAAAAATGGATCTCTTGAAAGGGTATTGCATTTATTACTTTAAATGTAGATTTTTTTATAGCACCCTGACCCCTGAGGAAGCTTTTAACAAGTCAGCTGACCTTGCATCTCGGCCTCTGAAGCTTCAGGACAGTAACCGCTAGCTAAGGTTCAAGCCTACTCATGGCCACGAAATGAGTGGTACCATCCCTAGGCCTGTGCTCTCTTAACGAGAGAATCCAATACTCCAATGGATTTCTGGAATTGTGGCATTTTTTGCTTGTACTTTAATTAATCCAATTTAAGTTGCACTCCAAATCTTCAGAATCCTCTACATAGAGGGTGAAATTAACAAAATGCATAATGTGCCATTACATATGTAAAAGGATTTTCACCTTTTCTGGATACAAGACCCCTTTTTCCCCAATAAGGAGCCCTGATTTAAACATTCAATCAATCTGAAGTCCATATATTTCATATATGAAATTCTACTATTAATTTTAAAATATTGAAAGTAGAACCACAGGTCAAAATATCCACTGAAGGTGCTGTCAGAGCAGGTCCACTGTGTAAAGGAATTGATATTTGAACACTGCAAGAGTTGAAGTGAAAAGTTTCCCTTTGTTTCTTTGGAACTCCCAAAACCCCTTGGTTGAAAATCCTAGAGCACTACTTCTATTCCTTGACTAATCTAAAGTGGAAGTAAAATTACAAAACTTTTCCCTTCTCCCTCTTAAGGCACCACAAAGACAAAAAGGCAACTTGCCCGCAAAGCAGAAACAAGAAATCTGGTCTCTGAACCCCACTGGCCTCAAATCGGGAAAAAAAAATCTGAAATGTCCACAAATACAGGAATTTGTAATTCTAATAAACATTAGAAAAATATAACTATCATTTTGCCAAAACACAAAAACATATTTGCACACAATCAACACTGACAAATACTACAATTCATTTTAGTAAATGGTTCCATTAAACGTTGTAACCTCTGTAATGACGATCACAGAATAGATGAGATTAACAATTTTCTGTTTTAACTATTAAATGACTTTACATTTGATGTTTCAAGCACAACCAAAAAATGCCTGATAAACTGCAAATTTCATGTTGCTTGCTGCAATTCTCCAAGAAAGATTTAATTCACTAGTGTAAGGGATGAACACGAGTTCCAGCTGAGAGAACTTTCTTTTTTGTGCTGGTGCTTAAATTATTCTGAGTGACCTTCAATGAGCCACCCAACTGCAGATCAGAACATTTCATAGCATGCTTCCTGGTGCCTCCCTTTGTGGCTGCTAAATGTGATCAGGTCTTCGCTAGAATTAACAGTTTACTTCATAAAACTTGCCTCTTGCGGTTTTCTCCTGCAACTCAATGAAAATATGCAGAAACTGAGCTTTCCAGTAAGTATTGATTATTCTCTTATTTTAAATGACTCCTTATGCAGTATATTAGTGAAAGCAGGATTACTAAAATTAGGGCTATCCAGCTCGATTTAAGACCTGAGAGTTTTTTCTTTATAAATTAAACAATAAACAAGGACAACTATACTATTAAACATAAGAAATTATATAGGCTACATTTCTGAAGTCTCCAACAGTGGCAGGAAACTAAAAAGATACTAAAATACTCATAATAAGTGCACAATTCCTACTTTTGTGATAGTTATCCATAATAAACCCCTTGCTTCATCATTTATAATTAACTCAATTAGCAGTGGCTGGCCAAAGGCCTCTATTGGATTGTAATGATACAGTCATTTTCCTACCTTTAACATATTTAATAGTCAGGTACAAAGACAAGGCAATACTTATCTACAAATAGCTCAATCCACTTTTTGGAGGTAAGGTCAATATTTGTCCGGTGATGTAGTCAGTCTACATAATTTGTGATCCTTAACTGACAATGGTAAGTGGTTTCCTTAAGTACCTAAGCTTGCACAATACCAAGATCTTAAGAGTCCTCATTGTAACTTCATCTTTAAACAGCCTGCTACAGTTTATAAAATAATGTAGTCATTTTTTTTTAGAGACACCAAAATATGCAAAGCCTTGGCCTTACATTGGACAAAAGGTTAATCACAGCTGAAGCTCACGAATGCAGAACAGTCAGGTGACACCCGGCTTAGGTCACTATCACTGCTGAAATGTAAATGGCAGATAAAACCAACAGCACATGTACTGACAAGTATCTACTTCAGCCTGGTATTGCAAACGTCCTCAAATGCTAATCCTCGTTTGCAAGCTTGCCAGGAAAGAAGAGACTGCCAGCAAGCTGACACAGATCCACCAGGCCTCCAACGGGTTAATTTCCAACTGCCTGACAGACGTGCTTCTGAGGTTCAAGTCAGCCTGACCCCCTAGGCCTCAGCCTCCTCCCTCGGTACACTTCAGCCAAGAGCCTCCTCGCCACTCAAGTATCATTTTGTTGTAACAAATTACTCCAACTCCAGGATTACAGGGTGTTCCAAAACCCATTCCAGAGAGAACTGGGAAATAAACATTCCCTCCCCTATTTCAGAACCAGTTGTTTTGCCTTTATAGTTTCCCTCTCTGTATCCTCAGCTTCCACACAGTGCTGGTCCTTACTGGTCTGTTTACCTACACCCCCCTCACTACAACCACCCTCCTTCAGGAAATGAATGACTTAATTGTCTATGATAAAGTGAGAGACAAGGACTTTCCCTAAATCTTCACACACTGAAGAACAACCTGGACCCACTTGTGGAATTAACAGGGGAAGAAACAAAGAAGGTCGCAGTAAACAGTGCTGGCAAACAGCACATACCTGTTTCCCTTTGATACTTTCAGGCAGAATTACTATATGCTGGCCAAAAAGAAAAAGCAGAAGGTGTTAAACCTTGTGTCTACAAAAACATTACAGCTGTGTTCCCAAAAGGGGCAAAACGGGAAAGGGATATAAAGACCGAGACATATATGGTACTACACTGCAGCAGCTCTAAAAACAGTATGGTGTATATGTAAAAGCTATTGGTTAGAAAAGGTCTACATGTGGGATGTAGGATCTAAAGTGATGTATTGGTTTTCAAGAATATTCACAAAAAAGGTAAACCCTTCCAGTATGAACAGATATTACAACTGATGTATCAAATTTACAATGCTCAAGACCAGAACCCTTCATCAAAAGAACTGTCTTCAATGTGTATCATAGACAAACACGCTTCTTCTCCTGTGGAGAATGTGAGTCTGATCACTGCCATCCTGCATGTACAGCAGTACATATGTGGGCATAGCTAAAACCTAGCTGCTTACCAATGTAGCTGCCCCAAGAAAATAATTTTTTTAACTTGTACTTTGAAAAACCAACCTAATTTCAATTTAGCACGCACTTCCTAAATGTGGCAAGAGAGATTATTTCCATTCGGTTTTCAGTGGTTTCAAACTTAGTCCTGGTTACACGCCCATTTTACACCCACTGTGGCAATGTAGCTTATCTGTCCAAAGTGACATTTCAATGGAGTAGTTCAGATGAAGCTGTGCTTGCACTGCAGTCAAGCAAAAGAGATGTCCACCAGTACAACAGAAAGATGCAAAAAATCATACAGCTCATAAGTGAAAGCTTTTTTATGCCCTTTTGACATTTAACCTTTCGTTTGCTTAAAGTTTGCAGGGCCACTATCTTTGTCTGTATGGATACCCACACATAAACAGAGATTGTTTAGACTGAGTTTAAATGCTCTTTAAATGTAAAAAATAGAGCATGTTTGCCTTTGCGCAAACATTCATTCAGATTCCAGGTGCAAATTATAATAACTGGAATTCTACATTCTGTGCATTCCCATATCAGGGATGCAAGAATGGATAAGCCAGAGAACCATTTGAAATGAAAAAAAAACACGGGTCATAATTTAAGTGGGCAAGAACCTGAGATGTAACGCTTCATTTATTTTTTAGATAAAACAGCTTAGTTTCAAACAAAGAAATGTGACTACCCAGAAGAAAGGAAACATCCTCTGCTGAACTATGTTCTGCAAACAAAATTCCTGAACTTTGCAGCTTGCTTTTCAATGCCATTCTTGTTTTTTTTTCATATTAAATGGCAAACATGATTTTTGTTTTCTTAGCGCCATTATTCCGATTACTTAATCCGCAACGGTTATGGTCCAAGCTGTTTTTTTTTTTACCCCCTGCTCAGCTTAAGAATTTGACCCAGCCATACCCTAGCTGTCATCATAAAGTAAACAAGCCAGGACCAAAACCTAGTCAAAATTTGTTCAGCATTGTGGAAACCGAGATAAACATCAAGCCACTTAATGAATCATTCCAAATAAACTTTAGAGACTTATGTGCTTAAAAATGAAGTAAATCCTGTTTGCACCCACCAGTTCCATGAGGCTAAGACAGACATGGAGTCTAAAGTTATTTCCATGTTTTTTTATGTTCCTTGTGGCAAAGGCAGATCGATGCGATAAAAGAATTGTAAAAGGCGAAATGGGTACCAGATACTTGAGTTCCCAGACTTGACTCATTCCTGTTCAAGGAACTAGATTCTTGGCTTGGAGATTTGTTTACCAGTTTGTAAAGGTCTAATTTGTAGTAACAGAAAAACATTTAAATAGTGTTGCATTCATGTCAGTTTTCACGTGTTTTTGTGTCCCTTGTGCCTTTTGCAACACATTGTTGTTCTGGGGAACAATTGTGAAAGATTTATAAATATGGAAATGTCTGCCTTGAAAGTTACAATGAGCAGAACTGCTACCAATAAAAAGATACAGCATGTCTGGTTTGGAAAAATAAACACTGCAGTGTCTTACACTGTCTGAGAAGAGTGTCAGTTTAAGTTTACTGCTACCTCTCGCTACAGTGGCACTCAAGTGTTTTGCAGTTGAATCTAAGTAGCAATGTTGCTCAATGTAGTTCACACATATTAAGACACTCAGCACAAGACTATTTTGAAACGGCCAGAGAAAATGCTAAAACCCTTCTGGCATTAAATACTGTGTATTTAATAACATTCATAATGTGAATGTAATTCAGTTACTTTAATTTAGCCTTAGTGTCTTTCCCCTATCACCTAAGTGGTCCTCTAACCATGTGTAAAATAACTTGGTAAAACTTGGCCACTCTACACTCTCATCTACATCACTGTCCATGCACTTATACTGTGTCATGAGATTCTTACATCTTCCCCGGCAAAGATCAGGCAGGTACAGAAAGCGTATCAACAAGAGTGGAGGGGAAAACCCAAGTGTCAGCTGCATTAAATATGATCAATGAAGTCAGGCAAAGACTAACTAATCTGAAAACTGTCCTCAAAAGCTCAGAGTCTGTTCACTTATTAATGACACCAAAGAAGAACCAGAGAGACAACAGAATTAGGGAGAGTCAGTGTTTATTAATTCTTCATCCTCATTTGTGACTTAAGAGTGACAAAGTAAAAACTAAGCTCTGCTCTCTGATTGGCAAGTAAAACAAATATTATAACATTTTTAGGATAATCTCAAAATATTTTAGAGTCAATCAAAAACATATTAACATCTCCAATGGATTAAGAATACGTGTACTTACCTAGCTCACATGCTTTGCTATTTTAAAGTTCAGTAAAAGCACAGGTTCAGGACTCACAAACAGGAAATTAGGGATACTCAGCCTATGACTTTCTACCTCTCAGCTGAGGACACAAGACAAACAGGTCTACTTTCAGATTTAAAAGAAAAGTGTTCTATCTGCTAGCTTGTCACAATCATTCCAACAATGTAAACAATTGGAAGAGCCTGAGCACTGAAAAAGGGCTGTATTTAAAGACAACATATGGAATTGGGGCTTTGGAGAAGGCAGTAACAGATTTCCAACCCATCTGTGCAGAGGGGTCAATATGCAGAGTAATTACAGAATGGAACACAATGTTTGGACACACACAACTGTCCTACCATGTTAACATCTTCCAAGGCAAACAACTAGAGGTAGGGTCATAGCTTTCAGATTATAATGGAATATGAAATCTAGTTTTTTCAAAACCTAAAATGAGGAATCTTTTCAGTTTAGTATAATAAAAAAAATACATGTAGAATTCCAGTTATGCATACAAATGAGGTCTGTCTCTTTATTTGCTTTTATTGCAAGGCAACTTTTGTTAGCACTTTTTGACTTTTGTTAGCAATTAGTTGACATAGACAACTAATTGCATTCTCAATTATCAATCTCAATTGCTGGTTCAACTGCAATTTTAGGAAAGATGGCCTGACATCACAAGTCTCAAAAACAAAGTAGTGTGCATATCTTAGCATAAAAACACTCCACTCTCTCCTTTGAACGTAGAAGGTTAAATTGGACTATTTGGACAAATTCAAAACTACATTTTACTTGCTACAACAAGTTATGAAAGAATGAAATAGTTTTGTGCAGTTTGTATGTCTTCAAATTGCACAGGACTTTAAGATACAAAGGGTTGTTTTGTAGCATAAATAAATCTGTAAAAACTCAAATTAAAAACATTTGTTATTAGGATGCCAAGTGTAGAATTTTTTCATATCAAATAAAACCTGTTTCAAACTTGTTTTAAATTGCTGATTTATACTTACGAGCCTCACACTAAAAGCCTTTGTGGATTAGTTCTGACTGAACACAAGCATGTCACGGCCTCTGCAAATAAAAAAAATCTATGCTGCAAATCAACCTCTGTATAGTGTTTAGTCACATTTTATCTATAAAATGTGTGTTAAACTAATTTTATATGAGATGTTTGGAAAAAACCTTTTGTGAGTGGTTAACACAGCCCTATCACTTTTAAGTATTAATATCATTAATATTAAACATTATACAATATCTGAATAATATTAATTAATATTAAAAATTAAAAACCTAGAGAAACAGTATAGCAACAGCTGAGTCTTCAGTGTATCTCTTCATTCTATCTAGTCATGTTTCTGTTACAGGTACTATCACAAAAACACACCAAAAATGACAAAAGCCATTTTCTGTAATTGCACAAAAAATGCAATCAAGAGCCTTTGAAATCCCCCTTTCAAAGACCTGTCCTCCCCCAATGCCTATAAGTAAGAGCAGAGCAAAATTAGCTCTGTTCTGTATTTTGTAACAGGCACAAACCTAGACTCTCTTTTCAAATAAATCTGTGAATAAAAAAAAACAGAAAAGAGTCCAGATAAAACTGAAAGATAAGCTACATGCAGCTCTTCATAGCTGCTTAGCTCTTTTAATACACATTTTATGAGTAAATAAAAACCCCAACAGCTCTAATAGCCAGAGGCGGTTTGCAACCAGGAAAATAAAACTCGAATGTGGGAAGGCCTCAGGTTTCTGTGCCTCAGGGCATATGTAAGAGACTCCAACTAGCCTGTATTTACTCTACAGCCAGAAATGCTAGGGGTTCTGAAAGCTGACAGCAGGAGCACAGGCCACTGTACTCCCTCTAAGGCTTTACTGCGCTCCCTCTCCCCCTTCCGAGGAAAAAAAAAACTCCACAGGTTATCTGAAACATAACACTGCACAGACTGGGAATGTACACCACTAAAACTGCTTATGCAAGCATCTACTTACTGCCTCTTTTGTTTTTCTTTTCTGAAATATACAACCAAAGACAGGCCCATGCTCTTAATTCAACATGCCTGAGCCTAATTTTGGCAAAACTCCAGTTCATAGGGATACCCCACTTTCGTACTCCTGTAGTTTTCGTTCATGTTATCATTATCGTCGTAAACAAGAGCCTGCAAGTCTTATTTGAGCTCTTGCATTGAGTGCTGAGCATGTGATTCATGCAGTTGCTTCAGAATCTCCCAAGGCCATTATTTATTCAACAGGTGTGGACAATGCACTGTTCAAACATCACCTGATATTCCAGGAGCCTTCATACACTGTCTAATCATATACCTCAACTCCACTGCCATTTATTTTGAGACAAAGGGCCAGTACCAATATTTTATCAGTGTTAAACATTCAAGAAACTGTCATAATACACAGTGCATTAAAATTTGTTTCTCAGATAGAAGTGTTCAATTTAGACACAAACCAACCCTTACGAAAGGGCAAGGGTCAGACCGGCAGTAATTCTGGACATTAAATCCTTAACCAAAATAAATGCCATCTGATTGAAACAATGAACACAGGAGGAATGCAGTAGGATGCTTGTTTACAGCCTTCACACTAGTACAAAATCTTAGAGCGAGTCAGGCCTCGTTTCTGGTTACACTGTAACAATATATTTTTTAAAAAGGATAGAGAATACAGGTTCAGAGAAGACAGACTGTGGATGATTTGGTTAAATAGGATGTCCCTCATTGAATGAAAGAAGGTAGACAGAGTAATAAAAATGTGGTTAATATTCTCACTCTCATTTGTTTGACTACCGAAGTAGCAATAAAACGCACAACTGTCACAATGCTGAAGCTCTGCCAAACAACCAATACTATTTCAAAAAGGGAAAAAAACAGTTCTTTGGCTAAGGAGGTGGAAGTGTGTCTGGGAAAACAGGCCAAAGGCCTCTGCTCTCCTAAAACAAGTGCAGCCGATTCCTTACGAAAAGCAAGCTTGACCTTACGTTTGCATTTTTAACAAATGACACCACCAAGCTGGGGTGATCCTACATGGCACAGGTACAGCTCCTTCCTGGGCCAATTTTCTGTCAAGTGCTGCTAACGCTGCCTACAAAAGCAAACAACGCCCCCGATAAGTCACATTTGAGACCTAGGGCACAGATAGGAATTCAAATAAATCTAAACATAGGAATGTAAGCAGTGGCTTTTTTAAAAATAAAAAGCAGCCTCAGACAGTCCTTTGAACTGTGGCAATGGGCTTGCTAAGAACAATACAAAATCAAGTGCCCATAGTTAGCGCTTTGCTAGTTTGTGTCACGTGAGCTATCAGTAATTGCAATCATATTGCAATTTGTGTGACAGGGAGGATATTTTTTTACAAAAAAACGGAGAATCACTGGAGAGCATGTGATGAAATAAGACATAGTAGCTACACCCAGGCATCAGTATTTACATTCCAACTAGAAGATGACCGCCTCTTTCAACAAGAGTTATCTTATACTGAGTCACAAACATATCTTCCTGATATGCTGCACAGGTCTCTCGCACTGTCAGCAGTACAGAGAATCAACTCCTGTTTATCAAACACATGTGCAATGCAAACGGAAATCTCCGTTTCAACTTCAATAGCAGTACTGCAACAGCTGCCAAATGATTTTGCATAAGACTAAGGTTTTAAAGTCAGAAGGGCACAAGATGAAACCTCAGACACTGCACAGTACAGCTAAATCATATGCATTTCGGATTTTATTAATTGCAAATGTCAAGGCATCCTAATTTAATGCGATTCCTGATCAAGAGAAGCTGCAGAGTTCAAAATACACAAATAGGGCATTGTTGTTAGAGCTCATTAAGTTGCAGGATAATTCACAGAAAACAAGTACATTTAAGGTCAGACAGATTATTCTGTGTGTATAGGATTTTTTTACCCTAGTTCTCAAACCTGACTTTACTCATTTACACAACCTCTATGCCCTCATCCCCACCAAACTGCCCGTAGTAGGCTACTGTGAGTTGACACTGATAGGTTTATGCAATCTGCAAATTAAGTTAAAGCCAAAGATGCCAATACTGCATCTAAACCCTGTCCTACACATTCTTAAGTTTAAGTCTTTAGGAATCAGTTCTTAACAGCAGTACTTCATTTAAACCTCTTCATTTTCTTACACCAAAATCTCGAGCTGTGCACAAACAAAACAAGATAATCACATAAACATAAACAAAATATCACATAAATCCGACACTCTAGCACTTGTACTAGAGAGTCCTTTATCCCTCTTTGGATTCCAGACAGATATTCCACTCTCCACCATTGTCTTGCACTTCAAGACGAACACTCAGAAAGGTGATATGTGGCAAATTCAAGAGCAATTACAACTTAAAAGAGCATGTTTAGTTTTCCCTATTTAGCAAAACACTGCCTTCCTCCTGTGGAGGTTTGCAGCGGTAGTGTAATAATCCACTTCACTGCACCAACAGTTTGGAATCTGGCTGATTATAATGTTTATCTGCCCACAGGACTAGTCCATGAAGACTGTTTTCTTCTCTCTTGAGATTCTCCATGGTGTGCAGGCATGTGTACCAAAAAAACCTTTTGGAAAACCTGAAACCCTTTCAAACCTGAAAACCTTGCTCATTACACCTCCTTAAAGATGAAAAAATGTAACATAATCAGCCTTCAAGATCAAGATCGGCAAGATCCAGAAATACAATTAAAACATGTAAAAATTGGTGCTACTAATACTGTACTATATTATTTATTTGCCAAACAGATGCAAAGGACATGCACAACAAACAGATTTCTTTATTCCTATGCTCGTGGCTCATTAAACTAATGTTGGAATCTATGTGTGATTGACACCAAGATTAGATGGAATTTGCAGAGTCAAAAACTGGGCGAGACAGTCCGGTTAATGACATACCCTAAAAGAGAGCAAGTAAGCCAGGAACAGTCTAGAAACCAGGGCTAATCTGAATAGTGAAACTGGCCATTTCAAAAGAGAAACTGAAAAAAAAACTAACATGTGGCCTACATAAGATGAAACAGATAGCTAATTTAAAAATTGATATTACTAGATTATCTACATCTTTCATTGGCGCCATTATTCACTGCATCAAATAAGCTGCTGCTGACATTTTACACATCTTCATAAGACGCTGCATTTCAGCAATGTTGATTTACATATAACTATATACAAAAGTATAATACTGAAAATTTTTTAATGGAACCTGAGGCCCACAAAGGTTAGCATGCTTGGGGAGGGGGGGGCAAAAATAAAATGTGGACGAAAAAACTCTGTGGGTTCTTGTCAGCTGAGGCAAAGCAGTACAGTAGAGAGAAAAAAAAAACCCTCAGCCAAGCCATCAACTTGAACATTGAACTTCACAGTAGTGGCTGCCTTTCTCAGCCTTTCTTTTGATGTTACCTCCAAAGCAAAAGATCAAAGGCTTGGAGTGTGGTGTGGGGAAGTCCCAAGCTCTTAGCCTGCCAGCCTGTGATATATGCAAAAGTCTGAGCCAAAAAAAAGAGAGAGAGTACGTCTGTGCTGCAAGCAAGAGAGCAAGCTTGCGAGGAATGTGCCTAAATAGTGCATTTAACTGCAGCCTAATGGAATGGACTCATGCATTAGTTCATTACAGATTAGAAAGCTGCAGGAAAAAAATGGATTATATATTTTTTTACAGTCCTCCCAAAATTTGCCCGCTTGCCCATTTTGTTAATGTTGCTTAAGAGGCTGGGGAACATTTTTTTATTCAAACAACATCTCTTCATTTCTTGTTTAAAGTGTCTTCAGCTGGTTTCTGAAGGGACCTACAAAGTATGTTGTAATGTTTATGCAAACACAGAATACACGGAACAAGACAGCCAGACACAGACGGACTTCTGTGTGGATGCTGTAATTTTGCTTGACATGCTCTAAACTGTTTTCAAGAGTTTAACTCTTTTGGAATGACTGGAGCAGTTGAGAAGTGTTGTGGTTGGGACATGCTCAAGACCCACCCCTTACCCTACTCCCCTTAACCCATTCACGTGACCCATTATTATGAAGAGGTCCAGGTAGCTGACAATGCAGCTACACTCTATGGTTTCTTTTGGCCAAAATTAAATACCTTAACAGTGTCAAACAAACCAGAGCACACTAGGACAGAAGGAGCTGACTCTTCAGATCCGTCAAACACTGATTTGGGGAGAAAATTCAGGGGCCATCGATGAGAGCTGGCAGCCCAGTTTCTGTGGCAAAATCCATCTTAACTCCTGTTCTCTACAAGGGGAAGACAATCACTACAGAAGGAAGATCATGAGTGCACTCAGTTGCTTATTGTGAAATGATACAGCCAAGGCCTTCTTCTTCAGGCCAGTTGCCAAGACTACAAAATTCCTTTGCGCTAAATAAACACGAATGCTGCGGAGCAATAAAAACAGTATAAACAACGATTTTTAATTAGAACTATTTATTATAACTAAAACTGTACTTTAAATACAGAGATGTAAGTCCGATTGAGAATGTTATGCATCTCTTCCTCCTTCACTTGCAGCTTTTTCAGAGTTCTTTTCACTCACATGTCCTCAGAGGACTAATCGCTACACACAAGATTTTCATTTAAAGCAATAACTGTTAAGCCTAGATGTTTTGACGGTTATCAGGTAACGCAGGTTGCAGACTGGTCGCTCCATTCATTTTTATTCATGATTCAGAACAACTGTTGTCAGGTTACAGAGTTTTGCAAAGCTGTGCGGCCTCCAACAAGAACAAAAATAGAGGCAGGTACAATGAGACTTCTGTTGGAAATTAAGGAAGAGAGTAAAAAAATATGCATATAATGTCACAGTATCTCATTTCACCACAGCTGCCAGGCTGTCCTGTTTTTTGCTTTCTTTCGTTGTTTTTACAGGAATTAAGTTGTAGCTCAGATAACCGTTAATGGCAAAGGGTTCTTCTTCAAGGGTGCCAAATCATTTGTATAAACTCCATTTAGTGGCCATGGAAAACACAAAAGAAAAAATGCTTACTAAACCACCAAGCCTCCTTTTGAAAGGAACAAAGTTGATTATACATTCCTGTTTCCTGTTTAGTGTTTCCACCACCTATTTCACACAGGGAACATTAGATAATAAGCCCATGACTTGTCTCCGTTTCTGAAGAACTGTGGCCAAGAGCTAGTAAAGTTGAGAGCCAGAGTTTTCTCCATGGCAACAGCCTATTGAAATGGGTCTACCTGCACGCTACAGGCCAACAAGGAGAATTCAGAACAGCAGCACACTAAGAAAAATACTGCCGTCTTTTATGCAAGATAAGGGACAAACTACAAAATGCATTGCAGCCTTATAGGACAAACTAAAAACTAAAGAAACAAATATTTTAAGAATTCTATGAAGAAGTGCTAAAAAAATAAAAAAGTCTCTATTTCAAGAATCTCAAAATGCAAAAAAAAAATGAATTTCAATTAAACCTACTCTGACTGCACAACTTGTTTGGATATGAAAACTGAATTTTTAAACTTAAATGCAGTATCTTCATGAAATGTCTAAAACCATTTATTGATCTATGACTGTGTAGAAGCCCACAAATTTCAAGCTGAGTATTTTTGTTTTGGAAACATGTATGCATTTGAATTGTGCTGGAATTAAAACTGACAACTGATAAATGAGTCATAAAAAACTCAGCGGGCAAGTTTAGAAACATTGAGTATGCATTCTATGTGCAGTTTCTTTGTGTTGGTAAACCATGTTTCAGTTTGCTTAACTCTGTTGGTTAACTGGTGGAAAGAGAAAATCCCGTACTACAGTAAAATATCATTCATACTCAAGAGTGTTCAGCTAATTCCTTTCACTGACTAGTTAAAAAAAGGGGAAAAAATCACAATACTGACATGTAAGTGCAAAGACCGATTAAGGATTTACTTTCAAAAGAGCTTTCATTGATCTTTTTTGATAGACCTGCGATAAATCAAACTAGATTGACTCACAGGAGAATGGAGCCTAATCCTTTAGTCAGATCCAGAAGAACTCAAACCAAACCAGCTGTTAATTTAGGCTTTACAAGATAAAGCATGAGAAATCCAACCTGATGTACCCCTGGGCAAAGGCTTACATCATCTCTGTAAAGCAATCAACTTATTGCCAGTTTGGAGAGCTAATCAGAAAGCGCTGTGAGTCAGAGCTGTTGCAGGTTATGTTCTGGAGACCAGGGAGCCTAAACAGAAAAGGCTGAGGAATGCAAAAAAAAATTAATATGAAGTGAGCACAAAAAATAGTTCCTTGTTTTTTAAGATAATAACACAGGAGAGATGCACTGCACACAGATTGCAAACAGTACACTAAGATTGTCATGTATGCCCCAGTTTATCCAACAGTTTACCTTCAAAAAATGCTTTTGTGGAATCAGAATGCACTGACAGTTGAGTTCAAAGACCAAAAGCGTATTTTGTGTCTTTTAGGTTATTCGTGATTTTCTCTATAGAGACCTCAGGTCCTTATCTTCACATTAATGTTAGGTTCACAAATTAAACGGGCCACAATGAAAGTTCCAGACCAAAAAGCAGTTTTACAGTTTCCATCTAAACGCTCTTTTAAGACTTAACAACTAAGACTAAAACATATCACTGATTATTATTTTAGTGTTATGTGTATATAATACGCCACAGCACAGACAATTTAAGCATAATAAAATATGTTACTGCTGATAATGTGAACCAATTCTAAAAGGTGCCCAATGCTATCCATAGCTATCCTTGATATCTTCATTTTTATAGTACACTGCTAACTCGTGACAAAAGGGCAAGTCTAAAGAACAAAGCAATTAAGTAATCACGGAGTTTACAATGACAGGATGACTGCACAGTAATTGTACACTTTGTGCAAGGTGCTCAATACAGGTCAAAAGCTCAGCGGGTCTCTACACCATGCAAACTGCAAATACATATTGAAGTACAACAGATGACGCCTGTTTTCTATATAAATACATGAAAACATGCAGCTTTCCATAAAACACATGGATGCCCTTATTAGAGCCTCTCACTCCCTTTAATGTTCTGTTTACCATAAGCAACAAGATCAAATTTGAAATCCAATTTTAGGAATTACAGGGCCTTCATATTGGTTTTGTAGAAGGGTGAAAAAAAACAGACTTGTAGGTTCTGGACTTAATCCAAAGGCAACTGATCCTTACAGTCAAAACAAAACTGCACGTGAAATCTGACTTAAAACAGGACTGCCAGTTACAGTGGCTGCTCCCCGGGATCACAATGACTTTCCATATCAAAGATTAGGCTAAATCCATTTTCCCCCACCTTTCTTACCAAATGACTTCAAATTTAGACAAATATGAGCATTGGTTCATTCCTCCGTGTAAGAGAAGTAGAAAAAGAAGCCCTTAAAAATGAAACCAAAGGCCTTTTCTTTTTCACAACAGAAAAACCTTCTGTCACTTCCTTTTTTTTATTTAACAGTGCTGCAGATAAAACTTCCTTTATTGGTCACAGGGTCAAGAGTTTAATTATGAAGACAGAGTGTTGTAGGAGACACTAAACACACACAATTGCTCAACTATTCCAAGCCCTCTTAAATGATTACCAATGTTATTTGCAAAGAAGGATTCTGGGAATTATCTGACATGCAAAAAAAATACACAAAAGAGGATAATCAAAACTGTAAATAAACCCTTACACTTTCATCAAGCCTGTTATCATAATGTGCTGAAAAAAAAGGAAAAAAGCAGAGAAGGCAGTAACTGTCCTTCAGTGCTCCTCAAAACTAGGCTCAATTTCATGCGTGTTATCCAATTACAACTAGTTTTTCATTTACTACATAATCTGCATAGTGGAAGAAGTAAACGAAAATAAGTTTCTTTCTAAAAAGAAAGTTTGGCCCAAGAGTTCACACTTCACCACAATGTCTTCAGGGACTGTCCCAAGGCTTAATCTTGCACACAACTTACTCAAGTACATGAATGCGCTGCCAATGGCCTCTGTAAACAATTAGGGCTTGGTTTCAAAATGTGAGGCCACAGGTCCTAGGCAACAAATCGTAAATCACAATCAACTCAGTCCAGACCTCTCTCCCAAGTCGCTGGAGGAATACACAGCAGAGAGGACACGATACGGAAAAGATCCCTCTGCCTTGAACTGGAACTGTGTATTACCTCAGGCAGAGAAGTGGAAAAAAGAAATAAGGAAATGCACACCCATTATTTTAGCTTGCCTTCCAATCACTGAACCATCTGAATGGTGTCTTGGTAGAGCTGCACACCCTTTTGAAACAGGAGGTAAGGATCTGATTAATTTCACCACCTAAAGTTTGCATTTCCCCTAAGTTAGGCCTGGTTGCTCAACTGTACAGGGATAGTAAAATGAGCACAGGGATCCAAGAGAGCACACTGTTCCCAGGGCTCTCACTACTGAGGAGAAAGGCACCAGCAGCCATGTAAGTGTAATAAATCTATATGCAAAAAAAGGAAAATAAAACCTCTACAGACCATCTGAGCAGAAGCATAATATAAGATCATGAATATTTTCCCTTTGCAAAACGGTAGGTTCTGCATAACTTTGTATAACAAGATTTCTGAGCAAAACGTCATCAGTGCCGAGCAGTGTTGGACTACATCGTTTCTTAAGGCTGTATTACCATGAAACAGAGTGTAGCACCTTGATTAACAGAATTCATGCAGAACTTCAGATTATGCAGAACTGCCAGGAGCTCAATGAGAAAATGCCGCTGAACAGCAGGAAAGACCACATTGATTTTAAACAGATTCAAGTTTACTTTCCTTTAAAGAAAACTACAAAAAAGAATGAGTATTATTATCCATTTTACAATAATACTTACAATTAGAGAACTTACATGGAGGGAAAGCATACAGAACACTTCTGCAGTTATTAACAAAGATTAAAACAAAAGCAAAACAAATTATATAAAAATCACAACTGCTGTAAGTTTATTTATTTAAATGAACATTTCCAAATAATTTTCCCCAATTTGTTTTAAACAAAACAAAATGAGATGCTTGCTAATCTTAAACACAAGACAGTAGAAGACAGTCCTGTGGATTAAAAGCCCACTGTGGATACAATAATAATCATGGCAGCAGAGAAAGGCATTTGTAGAAAGGCTGTGGAATTCCACTGGCTTAACTAGCAAGGCTAGCAGTTGTTCTTCAGAGAAAGGGGGATGGGATTATAGCCGATCCCTTGTTGTCAGATACAAGCTGAGGACTGGGTCCTTATGTTAACAGGATCTGGTAGCAAAACATCCCAAGAGGAATACCAGCTCAAGTGGTGGCACATTTTAAGTACAAAACAAATGATTTGACAGTAACAGACAGTAAAAGAAAGTGAAGCCTCCATGACCTGTATGTTCCGTAAACAGGCAAACAGGCTCTTTGAAAAAGCAAATCTTGAGGCAATCCAACCTGTAGGGTCTACCATGACATCATGTTGTCAATGTCATTTTCTCTTCAATCACTCTACTTTCTCAATCTCTTAAAACAAACAATGTAAATGTGGCCAATATGAAATGTGCGTACTTGCTAATTTCAACTACACAGATCATTTGTAAAAGCCTGTTGTTCTTCACATAACACAAGAGCAGCCTATCTGAAATAACAGAACCTGACATTTCAGTGCTGATCCCTTCTTGCTCTTGTGCACACCATGGGACAAACTGCTGTATATCAATGTTTCTCAACCTTTTTTGTACCAAGTTCTGGAACAACCGGAATGATAAGGCTAAAAACCTTTCCACAGGAAGAATACATTAAGTAATGGTAATGGTGGTTCACTGGCCACCATTGGTCCAGGAAATGGTGCCTTATCAATGGACCAGGGGTTGAGAAACTTGGCTGTACGTACCCACCTAGGAATTCTACTCTTTTTCAGAGGACTGAAAATTACAACACAAGCAACGTGTTATTGATATTCAAGGTAAGCTTCAAGACTATCAAACGTGCGTGGGGGAGATGCTTGTTCAGTGTAATTGAAAACTGGCTCACGAAAAAGGAAACAACAGCTATCAGCTATCAAATGCTATAAAATGACACTTGATACTTAATTGGGCAAACGATATGGTATGTTCACATAACTACACGTTATTTCTGAAAGAGATATGCACGTTAGACAAATGCAATGAAGGAAAGTGTACTTAAGACTACAGATCCCAATTCTGTTTTATGGCTGGCAAACCCTACCCAGTGGCTTTGCTTTTCTTAACCTATCAGCTGGTAACTCCAGTGAGGTATACTGCTCAGCTCTTTGCATAGAAAACCACAAACCAAATTCTCAACCAGAGTACAGTTAATACAAACTGTGCCGCTCAGATTAAAAAAAAAACAACCTCTCACTTCATCTGTTGTTGATAGTAAACCCATCTCTTAGAAATCAAAACCCTACACACTTCGAATCTGTGGTTTTCAGCTGTAAACCGACTCCCCTTGCTGTTGCTTCTTCTACACTAACCACTGATTTGCATACTGCTCTTGCGTAACACTAAAACAGTTTAAAAGCTTACTTCATACTGCAATCTGTCACAGTGCCAGAGTATTTGTGCAGCTCTCAGCCTGCTGCAGCAGTGTTCTGCACCTTTACAGATGCTCATGAGAAAACGGCCCCTGCTTTTGTTCTCCTACAGTAAGAACAAGGTAGATATTTGTGCATGATAATGTAAACAAAGCAGTTTGTAAATATAAAAAAATATATAACAGGCCAAAGAAACAAACTAGGGTTAACCAAACACTAACATGGGCAATTTCTTCATGCCAAAACACATGTGCAATAAAAGTATGAGCTAAATCCAACTTTCTTGTCTACAGCTGACTTTCATTTCTCATGATTTGACCAGCCAACAATGAGAAGACCCTCACCTTCTTTAAAATAAACTATCAGACCAAAAAGTCCTAACAGCTTCTCACTCACAAATATAGTCAATGTGAAAATGAAGATGTATATCTTTTTTGTTTTCAATGGGGAAACTCTACCTGGCAGCCTCAAGAAGACATAATTGTAATTGCAAAACGCAGGAATTCAAGGTGTCAGTTTACATGAAGTATCAGTGCCACACTAGGTCAATAATATTGGGCAAACAGGCACAGAGACAACTCTGAACGAAAACCAGCAAACAATTCACACAGCACTACAGTACTTTGCATTCAACATGTCAGCAAACTTATAATAAAGTGGAGGCAAAGAGGCATGTCTCAATTTATTCAAGCTAACAATAGTAGTTAAAGACAATAGAGACACTCTTTCTGCCTCATGGACTTTTCATTGGCTCATTTGCACAGCACATCCTCCAGCACTGCAGTTAGTGCATCTTTTTGTCATTTCAGACCAGCCGATCCATTTATATTATCCGCTGAAATGGCGGGGGGGGGGGGGGGGGGGAACTCTGCTGCTGTCCCAAGGATACAGCTTAAGACTGCCACAGTGCATCTCTTCCAGACCGTCCCCCTCTCTGACTAATGCTCTCCGACACTCGTACATCACCCACAAATTGGCCAAATGAATTAACCACGGCTCTGCTTAACATTACGAGATTTAAATGGATTTTCTCTCTCCAGGTCTGCCCAATAATTGCATTTATCCATCTTGTTGAAGTACAGTTTACACTTGCTAACATCATGCCAATTCGAGCTACATTTTCTGCTCCAGTGGCGGGAGCGCAGGAGATTTGTCATCGGATCATAACAGGTAATTCAAACAACAATTAGTTCGATGACTGCCCGTATGTCAACGTCTGCTCCCAGTCAGCACAGCTCAGACCCTCTGCTCCCTGCTCGCTAAGATGAATTGTGCTCACAATTCTTCAATTTCAATCATCAACAATACTGACTGAAACAGCTGACAGTCCAAAGCCAGCAGCCCCATTATGTACGCCACCTCTGTGTGTCTGCAATTGTGGCTGTTTGTACAAGGGAAAAACAGGCTAAAACCAAGGCTTTTGAATATGCAGGCCCGCACAAAGAGGGCCAACTCTTAAAACTTTATCTAAAAGCCACCAAGTGAAAAAAAACAGGTATGTAAAGACACACAAACACCCAGGTCCTTTATATAACTGCCAAGGGATCTTTTTCCCCTTACTTCTATGTGTTTGAACAGTAATGCATTAGGCACACAAAGGCTAAAGGAACAATTCAGCTATGTAAACAAAAAGTAACTTCCTCCTTTTCATACCAACTCTGGAGCTGTACACAATTCAAACAGTAAGGCATTCCTCAATCTGGTTATAATAAACATTTGTGCACTCCAGCAGGGTTAAATGTAGGCCCTGCAAGTGCTATAATGATTGTGATTTTAAGACGAACGGGATTTATTTAGCCAGGAAACACTCCTCACTGATCTGTAGGTTGGGGGTGGGTGGGAGGGCACTGTGAGATCTGATTTCTTACAGTCTCTCAAATGCTTTAGGTAGAAAATTAATTTGCCATATAATTGTACACATGTAAAACATAAAAAAACAGAAACTAATGATGTTCACAGAAAACAAATACATTGAGTATTGGAAGTCACAGCAACATACACCACCACATATGTTTAAAAGGATCAAGTAAAAAACATAATCAATGCTCTAGGTTCAGGGTCATCACATATTGTAACCTCAGTAAACTAAATTTAACCACAAAAATTAAGAACTTTATTTCTCCAAGTTGAGCAAACATTGCCCATGTTGCTGTTTCCAAACTACAGTCATTTCCATTTGAATCTAAACCCCTGCTAGTGTTTGAAAATGCAACACCAACTGAAAACTGGTCAAGAAATGCAGAATATTCAGTCAAATCAGTAGTAACAAGTTTAGAGGAAGTGCCATTCAAAATAACATCTTGGCCTTATCATAAGACCGAACTATGAGGTATAACAAGGACTGCCATCTTAAGATTAGATCTGACCACACTATTAAACGTTAACCAAACAGAGACGTACATTATGACTATACATAAAAATAAAACAATAAAAGTTAATTTTACACAGATATTAAAGTGGGATATTAATAAAGTATGTATGTTAAAATATATCTATTGTATGACCCCAGAGATCATACACAGGAGCTATGAAGGAGTGTAAGAATATAGTGAAAGAATTGTATTTAATGTAAAAAGGTCTCAGACTAAGAATTAATGCCAATTTATGTCTATGTCAGTAAAAGTTAATTTTGTGTTTTTTAATTTTAATTAAAAGAAAACAAAAGGAAACAAACCCTAAAACCAAAACGCACCATCCTTTCATACGTTTTATTTCCAAGAGTTTATTTAAAAAACCTCACGGTGCACTCAACGTGCAGTGTCAGACTGAAAGGCTTGCATTTCATTAGCCATCATAGTTTTAATGCACATTAATCTTCGCAACATTTTGCTCTAAATCCTACAATAATCTCACGATTAGTAAATTAATCTATTTGTGCTTTGGCAAAGCAAGATCCTTCACCTTTTGTGTGGATAAGAATGTAGCACCTTGACAGGCAAACAGACAATCATCTCATAATCATCCATCTGTCCTTGGATTTAATCACAGAACAATTAATACTTTTAATTAGAGGATTAACAATATATAGAGAACTCAATTGCACCTGGCAGCTTTTTATGACTTTACATTATAAAGCCATTTAAAACCCCCTTTTCAATTAATTTTCCTTGGAACTAAATGATTTTCCATACATGAACATATACAGTATGTTAAAAATACATATCTAACCTAAACTGAATGTAAAAGCTATTAGGAATGTAAGTGCCATTTACAGAAAGTAATAAATAAGTATCAGTCTATAAAATATTTCCTTAGTGATTTAAACGTTTTTCATTTTTTTTATATTATAAATGGTGCCATAGGGTTTCAAGGCTTGTTAGGTTGGTGGCCTTTTCAGTATAGAAAAGCACCTTCAGTTTTTTTTCTAAGCAAAAAGACTATTTACTAGACTGTACTATCTAGTTCTGTGCTCCTGAGTAAAAACCTAACATTAAAATATGACAACAGATTACACAAAGATATACAGAAACCTTTTTTCAGTCTCAAATGACACATTTTACAGTAGATTTATGATATACTGTTAATCTCAAATGCTTTTTAAATAAATGACAAATCACAGTAAATTCTGATTATTGTTTTTTACAATTGCACAGAACTGAATTTGAACTATGAATTTAGTTGCTCAGGTGCAGGGCCTTGTTGAGCCACAGGTGCTTCTTGATGCATTTGAAATTCAAGAGAAACTACCAGGTCTATCTCTAGGAAATCAGACGCAATAACAGTGGACAAAGGAAAAGAAAAAAAGAGAAAGATGTCCCCTATCTTCTCACCCCTCATACTTCTTTTGGAACCCTCTACCCTGCCATGCTTGTCTCAAAATGGTGACAGAAGTGTTGCTCCCTTTATACACAGTACGTTGGATGTCCTGACCTAGAACACCAGCCTCGATTACTTAAGAAGTTAAAAAAAGTCAACATGAACAGAATGTCACTGTTCTGTCACCTTTTTCTATTTTCTCCCAGAACTTATGCTGACAGGTAGTGGGAGTAAAGAAAATTAAATGGGGAGGAGGGGTATAAAATATCCAGCTGTACGCAATAAGCAGAGGGAAAGAGCAAGATTTAAAATCAAGAGGAAAAGAAACCACACACATGGCTTGTCTATCAAGCTCTGCAATAAATTTGCCACCCCCCTTTCGGCCAATGAAAAAAAAAGATAAATCTGAACCCTGAAGGCCCTATTCTTTGGACATCTAACCAGGAACTGAGACCCGCTCTCATTACCGTGACATTAACAGCAATTATGCGCCCCATTCAAACACCTATTGTGTCCTGGACGGGCTTCTTTGCGAGCTTGAAATGTTTGGCCTGAGAACTGTTCTCCCCTGAAAGCAGCTCCTGGCTCCACAGTCCATACGCAACACTAACAAGTCCCTTTTTTTCTGTCCCAGCTAGTTTCATTCTCTTCCCCTACCAACTGAAAGCCCCTTGAATGCTTGAAAAAAAAAATGGAAGCATGTCAAGGATTTAGTAAAATCTACAATTGTAGAATTCTTAGTGTCAAACTGTAATTCATTTTTTTAAGAGCTGTAAAAGCGTTTTCTTTCTTTAAACATTAAAATACTAGATACGGTGCCTCTCCATTTTCCTTGATTCTCAAAAGCTTTTTTTGCATTCTACATGTTCTGCTGACAAAAAATACCAACACACTGAGCCGCAAACCCTCTCTCCCCTGCTACTAGGCCTCTCTGCCCTCTCTCTCAATCCAGGTGTCCATTCATCACTTTATTCAAGTTTCTCCTGAAGAAACAAGCACTTGCCTTTGTCCAAGTACTTTTGTACTATGCATTTAAAAATCCCAAAGGTCTTTCTAGTCAGTAAGCAAGGTATAAATTAAATAAATTCAGGTTTACAGCATTGCTCAGTTGTTGTATTCTTTTGGTTTTCCTTAATTTATTTGTGACTTGTCTCAGTGGCACTGCTGGGTTTTTTATAGTTCAAATCTAACATGTAAAAGCTGAATAAGGCAAAAGCTTTCTTCCCAAAAGAAAAATTATTGCTTGAGCTACAGACAATAATTCTATTAAACATACCGATGTTGAATGTTTTAACACAAAAATGAAAAATCAAAACTTCCAACCTATAGTTTTTTTTAGTTAAACACGTTTCAAATAACAGTCTCAATAAATTCTATATATAACCCTCAAAAATGAAGTTTTGTTTTCCCCAAAAAATAATCATGCCTTTGAAAGAACATGTCCTGTAGCTTTATACAAGTGACATTCATTTTCTGTGCTAATATGTAATGTTAACTGTTAATATCTCACAACATAACACAAATGGAAACAATAATTCAACCACCTACTAAGTTGCATTTTAGTTCAGATTCATACAAAAAGAAATTTTAATAATATAAATAGCAGTAATAAAAAATAGATTACACAGTGCACATTACAGAATTACCATTGTGCTAATTGTGCACATAAATGAATCCTTTCAAGTTCATCACACAATCTCCAATGTACAATAACCTTAGAGTCTATGAAAAGCTCATCTCAGGGTTCCGCACAGTTAGCCTACAAAAGAATTCTGCTACTACTGACAAGGAGCTGAGTCCATCAGCTGAAAAACCTTGACATCTTCACTAAGATATGTAAGTTGCCACAGCAAGGGTATAGTGCATAACACAGACCTATTAATTTCTTAAAACCTGAAAGTAATTTCTTCCAACAATCCAGGAATTATACAGCATTATTCATATGGGGGGGGGTGGAAACACTAACAAAGGCAATCAATGACCAAATATAATTCTTAAAAATATCATAGGAATATCAGACTGCTGCTGACTTTTTTAAAAAAATAACTCTCCTAAAAATAAATTAAAAAAACGTATCTTGGAATTTTTCCACCTGGAGTCTTGGGGTATGCATTTTATTCC
Source organism: Lepisosteus oculatus (assembly GCF_040954835.1). Classification (NCBI taxonomy): domain Eukaryota; kingdom Metazoa; phylum Chordata; class Actinopteri; order Semionotiformes; family Lepisosteidae; genus Lepisosteus; species Lepisosteus oculatus. The sequence goes on from NC_090699.1 coordinate 38,882,341, forward strand.
CCACGCATACAGTGAATAATTTAATTTCCATGTTCCAGTTTTGAGGAACCGTGTGGGCCTATGGACTATATTTAACAGATGACAAAAGTTGCATTCCAGATGTACAGAGCAATCTTTGTGTTTAAAGCTTTATGGAAATGCATTAGACTGGGGCCCGGTGCACAGCTGCAAAGCTAATGCTAGTTTCAAGAAGCAAAACCAGGTTGCAGTGGCCTACTGATAGTCAAACAGAGTCTGGAAACACAAAAGACTAAGGAAAATTGAGTGCTCAAGACACACCGAACACACTTTCAACTCCCTGACATATCGATTCTTTGTTCATTTTATCCTCACTTCCTCCATAACATATAGGCTAGCCTTTAAACAAATTAAGATTTGCATTTTGCTGTGCTTTGTTTTTTTTTTTAATCCACTTCAATTTAAGGTTAAAGGATGGTGAAAAACAGAAGAGATTATTGTATTTTTCTTTTAAAAAAAAGTTAGCACATATGTCGTGCCGATATTGTTACGAGCGCCTTGTTGAAAGAAACTGTAAGATCTCACACCCAATATGATGACTCGCAGCAAAAAAAAAAGAAAGGGGCATCACACCAAAGAAATTTTTAGAAGCTACCTGCTGACTAAATAAAACCCTCTTTTTCAACATGAAACACTTAAGAATAGACAATCATTTCTATGACACTACTTGTAAACAATAAAGACTAAACAAAACTGAAATACAATTTAAAAAATGAGTATCAAAATTCATTAGTACACCCACCCAACATAACAAAAGAAGGATACAGAACTTATTTGCAGAGGAAAATTATGTTTAGGTTGAAGAAAACTGAATAAATCAGTTGTAACCACAAACAGCTTGAGTTCTGGTACATACTTTCAAGTTTCAATAACAAATAGGGATTATCTAATTGCTGAAATAAAACCACTGCATTTTTATACAACAAAAACGTTTAAAAAATACACAACAAAACAAAGCAAGATGTTGGCTATGTAAAATCAGAATGATCAACTTTCCTTTGCATCCAAATAATGCAGTCTGCCAACATCATCAACACAAGAAAATTAAGCCCAGCTAGCAAAGATCCAGTAATCTCAGTAAATATTTACAGCGTGAATCTTTTCCATTCATTCACCAACACTTACAAAACCTTACTGTACTCTACATCTGCAATTCATTGACTTTACAATTTACCACATGTTGAGATGGGAGAGGACTCGGCTCCATTTGAATCACTACACAAATATGCAAGTGATTTATTGTTTTAAAAACTGTAGGACGATTTAGTGCAACTCCACTTTTCCTGAACATTACTCCTATTGGCAGACCATGAACAATTACAGTTTGGACTAATTAAGCTCTGAAAATGTGCTGTGCCCCACTAATGCCTACCAGGCCTCAAATTTATTTTAATGGTGCCAAACTTTAGTGAGGAACTTAACTCCTTCAAATCCAGACCAGACCTTTTAGTTAGTGTTTATTAAGATGAAAAATATAATAAAACAGGGATTTTTCCCCAATATGTGTCAAATGTGAAGAGCATAACAACACAAAAAGGTGGCCTAAAAGCAACTGGAGGATTTAAACCATGTTTCATAAACAAAAGTAATCTGCAAAACAAAAGGTTGCCTACATTCTAAATAAGCTTGGCATGTATTTTGTAGCAACTTAAACAAAACAAGACTCACTACCATTAAACCCCTGCGGATAGCAATTAGGGACCATTAACATGCAAAGCCAATTTGATAAGGTATGGGCCTTTCCTAAATCCTTATTACACCATCGTATTCACCTCTGAGGCACTACAGTTTAAAGCTGCACCAAAAAACACACATAATCCAGACGACAATTCACATTCCATTGTTATGCTTATCCCGGTAAATTAAAAAAAGATATCTACAAACAAGCAAGAACACGGTTTGACGCTTCTAGTCCAAATCTGGCAGAAACGTTATAGCCTTCTCAGCTAAATGGAATTTATTTCTGCTTGGAAAAAAAAAAATTACCTTCATAAAAAAGCAGAACATTTATTTCATTAATCACTCAGTTCCTTCACCGGGCAGATTTTTATTTCAGAGACGAGTAACTGCCACAACATAAGACAAACAAAACAAGTAAAAAACTGGGATGCTAAAAGACAATTGTCAGTAATGAACAAATAAGAGAACAACAGAATGACCAACAAAAATACATTAACAGTCTGGGGTTTGGATATCAGTTAAAATATTTATAGACAGTGGTTTCCTTTTGTTTAATTTCTAACTGCTTATAATTATATAGGGAAACCTGACCCTTTGCCAGAGTCTCCAGACCCTGGATATTATAATGTTAGAGTGGCGTCAAATATCTTAACATTCTTAAATCTTCCAGGCTGTAAATAAACCCTGTGGATTTACAACACTGCATGGCCTGCCAGCAGACGTCTATGGCACATTTCTTTCAGTAGACCTGTTGAGGTGTGATTTTTGCCTGAAGCAGCCCAGTTAACCCTTTACCTTTGGATTGCAGTATAATCTAGCCATTAGACCTGCTCTGCATTTCAGAAAATGTGGACACATAGATAAACAGAGAGATGAGACTTATGAAATGGAACCCGCTAAAGTAAAATAGCATGTCTTTATCTAGAAAAGAAAAACACTGATCGACAGGAATTTCTGTTAATTTGTTTAAACGATGCTAAATTCTGAAACACTTCAGACATAGGTAGTTGGAAAAACAAACTATCAGTTGTTATAGCCACGGAGGTCAGACAAATTAGACAGCCCACCCTTCTCTAACCCCTGCCCCCGAGGAAAAAAAAAAGTGCAATATAGTCACTATACAGCAGGAAGCATGTTAAATCCAGCCTCCCCTTCACAAAGAACAGCCAGACAATATCCAACTAAAATACAGCCCCATGGACAGCTGGAAAAATCTCCTTCGAGTTTTAGTCACAGTATAGAAATGCGCATTATCACAAAAATCTGCAGCTGTCAGAGCCAAAACCACTGTCATTAATATTACTTTTGCAGCTAGTGATGAGACACAGAGCTAAATAAACCATTTTTTTAACCTGTCTTTTTAGAAACTACCATTAGCCCTCAGCTAAGCAAACAAGAGAAATATCATACCAACACTGTAATTATCAATCTGAAATAAGGCATAAGACACCCAAGGCAAATGCATGGCAAACAAATGCTGCTTCCCAAGTACCGTACAAAGCAAGGCTCTGACTATTCATTACGCTGTCTAAGCAAGATGGTAAACCCACCAAACCAAGGGGAAAAAATAAGGTTGGATGCAGTTTAAATAAAATTTAAAGTTCATCACACCAGCATTCACGTATATTTAGCAGGACATAATCATGTCTTATAATTTTGTTTTTTTAATATAATCTTGTGCACACATTTTAAATGATCATACGAGCCATTTCATAATGTCCTAATGTTTGTTGCAAGATAATCACCTTCTTAATTATTTATGCTTAACTATGTAACCCATTTATGTATACAACACAGATAGGTGTTCAAAGCTTTAATGGTATTACACAAAGCCACTCTAAAGGTAGTGAACTTGGCAGAGAATCTACACACCATTATCTATTGTACTCAGCCTAGTAAAAAGGGATGCCGGGCTGATGAGGTCCACAGCTCCACAATCTTTCAGCTTTAATTTCCAGTCATTAGAAAATGATTGAAAGCCACATGGATTTGAATCCACATTTAAATAACTGACTATACCCCCTTGTAAATAAAGCCCAGAATAACCAGTTCAAATGGATTCATTCATTACTGAATGACCCCCCCCCCCCAATACAAGTGCAAAAAAAGTCTACCTTGGATGACAAAAGGACTGAAGAGACCAAAAAAAAGGTATCTGCTAGTGAAAATTTAAAATGCGTGCTAGGCAGAACCAGTGAAGTTCAGCATTCTTTTTAACAAAACCCAAAGAACACCTGTGCTTTTAAAGAATGGTGTGATTTTACCAATTTCCTTTTCAGATGTAATGGCCTGTATAACGATCACTAACACTACAATATAGGGCAAGATTCTGGAATGTGTCAAATGCCCTGTTATCACAACATTTCACAAGGGTGAACAATCACTTTTTATACATTCCTTCATTTCTGTCCTCCACTGCAGGTGTTTTGGAGTTTTATCATAAAGATTCCAGTGCTGCAGTTATTCACTTGTATTTGAAATGATTTATACCATTATATATAAAACTATACTAACTTGATTAACACAGGTCTATATTCAATACTGTTAATATGCACATTATTGTCCAACTTAACGGACACCAGCAAACAAGAAAATGGCTAAGGAAGAATTCAGCATACATGACAACAAGTCAAAATACTGACTCAATCTGAAAGCCTGTTATACTTAAGTATATTTTATAAGTTAAAATTCTTGCAAATAAAAATGCCAGTTCGAAAATATATAAATGAATGTTTCTTTTTTTTACATAACTCTGATGTTACCATCTCGATTCTGCTTTTTTGCATGTTAAAATTGGTTAAGGCCTAAGTGTTGGTGAAATATCACAATATGCAACCATTGTGCCTATGTTAATTTGTTTCTGTATTATGCTGCAAAATCACATGTCTAAAATCTGTCTACTATTTTTAGTTTTAAGGGGGAAGTAAAGGAGTAGAAACAGTAAACAAACCACAAACAAAATAACACCCCCTATTAAACGGGATATAACTAATGTTAATAGGCAACCCCTGCTTGCTGTAGATAATATACACCTTTAAAGATAATTCTAAAAGCATCTGAAATGGAAATGTATTCAAAATATGAAGCAATAAAATGCAGATTACATTTATTTTAATGTACTTTGAAAATAAAGTGCATTCATCTGCATTGAAAATGAAGAAAAATGTAACTTTGCTGAAGAGGATAGCGCTGTTATATTTTCCTGTGTATTTGCTGCTATACCTACCCTATAATACGATATGACAGTTTCTAAAGCAGGGAGTTGTAATTAGAAACAAATATAAAAACCACTGGGTTTAGAAAATTGCCCCAATTGCATTTATATTGTCCCAGTGGGACTGCTATTGTGCTGTGGGATAACGAGTAAATATGCATAATTACAACTACTGCTTAAAATACATAAGCAAAGTTGATAGATGCTATTAACTAAATACTGTATGAATACCTTAATTAAGCATCATCTTTTTTAAATAGCTTATGATTTTAAAGAGGTGCCGTTATTATGGTAATGTTTCCTAAACAGCAGTATTTACAGTACTTAAACATACACTAGGAAGGTAATAATGGCTTATATTTTAAAATATATGAATAACAAAGCCACATTATAAACGCCACCATATGACAACAAGTGGTAATATTTATCTAGGCAGATAAAATAAACATACAAACATCATTCCTATGCTATGACAATTTAAAGCCAAAATCAAAGCAAATACGTCTATGAGGGCAACAGTTTTTTTGTTTTTAATTTTTCATTATAAAAAAGCGACAGGTTATTTGCAAAAATGCATATCAAAATACAGACGGTCTTAAAGTTAAAAACTGCACTTTTAACATCAGCGTAGCGCAAATACGTATTTTTTTGTATCATTTCGTCAAAAACTTGCTTCTGTACATTCAGCGAAATACGAGTATTATTGTCATTAACAGGAGCTCAAAATAAAGTTCCCAATTAGATCAATGATTAGGTCGTTAGTATTTGTATTAAGGTGAAAATCTTACGATACTGCAAACAAATTTCCGCTTCAGTAATAATTAACTTTCGCGTTAATTGTGTGCGGTAAAGAAACTAAGCTAAACACGTCGTCTTGGACTTCTTTGGGAAACGTGGAGTAAACTACATTACACAAATAATAAGGAAACATTTTAAATATATATTTAAAAACAATACCCCTTCCAAAAAAGTTATTTTCAAAAGCAACGCTGACCTAAAAATAAGTGAAATACTAAAAAAAAACAATGCGCTCCTGTAAATTAGCAAACCAATGTATTTCAACGTTGTTTTTGCAACATACAAAAAGTGTTCAGTGAAACGCAAGAAACATGCTCTGTAACAACAACGACTGAATTTGTAATGATAAAAACACTTCATTTTAAAAACATTTGGTTTGGTAAGCAAAACGTTTTCGGATTCGTCTACTACGTTCTTCAAGGTGTTTCAAATGCATATATGTGTATATACTTACACGTGTGTAAATACATTAAAACTCGAACTTCATGTCAATTTACATTTAAATTTTGCAACTGATTTGCATTACAGGCATAGTAAAATAAACATTCAGAACACAACAAAAGACAAATGAAAAGCAAACTAAACAGTTGCTTTGATAATCACCAGATGCAAATGTTAATGTTAACACATAATGGTTATGGTAGGTAAATACATGCCATTGCACAGAACTTGAAAAAAGTTGCGAAACTTTTTTTTCAGTATTAACACACCTATGCATGCATAATTAGCCAGCTGGCTTTTTGTGTGACTTTCGGAAAAAAGGGATAATTATTTTTTTAAAAAAAAAACTTACTGTTCGTGCAGTTGGTGAAAGCGATCCATTTGGAAGATACGGACTCGTAAGATCGGGGATCATTATAAATGGATAACCCGGGTATGGTGGGCTCTTAAACAAACCTCCATCTTGCCTTTTCGCAGCTAACATGGCGGGGGAGAAGAAGAAAACTTTTGTGAGTGCCTTGAAAACTTTTTTAAGCATCCGAGAATCCATTAAAAAACACGCGGCACGCTTACATGGTGCTTTAGTGTGAAAGTCTGTGTGTGAGTTAAAAAAGTAGAAACTCACCCTCCTCTAGACTTTCTCTTGATTTGTCTCTGAAAGTTTCTGATCTAGGCGGAGGCCGTCTTTCCGCCTTGAAATACAATGAAACAGAAGAATTGCATTAAAAATAAAAAAGAAAAAGTTAGATTATTTTTGGGAACAACGTGGTTGCAAAGTAAACTATACAGAAACGGAGAATGCAATGGAAAGTACACGAGAAACGATCCCCGTTGCTTGCTACTTACCTCTGAATCTGACGAGCTGTTTTGATTAGTTTCTGATTCGTTTACAAGAGAAGATTTGACATCTGCTAAATCCCTTTCTGCTGAAGAGTTGTCCGAAATTTTTTCCTCCTGTTCCCCTTCGTCTTTGAAGGAGATCATTTCATCGTTCGCCCCCAGGTCGTCCCCTCCACCGCCGTTAAGCTGCGGCATTTTCCCGAGCAATTTTGGGGGCAAAAAACAAAGTTTTTTAAACCCTTGATCTCTGTGCTTCCGAATCCGAGCTAAACTTTAGGGTCTGTATTAGCGTTTTCCAAGGACTGGCGGTTTGTACAAACTAAAAAGAGGGGAATCTTGGCAGAAAAAGAAGCCGGAGATGGAGCTGAGCCGCTCGGATTGAGTGAGTTGAAGTTGGTCGGAGTGGTTTTCAGTTCAAAGGCGGCGCTGATTGACAGATAGAGAGGGATGGAAATAGAGAGAGTCTGGATTCGGGATTATTGACAGGGAGAAACACACAAGAAACTAATGAGATTCAAACAGGGAGGGACTTGAAGTGACGTTTTCATAAATAGAGAAGGGCAGGAAAGTATTAAAAAAACGGCTTGAGAAAGCTGGCGGACGACTGTGCAGTTTTGAAAAGCAAGTGAGGAAAAGACAGTTTTGAGAAAAGCGTGAGAGCTAAAGCAAGTCACTTCTGTTTGCTTTGTGCAAGCATCGCAGAATAAGCGGAAGGTAGTTAGAAAAAACGAGTAAAATCATTTGGGCGGTATTGGTTAGTCAAAACCCGAGTTCCTAAAATGCCCCTTTTTTCGTTTTTTTCCAGTCTGGAGTTCTATTCTAGTTCTGCAATTTGGAGGGAATATATCATGTTAGTTGTAAAACGGTGGTATGTACAAATAATTAGAATTCTTCACAAAATAACCTTATTTCAGGCTGGCTTTGTTTAAAATGTACTCAAAGCATTTCCCTTTTATCAATTGTTTTAATTTGTATTATTTATATTTTGAAGGAAGCTGTGTACACTGTATACATTAACATTCTATTATTTAAACAGAATAACTTAAAACCATTCGTTAACAATAGGTACCCAACTCGGTGATCTGTACTTTCTAGCTGTGAATAGACCCATTAAGAAAAGGAAAAGGGACGTCATGCATTGTCAATACACTCTGTCATTAACGAAACGAAAGAGAGGCATTCATTTTTTGGACATTTGCAAAATGTTTTTATGTAAATGTAACTTTTGTTAATCAAAAAGATGACTCCTAGATCTGGACAAGAATACGCGTCTACTGTGCATGCTGAATTTAAAACGTAAATACCCTTCAATCGCACAAGAACTACACCTTTATTTTTATTACCTTTTATACGGGCCTATATAAAATTGCAAAATGCCGTAAAATGATTTAATATAGCATATCGCAATTTGTCGTTTCATTTTCTGTATTCGTGAGCGCGAAATAGAAAGTTTGCATACTGGTATTTTTCAACAGAATCGCCAAAAATAAAAGGGCGCGTTAGAAAGAAAGTGTGGGAAAAAGCCGAGAGGGATTCGAAGATCATCACTGATCACTGAGGTCTTTTGAATACAATGCAGTACGGGCGCAACGCGAAGGGCTAATCAGACTCGACAGGTCTTGGGACTAACCTGTATATATCATTAATAAATGAACAGGGGACTGGATTGTGTAAGAATCATTTGTGATGGGTTTCCAAAGATCTGCTTAAGAAATGCCACTATTAGAAATCATCAGTGTGTTAAGCTCCTTATATTACTAATTGAAACCCGTTTGTGAAACCCCTCCATCTATTAAATGTATTCTTAGAAATTATTATAGAATTATTTCTGCCGTAATAATACAGACCATATGTAATTCATTAGGATTCAAATAAAATATGCCTTTAAAAATATCACTAATGAGGGGAGGTAAATGCAGCATGTATTTCTGTGTTCTCTGTGTGCAAGAGTCAGCGCCAAGACTTTTCTGTGTTGTCAGCAAGATCACTGGAGAAAACCTGGAAAAAGACCTTTTTTGCCACTTGGCACAATGGACAGAGAAAGGAGGAAATGGCTAACAGAACTAATCTCATGGCAAGTGTAAGCTTCGCTGCATTAGGTATGCCATAAAGAGGAGTCTTGTTGCACTGTGAGGGGAAGGTGTGGTATGTTGGAGGAGGGATTGGGCGATGTGGAGCAGCAGGAAAATAAATAGGGAAATGGTTTTCAGGGCTGAATCATGATGTCTATAAATCCAGGCAAGTTAAGGCCAAAAAAATGTCTGTAGGAATACATTTTATGTTCTGTCATCTGATTGTTTTCCTTCAAATATCTTTTGAACAAATGTACATTTTAAGAAACAGTTCTTGGTAACACAACTGTACCGTTATGTTTGCTTTGTCTTCGAGTGTGTCCACCCTTGAAGTTTTTAAGCTTTTAAGTTTTCTGCTCAGTAGTACCATCAGTGCTTCCACCACATCTGAAACTTTCCTTGATACTTATGGAACTGGCAAAAACATGAGTCCACTTTCAGGGTTAAGCATAGATTCATGAGTCACCACTGTAAAAAAAAGAAAGATAAATTTGTTTTCAAATACTTAAACTGAGAAATATTCCTCTCTGCTGGTTTATGATATCCCTTGCATCAAGGAAAGCAGGCTTGCATTTCATGAAAAAGAGGCTATTTTTTACAGAATCGAAGGCATAATTTTTTTACGACCCTGGAAAACCAGTTTGTGTGCAAGAAAAAAAATATCTAAATAAGCAGCCTGGAAATAAGCAATTTAAGGTGACTTGCTGACACTTGCTTAGCTTCTCTGCGAATATGATTTTAAAGGTATAGGCACAAAGCATAGCATAAACTATTTCTAGTTCAGCATTTGTCGGGAACTACCTAGACAAACATCATGCTCCAATACGAATGCATGCCATGTTCTGCATCTAACCTAGGCTGCCAAATAAATGCAATTTTTAAGTATGATTTATTTTAATGAAATACCTGTGGGGGCAACGTTTACACTAGGCATAGGTTTGATAAACAAAAGGCATGCAGAAAAGCCACCATGTTGATCCCGTAGCTGTCAGCATCCTGACTTTTCATCTTCTCACTAACCTACATTTCAAAATAATTCCGCTATACTGGGCTTTCCACCATTGATTTCTATACTTGTCATCAGGTCTGAAACCTCCCTCACGTGTGTCGAAACTGTTTTACTGTGAACGGCTCTGTGTTCTTTATAGCAGTGTCACAGTTTTGGTGCTCTGTATTATTGTACAGAATGATCAGTAACTGGTTGCTTGGAATGAGGTAGCCTGACCATGCTTTAGAATCGTTAGCCTGCTGGTTCACCTTCAGTACACAATGGTTGTATGTATTGTGATCTCATGATGGTTATTTTTTTCTTTTTAAATTAGGGACAAATAAATCTGGTGTGACAGCACAAATTATCTAGGTAACGTTCTAGATTTTTTGTCTGTATGTATACTTGTTGAAAGGTAAGAAGAGGTGGACAAATGGACATACCCAACGTGTCTGGATCCCATGTTGCTTGGATTCTCCATACCAGAAAGTCTTGTGGACTAATTGGAGTTCTCCCAAAACCTTGGTGTGTTTGGTGACAAGAAAATAAATGTACACCCGTCACCCACTGTATTAAACATTTGAAAAAGTGTCTGTTACTGCTTCTTTTTTTTATTGAGTACACCGGCATCCTACAGTATATCACCAGGTGGAATCTAAAGCCGAACTGTCTTCAGTTGCTCTCTAACCACCTTTCCAAAGTTATGCTTCTGGAATGGATTTTTTCTTCTCAATGAAGAACATCAATAAATGCTGTTTGAACAACATCCCAAATGGGTGAAAAGGAGCACTATTGGTCACTTGGCATTTTGAAAACAGTTGCCAAAGTGTAATGAGCTGTGCAGTCATATATTCTGTTTCTTCCTCTTATTATCCTTTTCAGAGAGGCTGAGACAAAAACCATTCCGATTGGTTGTCTGGGCCTGATTTGGACCTTGTCTTCAGAAGTTAAGTGAACATGTCAGCTGTCTGAAGAACCAAATGCACTGATAGCCGCAATGAGTGTTGACAAGTTAAAATACACAACGTTCGTAACAATGTTAATTCAGCTGGGACAAAATACTAAGCACAAAAGGGAGCACGTATGGTAACATTCACATCGTAAAGGCTGGACTCATGCAGGGCCTGATGCTGATGTTCATGTACAGAGGTAATGTTATAAAACAGGAATTGTATTTGGGATGTGATTGTTTTGATGTGAAAGGGCTCTACATATGTAATGCTCTATATGTTTGTCAATTCTTCAGTTAAAAACTCCTTTTGATTATAGTTTGAATCACATAGTTTGAATAGTTTTTTTTTCCATTCTTATAATTGTGAGCCATGAGTACTTTCATGATCTTTGTGAAATAAATTCAACCATTTACAAATTCAGTACAATTGCTGGAACTGCTTAAAGTGCCATTGTAAAAACACTTTCAAGACAATGCAGAAATCATTCTTTAAATGGTATCGGTATCAAAATGGTACAAAATTAATCGTAAAAAGATGTGGAGAACAACTTTAAAAGATAATCTGAAGTATTTTTTTTCCAAATAAGATCAAGTGTAAATGGTTAATAGTGAAATCCAGTTGTGGTCCAATGCAAATTTAGCCTCACTGAAATATTTCTGTTCTTAATTAGAACATTATGGGGCCTGTTAATGGCTTAGTCTTTTAATTTCATAGCAACAATCTGTGCATTTTAAAGCTCTTTTTTAATAGTTACTACTTCATGATTTGTGCCAAATCCCCTTAGAGTAAGATATAAAATTCTCTTTCCTAACAAGTGGAATTTGGCATTTAACCTTTAGAATTCAGTCAATTGCAAATTTCCCCATTGTGAGGAAAGCTTTACTAAACATTTTAACACTCTATCCAGAAAGCACTTACACCAGTTCAGATGAATTATATCTTATTAATAGTATGCTGGTTAACCAACCATTATTTGCTTGCAATGTTTTTATATTATGTATATGGCAGTAATGGGAAAATTGATTTCAGCTTTATTTCATTATGCATTCTTAGTTTTATGATGTCTATTTACGATTATAAAAAGCAAATTGAAAACCATTTTTTGAAATGAAGTTCATGTTGTCTTGATGCATGTTAGTATTAGTACCACAGTCAACTAGGGAAGTAAGACCTTTTAAGGTCAGAAAATTTAAAGTAACCATAACCTGCTGAATATTTGAGATGGCTGCTGAGAATGACAGAACTGCAAGAGAGGGAGTGTTTAGAAACTTTCACTGTCACATTAACTTTCCAGTAACCTATGACCTAGGATCTTGGGGCGAGTGTGTAAAAGCAAAATTAACTTCATTATTGATTTATTATTTTACAGATATACCAGTGTATTTGTGAATCTCTGGCAGCTGCCTTTGAAGCTGGCAGCTTCCACATATAAACCTGCTGATTAGGTCAGATATCATTATTTACCATAAGTCTGACAAAATAATAGGTCACATTCAAATAGGGCATTAAAACAAGTTTTCCCATTCCATTTCTTTGTTTTTCCAGAGCCTGTTTCTTACCTAAATTTTCCTTCCTTGAGGTGAACCAGCAAGGCTGAATGAAAGCCCATGTTAGAGGAGAAGAGACTGGGAGCTGGTCAACAGAAATGAAACCTACAGCAGTGAGAGACAGATTCAGGTTATAACTGATTTTAAATACACCTTAGCCAGCAGTGTTCCTGAAGCGAATCAGGAGCTCAGTCCTTTGTGAATATCAGAGCAGACGAAACAACCAACTGATCATTACATTCCTCGGCATGAGTAAACATATTTTAAGACATTGTGTTGAAATCTTGCTGAACAATTAAGTGTTTAATACCTTATAAAGGCCTGTTAGTCTGTCCATCTGAAAAATGTTCCATTTAAAAAGCACCAGGGCTTAGGAGTGACTCAACTAGTAAAAGCTCCTTAGTCCATGCATCTGTGGTTGAGGTTTGGGTTATTTCATTGACAGACTGTGCCAGGATTTCCAAAGTAATGGGTCACCACTGACTGAGCACTGCCAGAGATGGTTGTGTTTGAGTCAACTAGAGCCCAGTTTCTTAACCCCTACACTGTGGCCCAGCACCTGGACCAATGCTGACCAAACCCTGCCATAAACTGATGTAACATTGTTGATAAAACTATATTCTCCCTCTGGACCACTTTTTAGTCTAAGTGGTCTTCCAGGAAGGAGGACCTTAGCGAGCTAATCCCAGGTACAAACATGTTGAGAGACACTACACTGGAGGGTTCCTGTGAGCTTGAAGTGCTGTCAGACACTTGAGATTCACATTGTCCCTCCAATCAGTACTACTGTAACTCTGCTCGTGCGCATCGTGAGACCTGCAGTTTGAAAAACAGAAAGAGCAGGTTATGATGTTCATTGAGACAAAGGTGAGTTAATTATCTTCTGACTCCAAATGAGATAGGTACGAAAAGGTATGGAAGTGCTTAATGATTCAAAAGAAACAAATGTCCATAAAGATATCAAACAGATCTATGGAAGCTAATAGTACATAGTACAGGGACATTCTATGAAAACATTTGTTAATGCATCTGCAGATATACCTGAGTTTCCAATTTTGTTTCTTATGGTAGGTGATGACAACCAGAGCAACTTATGACATACTGTCATGAATGTATTTGTAAAACTATGCTAATTGAGCTTTCAGTCCTCTTCTTTAGTGAACATGGCTCTTAAATTCCTTCTAATTAATGGTGTTCATTTTTATCTAATTTTATACTTGATAAAAATCGTTTTCAAAATACAGAGGGTAGCTTTTTAGGAAGTATCATACTGCTGTGCATTTGAGTTGATAGTACATTTCTGGACAAAGCTTGAACAAAAACTATGGACATACAAAAATTATAAGAAAAATCTCTTTAGGTCACTGTATCATGATAGTGGTGCCAACCAGAAGTTTATACAGGAAAGTCTGACTGAAAAGATGAACTTAGGTACCTTAAACATACTTTTTCTCTGAAAAACAAATGATCATTCATGTCGAGACCACACAATGGAATATGTCAGTGTTGTAAAATTTCAACACTGTGCCTTAAAGTAATAAAATAAATAAATAAAACTGTCTTAATCATTGACAGTTCGTTAGTCCTCACAATGAATAGTGATCTGATCTACTCAACAAGCACAGACATAACAGTAAGCAAACGCTCACTCTAAGCGTGCTCTCAACATTTGGTCTACAGTAGGACAGGACAGACCTCTTTAGTGAAAACTAGACCTCTTAACTACAGAAATGTAATTAGTATAGCCTCCTGATTTATCAGGCACCCTGTACCTAAGCTGCAGAATGCTGAGATGTGTGCTGAATATCCAACAAAATATTTTTAATATAGACATGTTGAGGTTCTTGAATTTTCAAGAATGCAAAGGCCTGTACATTTGTCAAAATGGGTAAAACCTAATTTAAACATACCTGTTTCACACAATGTTGTGTGTTTGCTGCTGTATTCGGCTGACCCAACAGCCATCAACAGCTCTCCGAAAGTAGAGTGCTAAACTTGCACTGCAAAAAGAAAAAAACAATTATAGTGCATTTCATCATTGTTTTTAAAAATGTAAATAGCCTACACAGTAATTTCACACTTGGTACTGTAGTTACAGAGTTAGCATCATTTAGTGTAGTAAAGCACATGAAATATAGTAAATGTCTGTTCACAATGTTCGTTTGACATGATCACATTTGTTGCAAACAGAAAGTCCTGGTATTTTTGAAGTCCAGTATAGAAATCACACTCAAGGCATGGTAATACTGTAACAAAGAAAAGTCTATAACCTTTCTTTGTTTTCTTGTGTTTTTCATTGCCTTCCTTATTTTTTGTCAAACACTACTGCATTGTTGTCTGAGCAGTAGTGAATCGCAGGCTCCTTCTTAAAGAAACAAAGACTGAAAACATTTTAGTCCATAAGCTATGAACACTAACAACAGAGAAGGAGGTAACATTGTCAATGAAGTGAAAGTCAGATTTCTAATCGTGTATGTAAGCCTTCATTATGTTTTCTATGTTTCATGAATGTTTTGGGGTTTTGTTAATAATCTTGTGTTCTAATAGTCTCTTTGCCAGGAACCACACTATCTGTTATGCTCTGAAGCATTCATTGTTATTTTCATTATCACACAACAGCCTTGAGAAAAGAACCTGGTGTTTGTTCTTGTTAATGGAATAATATCATGTGAACTGATGACATTTTGTAGGTTTGGATGTTTGTGCAGTTGATTGTCTAAATTAAAACTACATTATGAAAAAAAGATTAAGCAAAATTATCTTTTGGCTGAAAAAGAAATTTAAAAAGACCAAGGATCATTCAATAAACAGCAATAAAAAGAAATGCTGAAGATCATGGAATGATATTTTTTTTCCCAGCTACACATTCTGGTACCAGGATTGCTTTTTCTTCTAGTTTTTTAGGCAGAAATCATTACACTATGTCACATGAGTGTAAAAGACTCTTCAATGGAGCAAAATTAGAAACAACAGTAGCTGATAGGTGAGGGGCTTGTTTAAAACATGGTCCCAGGTGCCATGGCTCTGTTTCCAATATGTTGAAATAGTACCTCATAGGATTTAATCCTGGTATTTCAATTAAGAAATTAATACCTGAAAATCAATTTGCCCTTCATAAAGTCCAATACATTCATAATGGCTTCAAGCAAAAGACAAATCAATTGATTTCCAGGAGCCACAACACTAGCAGTCAAAGAGTCCATTTTTTCTTTGTTTTTAACTTCTCGCTAGAGGTTTTTGGATTCAAAATGAACCAAATAAAATATTGAATTTATTTTCTGAAGTAAAATGCAGCTTTAGTGCCTGTTTTATGTATACCTTATTCATTTCTCTTCTGCAATTGCATAGGAGGTGACAATTTCTTTTTTTCAGAAATGTAACACCCAAATCTATAGTTTTGAAGATGCAATACAATTTAGTATAATGTCTGCTGTTTAACAGTACATTGACTCAATCACTTTGACCATAAATGTGCAGTGTAATCCTTTTTTCAGACTTATTTGTAAGAGTGTACTCATTTTTCAGACTTTTCAGCCTGTTCAAACCTTTGTTTTTGTTTTTCAGTTCAAGTTTCAATGGGAGATTTTGCAATGGGAGAATTTCAGACTAAAAAAAATGATCACAAGGTTAACTTATGAAAAAAAAGAAAAAATGTAAATTTCTAGTAACATACTAGAATCACAAAAAAGCTTGGTGTAGCCTGTCAGAAAAAGAGCAAATGAAAAGAAGCATAACATGGTGTTGTAACTTTAGCAATTTTTGCTTTTTTAAGGTCTACCACATACCAGTTATTCTCAAATATGCTGTCTACCTTTTTTGTTAATTAACAGGCACAGAAATACATTATAAGTTTACAGATCAGATACTGTATATTTTATCAATATTAATAAGGATACACAAACTCTACTGGTAATTAAGAGAGTCCCTGTGCTTTGATTCAGCCCATTACTAACGCCTCTGCATCTTTAGATTAAAAAACCGACCTCTTTTATTTAATAATATTAAATCCCTACATGTATCTTCTAAAAGCTTTAATAAGACAAAGATAAGATTTGCATCCCTATGCAAGTGTCTTTTTCAATTGATTATGAAGCTGCCATTGAAGTGTGAGAAATTGATGTTTTCCTCTGTTCTTAAGGGTGTCTAATAGAGGAGGAGGGAATTGAGGAGGAGATTTGACCACTTTGATCTTCAATCAGTAAAATTCCCATTTCTTCTTTGTCAGACTATATTTGGTAAATAACAGTGACAATCCACGTGCTTAATAAGATGAAAAAAGTGTTTCACTCATTTGTATTTTCCAAACGTTTCAAGGTAGGAAATGCAATGACCGAGATCCAGCCTTGAAAACCTTGTATGACATTTTTTTTTCAAAATGTGCTCCTTTTTTCAGTCCTGCACAACGTGTTCATTCATAATATTTTGGAGTCAATTGAGAACACAAGTCAATGTGTTCTTAACCATAAGAAGAACATAAAAATTGATTTTCTCCAGGTTTATTTTAATTATTACACTTTATTTTTGTATGAGACTGTAAAATAATATGGTTGTAAATGAGAAGGGGCATTTGATCTATCAGTTTATTTAGTTGCTAGTAACTTATTGATCCAAAGGGCTCATCTAGCTATTTCTTGAAAGTTTCCAATGATTCAGCTTCATCAAAAAAGTGCATTCTAATCTCAGTTCTAATTTTGCTTCCTTACTGATAAACAGCTATTGACAATGTGATCCAACAAATTTATAATATGAATAATTTTCAATATGTGTTTCTCTTCAAAATCTGATCTGTTCCTTTAAGATGTTTGTATCTGACAATCCATTTTAATCCAGAATAATTCTTGTCACTCTTCTCTGAACTCTCTAGAGCACTGGTTCTCAAAGTGTGGTCTGTGTACCACTGGTGGGCCGCAAGCGTGCACCAGCTGGTCCTCGGGCTGACCTCTCTTAAAGCAAGTCTAAGCAGCTCCATTCTTCACATGAACTTTTAAGGTAACAAAAGCATTTGCAAAATATGCAAGTTTGTTCCTAAAAATATTAGTTATTTCATAACATTTTATTCAATATTAATTTTAGTACATGAATAGGTGATGATTTTTACAGGGTAAGAAGTGGACATAGGGTGTATTTGTGACTTGGTGTAAGTGATCCAAGGACCATGGAACTTTGAGAACCACTGCTCTAGAGCACCAATATCCTTGGTGCAACCCAGATGTGTGCACTACATTCTAAGAAATGTCTAACTAGTACATAGTAACCCACCATGGATGTAACTACATTTTTCACCATATGTCCTAGAATTAGTTTGGATTTTGAACTACTTTGGAAGAATGGTCCTGAAGAACGATGGTGATGATGAAGAATCAAAGCTGATGTACTTTAGCCCCTTTAATATATTGTACTACCTGCATGTAGTATTTTGCACTTGTCTACTTTACCTGTAATTGGCCAGGTGTTTGCCCTGTCTGGAATTCTGCATTTCCTTAATTATTTCTAGACGTTTTGACACTCCTCTTACTTTTGTATCATTTACAAACTTCACAAGTTCATTAGCTACACAAAGATTTTGTCTTGAGCAGGTAGAGCAGCAGAATGAATCCAGTTCCCTGTTGTACTCCACTGAAACATCACTCCCTGTCTGAGGCTTTCCATCTAACTAGTCTCTGTTTTATATTCTCCAGCCATTTACAGACATCCTTTTTGTTTCCTGCATTATCTTTCAGCTTCCGGGTGAACATTTTTGGTGTAAATATTTTCTGTTCGTCTAAATATACCATATCAAATGTTCTTCTTGTATCCATAATACACTGTTACTTGCTCAAAGTAATTTATCAAAGTTAAGAGGATCAGACTTTTCTAAACCCAAAATGACCATCACTCTTCCTTCTACAATATATTGTATAGTAACTACAATAACCCAGTGTAAACTCTTCATGTTATACAGTATATATATATCAGTGATAAGAATGGTCTGTAAGCGGATGACTGTTGTGTATTCCTTTTTGTAGATTTAAAACATTTGCATTTTTTCCTAAATTCAAGGTAATCTGATCCTTGTGATGTATTTAAGTGTCTTCTGTGATACTGCCACGGTTATACTTTAAATGAACACTTTACCATTTCAACCTAAGATATATCAGTATCTGCGTCACAGTGAACAAATCTGTGAAAAAAACAACTGAAAATATTTGCCATCCCTTTTCAGGGTGTACAATTCCTCTATTATCTTTTAAAGTCTTTATCTTTCATTGTTCTTCTGCTACTGTAAGATTAGAAGTCCTCTTCTATGGAGGTAAAAACTAATATAGTAATATTCCTTTCTACCTCTCTTTTAGCCTTTCAAATGTCTTTTTCTGATTTGACCTTGCAGCTGAATGAACTCTTGTGATGCTCTGCAGAGCGTGCTCTTGCTCTTGATGTTTTTCTTAATTAAACTCTTAAACCATTTTGGCCACTATTATGTAGACTTCACTTTACTAACTTCTGGGCTGCATGTGTTTTGTGCCACAAGCAGTGAGACTCATATCTTTCTAGTGGGCTTTTCTAAAATTGTAAACCATTACTTTCCACCACATTGCAGGTGGGATATCAAGGTTAGTTCCCATCTGAATCAACCTGCAATTCCATCGATCCATATTCTAACTGCTTCTTCCCATTCAGGGTTGAGGTGGAGCTAGAGCAAGCAATGGGCACAAGGCAGGGTACACCCTGGATTGAACGCATCTATTGCATGGCAATAGATGGGGGATGCATGGGGGATGAGCAAGACAACACTTACCAATCTTTACCGTAATACGATTGACAGTGTCCTGATCGGTGGTATTACTGTGTGGTATGGTGGAGCCACAGTACAGGACAGAAAAGCCATACAGAGGGTTGTGAGGTCCGTGCAGAAAATCACTGGGACCGAGCTACCCTCCATCAACTCGTTATATCTCAACCGCTGCCACAACTGGGTTCTAGCTATACTTTGGGACCCAGTTCACCCTGGCCACGATCTGTTTTCAACCCTGAGTTCTGGTAGGAGGAATCGCAATATCAAAGCACTGACGAATAGATTAAAAACTAGTTTCTTCACTCAAGCAGTCCACATCATAAACAACTCAAATTAGCACCTGCACATATTAGCACCTGCACTTTAAGTTACAGCACAGTCTGCACTATGGCCTGTCTTGGCTGTATTATAATGTCTATTGTCTAAATTTATTGTCCATGTCTGTTTGTCATTTGTGCCTATTTTTTTTCACTAATGTTACTGGGTACAGCTGAACGAGTAAGCATTCTAATACACTTGTTTTAAAATGCAAATGAAGAAATCTTGAATCATGCTGTGATGACAGTTCCCCGATGGTTCTCTTTATTCTATTTTGATAACCCCCTTTTTGCCAAGAAAATTGGCAATAAAACATTTTTACCATTTCAGAGTCAGCTCCTTTCCTCACAATTACACTTTCCCAATCCACACAAAAAATTTGGAATTCCCCGTCAAGACGTCTTCTTCCTTGCTACATAAATTCCGTACTCAATTGCCTAAAGAAATTAATGAACAATGCATTTATATCTGTGGCTGCATTTGGTAGCCCATAGGCCACCAATATCATTAAGCCCACCTAATTGTTTGTCAGTAATGTGATTCACATTTGAGTTTTCTAGTCTAAGTTCTTGGCATGTACTGTAGGCCTTTTTGATTTACATGCTACATTGCCATATCTTTGTTCCATCTGTTCTTATAGAAAAAAACTAGGTCCACTAATATTATATTTGCCCTTGTTACTCTGTTTTAGAACATCACGGTTATCCTCTATCAACATAGAAGTAATTGTTCACAGATGATGTCCATCCTGAAGATATCCCATTATTTTCCTTTTTACTAGCAGGGTTATTTAGAATGTCCCAAGATTTCCACCCTTACAAAACAAGAAAACAAACCTGATGCTTTGACTGAGGTTGTCTATACTTCTCTCCAGCCCAACTGGAAAGTTGTGGCTGATACACTTTCTTCAAGAATTCCCCATGTCATCACCAAATTGCCAAACCAGCCTGAGTATAACAATCTGCTCCCTATGAAAAAGTAATGTTCCTTTGCTCCACCCTTATCTACCCTGAGCACAAGTCTTTATTGTCAACACCTGTGCTGAGTTAACACCTGAGTAGACAATGGAGTAAACATCCCTGGAGCTTTGGCCAGATGGGAAATATAGTCATACCACTAATGTTTAACTCCTAGAACTACAGAATTGAAATGTAGAAAGTTAAAGAGGGTAGAGCCATTGCCAGAACCTTTAATAGTCACCCTCTAAGACTGTCACATTTCTTTTTCAGAATATTAATATAATCTTCATTTTAATTGAACTATTGTTCTTAGTACTTTTATGCCATTTTTTGCCTTTGTATTTCCCTTGCATTTCTTTTACCTTCTTGGTCTTCTCCAATATATTGTGGTAATCGATTATGTATTGTGCATATGGCATGCAGTGTCAATACTGATACAGATCAAACTATTTTTACCTTTACTGTTTGGGAAAAAAATGATTTTCCGATTCCATTCTTGTTTATTATATTAAAATCAATTTGCTGTAGCCACTTCCAAGAATTTAGAGTTGGAGGGCTCTTCCATTTTATTTTGTTGGTCTGTGAAGTTTTGTCCAAAATTAAATTTCCCAATATTTGGTACCTATATTTGAGTAATGAGGTTAATCGTGTGGTATTAAGTCAGCAAATAATCCACACCTTTATACCAATAGCTGGAATATTTCTATGTTATTTTAGCTTTATTTTATTTTATTCTGACTTGATTATTTAAGATGTGAGATTTGCAAAAAATGTCAGCAGATTTTTTTTTTCACATTTAGAAACACCAGATTTGTTTTCTTTCATGTCTCCTTGTTTGAGTACTTGTATGTGGCATATTAAATATTTACTGTAATGGGTGTTTGTGTTCTGTATGCATTTGTTATACTCTAAAAATTAATCTCATAAATATAGATTCACAAAAATAAAACATGTACTTTCAGGCCACCTGCTTCCAATCCATACTCCAAGCACAAAGCAGCAATGAGTTAACAAAAGAGTATCAAATCGAAGGACAGACACATATTCTGTACATAACATTACAAGTTTGCTGGCATTTGGCAGCACACACGGGTCAGTACAATAAAAATTACTGAGGCCACCTTTAGCCAGAGGAAGGCTACCCAGCTCTGCCAGTGTTCCTTTAGCTGTGCCCCACAGTGTAGAGTCACATTCACTTGTGCAACCCAGATTAGAGTTAGTGATATTTGGACCCGAGGGCCCAGCCTGTATACTGAATAATGTGCCTTTATTGGCAGTGCCAATAGGAAGCATGCAAGCCAATGGAATGAGCATCTTACCCAGTGAAGGCATTTGCTGTCAGTGGGAATGGAGACCTATTGTCTAGACATTGCAAGCCTGCAGCCGACTGTGAAATTCCCCAAACACCAGGTGCCATCATCACTGGGTGGGCTCGAAGCTGCCAGGATATCCTTGGCTTGCTGCCCAACCATGACCCCTGGGGTTTCCTGGGTGGCTGCGAACTTTCAGTATTGTCACAAGAGCTGCACGAGTCATGCAGTCAATGTTTACGTATCAGGACTAAGTGCACTGAGCGTGGAGGTGCACTGATGTCACCCCCATCTGAAGTCTAGACAGTGCAGACCTGTGATGGGCTTGTCCACTGTCTAGAGGGTGGCACTGTGCACACTCAGGGCCAGCAAAGGACTGCATTTGAATCCTAGGAAAGGCCAGGGAAACCTGCACTTGGCACATGGGTGTCTTGACCTTGATTTTTCACCGAGGTTGCTTTGAAGGAAAAGGGGAAATTTATAGGGGGAGAGTATAACAGGGCTCAGTGCACAGAAGAAGTTATAGAACTGATGTCACCCCCTTTTGAGTGTAAAACTCTGCTGCAGCAGATAACCCGGCCTTTTGAGTTGTCCAGAGTTGTTACTGTCTAGTCAGTGGCTACATGTAGGACTGTAGCCCATGAGCGACCAGGCTTGAATGCCAGCAGTGAAATGACAAACTGGAATGTCAATGGTGAGCACATACAGTCCTTGTCTCCCCTGTGTAAGCGCAAAGTTGTGTGAGTGAAATGGACAGTTAAATATTTGAAAGATATTCATTACACAAAGACTTCAAATTTACACTGACGTCCCATCCAGGGTGCACCCCACCTTGCATCTGTTACTTGCCGGGATAGTCTCTGGTACCCAACAACCCTGAACTGGATTAAATGATTAGAAAATGGATTTGTGGATTATATACCCTTATAAATTCATTACTACAGTATATTATGTACAAATTATATACTTTCCAGCAGGTGTTGCACATACAGTTTTTGCAATTGTAATGCTAACAAATGTGTTTATAGGTAGAGATAGCTTGTTTTTTTTTAAAAGAAAATCACCAAGGAATTAGCCCTGGTTAAACACTGCAACAATGTGGATGATTATATTTAATTGGCCTTCCTTCACTCGCTTCACATGAGCTCTCGCATATTAGTCTCTGGTGGCCAATAAGTCACAAAAAATTGCGTCTTAAACATTCTGAAGAAGAAGCAAAGGAGGGAGTCAAATCTGATAGCAGCTTCAGAGAGAGAAGGCGAGAGCGGAGCATGGAGAGGAGGACCTAGGGGCTTGCTGGAGGCATCAGAGAGCAAGGGGGGATTTATTTAGTAGATCAACAATATCACACTCAATAAACCCCAATGGATAGAGAGAAAACTGATAGAAGCAGACGTATGTGAGTGATAATTTACAAATGTTTATATCCTTTAAGGAAAAAAAGAAATCGTTCATACTGCTCAATATGGCAAAAGGGGACTATGAATAAAGAAGAAAGCTACGAAACCTGAAGGTGTTACAATAGATTTTTGGGTCTCTTTGTTAGTATTTATTTATACTGATATGTTTTGTTTCACTACCAGTATCAAACATAATGGAGCATTTTTACATTATTTGCCTTTGTTTTGAGAATATGCAAAATGTACCAAATGTTTCCAAACTGGTCCTGGAGTACACCTGTGTCTGCATACATACATATGTGCTGAGATTTAATTGACTAAATTGTGCTAATGACTTGCTTGGTTACACATCTGACTCTGCATGAAAAACAAAAGAGAGATCCCCAGAAATAAAGATTGCTGAATGGCAAATTTCCACTAATTTGATATCTTCAGATATTATTAAACATTTTTTTTATCACATTCCTAAAAACAAAATGACGTTCAGCAATACAAATTTCTGTACAGCAGTTCTGTGTATGGTTTTGTTTTCTCTCAGAGCTTTAACCTTGGCACCTAACCGCAAAAGCTGCTAAGCTCAAAGAATCTGAACATACACAAATCTTTCTTTCACATTTCTGAAGAGAATATACTGTTAAACTTATTTATGTGGAGTCTTATAAACATGTCCCTTGGCAACAGCAGTAACACAACGAGTTAACCATCTGCTCCTTGACCTACAGTCTCCTAGACCACAAGTCCTTCACATTCATGTTCTGCCATTTTATTTTTGTTGCTTTTGTGGAAAGCCATTAAAAGAGACCTTAATTGATTGGATTTTTTGCTTTTTAGTATATTTTATCTAGTCACAAATCTGAGGTGTCTAACACCCTTCCTTTCTTTTTACCAGTTACTTCATGTTTACAGTCTTTTAAAACTTTCTAACTCCGACACGTAACCTAAGACCTTCGAATAAGAGGAGTGAAGCATTTATCGATGTGAGAACTAACCCTCTTCACCAGTGATGAGCGGGGTGAAGTCAAATTCCAGAAGGACTTTGGCTCCTGTACATAAACTGTTCTCTTATTATCCATCTTGTGTAGCCTAGTCCTAATAATCAGAAAACCTGTGTCAGAAAGACTGTTTTCTAACTATGTTTGATTTGCATATTTGAATAATACATGCTGCTTATAAGCATATTAAATGGAATATATCTACAAGTTATTTGAAGACTGAGATTAGCCCTTCCAACTTAATTATAAAGATGTCAAATGTCATTCACTGAACTGCAGCCTCAAGGTTACACCCCTTTAGTTTGCTTTTTATATTCACACAGTATAGATGAAGTGACATCATACAAATTGTCAAGGTCTATTCAGCTGAATACAAAAGTTTGTTTTATTGCTTTAGTTTGAGTACAGTTTGACACTGTATCTTTTACCCTTCCGCAACTTAAAAGGAAGGTACTGACCTGGAATTCCTTTCTGGATCACCAAATGTTTTTTTTTTTGGCATAATACCAGCACCCTAGAAACATCTTAAGTGTGGAGGACACTCACTACAATTCAGTTTCTCTAGTAAACTAGATCTTCTTCACATTAACTACCTCTGTTTATCAAATGACATTGAAGCAGTCTCAGATTTTAGTAGCTACGGTGTTAACAAGGGTCTGTGAGGAGCAGCACAAGTGTTGATTAAGCAAGAGGACAGACATTTAGTAGGAAACCATGAAATGATAAGAAGCTCGGGAATAAAATCAGGCACGGAGTTTATCGTCCCTAAGACCCTACCATCTGAAATATAGAGCTCTTCCAAAGCATTTCACAACCAGACTTAACCTCAATAAAAGTCTGAAAGCAACTAGTGATTGACTGTTAGCAACAGCTTATACCTGCCCTGGGAGTGTCATGCCTGTTAGATGGTTAATTTTGAATTGTTGTAGAGCCAATATTTTAACATACAAAAAGCAAAACGCAATGGCTTATTTTTTATTGCTTTGTGACAAATAAATCCCCTGACAGCTCAACTGCTTAATTCCTGCTGCCTTATTTTACCATTATCCATTATTGTATGTTTTACTACCTTATTTTTTAATGTTGCTCCTTTTCGATATTGTACAACAAACTCCTTTATTCTACCAAAAATAGCATTGTCATTGGCATATATTTCTGTGAGGTACAATTTGACCTTTTGAAGAGCTTCCACAGAATGAATCCATAATAATGGTCCTTTATATCCAAGGAATTGTCCAATCTTAAACGTAAGGTTGGACCCATCATGGAGAAAGTAATATTCACAATTTAGAGAAGGTCACTTGTCTTATGCTTGGGTCCTCACGGTAGCACACCCAAATCTCTCCTGAGTAAGCACATTGGGCAGAGCTTTAGGTACCTGAAGAGTGACAGCCCAGATCTCCAACCACTCATTGCCTCAGCCAGGTGAGTTAGAATCCAAGTATAAATACGCTACCTCTATATATTAGCCAGCTCAATTAATTTTTGGAATTGTAACAACCACTAACCAGCCCAGACCAGCTCCGAAGAGGTCTAATCAGTCCCAGCAGGTGGGTGATAATTACAAACGCCGCCGCACGTGTTAATTCTCTTCAGACGTCTTACCGTGCGGCAGGCTGCATTATTTAAGCCGCTCTTACTCGCATATCAATGCTCGGTATTGAGTTTCCTACTTGTGGCTCTACCTAGCGTTTCTTGGACTTTGCCTTCTGGATTTTCTGACCTCATCGTTTTGCCTTCGGACTACGTTTCTTGCCTTGCCCCGTGGATTGTTTACTACATGTGATTATTTTTGGTATCGACCCTGTTGCTCTTGTCCCGACCACGTATCTGTCTCTCGTTTTGGATTGTTCGCCACCAGTGCTGTTTACTGATCTTGACCTACCTTTCGCCTCCGGATTACGACCCAGCTCCTGGATAGCTCTGTCCGCCTACTCACCGCCCCAGGAATCCTGCATCTGCATTGGATCCTTTCATCACAACCCAGCCATCGTTACAGGAATTCAACCATACAATTAATAAAAGCTAGTTACTTTATCAGTAAATTCTAAAGTCAAATTTTTATTCTTTCTCAGGGCAATTTTAAAAAGCTGCATCCTCTCACAGTACCCCAGTGAACACTTGGTCTTCAAACATATTGTGCCTATTGAAGGATGGTAGGTCCATCTGTTTGGGTACCAAATGTGATCAGATTACTGCTTTGAGTCCCAGTAGATTATCCAATCCTGAAAATTTAGGTCAGCACTATACCAATTGTGAAATTGTAAATGTTTTAAGCCACACATCTCCAACAGTGTGGTCATTGGATCTTCATATGACCCCAGTATGCTCAGCATGACATAAAAATGTACTGGTAGTATCCGTTTTTCACATTTGCATGGTCTGTCCTTGTCTTTCACCCCCTTCTGGGATCGAACAGTTTTATTTGTACTCCAGCACTACAACTATCTCATTACCAAGCACCAGATCGTGATTAGCAACCACTAATTCCTCTCACTAGCTGTGCCAGCTGATCCTCTTTGGCAAGGGACAGCAATCTTGAAGCTGCACCTTTAACAGCAGCAGCTGGTTTGAGGTTTCCTAATCAATCCAAGACCACTCTTCTGGCTGCTAATGGTAAAGCCAGGGAGTAAACCTGCAGTATCATCTCTCCCCTCACCTATAAAGGGGAGGACACACTTCTATAACAACCAGCAATGCGTTCCAAGCAATAATGCCTCCTTCCAGCCCATCCCAAGCTTCTGCAACGCACTACAACCCCATCGAGCCTGGCAAACCGAGACCACCTGTCTGGCACCTCAGTACAGACATAAGCCTTATTGTCTCTCAAGTATCATACAGTCACTGAATCTCACAGGCCTGTGAACCAGCTCAACCCAGAACTGAACAATCCCACTAGTAAACTTCTCATATACCCACTTCTTTCAAACGTGAGACTTTGATTCTGGATGCTCTTATAAGCATCACAATTAGCCCAGAGGTGTGACCAATCACTCACAGGCCCTATCAAACCCATTCCTTTCCTTCATGTGGACTGTCACTCCCTCTGAGTGGTAATTACTCACTAAGAGCTGCTGTGTCTAAACAATCAGTCTGACAGATCCCCTTTTTAGTAAATCCATCCTGACGAAGACTCTCAGTGTGGATCTACACTGGGACAAAAACAGACTTGTACTTGTACAGACTTGTACATACTTTCACAAACCTTTGAAACTTTCACAACCCTTTAGATTCTGAATCTAAACCTGGGTTCTGAGGAAGTACCAGATTCTTCTTATATCATCTTACATGCACTCATTCTTTATTCGATAGCTGCTTTTTTCAGGTCAGGGTTGTGATAAACCCAGAACTTATCACCGAAGCCAATGGCACAAGGTACAGCTACACCCTGGGTGAGACGACAGTCCATCACAGGTTACACAGGAATAATTTAGACACCAGATAACGTTGTCTGCATATTTTCGGAGGGTGAGAGGGAATTGGCTGTGAAAAACACTGAAGAACACAGGGAGAACATATAAACCCCACACCCCAGTCTGGAATTGAACTAGGATCCCAGAGCTGTGAGTGTTAAAGGCCATACCCCCAAAAAATCATATCATATTCTTTCTTTCTTTTTTAGGTAGGTATGAACCCTGGTCCTTTGGGACTGTTACCTCTGGAATTTGTTCCAGCTGAGTTTGTATTTACATGCTAATAATGATATAACGATAAATATTCCCTAAAAAGTATTGAAATAAATAACCTTTATTTTATATAGTGCTTTTCATGGAACATTTTCACAAATAATTTAAAGTTTCTTTTTTAGGCATACTTTTAAATGGGGTTGTTTTAATTGGATTTGTTATTGGTATCAAGCCTGTTCCAATGTCTGAGATTCAGAATGTCCCTCATTCAGGTGATTTTCCTTGAAATTTAGCTAATTTGACCTGTAAAAGAAATAAGGAAATAAAGTGCTCACTGTTGGTGCTACTGATATGTTCTCATTCATACATGCATCAGTTCATTATAAATCATTATTCAGCCAGAAATAAGGGAGAAAACATTTAAAGCAAGCTGAGCAGAGACAGCTCAAAATGTTGTATGTTGAAAGTATTAAAAACAATAGATTTGAAATGGGGTATTTTCATAATTAATGACTCAGTGTAGAAACATGTAGACAAAACAAATATACAGAGCAAACAAATCAATTAAAGGCATCAATTAGCACCAGGACTTAAAGCTGGAATGAAAACCAGTAGACACAACAGTTTCCCAGGATCAGGGTTGGAAATCATTGCTCTATTTCATCTTTCAAACTCAGATTTAATAGATTTTAAGCTTGTACTTGTCAGTAGGTAATATATGTATTTATGTACAAGTTGGCAATGTTTTCTGTAGTTTATTGCAGCAGACTATATGTGTTTGGCCCCTGTTCAGAGGGAATTTTTAAGGTGTGGTGCTACCACATCATGAATAAGCAAACATTCTGCATAGAGTAAAACAGAAGGCTTATAGGTCAATGTTAGTCTATGCATTATAGCTCTGGCCATTGTTGGCCTGTTTCATTGTTTTTTTTCTGTTGCAATGCCCTTCACTTTTGGTCTGAAAAGACACTAGCTGGCTTGTCTTTCAAAATGTGACATGTCAGTGGAGTCTTGGAGTGCTTTTGGTAATTACGATATGTTTAAACAAAAATTCAGGCAAGCACCAGGTGGAAAATGTTTTGGAAAGCGCTGCCATGCAGTTTTTGACAGAACCTCAGTCAAACAGTTGAGCTCTTTCTGTGTTTCTGTCAATCTCTTTTCTCTGAAGTTAATTTAAAGTGAAGATGGACGCCTCAATAGTTTTTAAAAGGTAAAGGAGCTATATTACGTACTCCCTTAAAAATACTGAATCTGATGTGTTCTTTCAGCTGTAGTTAACTGAACCAGACTGAGGAACTGGACTTTGTACTTTGAATGCTGATGGAGGAAAACTGAATGGGCACCTGTGCAACAGTAATGGTAGGTAGAGCTTCAGTATTTTCTGCATCTCTTACAAGAGCACTGGAAGGCTAAACAGTTCATTGGCAGGTGGAATGGTGCAAAACTAATACAAAAAAAACTATGCACCCTAGGACTGCTCAATATTTCATGAATCAGGTTTGAAGCTTTCAAGGCTAGGTCAGAAAGTCTCTGTATTTCAAATAAGGTTTCCATAGGCTTTATTTTGCATAGTTCTGGAGCCAGTTTAAAGACTAGGAACTCTTGACATTAACTTGGGGAACCAGCTGAACCAGATATGTTTATACCTTGAGGTGATTATTTTTAGTGTTTTGTGTGGTGCGCTTTATGACAAAAAGAGAACATAAGATATTCTCTTACAATTTCACAGCTACGCCTAAAATAAAATGGGCAGAGAGTGACATTTCCAGCACACGGAACTCAAACATATGCCTGTGTGCGTTAGTTTAAAAATACATGGTTAGAATTCAAGGGTAAGGTCAGGTTTTATCTTATAGTGGTAATATTTCAATATCTCCACATTTTCTTGAGAAGATAGTATTGGTGCTGATAACAATCCCTAAAGAGTAAGTGGTCTTTTGTCAAAAAAGGAAGAAAGAAAGAAAAGGAAGAAAATTATCCTTAATTGGGTTTTATTTCTAATTCACATTCAAATGAAGTAACTCATTTCCTGGTACAGATGAAAGCCGAATTTTTTCCAAGTAGTAAGTGCAGCTGGGAGTAAACTGAATGTACATTTTGAACCCTTTTACGCCTTTTGTTTTGTTTTTAAACTTATAAGATCCTTTGATGTGCTTATTTTTTTCTAAGGGCCTTTCCTCAAGTGAGGGCTTTTGGTGCTGAACATTGCAGGGAGTGCAATCAATCAGTCGCGTGTAGCACAGGCTGTTCTGAACCCGTGCCCTCTCCTTTTGAAGACATCTCGGTAAAGCCAAGGTAACCCATTTTCAGGCCGAGCCCCAGAACTGCGTGCCTCCGTGTTGTCAGCAACGTGCAGATGTGACTGTTTTCTTGTGCTTCTAAAACAAATATATCACAGGATGCAATTTTTAGAAGGCAGAACGATGGTGTTTATCTGGAAAACATAACCTCCTCCCCCACTGAAAGCTGGCACATGAGTGATTCCTAAATAGATTATTTCTGTACTAATTTTCAGTCATTCTTCAATGAACTTTGTGTTGGTGGTGAGGTGTGGGGTATGCATGTTTATTATTATGAAGAGGATGATGAAGGCAAAATTAGATACTTTATCCCGTGAGGGAAATTGCAGTGCAACAGCAGCTTAGCACAGTCAACACAGAACAGTGCAACGAAATGGAAAATGAACATACCTGGTTGTAGCATCGCACGTAGTTGTACATGAAGACTAATCCAAAAGGGTAGCTATGAAGGGCTAAGTGAAACTCATCAAAGAGTTTCACCCGACGTTCCAAGCTTTGCCACCACTTTGTTTTTAATTGGCATGAGAACTGTGTGTAACGAACAGTTCTTTCCGGACCCTATGCGGACGACACAATCCGACGAAGTGGGGGAAACACTGGGGAAACGTCATGCAGGAATACGGGGCTGAAGACAGGGGGGCGTGTCCAGGGTGCGCTGGTGCACGGGGGAGGTGTGGCCGAGGCGAACAATCCAAAAGAGTAGTCCTTAGGGAATATCCAAAAACACACGAGAAAGTCCAAAACCAGGAGATCCATCAGAACAAGGAATTAAAAACACGAAGGCCGGGTCGGAACCGGCAGACAAGGAACAGGAACAGGGGTTAAAACCTTAACGGGACCAGGCGCTTCCAGGTCCCGGACTCGCAAGATATGGAAATCAGATGCAGAGCCCGGATGAGCGTCAGCGCCTGGGTTTTAAGGTGGGCTGGGAATGGGAAACAGGTGCACCGAATAAAGTCTTGAGTGAAAGGGCTGGAGCACCCTTAAGGAGGGGGGACTAATATGAAATGTACATGAATGCATGCATGATGAATTTCATATGTGAGGAATGTCGAAGTCTTTGTCAAACTTTAGATTTTAAAATGTACAGCTCATAAAGCCATTTTTCCATTTAGAACCACCATTTATTTTTGATATATTCATCCAAAGAACCATTTGTGTGTTTTTCAGGGCTTGGACTGTAGCTTGGACTGTAGCAACAAACCTTACAACTGCACACAGGGGAAAACGAGGAGGTTTAGACAGTCAATAAGTCCCTCTATTCGCCCACCTTTCAGCCAGTCGTCTCTTAATGCATTATAGGCAGCACAGGCGGATACAGGAGGTTCAGCACTGATTGTTGGAGAGGACTGTCCCTCACTGACAGCACCCCATGCCTACATTTGCCCCGGAGGCTACTAGTCAGCCAGCTGTGTTTCACTGCTTCGGTGAATCCTGATCACAACTGGGTTTACCTACAGTACATGGCCTAGGCTCAGTCCTGCAATCATGAACCAACCTGCACTTGGGACACCCCCTGTTTATATCTTTTTATCCATCGAGTCAATTTTGCAATATATTCTCGGATATACAGTTATTTTCAAAGGTCAATTAATCTATTATTACAATTGATTTAAAACCAATCTCTTTTCCCATTTGCTATCTGCAGACTGAGCTATAAATAAAGAGAGCAATGTTTTACAATTCTCAAAACAAGTTCTTTAATTCTGTTAATGGAAATGACCTGGGCAGCATCACAGCTGCTCAGAGAGTTCTTTCCAAGGTAAGTTAAAATAGCACGCAAAGTTTGATCTTAGCGAAAATTAAATGCTTAGGAAATCTATGAACACATCGTTTATTTTTTTTCAACTAAATTGTAGCAAAGATAAAAAATACAAGCATCGAAGTAATGTGCTTTTATATATATAGCGTAATTTAAAACTGAGGCAGTTTATTCCTCTTGGGCAGAGTATTTGCAATTTTTTTCATTCAGTACTAATGATGCTGCATGTGTGAAACATAACCACAACCACAATTTCCATAGGACAAAAAAACATGTTATAACTATAAACTGCTTGTTTATAGTTTTTAAACAAGATAATTTTTGGATAATCATCAAACCAGTGATGTACAAATCTCAAAATTCAACTAGTAATCACTCCAACAGGAACCTGGCATTTCAGGATGATACAGACTGGACTTGGACAAAGAAAGTTTTCTTTATTGTAAGTCTTCCTGCATAAAGGAATCTTTTTGTTACATTGTGTAGCAGCTTTTTTGTACATTTTTGTATGACTTCTTGAAGTTCAATGCGCAGTTATTCAATATCCAGTAAGAAAGCAATTATGTAGCTTTGTACAGCTATAAAAGACTCGGGGCAGAAAGGGGGCTGTTCCTATACAATATAAATGCAAGGTTTTGAACTGGGACATTATTTATACCAATATAGTTTTCCCTGAAAAAGGACTAAAGAGCAACAAAGGTTAAACAATCTGAATTATTTTGATAATTTTGCTATTGAATATGCCTGCAGGCAGTAGTTTCTAAAACATTTTTTGTCATTTGTGTGTTTTCTTTTATTTTACTTAACCAATAGTGAAGGCCAAAAGTTTCACTCTCCTATGTGCCGAATTGCTGAATTTCATATACAATGACAAACAACGTCTGATTCACACAACTTCTGTGAGCTGTTGTGAAGCTGGGAATGAAAAAAAAAAGAAAGCCTATTGAAAAACCTGTAGTCAACAAACACATGAGCAAGTATATGTGTTTGCTGGCTATGACATACATGTATTCAAGGCATCTACATACAGACCTCATGCTTAAATTAACTTGGTCAGTTAATAACATACAGTGCACGTCAGTCCCAATGAGCTGCTTACTGTGCAACTGCATAAACACCTACCATTCTCTGGGAAAAATAAATGTGAGTGAATAATTAATGTTAAATTGACAATCCCTTAATATTTCCTTAATTTTCTTCGTCTTTTATGCAGCACAAAGTGAGCTAAGGTACTGTAGCCCTTTGATTTTGGTCAATATTTACAATAGCTCTGTGGTTAGTCTGACACTGCAAGGAGTCTATCTTATATTGGATTCCTGTCCTGCAGGATAGAAAACAATTGAAATGTTATTCTTATTGATACAAAACCCAAGGAAATGATTATTTTTACAGTATAGATAAGACAAGAAAGTGAGGAATGGGAGGAAGGAGTCCAGCATGGTCTTCTTGAGGAAAAGCACCAAAATATAGATCTATGTTTTTTTTTTTCAGGTGAGGGGGAGTTGTACACACATAAAATTTGAAAACTTTGTGATGAGCCACTAGTGTTTTTTTTTTCTTTTTTAATGGATTGCATATACTTACATTTTAATTGGGATTGGAACACCACTTATGCTACCAGAAAAGAAGAAACACAAATAATAGCATAATGAATTTAACCCCCTTCCAACACGCATGGCTCCCCCGGGGCCAATCGCCACTGCTTCTAGATCACTTTCATCGTTTTCGCACACAAGTCCAAACGGATGCCAAACGATCCTTTGACATGCCAGGAAAAAGAGAATATGGAAATTAGCTACAATAAATGATTAATGAATATACTTTATCTGCACCACTATCATTATTATTCGTTTTTTTTTTCTTCAACTGTTTAAAAATGATTTGCTGCAAGTATGCATGATGCAGGACAAAAAAAGAAAGCGTTTCCAATCCCACGTTTATTCAGTGAAATAATATCACATGTAGGAAAGCTGCCGTAAAATGAGTCGACTCGAGGAAAATAGACCCCAGAATGACTAATGAAGGAATTATTTAAGTGAAGAAAAGAGAACTAACTGGTTCTGCAGAGCACACACACACAGGCACCCACGAAAACAAAAAAAAAAAGCCATGGAGCATTTTGTTGTCTAGAAAGGCATTCTTCTCTGAAGGTCTTTCGATTTTTTTTTGATCAAGGCATCTGTGAATTCCAGGAATTCAGATCTAAAGAAGTGTTTGAAATGCTGCATGTTGCAGTAAAGTCAAAAATATTCTAACCTTCACTCACGTAATTTAAAACTAAAAATATATTCACAGGTTGCCGGCCTCAGAGTTTTGATGTGCAACACTGCAGCAATTCAGTACTGTAATAAAGACCTTCGATGAGAATCAAACCCACCTGGAATATTTTTTTGACACCAAGCGAGGCAATAGTATTTCATATGTCGTCTCATCAATGCTAACTAGACATCTCATCTGTAAATAAAAATCAACATTAATTTTTTTTCTTAAAACAACAAAACAAAACAAAAAAAACAACTAAACAAATCAGGCAGTATAGCTCACAACTCTGCAATACCTTTGGGGATTGGAATGAAATCCGATGGTAATACATTGTGGTACATTTGAAGGATAGTGAAGTCTCATTTGGATCTCTTCCAAATTCTAAATAGTTAGAGTTCAATTATTTTTACTAGATGTCTTAATATTACTTCTCTGTTTACTCAATGGTTATCCAGGGGCCTATCTGTTTGGGAAACCTCTGGACTCGAAATTACTACAGTATACTATTATTACCTTGTGCGTATTTGAGAAAGAAAAACTGTTGCCAAAAACAAAGAAAAGAATACTGAAAGGGTGGTAATGAAGAAATACAACTTATAATCAATAAAGAAACAAAGACATATTTTTGTAATAAATGCTTTCTGAATGAAGAATATACTCTACAGACTGTGAAAACCTCTTTCAGAAAGTTGTGCACACTTTTCTCTCTTCATATTTTTTACTTTGAAGCATATACATTGAAGTAGATTCACTTAATTGAGGTTCATACAGCTAAGCAAATTTGTCTACTAAAAAAAATCAGGAAAAAATCAGGAAAAAAATAAAAAAATGTAATCTGGGTTAAATGGAAATGAAGAGGGGAAAAGTCCTCTACAATAATACCATATGTGTATTTCCCTTGTGGAGAAACACATGAATGCTTTTCTATTCAAAACTAAATGGTTTCTCAATGCATCTTATATTTTAGCCCCTATTTTACTTTCTGTACCTTCTGTACAGTTTTACTACATAGACAATCTTCCAGCACTCCCTTCAATGTAAACATTTTCTTTTCTACTTTTTCTTTATTGACATGTGTTAGCTGTATTAGCTGCATTTTCATTCAATTTATATTTTTCTTTTTCTAACTCTGAAGCAATATGAACAGATATTTCAACTCCTTGCTGGCTCTATGCTGTTCTAATTAGAATTTCAGTCGCGGCTTGTGGGATCTAGTGATTTGGACATATTTTATTTAACCACTTTAGTAAAAGGTAATATTCAGCAGCTGTGATCTATAGCAGAATTACAATTTTCAGGGTCAAGGAGGGATTTTGATATTAGAAGGTTGGGCAGAATTGCTGTAAAATCTCATGAGTTGTCTTTAAAAATGAATGAGAAAATAGGTAATCCAGGAGTCATTGTAAGGGAAAAATCAATAGACCATGTCTATTCGCCTGGGCGATCAAAATCCTTGAAATGAACAAAAGTTGTACATTTTGTTGCACTGAGGTATACACACTCTAGTTCGTTTATATACTGAATGTGCATTGTTTCTCTCATGGCTATAGGTGCAAAGATGTACAGGTACAAATCTGTCTAACTGTAGGGAGAGAGTAAAAAAAGATTGAGGGGTTTTATACTTTTTTGCTGTTTGTCAAATGACCTGGTAAAGGTTATTGCAACTCTTTATGTAAATGATTTGTCACATCAAATAGTTAAGCACTCAGTGTGGAACAAAACCCAGAAGCACTGTGGACCAAGAGGCCTTGGGTTGGGGCACCTCTGCTCTAGACTAAAGAATAGGATAAAGTCTGTCAAACTCAGACAAATTAGCATGATACACAAAACCTTTTTGCTGTGTGTTAAGATTTCCTTCACAGCTTTATTACAGCTGGCTTTTATTGTTACAGAGATAGAATAAAAGGACATCACACAGACCGGTAACCTTTGAACCATCCATTCACTTGACCCTGCATGCCAACCCATATGAGGTCTGTGTGAATCAAATTCCATTTCCTTCCCTGTGAAACAGAACAGGAGCCCTCCGATTGGACTCCTCTTCATGCATATTTCAGCACTGTCTGGGAAGCATCACCAGGGATTCCTTCACTTGCCCTCCCCAGTACGACAGCAACAGTAGTGGCCGCAGAAACTCTCTCTTTCTTCATGAAGGCACAATCATATGGACGTTGATGCTTATGTTCTTGGACCAATAGAAGACACAATCCCATTCCCTTTCATTTAGGTACTCATAGACTAAGCGAAGCACCCGCCCAGTTCATTAGAACGTTCTTCAATTGCCAATCAGGGCAGGACCACCCCATCAAAACTGATTGACTCCTATTTCCAGAAGGATGTCCCGGGTAATGAATTTAAGCTTACATCTCAAGCTTCAAGAAACATGAATGCTATTGCCTTTTGAAGATGCAGATTTCACTGAGACTTCCCAGTAGGACATTTAAGACTTCACTGGTTAGTCATCACATGCAAAGTAGATTGTACAATGGAATTCAAATGACATGCTTTTACCAAGTTCAGGCCAGGCACCACAAGGCTCCTGTACAAAGTGCATTGAGAAATAGTCATTTTTCATCTAAGCTCTCAGTTAAGACAAAAGGAATTTAGTGTTCTTCAAAGAACATGATGACATGGCTTCCATTGATGTGTATGACATTACACAGCTACAAAATGACAGAATTCTTCAAGCCTCACACAGCATTTTCTAATGGCTGTAAAGTTAAAATCAGGATGAACAGTTGTGTGTTGCTGAAACAGGACCTAAAGCTGATATAGCTTTGTACGTGAGCATAAATATCTAAAAGCAATAAAGTAATACTCCTTTTAGGTGCATTATATAATGACTGTAGGGTTTATACAAGAGAATATCCGATATGGCAATTTTACATTAAAAATGTGAATCTATAATGTTATAGAAAAAAAACTGGTGCAGTTTTCATTTAGGGTTCAAATATGAAATATTAGATTTTATGATTAACAATATATTGTTTTTGTTGATGCCTTTATCCATGGCATGTGACAACACAATTGAGTTGTAAACATATAGGGATTAAAAAAAAATGTTAAACTAGAGATTGGTTTAATGATACCACAGAACATAGTATAAATCTAATCCAATAAAGGATACTGTTATTAAATTAACACATTTGCATTTTCTTCATGCAAGAGCACGATAATATGAAAAATTGACATTTTCTCTCATATTTTTCTCATATTTGTTAAGAATTCTAAATCATTTCACAAAAAATGAAACCAATATTTTATCGTATGCATGCCAAAGTACCCCAAAAACCGTATCTTCAACAAATTATTACTTCAGCAGCCAGAATAATCATAATCATACAGTGAATAAGTGAGCTGCAATGCCGATTAGGTGCTGAAGATCAGAACTGCTAGTCTGAATGTCTTCTCCATTGTCATAACCTCTTCCACGAGTTTTGTGATCTTTCCCCCTCTTAGTCTGTTCTGAATAGAACCTCACTCAAAACAGTTATCAGAAAAACAAACTTTTAGAAATGTAAAAGTTGTAGACTGTCCTCCTTAGCAGATGTTCCTTTACCACAAATCTGACTTCTGAATGTACCTGAATGCCAAACACATGGATTACTTTTCCAGCGACTCTCTGGTTGTTTTATGCTGTTTAATATTTTTAAAATGTATTCAAATTTGAGCTGAATCTTCCCCTTTTTACTAAAATAGTCACATCACAACTGATGAGGTAAGACTGAAGATCTGTTTCCCTGTAGCAGTTTTTCACCCAATATCTAATAGAAATGTTAAGCTGACTCCAGTATGAGACAGTTCAATACCATGGATGTATTAGCCAGGCTTCACTGTTGGGCAGTTGAGAGCTGGCAGGGTTGAAACAAATTACAGTGAGCATAAAGCTGACATCCTGAGACAGAGATGACATCTTATTGTTTCTTATTAATTTGAGACAGTATCACAATTATTATTTTGAATTTGATTACTTGAAAGACCCTTTCTGTGATTGTCAGACAAACTGTGTTACTTGGCATTCATTTAAAATTATAATTAATTGTTATAAGTAAGGTTTTATTGTAAATCTAAGCAAGACCAATGGTGTACAACGGCCTGGCCATTCTAATTAGGATTCTCTGTCACCTTGATGAAAATGCACTTTAGTCAGGCTACATTTTTATGTTTAACAAACACAAAGTATTCAAATATTATACCACCATTTGTCATCTGCTGAGGCGACAGTATTTAGCATTCAGCCCTTTAACAAAAGCCATGAAACAAAAAAAATGTAAACTAACTTTCTTATCTAACTGTGGTTTTATGTGGGTGATAATAAATGAAAAGCGCTTCTCAGACCAGCCAAAATGAAAACTATGAAACATAAAAAAGACACGAGTCTCTTGTCTTTTACTTAACACAATACAGCTTTTAATGACAGCACTGTACAACATACGCATTCCACAGATCTAGTATATTCATGACTAAAAGTAAAACAGTCTAGAATGGGAATTGCATGTACTGAATATGGTTAAAATTATAAACACAAGAGAGCAGAAGTGTTACATGGATTGTTAAAACTGGAAAAAAAACAGAACAGAACAACACAAAATACCCAATACATTATTGATGAGTCAGTAGATTATTTCATTTCAATTACTTTAACTGTGGTGCATTTTTAATTTTTCCATGACTTTTAGCAGAAAACCATTTAGGTTATTTGTAGACACATCTTCTGCAAAAGGACAGGTAGTTATTATAATTTCATGAGCAAAATAAGCAAAGAGAGAAAAGAGAGCCTGTTTAACTCTTTCCTTATGTACAGAGTACAAAAAGAACTCCACTCCAGCTTCAGACTGCGGGGAACCTCACAACTGCTGTCAACTGGATAAGAAAGCCAGCAGACGCAAACTGATCTGCACCGTCAAGTACCGTCATCACTTAGGTCCATTCTGGACATGTGCGTCACTCATAGGAAGAGGAGACTTCTAAGTAGACAGCTTGTAAACAAATAATGGACACTTACTCATGCCAGTAGGGGTTGGCTGTTGAACGATTCACGGTTTCACTCAGTTTTGTATTGTTATGGCCTCAATTGATTTTTTAAAAAACGCCACCACTACTTTTCTATATGATGCTGTAAATTCAGAAAAAACAAACTTGCGCTTTTTTCTTTTGGAGTGCTGGACCTTAATGCGCGTTAGTTAGTACATCTTCACAAACATTTAAAAATGTACTATTAATTTAGACTAACGTGTCAAGTCACATTCAAGTTTTGCAACATGAGAGATGTTAATACCTGTCTAGGATTTCTTCTCACTGTGAACCAGTGAGAACCGGCAACAAAACTACATTATGTCTAATAATCATATCAGTACACTACCACTGCTTGCTAGCATAATAATCTCCTGCTATATTTTTTTTAGATTTCTCCATTTATGTTAGAAGAGGAAGAAAGCTTAGTTTAGGCTATGATCAGCAACACATTATCGATAATAGTGCAAATAAATCAAGGTCTTAATTTTTAATCCTGTGATAATTTATTATCTGGTGACACATACCATACATTCAGTTGGATTACAGGGAAGATTGCTTGTGGTCCAGCTTGCAAATTAAGAGTAATTATTTCCTCTCCTGCACTTGTATGTTACTCACAGCTAAAGTCACTTATAGGGGTTAACATCAAGCTTAATTAAATATTAAAGTGTGTCTGTACCTGCTGCTATTGTTGCCCCTTAGAATAAGATATAACCTATTTTTGACAAGTTTTCATCTTTCTCCATGGAAGACGCTACATGAAACCAAATCAGTCGCAAGGAGGAGGGTAATGAATAATCTATTTCATATTCCAAAGGCACCCGCAGCTCCAAGAGGGAGAAAAAAAATTCAACCAGATGATAGTGAGAGTCTGCCAAGGTACCACATGACACAGCTAATGTTTAAATAATAAAAAAGGGGATATAAACAAATCATTAGCCCCCCTAACAGTTGTTTAATGCAATTTCTTAATGAACATAATAGCGGGGACTAATAATGAAAGAAAATAAAAACATCTAAACGGGCGCCAAGTTGTCGGTGATGCTCAATTATTTCCTTGTCAAGTTTTTATGATTTAATGAGCTCCTCTGGGACTGACGGCTGTCAGTCAGTCGTGACTTTTTGACACCATTACAACTTCAAATACAGCAGCAGCCACGCTGTTTTCCTTGGATTTGAAATACTGAAATGATCTGACAGGTTGAGAGAGAAAAAAGTACAGCATGCACACACACTCGCATACTCTCGCATGCACACACACACACAAAAAGCCATTTTTTTCTTTATGGGGCAGACAATCTCTCAATGCTGTAAGGTAATGAAAAACCAATCACCGAGGTCATTATCTGATGAGGTTTCTCATACTGTCAGGATTTTTTTTCTTCTTCTCCTTTTTTTCCCTATATTATTCCTCAACTTAATGATACCTCTCAACGGGTTTGCCCCGCATGGGATGGACAGAGCTGCACAATTTTGTTCGCCATTAATTTCAGCCTTTGAAGCTTGGTGCTCTGAAGCTGCAGCAAAGAAAGCCCCCCACTAAGCTGGTTCCAAAATAAGACAATCCGGCCTGCCTTAAACAGAATACCAAATGGCCTTTTTACAGCTGACGTCAGCCTGATAGCATTTTCTTTACATCCTTTGCAACCTCTTTACATATGCACACAATTCTGTTATTAAGTGTTTAAAATCTTAATAACTTTTTATTCAACTGCAAGATTTCATAATTTGGTACACCCCCTACTAAGTCTGCTTTCTTGGCTTGAAGACAGAAAAGGGGATTTGATCAGCAGAAGTATATTCTGAACGATACCCTTCTACATACAGGCTGCTGCCTCTAGACAGCAGGTTAAACAAATATGTTAACATCAAGCATCAGAAATAAAAGGAAATGAATGAAACTGCAGGGAGAGAAGAACAATGATGACACACTAATTGACAGGAAAATGGAGTCACGTTTGCAGGCATGATAATAAAATATGTTAATACACTCCTCTCTATTTTACACACAGGATAGTTACAATTTGGTCCTGTTACAGCTGTACTGTATTTAATTCCTCCTAATAAATATCAGTTAGGTCTCTGACTTTCTCCACCAAATGTACGTTTATATCTGTCTTTAAACAACACTTTGAAGAGTGAGTAGGATTATCAGGCCACATTTATCATTTAGTTCTTTCCATCCTTATTAAATAACCAAGTCAGCAGTTTTGTTTTGTCTGTTGGAACACACATACACATACAGTAGCTAAATGCTGGTACATGGTCACAGTTTTTTAAATGGAAAAACCTCTCACCTAAAAAGAACACTACACATAGTTGTTTTTCTTACCTAATTAAAAACATGGTAATCATGGGAAACAGACAATTCATTCATTAATAGCTTATTTACTAGCAAGGCAATCAGGCTATATCTGAGGGGAAACATTCTTTCTTAATTACACTGACCTTTGTTTGGGCTAAACTGCTTACAATTTCAGATCACACTAAAATGTCTGTATACTGAGAAGTGCATGAAACCGTTGCATTAAGTTTGATGGTGTTCATAAAGTACATGGGTGCTGACATTAATATTGTACATGATGAAACCCACCAAAATGGTGCATTATTTGAAGTCGTCTTATCTAAATTTTCTATGTGCAATTTAGACTGGGTACTACAATATTATTCTTATTTCGAACACACACAGACAAAAAAACTGGAAGAATTGAAACGTACACACTAGTCACAAATACAATCCACAAAACCATAGACAGGTTCCACTGTTCACTGATCACTCTGTACCTTTCAAAATTTCTCAGGCCTTCAACCACCACAGCAATTCTTTCGGTAAAAAGGATTCCATGCAATGATAAAAACTACAACATTTCCTTAACTGCACTTGCACCTGAGTCAATGTGTGCTTAGGAGGAAAGAGTTCTGTCAGTGCAAAAGAATGATTCATGTGACCAATTTGTCCTAATTACTCCGAACGAATGCTTTGTCGCTATTAATCACACTGGGATTTGAGACGAATCAGTGTCCTCTGACAGAAAAATAAATAGCCAGCACGATGGTGAAAAGGATGATAGCCCCCAGAACAAACATCAGGACACGATTTTGGATGATTCTGTAGGAAAAAAAAAGAAAAAAGTTACTAATGGATAATATGTATGAAAATCCTTCAAGCACTCCCTATGGCACAAAACATCAAAAACTATTGTTTCAGTCTTGCAATAATAATAATAATAATAATAATAATAATAATAATAATCTCTTTTAAAGAACGCTGTGAACACAATATAATTGCAAACATGCTACAAAGGATATGACAACCTGAAATTATACAAAACACTGCACATATTAAAACATACAGTACAGTATAAACACAGCCAATGCATTGGTACTTAGTAACATTTGTATTTGCCAAAATACGAATTTAAAGAAAGTTTAAAATGTAGATATAAAAATGTCAACAAACTTACAGTCTCTGAAGGATAGCCTTTTGAATAACCTAACTACACATTATTTAAAATATTATGGTATCATATACCAACACTATCATATATAATAATTATATATATAAAATATATATATATATTTAAATGTTTCTTCTTATGATTATGATCAGGATATTTTTTAATGGCATGACTCAAAAGGATTAAGTACACACCTTTTAAAAGAAGGAAAAAAACAAACCCATAAGGAAATATAAAACCTTTAAAATGAAGCAGAATGAACAACAGTCACTTCATAGTCATAAGATTAAGGAGCGTGTCTTTCAAGGTCTTAAACAAAGTGTCTTTTGAGGCGTACATAATTAGACATGCAGTACAGTGTGTGAGTTACAACAAGCATGGCATTAAACTTCCTTTACAAATATGACTATCAAAAAAGTTAATTCAGCACATGTCCTGTATGCCTTTTAAAACAATTACTTCAACAAACTGTTTGGCTAGGAGTGGAAAAACAAATTTGACCTACAATGAAAACAAGTACAAATGTTAATTTAAATGTAAAACTAAAGTACACCAAGATGTAAATCATACCTCAAACATTCATTGAGACAGTCATTACCACTTTTATTAATAAAT
Source organism: Lepisosteus oculatus (assembly GCF_040954835.1). Lineage (NCBI taxonomy): Eukaryota > Metazoa > Chordata > Actinopteri > Semionotiformes > Lepisosteidae > Lepisosteus > Lepisosteus oculatus. Next base: position 38,925,682 of record NC_090699.1, read on the forward strand.
ATATGTAAAGCATTTTACACTCAACATGTAATAACTATTTCAATTAAGCTTGTCTTGAGAGGCAAGATCATTCCTCAATCGTTCACAGAACGCAACACACAGACTCACAACAAATGTGGCTAGGCTTGTAAGCCTCTTCTTTTACTGTACCATGAAAAAAAGTACTTCATCTAGTCCCTAGGAATATTAAAATCAATGAATAACTAATGGAATTAGCCCAAAAAACAAAGTTTCGTATATTAAATACTAGACACTAATTTTTCCTTAAAATAAAAAAATGAGACCTTTTAACCAAACAAAGGTCCTAAATGACAAAAAAAGCATGAAATTACGCAGTTATTCCAATGACACACTGAACAAATGTTGTCTCCGGAGCTTCCTTGATAGATTACAAAATTATCACACTTGCTGACATGCCCTGGTAAAAACAGCACCCGTGTCCACTCTCTAAGCAGGAGATGAATGGCCTAAGTTATCACCATTCATCACTCATACACTGGACACTTACAGCTTATCCTTCCCTTGCTCTTCCTAACACAAAATGTTACAGTGTACAAAATCTTGCAAGTCCTGTGTCAGCCATTATAGGATACTTTCTAACAGTCTGCTACAAGTTAAGAATGGGCTTCATGGTTTGTTTGTTTTTTAAATGAAGTTGCTCGGGAGTGTCTTAATGCATGGTTTGATTGCTTCTCTCAGCTTGGCAAGGTGTTTATTTAAAGTAAACCCCTTGTAATTTGAAGTAAAACAAGCAAAACGGAACAAAGCTGGACTTGTCACTAGTCTCGGATGAGAATGAAAGACGTTTTCTGGGAGGAGACATTCGGAAGTGTCCAGACAGTACTACACCACCCCCAGCAAAACTTGTCTAAAGTCTAAAATGTAAAAGTAAAAAAAGGAAATAAAAAAAGAAATCAGCATATGTTACAAACCCACTATCTCCCTGATGTCTCTTTAATCTTCATGCATTATTTAGGGTGATTATTTCCCAGAGATGCCAAGTTTTATGTGTGGTGAGGTCCTGCTGGTACCCAATTTTACAGCTGAGTGGACTGCTGTGCAGGGACAGGAAGGGACTGGATCCCCCTAGGGTGAAGCCATTATTTAGGAGCCATTTTGGGATTTTAATCCATATGTCCAGGCAGAAACCGTTTGATTAAGCCTCTAATATAGTACCAGTTATCACTATAAAATTCTCTGTAAAAGGTGGGCAACAACTTCAGTGCTAGGCAGTAGGTACTGCTCTCTCTCTCATCCCTTTAAAGGTACAAGAACAGCCTTAAAGGTGGCCTGTCATTTAGAAGTTTCTGTTTACTGTATACCAAAGCTGCTTCTCCTGTGGAACAGCTGTGTCAAGCCCCTGTTGATACAGGGCAGTTAAATGGGATATAATGTTAATAAAATTAACAGAACAGCTTACCAGTAGGGCATTTGTTTTACAGCTCTCAAAGGACCTAGGAAGAATATCCATCAGCATCACACTCATTTAGGAAGATGATTTGTATGTTTTTGTTTTCAAAAACCTTCTAATCCTAGATAAACAGGAGTAAAATCTGTTGCAATGAAGAACATATCAGCTTTGTTCTCTTTTAAATTCTGAATTATAATATTGGAAAGCAATCCACTTGTGTTTTGGGTCGCTTGTTCAATGTTTCAGCCTTAACCCCCCCCCCCCAAAAAAAAAAATCAAAGCTCTCCCCCTTTACTTATGCAGACCACAAAGCACAGCTGACAATTCTGGAAAATTGTGCACTTAATAATATTAAGTCCAGTCACTTTGACAGTGACCATCTGTAGCTCAGAGGCCCAAAACACTAATGGAAAAAAAATCCAGTGCTGAGGACTTAGATCTCCTCAGTTTAAAGGCATATACATATACACAGATGGATACGCTGAAAAAACTTAGAAACATTTATTATCTATGTAATCCCAACCAATTAACTCATTTAAATGTGATATTATGGGAGATTATGATGTTTTAAGAAAATGTCAGAGCTCATATTCCCTATTCTTCTCATTACACACTGCATATAAAATGACAAGTGTGAAAACTCATGTGTGGTAGAACACATGTACTTATATGAATTTGCAAAGGCAATATCAGCATGAACAATACACACACAGGCTCACTAGTGTCAATCACATGGCCTCAATACAATGACTTTGTGAAAAAGAGAGGGAACAAGTGCTGGATAGGAACACTGCACTATGAAATCACTAAGGCATTCAGGGCCATCCAATCGGCATCACTACATTCCACTAGTCCTTCCACACTGCAACCAACACAGACTTAGGTATTGTATTTACAGAGTCAACTACAGAGCTGACTTTTTCAGAGAAACCACCTGAGGGACTGCTTCCACAACTTCATAGTATGGTCACTTAGACCCAAATTGTATTATTTTATTCTATTACCATGCTTGTCTCCACATGGCCACAGGATTGTGCAAGGCTTTCTGAATCAATGCGGGATCAGTTTTATGCAATGCTTTGCTGTAAAGTTAAATCTCATCCCGAATGAGTGTCTGCGGGCTCTGTAGATGTGGTTGGCTTTCAATGTCTCTGCCATACCATGAGCTCTAAAGTAGGGATTTCTGGCTTGAATGAACTACTTGACCCATGCCATGTGTATCTTTCATGCCACAACATTGTTTAGAAAAGATGGAATGATTTCTCAGGCAAAAACAAGAAAGAATTGTAAAAATAAGCCTAACTTGATCCTGTCTTAAACTGAATTTTGAATCTAGTATTATAGTTCTAAATCATTTAAATGTATGTACAGAGAACTTATAGCAGATGAATCTCTGCTTCCAATCAAGCTGTTAAAACTTATTCCAAAATAAAAATACAGATTTTGTCACTACCTTTTGACACTGCAATAATACAGTACCTACTGTACAAAAACAATGTGCCTCCAGTGCATACTGTGTAAGAGTTGTACACAAATACCCAAACCAACTTAATAGGGCATTCTGTAAACAAATAATGTTGGAATTCACTATAGCCTAAATACACTGTAGATAGATTTCAGTTTTAACTTATTTTCCAATGATTAAGCAATTCACCGTTAAGTGATTAAGTAGAATTTCCATTAACTTGATTTTGTCACAGGGAGCTTGTTTATATAGTTTGTCTTTGATATGTAACTCAAAGAAATTTAGAAGAAAACCTGCAGTTTTTATTAAAACTGTATTTAAACTCAAAGGATTGCTTTTATTTCAGGTATCTTGGATCTCCTTAAAAGTCCTTTCATATAAAAAAAAACAATAGCATTGTTGTTATTAAGATAACTCGGCAGTCAAGTGGATTAATCTTGTATCAATGCAGTGAAGACCCTCAGACTCCTGCCTACAGTAATATAGATTAATATTCCTGTAGTTCAGATGGCTTGACAACCATTTCATAGGTAGAAGGAGGGCCCCAAGGCAGCCCTAATGCTAATTTAAAAGGGATTAAAATGGAGTAATACTCTCTTAAGCATGTTTAAATAGATATAAATGTCGTCTTTGACACTCTAAGCTTTGCCCTAACAGTAAGCAGAATTAACCTTACTCCCCAAAAGCCATGACTCATTCCTCAGTTTTAAACATCCAAAGAGGCTAAACTGGCAATCCACTGTTATGGGTTTTAACCTGTACACACCACGTTTATTAAGTGAGGCTAGGTGTGTGTTGCTTTATTAAAGCTGCTGCTCCAGTTTTATGCCCATCACTGGTGACTTTCTCTGAGGTTGTTGGGGAGTACCACGGACTTATTTATAAGTTTTCAGTTCCTTTCTGTGGCCTTGTCTTTCTATTGCTGGTTTACAACAAAAAAAGAATCGGAATGAGTACCCTGCTGTGAGCATGTTATTTAAAATCTAACAAAAAGGGAACAGAGAAAGCAGACAGCCAATATCATACACAATACCAAAGACAATAACAACATTAAAATAATCTTTCTTTGAAATATCTAAACCCCCAAAATTAAACATTTAGAAATAGTGCATTAAAATATTTAGCCATCAAATGCATCGAAACCCCAAATGTCAGTTACACCATATAGAAGGAAAAGTGTTCTTTCTTTCTGTGAACGGCAGACGAGGAGAAGTATTACTATAATGGATCCCATGTGGTTAAGTATAGACAATAATAAAAAGTACAACTGAGACTCATAAAAAAAGTCAAAACAGCTGTATGGCGCATTAACCCTGAAGAATGAATTGCCTTTCACTATGTTTTTTCCTTAAAATTATTTTTTTTCTTAATTTAAGCATTATTTAACCTTTTTTATGCTTTAATTTACCGGTTAATTCAAATATTAAAACAATGGGTTATTTTCAGGATGGCAAATATTGAAATCTCTGCGGTCCTGTTAAAACATTAATAAACTACAATGTTATTACATTTCTAAATGACTATACACAACTTATTTCTGAAATTCAGCATGTCATAATAATATATTATTATTCCTAATAATAAAATAAACAGTCTCCTGAGTGGCTTGCTCCGGCTCACTTTGGGCTCCCCAAGCATCAACGTCAGAGGAGCCTGTCTGAAATTCCTCACTCCCATTGTGTGGGAACAGGGCTTGTCATTGTGAGCCGAGGAGCTAGCAATTTCAATATGGGGTGGATGTACGGGAAAGGAAATTCTTAAATTTCAAAATAGGATTAATAAGTAAAAGAGACACCCAGCATTGTGAAGATGTGTAAATGTGTGAATGAAGATTACAATATGAAGACAGGTATACAGAGGAGACAATAACAGAACACTTGACATTGTCAAATTCCAGCAATTTCACTGACTCCATCAGTTTCTATTTTCATTTCATACTATTGCTTTCGATTTTTTTTATATATATACAGTTGGGGCAGACCAACACAATGTAGCACCCAAGCCCAGCTGATGGCAAACCTGCAGCTAGCTAGGCCTGCCTGATGCAGCTTAGCTGTTTACTGACTGCACTACTGGAGCTCTGCTGCATGACATCACACACAGTGTGAGCAGAAAGCCATGGGAGATACAAGATTCTCAGAGAGAGCCCCAAGAAATATATTTGGTCATAAATTATTTTTTGGCACTCTTCCTTTATCTTTGTTTTGTGCCACTGCTCTGGGTTCCAGCTTTTGCCCATTGCTGATAATTCTGAACTAATTCAACTCCTTTTCATTTCTTGCTCTTCTTTAATACTGGAATCCCATCAAATAACTAGTGACAGGCTCTACCGGATCTTCCACAGAATCAAAAGATGATCTGTTGCGACTTTTTGGAATTTACCCCTATTAAGTCCTGGCTGACTTATACATAGATAGAAAAAATCAACATTTTTCTCCCATTGCAGAATCCCCCAAGAGTGATACATCTGGTTACCATGTAGAAGTAAAAGACGTTAAATGACATTGTTTGCAGGTGGTTGTGCGAGGTAGCTATCATGTTAAAAAGCCAGCCTAAGCCCTTTAAATGAAAACTCGTCACTGTTGATTAACCCAAAAGGCAACTCAACTTTACCCTCTTCTTCCCCCCAATAATTCTGCGTAGGACTTTGATGAAGTTGATGCGATAAAGTGCTTAGCATTCGCCAGGTCCAAGAAAGAGAAGAAGAGAGAGAAAATCAGCCCCATAAATCCAGCAGAAAATTGATAAAAGAAAAAACTCCCAAGTAAGGCCGTTTAACAGGGGAGGTGGTAGAAAAGAAATTCCTCAGAGACGGATAAAAATAATGAGGACTTTTCTGTCAGGAAAGATTTACAAAATCGTACCAGCGTTATTAAAATTTAAAATATTTTTTTTTCAGCAGTTTTTCAGCACCCCTTATTACCAGCTATAATGAGGGCAGCAATACACCTCCACAATGTGAAGGCTTGTTGTATGCAATAAACTCAGCTCCCCCCACCTCTTTCCCTCTTGGTCTAAAGGTAGAAGACAAGGGGTTTGACTGCTGCATGCTTACACTCACACGCGTACACACACACTCACCCACCTACAGTATGCGCACACATACAGAAGCTCAAACTGCTTCAGACAATAACACGTTGCGCACTCTGATTTTTTTTCTTCCACTAGGCCAATAAAACAAATAAAAATCAATCGCTGTCTGACCCGTTCAAGGAAAAAAAAATCCTGGGAATAAGTAGCAATGGAGCAGTAAAGAGAAAAAAAAAACGGGAAAGAAATGAACGTCGGAGGGATCAATGTATTCACAAATGGGTTGACTGATGGACAGCTTGCTATCCATCCACCTCAAAGTTGGGAGGTTGTTTAGAAGGTGTCGCAGCTAATCTTTCCTTTCTGCTTGTAATTTTAAGACTAACAAAAATGAATTTTTTATTAGTCTTTTTTCCCCCTTTTTTCTTCTTTCTCTAGAATGCTTGTACTTGTCAAGACAGCCTTTTTTTCTGTATGTGATCTGTGGCAAATCACTTGACAAACAGTGATACCTTTTATAAAAATACATTTAAAGTACATCAATGCAAGGTTCGATACATATGAATGAAATGAAATGAAATAAAATAAATCATCACTTCGTGGGCTACCAATTATCCAAAGCCAGCACACTGAACTGATTTCTAAAATTCTGGTTCTGATTGAAGACCTCCTGTTTCACACAAACATTTCACTTTTTTTTTATTTTGCAGCTCGTACAGGCTGCAGGCATCTATAATGCTTTAAATACATGGCTTTGGGGGGTTCCTAGATGTTCAAAGTTACCTTTTGTGTTACCAGCTGCACTAAAAAAATACATTTTTGCACGCAAGCTTGCAGTGCTGTATTCTCTATAAATAATAGACTACAAGAGACAGTAAAGTGGACAAAGTCATAGGCAGATTTATGCAGTCAGGTTGTAGGCAATTGCACCTGAAGAGGACTTTGATCAGTCAACAGTGGATAAATAAGATGTGAACCCAGTGCTATACCTGCATCTTTCTGATACCTCTAAATGCCTCTTCAATCTATACAAACAGAACCAAAGAGTTTGATATGTTACATCAATACTGTGAAAATCCTGAGTCTTATAATATTTCCAGTGCAAACTGAAGATGCTTCAGATGACAGAACAGGCCACCTGTCTCATCTCTGCATTGCACAACATGCAGGATCATTAGCTGTCCAGGAAAAAAGGCAAAGTATCATGGTACACAAGACACCTTTGGCCCTTTTACGGTTATTTACTAATTGATAAAATGCCAATATGTTATGTTTGACTTCTAATTCTCCCAAATAAATTCTAATTCTCCCAGGATTTGCGAGCATGGTCAAAAAATTACTCCTATGCCACAATATTAACACATTGCTAAACTGTATAAGATTATGGGTTCAAATACTTGGTAGTAAGACACTGTGTAGTGTAAAAATAGCACATTTATTTTTATATTATATTTAATATAACATGCTTTTCTTTTTTCTCATTTTAGTTGTGTTTTTTTATTATGAGTGTGCTATTGTACAATGCCTCTAGCTTGTCAATAATAACTAACAAAAAGAACAACTATTATCTTCACTAACACTGGTATTGGGGGTATAAAAGCCTTCTTGCAAAAGCACTCTGATAAGTTATCTAATTTCATTGCAAGGCGATCATTGCTATATCTTGATTGGTCTATGGTGGTAATATTTGCCCTAATTATATATACACACAAACGAAAAAGAAAAAAAGAAGAGGAGACTTTCAGCATGTGTGCAAGAGGTATGAATGACTATTTACTGGTACAAAACTTTTTTGGGGTTTTCTTTTTTGTAGTCTCTTTTTATTTTCCTTATTCTGAATCAATATCTGGCATCATTTAACATCATTTAAGATCCAGCAATTACTCCATTTAATCCACTGGTACTTTACAATGCTGTGGGCACTGTGTCTTGAAGGCGTTATTTCATGAGTATTTCATACTCATAAACAGCAATTAGAATGTCTGCACAAAATCACCAGAATCACACACACATCATTTACAGTCCTTATAATCAAATAATGTCTAATTTCTCCTTCAGCCAAATCTTATGTTTGCAGAGTAAGAAAAAAATCTGAAAAGATTTTTCTGAGTTTTATTTGAAACGTTTAGAGCCAGTCAGATTCTGTGAACAGAAAACTGACTCTACATGTCAAAAAGATCTTTTACGAGCCTCGCGGAAATGTATAAAATGAGCTCTGGAACAATCCTTTGCTGTACAAGTTCATACATTTTTTATTTGGCAGCTAACAATCTGACTAGCTGCCTAGGCTGGGACTGGGACCTTTGGTGAGAAAGGTGCTGGAGAAAAAAAAAAACACCTTGTTTAGTGTTGTTTGCAGCACTTTCTGGGATTTTCAAGAACTTTTGCCTACAGCACATTTTCACAGCTGTAGTCCCCCTTCACATGATATATGGGTGGCTTTTTTATTTTTCTTATTTTTATATATACAGATCACTACCTCTTCTGGCTCCCAGCCAAAGTGGTAGCTCCTCTCTTTTGTTTGATGGAAAGACAAGGGCCTTAGCCAACTTGAGTGCAGGAGACATTAAACAAACCTGGAGCAGAAGGTCTGAACTCTTCAATGTGCCTGCTCCACTGATTATACACCACAGTCCTTTATTTATTAACTTAAGATAAAGCCACTGCTTCCTAGCTGGAATAATGACTAGGCTCTACCTGTGCCATACGTTTTATTTGGTATCCAAAAGCACCATAACTTTACAATACAGTATTACTTTTATTATAAGATCATCATTCTAAAGGCTGCTGGTTAAATTGTGAAAGAAAATGTGAATCTCATTCCAAATAATACTGTACGTTTACTAAGCAACTTACTGCGCCTCTGATCACACCTTTGCGTAAAGCCAAATTTGGCGCACGGGCTAAGGAAAAGGCTGAAAAAAAAGCATTCTGATGGGTCTTATAAGAGTGGCTGATTAGCTCCTCTGGTTTCGATGTAAGAGACAACCACATTTCTCTGAGGGGGTCTGGTTCTGATCTGTGAAAAATTTACAAGCTGTATAAGCTTCATAGGGAAGCAGGCACCAATTGTCTCAAAGCTAGTAAATAAATTACTTGTTGAGGTCCTGCAAGTTAAAAAAAATCGAGGTTTCTTCATTAAGGCTACTGACTACAGGGGAAGAGCACATGATCAAAATGAAAAGGTGACTATATTTACTTCAGAGAATTTGCAGAGATGACATTTCATGGAATATGTCTACATTTTTTTTTCTTTACCAAAACACTACGGATCCTTGTCAACAAATGTGCTTTGAACTCCTTTGAAAATTATGAAAAGCACCAATTATATACTGTACTGCAGAGGTCTGAAGCCAAGGCTCAAGTCCATAACTGAGGGTGACCCAATAGGGGTGACAACAGTGTGATAATTTGTGGCTTCCATTCACAGTTGACAAAACAACATGCAGCCATTTACTATAGAAGAGGAATCTTTTACATACTAGGAAGCTACTGTGGAACAGCATTTTGAACTGGATTTAAAGAAGCTTGCACCAGGGAGGATCCCTAGACTACTGCTCAACAGCAGCTCATGTGGCAGGACTGGGTATCACAAGTGTCTGCTTTGCCTGTCCTCAAAAGCATACTTAGACCTTGCCTGTTGTCTGTGCCAGTTCAGCGTGTGAAAAGAGACAGCTGGTTTGATAATGTGACCACAATGTTTCATGGTTTCTTCAGGTCAGGAAAGCAGGAAAGGGTCTTGTGACTGCATGGCAAGTGATCCCTACAAAACTGTAGCATAACTGGAAGTAACTTACATGAAACTAAAATGAAAGAAACAGGGAAATGGTGTTGTTTTAAGAAGCACATTTAAAATCACAGTGCTTGTGTTCTTTAATTTTAATGTGTATTTTTTAGATTTGTACCTGAAGCACAGTATTTTTTCTATATAGTTAATAAACACAGATGGCTGAATTTCTTTCCATTATAAAATAAAATATTTACAAAAAAAACAGCAATGTAAGCCTAGGAACACCACAAAGTTAGTGTCCACTTTTCCAACTTTCCTAATTGAAAAAAACATATGATTTATTAGTATATGCTACTTTCATGGAAATTAGTTTTTTCAAATGTATTTCAAGTAACCTAAATATTGGGGTCACATTATTTAAAAAATTATTTGCGATGTAACCAGAGAAAGGATATAAAGGAATGGAACAAGTCTTCGACAGCATGTTAATCAAAAAATACATTTATATTCCTGAAAAGCATCCGTTAATTTTCTTTTGGCACACATAAATACACATAAATCCAGGTACATTTAATATATAACCGTTTTACTCTTGTTTTCTAAGGTTTGATATTTGATTTGGTAGTTCACAAGGGAAAAATCTCATGAGTATTAAGAAGCAGCAAAATAGTGGTGAACAATTGCTGCTATTTTCAGTGAGTGATCAGTGTACTAAAGATAGACATGTTTTTTGTGAAACCAGGAAACTCCATGATTCTAGGTAATCTATACACATTGTCAGACTATAGCAATGTGAAAAATCTGAAGTGCGTTATAAAATGCCTGCTATTAAATTTGTCATGGATTGGAATACAGTACTTAAGTCATTCTGAGTACCAGACAGAATTTTATGATGTAGAAAATGTAATATTAGCAGTGCTCCAGGATGATTGTGAATATTGCACTGTTTAAGGCAAAGAAAGTTGAGCATTATTTCTCACAATTTCAATTCATTGCTAAGATTTCCAACACAAAACCCAGTGCATTCCTTTCAGGACCAGCTGTGTATTATATTACCAAGGTTGTTGAAAGGGTGTAACACTACCCATGAAACCATAGGCCACTAAAACTATGATGTACATAAAAATTTATTGTTTGTTCAGTATTGAAATCTCATTAGGGCTCATAATTCATCGGCATGAGCTGGCCATTCGCTTGCAGCAAGCAAAAAACAAAAACGTTGACCTGCTGTACACGTCATTAGCCAAATCTGGGTGATGTGTTTTTTTATACAACTTTATTACGCATTTTAACTTCTCAGCCAGGTGTCTGAAAGGCTGTCATCGCTTGTGCAGTCTGTACATGGGTTGTATTTGTTTATTTTTCTTAATGTAAAACTGAATGTCTTTTTAAATAGTAAAATTAGAATAGAAGTGTCAATCCTGCCATCCTTAGTGCTATGAAGGGCAGATATAACATACAGTATGATTTGACAGTGTTCTGCCAGTCCTACATGTAATGTTTAAATATGAACACTGTTTCTCTGAAATGGCTCACAGTTATCACCACACTACTTGCATTTCAATTTAAATAGGTTTGATTTTGAAAAATCCAAACAAATGTATAAACAGCACAAAAACATCAAATGTAAAATACATAACACATAACAGATTCCATGACATAAAGCCATTTGTAGGTTTCTTTCAATTATAGGAGCTGTAAATGTTTGCTTTGGTGAATATACAGGCAGTGTGCTTGCTTTTTTTCTGTTGGGTTACAAGGTCATGGGCATTCCACAGATAACTATTACAAAAGGCACAATTGTTACACAAAGAACTAGTCAGAACTTTATAAACCTACAATTATCAAGACATTTCTCAATGTTTTTCTTTTCCCCAGCAAACTGCCAAACACTACTCTCCTAAAACTAGTCCCTTTAGACCTAATTCTCAAGATTAGGATTTTTAATTCTCACAGATTAGCTCTTGCATGTACACTGATTTAATACGATGATCTCTGCAAAAGTAAAAAGGCTACAAAAAGATAGCTATGAACCTTTTAATACCTTCTTATAACATTAAGATTTACTTACAATAACCAAATGTATACAATACACACAATATTTGTTAGAACAAAGTTTTCTTGCTTGTTTTAATGTGAAATGGGAGATTTAAAATTCTTTTATTCAATATTTAAGCACTGTCCCACTTCACATTTTACATATGATAATTTTTTTTAAATGGTATATTATCCATTCTCAATTATTTTTACAGAAAATGATTCTTCCTGTTATTTTACTATGTTTCCTAGTTCTGTTGAGATCTTTCTTTGATTAGTGGTCCCTCCTTACCTTACTATGTCATTCTTGACTAAATGTAACACTGTTCTGCTCTCGGTGCAAGGAAGCAAAGTGAGGAAGTATAATCTCTCAGTGCAGCACTCTGTTGCTCAAGTGTTGAAGATTTCACAAGCGCACTGTCTCTCAAACTACATGCCACTTTTCTAGTAGTCCCCTGCCTTGTTCATTTATGGACTAGGAGAGGGAATTGCTCCTCGGAAGATATTCTCCCACACCCTGTGTAGGCTTGTACCACTTGCACCTACAGTACTGTTATTCGTCTGAGCAATAACAAAAGTCTTTTTCAACACTTTGTGGGTTCCCACTGTATATGCACAAAGGTCTTCCCGCTAGTCTAGGGGATCAGTTCTGCCATGTACAACAAACATATGAAAAAAAGTAAAACCTCATGTTTTTAAAAAGACACAATAATTCCCTCAAGAAAACAATTAAATTTTTGCTGGTGTAAATTTTAACTTGCCTGCTTTTTGTTGCAGATTTTCAACAACAGAGCCCTTCAACAATTAGTCATTAAACTGTAATTGACCTGAATCTCTGGGATGGATGTGAGAATCTGCAATTGACAGAGAAAAAAAAAAGAGTCCAAACGTTTTTACTGACTCTTACAGTTAGACAGTGTTTACATCAAAACTCAAGTTCTTCTGGAACCTAGTGAAATGGGAGCACTGTGACAGACTGCTAAGCGTCTTCAGCAGGTGACAAGAAAGAATCCACATGCAGGGAGGAGGACTCGGAAGTACCTGGGGTCCTAGAGCACATAATTGTCTCCTGGTTTCCATTGCAGCTGAGCTCTCAATAACTAAACTGAACTTAACATGGAAGGCAGTTTTAGCCCATAATGAAAGAGTCCTACAGAATAACATCTGAAAGAATGGGGGCTCTGTAGGATCTAGGCTGATGGTCCCTAGGGTACGTAGTGTTTAAAACTATGAAATAGGCCTGAACCAGAGATCTCCTTTTGGTTCATAATGCTTTGCAACACTTGTTTTTCTAGATCTGATTTTGGCAGAAAAAAAGCCACAAAGATTTATGGACCGTATACAACAGTATATGAATAGAATGACAAGGAAAAAGAAAATACTGTAAAAAGACAAAACAATAAGAAAACAAAATCATTTAAAAAAACCTCATAAGATAACAGAAAGGCTGTGACAGCATGGTCAGACATTAATCTTAAAATCTTTAATTAGCCCCCCATTCCCTTTCTATTAAAGTAAACTCCCATTTTCTATGCCTTTTGTATATATTGTACAGTTTTTTGCCTGATACAAATCCACAAAATATCTGTGAGAAAAATAAAATTCATTCATCCCTCTTAAATCACACTAAAAACAACATTCTATGTAAACATGGAGTTACACCATGACACATCAACCAGTTTACGAACATGTGTGAGCAGCCACACCTGTAACCCTGAGGGCAGCACATAATCAATATGACTTTCAACAGCTGTCACGCTGTAGTTGAACTTTAGCTGAATCTCTGGGATGGAGGTGAGAAACTGCAATGTAACAGTAAATGACACTCATTGTTGAGTAAATGGAGGGCACTTTGTTTAAAAAGCTGCTCTGCTTACATTAGGTTCAAATGGCACTTATCAGAGCTTCAGGGACTTCATTGTGACAGTAGCTCACTGGTTTAAAATACTACTGTCGCAAACATTGTCTTATTTGATGAATAATATGTTATGGTAGCTAGTTTGAATTTCATGTTTTCTGCTGCAATTCACGTTTCTGAGGAAAGCTAAAGAAAGAAAATGTTCCTGCTGACTTGCAGTAGTTGGATTCTGCTTTGCGGACAAACTGCCAGACGAGCACAAAGAGGGACAGAGATACTTTTCCAAGTATAAGATGTAAAAGATGCAGAAACTCTCTTTTGTAAATAGGGTAAGGAAATGGACATCTCAAATGTCAAAAAAACTTTAATGGGCCTGCAATACTAAGTCAGAATTTTAAACCGATTTGATGTTGTAAGAACACAAACAGGCTAAGTTGTGCTTGTTGTTAAAAGCCAGCTGGAGTGAGCTTGACCTCGCCAGGATTTTGCAAAGTTCTTGCAAGTTGGTCTCCCTGCATAAAAACAAAAAAAGATTACACTACATCCCTGCATTTGACACTACAAGTGAGGTTTTAGTCTCTCTAAATAATCTATGTGATTGCATTAAAATTGCAGGGCCTCTTCACTTAACGTTCCCTGTACAGAGTCTGGCTCTCTGCACAGTCAGGGATGGGGAGCTGTGTGCGTTGACGCAGGCTGATTTGCCCATGATTGCTCCTTGCAATCCTGTAAAACAATTTAAAGCGCCACAAGTGAGTGGAGTTTGTTGCAGTAACGCCTTATTGACTTGTTGCTCTGACTCTATTTGGTTATTACCCTGGAGGCCACAATCAATAGACTTTGCACTGCATCAGACTAATAAATCCCAGGGTTTTCTTGGGGCTGGGCCAGAGAAGTGCTAGAAAATCTATGACAGCCGCGCACTGAACACGGAAGAGTGAGGGAGAAAATACAGAAGATTGCACTGGCAGCTGCAAAAAATTAATTGACAAGAGATTTTTGTTTTGTTCACTTCACATAACTTTTTACTGAGGCACAGTGGGTGGGTGGTTTATACATATCTATTTATCCATCTCTGTGACCCAGGGTCAGGGGGTACTGCAACATTTTGAGTGCTGTGGTATTAATTTTGTAATCTGGATATGGCTTGTTTGTAGGAAGGGTGTTGCATTGTTGAGCTGCTGCTACAAAGAAAAGGAACCTGCACTGGCAAGACTTAAATGCCCTTTTCATGTTGAAAGAAATGGACAGGAATTTTTGCAGATAGTTTTAGATTGTTCTGTATGTAAAGATATTTTTATATACACTTTGTTTTTTACACTGTAACCTGCATAATAATGTATATATGCCACCGAATTACACTGTAGAAATATCATTATGAGAATGGAAAACAGTTACAGCAGCACAATTTATTTTTGACCTGCTAGAGGGACTTTGAGCATATCTAAATACAGAATACAAGAATGATGGACAAATGTAACGTTGAATTTATTGATACCTTTTGCCATCTTAAGGGTCTCCTTTTCCTTCTTTTCTTTATTGCCTTTATTCTTCTTAAATGTGAAAGGCTAATGTCTTTGACTAAGAGCAATTTAAACTCGAGCACTTTAAGAGAGGTTTACAGAATCATATTCTCATTTGGTTTAAGAGTATACCTTAGTTAAATATTCTAAAATATACACAGTTCCTTTTCACACTTTGGTTGGATGTATTTGTTTGCTTTTAAGGATTATTATGGGTTCTTTAATTCCAAAGTAGAATATTTCTGTTCTGTCTTTTTTTTCACTTTAACGTTCTATTGACTTCACCAGCAGAAACCGAAAAGGCACGCCTCCAGGAGCCTCGTGTAGGTAAGACTTTGCTACCTGTCACATGTACTGCCAGAAATAGATTTGAGAGAAAAGAGGACATATTGAAATCGAACAATGCCTAATGCAAAAGAAAACTTGTCTTACAACAGGAGAAAGCTTGCTTTTATAATGCTGCCGTGGTTTAATTTCTCTATTTCAGCACCAACAAAAATGAGATCCCAGGGCAAGGCTGCAGAATCCACATACACAGTGTACACCAAATTATTTTATTCTCGGGCACAGACTTTGTCCTTCTCAAACAAGAAAACGGAGAAGACTTAAGGAGAAACAGACCCGGGATTTACATGAGCATAGGCCTACAGTACAAGCACAGATGTAAACATTTATCATAGATACACGTACATCTGTATATATGGATTCTCTGCGTAAATATTGGCCCACATTGTCAACAGCTTTCCAAACAGAAGGAGCCTGTGCTCCTAAGAATTTGAACATTCTGATTAGATAAGGGCTGAGCCTTATGTAAATCACACCTTTTTCTATGATAGATGGTAATTGTATGTACAGTACTCAGTTCTGTGTTTCCAAGGAAGCAAACATGTTTTCCACATTTTCAATTGAACTTGCACTTGCAGATACTCTAAAAAAAAACAAAAAACAAAACAAAATATATATATTGTAACATGAAGAAGTGTTAAAGGTTCTTATTTTCCTTGTGGGCAAGCTGCCCACTCTGTAATAAATAACCTAGATGGGCAATTTACCTGCAGTTTGCCCACAGGCAAAACGTGGCCCCAAAGTCTTACTTAAAGGTACTACTTAAAATGCAGCATCCAAGATTTATGATTACTGCCCTGCCTCGGGTATTATAGAAAGTGTAAACGGTTGTGAAGCACTGCTCTTTCATATTGATCTGATTTGAAAAAAAAAAAGATGTCATGTTTACTGGTCATATATTTATGATGAGGCATCAAGACATGCCATAGCCTTAGCCATGAAATGCATATTTTTACTTTATTCCTTCTATGACTTTTATGAACAACCAACCACTGGGTTTTTTTCCTCTCTCTCTTTTTATGCATGTTCTTTTTCAGGGCTATAACGCAAAAAGCTAGAATCTGAGCCATCTCCATTCTCAAGTTCACATCTGACCCCTAACATCATGAAAGGGGCTCTAGGCATTGACCATTATGTGAGCAGTATCTTTATTTGGCTCTCCTCTCACTACCGGGGAAGCGGCAGAGGGTAGGAGCTTTCATGGCAATGCTGCCGATTTGATATTCAAATAATCCCCCTTGACAGCCATACTGCTGCGTTTTTTCACCTTTCCTTCCCTTTTTAAATCAATGGTATTTCATTTTAATAGAAGTCCTGCTTGGTGATCAAACGAGCAAATACCTTCTGGGTCACCAAAGGGCTAACCAATCGCGGTTAACTCAGGAGCAGTAACAATGCAACATTTAAACATCACACATATGCAAAACACCACAGTATACAGGGAATACAAAACCTGTGCCAAGTCTTTCTGTTCATCCGAAAGTAGAATAATAAATAATCAGAAGAGCAAGAATACCTAGAATATCAGTTCTATACTATGGCATGGTACATGCACTAATGTTTATGTCAGGGGTGGCCAACCTTGGTGCTCGAAATTGATCCTCAATTGCATAATCAGCCCAGATACTTCCAATCACTTTTATAATTCAGGATGAGCTGGAGGAACGAGTTGCAATGAAATGAAATGCAGTTTAACCACCTCTTGTTGATGCCCAACAGATTGCTACTTTCTGTCATGTGCACAAATGATGATGAAAACATCCTACATCCTGTCCCATGTGCAAAGCAAAACCAGGTAGAAATTAAATAATGACATAATACTACTTTCAATTTTACTGCATGCCCCCTTGTCATATGCCCCTTGTGAATCTTTTTAAGATGGAGATATGGAAAAAGATAATATCAGTCTTTATAAGTAAAGACCTGAACTGATCTCTATGACTCATATATCTTCATACTTCTTTTTTCTTGTAGAGTTTAAATCATTTACAAATTTTATGTGATACATTATTTACTGGATGGATTCCTACATACCCTCTTGAAACTTGAAAATAAGAAAAAAAGATCATATACATGCTCAAGCAGAAGGACTTTATGTTAAAATAAGATCAATCTGTGTTAAGCCATGAGAGCACAAACACTCTGAAAGTCAAGATTCATTCTTCTTTCGCCCTAGAATTCCTTTGAACTTTGACCCTGTGCAGCCGCAGGGACCCAGTGTTTCTTAACTGCAAATGAGACACAAATATGAGAAGGAATGACAGAGTAGTGTTGTAAAAAAAGAAAACTCCAAAATACATTTCTATAGCCCGTCTGTGTGCTATGACTATACATAGGAATTTTTCACTGTAACAGTTGTGAAGTGAAAGGGATAAGGAGGAGGTTAAAAAGCAGTTTTCGGTGCTTGGTTAACCAACTGACCTACAGTCAAAGACGTCTTTGTGAGCATGCTCTGGCTTCCTGCCAATCAGATCATCTTGCTGTCTGTCTCCAGGAAGAAAATTGTACTCCTGGTATGCGAGCCATGCCAGAATGTGCAGACAGGGTGACTACAGTGCTTGCCCAACCTGTCTTAGTCGACCCAAAAATATGCTGAAGGGAAAATTACCTGTTTGGCCCAGCACCAAATTAACTCACACTGTAGGTTTATTTTTTTTTCTTCACCAGTAAAACATGTACCTATCTTGTACAGACATTTATACTATCTGGGTGTAATCTTTTAATACCTGAAAGAAACTTCCTAATGCCTTGTGGCAAAACCTCCACAGACAATCCTTGTATTAGATACAGTCTTGCAGGGTGTGAAATTATTTAAAAACCTGCATGTTTGTATATGTGTTTTTTTCCAATAATGTTTATTAGTGGATCATTTTATGCATTTTCTTGCAAAATATTAACAAAATAGAACATTTAGTATAAATCATTGCTTATATATAAATGCTATTACACGTGTGTCAACAAGAAAGAGGTATAAGTGTCAGAAAACAGCTATATTACAAAAAGAAATATCCTTTGATTCAATATTTTGGTCTGGACACTGATAGCCATATTCCAGCAGAAAAACAATTGGAAATTGTTTAATTGGTCCAATTAAGTGAACAATTAGTTTATCTATCTAATTAAGATGTGCACTGAAAATCAGACCCTGTGTCTTATAAAAACCAGAGGAATTCGTATACATTTTTTCACTTCTATATCTAAATATATACCATTCTACAACCCAAAAACTCAGTACATAAAGATACTTTGGTCGACAAAAAATGCTTGGTCTACAGCGTACACAGTATTTGAATTCTGTAGATATTCAAATGTATATGTATATATATCTACATGCATATAAAGGTCTCTTACAAAGGTTGAATAGCAGGTTAGGTATGCTCTATTTAGTAAACCTGACTATCTTTGCAAAATAAAGGTTTCAACTATTCTCCCTCAGGAAACATGTATGTTTTAAATTCCCACTCCACATATACCTGCAACTTAACACACTGCATAAGTCTCTTCGGTACAAACACATTTATTTTGCAAAGCCTTTAAATGTTCCCTTTCAGCTATGCCTATCATTTACAAGCTATTGTTAGTATAGAGTACCAAGCAGAAACTGGGCAGACACATTTCACACTACAGGGCAAGTTGAGAAACAGGTCTAATGTAATAGAAATAAAATACACCATAATAGAATGGAGAATCTTTCTCACAGTTATCAATTAACCCTTTCTTAATGGTTGACCAGTGAATTAAATTTCTGTGGTGGCTCATGGAGATAATATATATAACAAGTGTTGAAATGCTTCTAACTTTTTCCTTTTATAAATGTTTAAACATTTGTGAATAGTGTAATTCAAAGGTTGATAAAATGTGATCTGAAAATAAAGTTTCACTACTGGTTTTCACAGCCTTTAATACTAAATGACACTGCATGCAACATAAGGCACTCAGATCCTTGGAAAAGGTATAATGTAATACAGCAGGCACTGGAGCAAAATTCAGCCAGGTTTTCAAGACTGACATGATCGGTTTCAAAGTACACCGTATATCATTACAAGAAGTTCCATTATATAAAGAGTAATTGAAAAGAGAGCACTTCATGAGGAGGCTCAAACTTGATTAAGAAGTCTTAACAGGCTGGGTTTCTGTGCCCCTAAGCAGTTTGGGAGTATAAGACTCATGACTGGATGGGACCCGAGTCCATCAGGGGTTACCCCCCACACTGCTTGTAAAAGGAGTGACTGGAGCTAAAGATCTTGCTCAAGCTTACAACAGCAGTGTCCAAAGTAGGGACATGAACCCACAACCTTACTTGTATGAGTCCTACCTAACCACTACTCTGGAATGGGCCCACATTCATCATTTGTGGGAATAACAGAGGAAACCCTGACATTGCATATGACAAAATGGAGACACTTTATTGCTGTATCGGTCATTTAAATACACAGGCTTTACACTGAGAAACAGTAACAAAAAACAAATCAAATGCAGAGCAAAGAGGGACAAACCTAGCTTACTATATGTATTAAAACACAATGGACATAACAGAATATTTTGATTGTTCTTATTAACATTATCATTCAAAATAAGTGTTGCTTCTTGCTGTGTCTTGCATGTTTTTTTTTGTCCTTTTTAAGCTCTGCATGCTGATAACAAAAAAGAAATACCTCTAACTACAGTACATGCGGTTACTAACTCTGAAATTTGATAAATTACCATATCAAGAGAGTTATCCAGACTTGTACCACCTGTCCAAAGCAACTTAAACTTTCTGCTCCAAGCTGTTTTTAATGTATATGCTTCATACTTAGTAACCCCTCTGTTAACTGCTGAAAAATTAGGATCACATTTCATTGCCTTTATTGGGAAAATAGCCTTTACACAGTTGGAAATGTATACATCTGTAAACGTTCCAGCCCGTATATTGTAGCACTTAACCCTTTCCAACTGGGAAAATAATCAAAACTTATGGATACTTTAATTCAAGGCTTGTATTGGTTAGTGTCTGTATGTTAATACACATGTGCGCCACACATTATATTTGGCAAGCCTGCTAAGAGTTAATGGGCAGATAGAGATATAGATATCTCTCTCTGTTTTCAGCTTAGGATCTACTCCTTGATCACTTCATTTATGCAGGGTTCTTGGCTTGAGAAATAAGTTCAATTACATGTTAAGGGCCTAAGATGGGAAAAAATGTCCATGGGTCAATAATATCCTGGTTACTTCACAAAGGGAACTTACAAGGAACTGAAAAGAAAGAATCTCTAATCACACATGGGGTTTGCAACAAGGCACCTACATGATATTGCAAACATGTGGCAAAAGGTTTTGTGGTCAGACGAGACAAAACTTGAAACTTTCGGGTAAATGCAAAGTGTACATCTGACGTACACCCAACATAGAGCCAACACTATCCCAACTGTCAAGCATGGTGGTGGCAGCGTTGCGTTATAGTTTTTCTCATCAGTGGGGACTGGGAAACTTATCAAGACTGATGGCAGCATAGACAGAGCAAAGTACTGGAAAATTTTAGAGGAAAACCTGTTTCAGTTGTAAAACTGGGACAAAAATTCCATTTTCAGCAGGGCCATGATTTAAATCACAAGGCAGAAGTTAAACTGGAGTGGCTTAAGAAAGCGAATATCCTTGAGTGGACCAGTCAAAGTCCTTGAATCCTTCTGAGAATCTGTGGAAAGACTTTAAAACGGCCAGCCATAGCTGTGATGTGCTCTGATGTGAGAGTGATTGAACAAACCTGCCAAGAGAAAATGTGGGCGGAAATTGCACCAAGCTGGTAGAAACTTACCTAAAAAGACCTATGGCTGTTAAATGCTGTCATAGGTGATTCCACCAAATAATTAGTCCTTGTGTCTGAATACTTCTGCAATTAACATATTTCTTTATTTTTTCTGACATTTACTGTAACATAACTTAGCCTAAGAAGTTTCAGCTTAAGAATTCAGGTTTTAATTAAAATATTAAGTTTAAAAAATGTGTACCACATTTAAGGATTTTAATATTTTCTTCAGAAAATTTACAAAACCAGAACCAGAATTGAAATAGAGTTGAAATTGTTTCTTTCTTTGCTTCATTCGTACAGTTTTAGAACAATCTTGCAGCTGAAAATATCTACAAAATGGCTACTATGCAAAAGAGTCTTACTTTCATTCCTGGAACTTAAACAACTTGCTCTTCCAAAACCAATTGGTTCAAGGTTAATTCTACACATTAGGTCTTAGATTGTGGTAAATTTATGTTTTCAAATGTTCTGCGATTATAAGGCGATATGTACCATTCGTATTACACTCTGTTAATATGAATGGATAAATGTAATGTGCTGTCACATTTCTATTACATAACGACCTCATTGTAAATAACCTTTTCGAACACCTCCAATCTGGCTTCCGTCAACTTCACAGCACAGAAACTGCCCTGGTCAAAGTTACTAATGATCTTCTAATAGCTTCTGTTTCTGGTTCTCTCTCTATCCTCATTCTTCTTGATTTCAGTGCTGCTTTCGACACTGTTAACCATTACATCTTTCTCGTCTTGAGACTGTTTGGAGGTCCTGACACTGCTCTCAAATGGTTCCAAGTCTTAACTCACTGATTATTATCACTTTGTCTCTCTTGGCAGATTTAGGTCTGAAATTGGTCTAGTTAAGTCTGGTGTTCCTCAGGGCTCAATACTGGGTCCACTACTTTTAAGCATTTATATGTTTTGACTTGGTCAGCTTAAGATCAAATGGCCTCAACTAAAATAAACCTCAAATAATGGACTCAAATAAACATCCAAACCAAACCTGATATTGATATGGCTGTCTCTATTCCATCTTATTCCATCTCTGACATAAAAACTTGGATGGTTCAAAATTGCCTTCATTTTAACTGTGACAAGACTGAAATCATGCCTTTGGGACCCCCATTATCTTTATAAAGCCAATCCTGTAACCCTGTCTGTGGATGGTACTGTACTTGAGCTTCAGTCTAAATTGAAAAACCTTGGGATGATATTTGATTCAGGCTTAACATTCGACCCACATGTGCAGCATATTGTTATAGCATCTTTCTTTCACCTCAGAAATATTGCTAGACTATGCCTTATGTTATCACCAACTGTGGCTGAAAAGCTGATCACCACATTTGTCTTCTCCCGAATTGACTACTATAATACTCTACTTGCTGGGGTTTCTAAATCCACATTGAACAAACTACAGTATGTCCAAAATTTGGCAGACAGAATCCTGTCCAGATCTAGTGCAAGTGATCACATTTTTCCTATCCTGGAGACCTTGCACTGGCTTCCTGTCAAGTTTTGTGTCGACTTCAAAATCCTCGTGCTCACCCATAAGGCTCTGCATGGTTTGGCACCTCAGTATCTGTCTGAGCTATTATCGCCCTACTCCACATCTCGCAACCTTGGCTCCTCGAATTCTGGTCTCCTAACTGTCCCCCAAGCCCGTCTACACTCTATGGGTGACAGGGCCTTCTCCTGTTATGCCCCTTAGCTCTGGAACTCTCTCCCCAATGATATCAGAAAATCATAGAGTCACCTTCTCTAAACTCCTTCAAATCCAGACTTTTGTTTATTTTTAATTGTTGTTGGTGCTGTTGTCATTCTGTAAAATGCTTTGAAAAGCCCACCTTTAAAAGCGCTATATAAAATAAAGTGTATTATTATTATAAATAATGCAAGTTTGAGTTACTTTTGGGAAACAAGTCTGAAATGTTAGTCAGCATATGAGGGCACAATTTCACTTGATACATCTTTGTTTAACATGCTGGGCTTGATTTGATTTAAGTCACATGTAAACCCTTTGTTTTTAAGATGCTGAAAAAAAAACTGCAACTATGCCATGTGGGAGGAGGGAATGGGGTGCCCTTTTCTGCTGCAGTGGTGGAAAACTGTGAGAAAAACAGGAAAACCACATATGAAATGCAAAGGCTTAAGCAAATCCAACGTTCGACCAACTCAGTACAGAATAACCAAATGGATTTTGGGCATTTACAGTACCATTAAAAAAACCTGCCAGTATAAATGACCATGTCACTCTAAAATAGGATTCAGTCAATTCAGTTTATTTTAGTATATTACCACATATTTTAGTTAATGAGAGAGCCTGTTGTGTTATGGAAAATCTAATTTAAGGCTTTTATTTGCTTTGCTGGCTTTATTTTGAACTGTGTGCCGTTTCTTCACTTCACTTTAAAATGCGCTGTGTATTCAGCACTCTCTTGCTGCAAAGTGATTCTTTTCCAAGCTTGAATCAGCATGACTGGAAATTGACACAACTCAGGAGATCCTACTTTAAAGTATTCAGTACACCCTGAACAGAACTTTAACTTAGGGAATTAATAACAGGGTCTTATTAATTTTAATACCACATGAGTGAAGGCATTTTAGTACACAGGTTTTAAGACAAGCTAGATAGCCATCTATGATCTGTTAATATTTATAATGATTAATGTGACTTATTCTCCAGGGGAATTCTTTTCTAAAAAATTTTAAATTATTTTGCTATAGCAAAGGATTTTTTTAGAGATCATTTCCTCCACCAGTTTAAATTCTACTGCGGCCATCACTAAAATAACTAAAAAATTACTAAGAAGTATAAACTTTGTCATTTTTCAGGTTTCACATATCTGATCAAACAGAACGCCAAGACCAGATGGGTGCTTTAAAATTTGTAGCAAACCTTATCATCTCTAACTTTAGCATGCTTTTTATGAATTCTGGTGTAAAATTCTATCATCATCAAATTCTAAAATCAGACAACTGACCAGTTATAATTTTTACATTACAAGGCATGGCATTTATTTAGATTTTCACTTAACCTATGGTTAACAATTAATTGGATGGAAAATTTCAATGGTGAAAAAAGAGTCATATCTATTGCCAGTAGGCAATCACATAATAGTTAATAACAGCTACTATTACATACTGCTGTATGCACTATGCTTGCCGGTAGGCTCCCGGCACCCCTGTAACCCTGTATCGGATAATTGGTTAAAAAAATGATGCAAAGATAAAATACTAATATTAAATTCCTGAAACCCTAAATTCAATACATTTACATTTTTTAAATGCACTTTTGAGAAAAAATGTCAGAAATGTTGCATTGTTCTACTCTTTACACTCAAGTGTTTTTCCCTCTTTATGCAGAAATATTATTCTATGGTGATTAATTCAACTTTAGCCTTTATAATTTTAGAAACAGTTGATCATGATAAATACTGTATTTTGCAGTACAAAAACTATCCTTCTAGTTTTATGGATGTGTAGAAAGGAACAAATATGTAAATGATGCGGAAATCATTTAATTAACATGATTGGTAATGTGATAAGCTACAATGACAGTTTGTGTGGACTGATAAAATGTATAGTTTATATGGAGTTGTCTCCTGAATGTGAATTAAATGGCTGTTTGTCTCTTCACATAATGAAAACTGTATAAACAAGATTCAAATTTTCATGTCATACTACAAAAAACAAGTGGAGGCTTTGAGTAAATTGTTGATGCTCACAAAATACAAACATTGGAACGCTTGATTGTGTCTAAGACGTTTTCACAGCAACTTAGATGGAAACTTTTTTTAAACTATTAACTAAATCTGCATAATACATTACTAATTAATTTCACTGCTCATCCACACTCCCTTGTAAGGTTTTCACTTTTTTCTTGATCTTCAGCTGTCTCATTATTGTAAATAAATCTATAATCCGCAGATTTTTATTCACTTTCTTTGATGTTTTCCTCCTTTTCCCCCAGCACATTTCTGAGCCTTAAGAGTGACAGACAGAGTTAGGTTAGATCACATACATAAATATTCACTAACTGCAGGTTATCCAAAGGTAAGTATATTCAATTAAATATGGGTTGTTTCCTTCTTATTTATTCTAATCCTCAGGTCACTTTAATACTACAACACACTAAGCACTTTACTTACAACATGCAGTTGGCACTGATATAAAGAATTTTATATATTTTTGGCATTATTGGATCATTTTCTAAAGCTATTTGTTTCATCTGCAAAGAAAAAGCATGCTGGCTGTAGAGAGCCAAAGTCATGCAGCACTCCACTTTGAAATTTGCTCTTTCTAGAATTTCACTTCGTGTGCTTCCATTTGTCATGACAAGAATTCTGGTACCTTATTCCAGAAGGTTTGACTACTGAGAAAAAACATGAGCTGACAAGTCCCTTGGATTGCATCCCACAGGTAAAAAATACGCAGAACAGGTAGGTTCAGAAACACTTGGCACTGTTTCTTCCTAAGGACAAGAGATGCAAGTAATGCTAAACCAAATTTGGAGCTGCCTAATTATTTAGGGGGGCTTTGGTGATTAAGTATTAATTAGTATCGATTTAAAACTGCAACTGTTGAACTGATTTTTCAGCCTATATTATTTTTGAATACCACTGAGCGCATCTCACATCCTCTCCTTAATGTGCTTTTGTACTGCAGTTATTTCACAGGTGAAAGGTGACAAAAACTTGTGAAATGAGAGTATATGAGTTTGATCATCTGGTTTATTCTAACTCTCAGCCACCCATTATTAGGGTCACAGCAAGCAGTAAGCACAGAGTGCAAGGCTGACTGACAGCACGTACCTGTTCATCTCCTGCATAAGACATTAGCCTATCATAGGGCCATAGAGGAAGAGAAAATCTGAAACAACCAATCAAACCAAGTACTGTATATCACTGGGAAGGGGAAACAAGTGGGAAGAAAACTGCAAACTCCACACAGACAGATAACAGAGGCCAGAATCACACCCATAAACTATGAGACAGCAGTGTCAAGTGCCACGCTACCGTGCTACATTCTTGTTGTCTCCATGTGTTTAATTCTTCACCAACTGACCTCCATTCAGGCAGGTAAGGAGGAAAACCTCAGGTTGATGATTTTTTTTAATACCCTCAGGATTATTATATGGTACAGAATCCTGATTGTATCCAGCTGGGAGGTTTAAGGTCGCATGCACATCCAACTTCAAAGGTTTTTGTTTGGTTCTTGTACAGTTTCTGTGTGTTTTTACACACCATGTGACATTTGCAAAATACTTTGTTGTGGGTCTTGAATTTGAAGGATTTTTAAATAATCTAATGCCAATGAAAGTGGTGCCTTTTGCTTCTGTTGTGTGTTTTTAGTTGCAATGTGCTTGACTGTAGATCTGGGAAGGTTATACAGCTACACAATATTTTGCCAAATCAACAGGGGATATAAAACCACACAAGGAAAATGATTAGTACAGTACTAATAATTTAACATTTTCCATATGGCAGTTATTTAAATTTTTGGTTAAAGTGGATTGCATTGCATTTGTTTTCAGGAATAAGTCTAAATTACAGAGACAAAATCCAATAAAACATTAATTAAATTTGAGTTTGATGGTTTATCAAACTTTGTTTCATTCCTCATTGTCTTCGTAGTTTTCTTAATTATATCTGTATTTTTTCACAACTTTCTTATAACAACTCTTTATACAATTTACTTCTGAACAACCAGGGGTGAAGAAAGAGGTTAGAAAAAAATATTTATTTTAATCAAAGAGCTATCAGATAATGACAAAAGGTAGTTATCTTAGGTGTTTAGTCAAAGAACTTTCAATTTCTTATCTGGATTATGAGTGAACACCCAATCATCGACTTGGTACTAATGACAGCCACACCCTTAATGTTTTTGTGAACATTCTGACTACGTATGCTTCCAGCATTTCAACATTTTTACAGTGATATCTCTATGTAGGGTTGAACAGAGAGGGTTTGTGGATAAGAATAAGGAGTAAAATATGAGGAAACATTTCTTTAGAAGTGGATTTGCATATAAATAATAAATATTGATACCCTGAAAGAACTAAAAGACTTTCATTCCTGTACTTAACATAATGTTTAACGTGCTGGTTAATCTCTTGCAGATTATTGACAGCTTCTGATATGATCAAACACAATAACAAGGAATAGTTCTGACAGGATTCACATCAACCTGCAAAAGCAAGATCTGATGCCTATTCCAAGCAAAACACAAGTATATCTTCTGACAGCACCAAGTCCCAACTGTCAACAATTGTTGCTTGTTTCAAAGGCAAGACCTCTTCATGTCAACCCAATATCACGAAAGATTAAACACAAACCACGGCATGTTCCATTTAGTTTAATTTTGTATGCTTTAATGTACAAACTTCCTAGAATAATAATCAAAAGTTTTCTGTTTTTATGCATGCAGCATTATTTGTTTTCTTTTTTTCTAGAAAAACACAAATCATTTACAACACTGATCCCAAATATAACAACAAGCCATGTACTCTGAAGAATAGTCAACACCATTCAGGCAAAGGTATTCAGTCTAAACGTCACTGACATATAATAAGCTATAGGGTAACTGCATGAATCTACCTGATTAGGATCCATGTGCCCTAACACTTCACAAAGCAGTTTTAATTAAACAGAACAATAAAATGTTGGATCGGAACATGGTGTCCTAACTCTAAATTATTGTATCTAATCAATGAAAGATATTTGTAGATATTAAAAACAATATGAAAAACAGATTCTGTATTCTTAGAAATTCCACATTTTTAGCAAGCCTTAAGTACCCGAACTGCTGTGTAAGTAGCAAGCTTCAACAAAATAATTGAAAATAACCAAAAAACAAATACCTTTACTGTATACCTAATTTAAAAACAGCAAAAATACCTATGTACAGTGGATATAAGAATTCTACATACCCTTATTGAAATTGCAGGTTTTTGTGATGTTAAGCCAGAAATCAAGATAAATCATGTCAGACATTTTTCTATCTTTAATGTGACCTTGCAACCAACAAAATTCAAGAGGAAAACAAATAGATAATTGTTAGGAAAAATGATTGAAATTAAAAAACCTATAACACCCTGGTTGCATAAGTGTGCACACCCCACCAACTAATACTTTGTGGAAGCACCTTTTGCATTTATTACACCAGTAAGTCTTTGTGAATAAGTCTCTAACAACTTTGCACACCAAACACAAAAACAATTTTATCCCACTCTTCCTGAAAAAGTTCAAGCTCCTTCATATTGTTAGGGGATCTCCTGTGCACAGCCCTCTTTAGATCATGGGATTGAGGTCTGGGCTCTGACTGGGCCATTCCAAGATCCTCCTTTTCTGAAGCCATTGCTTGGTTGACTTGGATGTTTGCTTTGGGTCGTTATCATGTTGGAAGGTGAAATTCCTCTTCATCTTCAACTTTCTGACAGAGGCCGGCAGGATTTGTTCCAAAATATCTAGATATTTGGAGCTAGTCATTATCCCATCTATCTTGACTAGAGCCCCTGTCCCAGCTGAAGAGAAGCAGCCCCAAAGCATGATGCTTCCACCACCATGCTGCACAGTAGTTATGGTGTTCTTTTGATGATGAGCTGTGTTGTCTTTGTGCCAAACATATTTTTTAGAATTAAGGCCAAAAAGTTCAACCTTTGTCTCCTCAGGCCATAAGACATCCACATGGTTTGGGGTGATTGAATGTATTTTTTTGCAAAAATTTAGATGTGCTTGAATGTTCTTTTTTGTGAGAAATGGCTTCCGTCTTGCCACCCTACCTCATAGCCGAAACACTTGCAGAATACAGGAAATTGTTGTTCCATGCAAGGAGAGACCAGTACCTGCCAGAAATTCCCTCAGCTTCTTTAATTTTGATGTAGGCCTCTTGGTAACCTCCCTGATAAATTTTCTCCTTGTCCTGTCATCAAATTTGGAGGGCCGTTCTGATCTTGGCAATGGCCCTGTGGTGCCACATTTTCTCCACTTATTGATGATAGTCTTCACAGTGCTCCATGGTACATCCAATGCCTTTGATATGCTTTTATACCCCTCTCTTGATTGGTACCTTTCAACAATAAGATCCTGTAGATGTTTTATTATAAAAGAGTGTGCACACTTGTGCAACCAGGGTGTTGTAGGTTTTTTAATTTTAATTATTTTTCCTAATAATCACCTATTTGTTTTTTTCTTGAATTTTGTTGGTTGCAAGGACACATTAAAGATGGAAAAATGTCTGACATGATTTATCTTGATTTCTGGCTTTACATCACAAAAACATGCAATTTCAATAAGGGTGTGTAGACTTTTTATATTCACTGTATATGCTAAAATATCCAGAGAAAATGAGCTACAATGTGGTAAATTAAAAAAAATCTTAACATCCAGGTGGATGCTGCACATTGGTGGTGGTGGAGGGGAGATCCCATTACCTGTAAAGCGCTTTGAGTGGAGTGTCCAGAAAAGCGCTATATAAGTGTAAGCAATTATAATAATAATTATTATTATTAACGGCAAAAGCAAAAATATTTACAAAAAGTTTTTAAATCATAAACATGAAAATTAAAAACAGAACCAATAGATGAAGAATAGGCTTTAGATGCTGCTTTTAATACAAGTTGAAAGTGCAATTTTTTAGTTTATACTTATTTTATCCTTCTTCCTTTCTTTGTATTGTACTTTTGAAACTGATATTTTAGTTTAATTAGTTCCCTTTCCCTGGATGAACAGATAGTTCATCACTATTAAAAGGAAAAAATTGAAAAAGCATGATATTTTTTAATCATACAGCACTGATCATGTAGCAAATTCACAGTATTTCTGAGGGTGGCAAAGCTGTACTAATGTATCACACATGACTGTAATTGTTTGCAATTAAGTTTAAGCCCATTTGGAAACGCAGTAACGCAACATGTGTTGATCACCAGTTACTCATCTATATGGGATCCAGTTCTTAAGAATGGGGGGGGGAAGACTTTAAAGAAAGAACTGTGTGTGATGCCTGCTCATAGTGTTACAGACCATAGAGCTCCACCTGACTGATTAAACACTAGTCTGTGAGAATGCCTGTGGTATCCTTCTCCATAAGTAGACAAGAAAGGACTATAGTTGGCAAACACTTTGTGGGAGTGGATGACGCAACTGCTAAGGGTTCATGTTCAACCTCAGGTTTGGCTGGGCAGGGATACACACTTCAAAATACTGAGGAGGATGTTTGTTAATGGATTAATAATGATAATGACAGTGAGAGGTACCATAATGTAGGGTTAAAAACAGCAGTGCAGTTTTAGATTTTTATGCATTCAGAAAATGGTAAACTTAATACCCATCATTAGTGAGAGAATTCATAAATTAACGACTACTGTCATTAAACAAAATGTTTCTTTCACATTTTTGTTTCTTTATGCAACATGCATTTTTATACACCTCCAACAATGCTCTTGTCTTTATAACAGAGTATGGGTCTGTATATTCTATCAAATTAATATCAAGACAACACTAAAGTATTGATGAAACCTCAGCCCCCTACTGTCTCTTTCTAAGGACTTTCTCCTTAGATTATCAAGTTCTTCCAACTTTCCTGTCTCAGGTTGGTGTGGCATCTCACAGGTGGCTTGAAGATACAGGGAGTTGTTGGGTGTACAAATCACAGCACCTCTAGCTTCTAATCTTGATACCTGTACTTTACTGATCAGCTGTAAAGATCGACTATGGGCCATTACAATGAATGCAATTCAGGTCTAGTAAGGGCTGCAATAATTAGGGAGGAGAAGCTGGAGTTTCCAAAGCCTGAGAACAAATGAGCCTCCATCAGCATGTCTCAACTTAAAAATTGTGTTTTCTGTGATTTTCCAATGTTTTTTGGAAACCCGCTGATGAGCTGTACACTGAAAGCCAACTTTAGACACACGAAACAAATGAACATATTTCTAAAATCGAAAGAATTACAATTAAATGTATTCAGGCTTGGTGTCACATTGCCTGGAACTGTAGTTGGTATCATCCCCTTGTAACCTAGACACCACAGAATTTTTCAGCAGCAAAATACCTGGTCTTGTGAAGTCTGTCACGGTCTAGGGAGTGAGACTGTGTAGGCCATGGGCAACTGTGATTGAATCCAAGATACACTTGCCAGAATGGAACCTATCATAGAAGCACAATTTTATGTGAAATAATGTATGTTTATGTAACTAGTTTCATGTTTTGGGGGCAAAATTCTAGGTTTGGTGTGCCAGATTTGGTTGGCAAGTTTTAGAAGTTTTAAATGCCAAGAAACAAAAAAGCAGGGGGTTAACAGCTTTGCCACTTCGGAAGAAAGGATTTGAAGTTGATGCACTGAAAGATCAGATCAGCTTTTAACAAAAATGGGTGTTTTTTTAGCAAGAAACGCAACGGGATTGCAGGGAAAACAGACAAAACTCAAATTGTATTGAGTTTGCAATGCAATTCAAATAATTTGCAATGCAAATCATGTGAAAACAACATACTCAAAGGTAACTGTATAGACTTATTAATGGGAAAAGCTGAAAATATTATATAATTTATGTGTGATTAATATGATGATGCCTGGTATGATAATTGTATCAGTGCTAACTAAATGTATACATTTGTGTTTGTGTATCAGCAAGGTGCTGACTGTAATGTCAGTACAAATGAACTTCACTATAGTGGTTGAGGCTGAACTTTGGAGAAAGGGAAATCTTTCAACTCAATTATGCTGACTCATTTGAACCACAAAATGATAATTCCTTTAAATATTTGTCCGGAAATGGATAGAGACGCAAAGAGCAAATCTTGCTGAATTTTGCAGTTCCTGTGCTTGCAAAATTGCCCTACAATTCTCTGCTACTGGATCATTACAGTTACTGTATGTGTGGGATTACATTCTGGGTTAAGCCTATTGTCAAAGCTCATTTAAGATTTTACATTTCTAATGCTTTCAATGATAGCATTTGCCACAGCAGTCTGTATGACTGTTTTTGATTTGTTTATTACTTTTGCCCCTCTTCCATATGAACAGTTTTGAGTTTTGAAACATTGTTTCTGTGACCTATCACCCATTTTGTTGTCTTGTTTTTTGGCTGCAGAGGTGATGCATAAAGCGCCCGGCTGGCCCATACTGAGTCTCCCTCTAACTGCTGCTAGCTATTCCTAAGTTTTCAGGCAGCTTGAAAAAAGTAAAGGTTTGTTTTAATTTTCCATTTCTGTTCTGACATTTGTTGGCACTTTATTACATAGAGTTGTGGGTGGCTGGCTTTTGTTTTGAGGATGAGATCACTAGATCAACTTTCTACTAGCAACCTAACAAGTTGGCAACGTGGGTAAGTCTAATGGCGCATAACTGATGGGTTGTGGGATCAGGTCCCCGCTGAAGACACTGCTGTTGTACCTTGGTACTTTATCCCATTGCTTCAGTTGTCCCAGCTGTGTAAATTGTGCAATAATAGAGATTCACATGATTTGGAAATAAATACACCTGTTGTTGTAAGGTCCCTTAGTCAGGTAGTGAATTTCAAGCAAATATTCAACCACAAAGTCTAAGGAGCTTTCAAAGACACTGAATATCCAGAATATCATGCATGGCATGGTGAAGTCAATCATTAAGAAGTCACTTCCTAGAGCAGTTAGTCCCTGGGTGAAAACAGACATGATTCCACAATATCTACAAAGCTGATCTGTATTGCAGAGTGGCAGCCATTCTCAAATACCACACGGGGTTTGTAACAAAGCATTTATTTGATACTGCAAACATGAGACAAAAGGTTTTGTGGCCTTTGTTTTCCAAAAGGCAAAGTGTTATGTTGCAAACCCAACATGCACATCACCCAGTCAACACCATTCCTACCGTCAAGCATGGTGGTTTCAGCATTCCGCATGTTATAAGATAAGACACTTTATTAGCCATATACAATTTCTTGTACTAGGAATTTGTCTTAACGTATACCTCAGCTTGCTCTCCATGAGACACAGACACACAGACAGGGAGAGAAGCTTGGTGTCAGAGCGCAGGGTCAGCCATTGTACAGCACCCCTGGAGCAGTTGGGGTTAAGGGCCTTGCTCAGGGGCCCAATGGAGTAGGATTCCTCTGTCGGACGCGGGATTTGAACCGGCAACCTTCCAGCCACAAGTGAAGATCCTTAGCTTTATCCGTGGTGTTGCTGATCAGAAGTGTGATGGAAATACTTCCATAACAATATTTCCATAACAGGGGAAGGCAGTCAAGACTGAGGGGCATCTTTGTGGTTTTGCTGCCATTTAACTTCTTTCACTCATGTTTAGTTTGAGTATTCAAGTCTGATTAAAGATTATTCACTTTAAATATGTGTATATTTGTAATTTAACAAAAATTGATTTCACAGGAAGGGAGTGAATAGCTTTGTAAGGTATTTCACTAAGATTGCTTCAGTAAAATGCCCAGCTGTATTAATGAGTACAAATTGGACGTAGATTTAGATAAAAATGTACAAAGCACATATGAAAAGTTACAAACAAGAGGAGCCATTCGGCCCATCAAGCTCGTTTAGTTGTTAGTAGCTAATTGATTCGAGGATCTCACCCTGCTCTTTCTTGAAAGAATCTGTTTCCCATCCAGTTTTTAGAGTTAATATTTCTGCAACCTGCATGTACCACTTTGTCTTGATTACATTTAATGTCATCTGCCGAGTGTTTGCTAGTATTGAATTCTGAATTGAAAAGTGAAAATATTCACTTTATGAATATGTGTATACAATATTTGTCATTCAACAAAATTGGAGATCACTGGAAGGGGTGAATAGTTGAGCAAAGTACTTCACTAAGATTTCTTCAGTAAAACGCCCAGCTGACTTAATGAGTACAAACGGATATAGGTTTAGCTATAACTGTCAGCCAAATAATAAAATAATAATATGAAGAAAATATTAAAAAGAAGAAAATATTTACAAAATCTCTGTGGAAGCAACCTTTCAAAGTCTTTTCTTTGGGTTCTTACAAGCAGTAACCAGGTGCTCTTCCTGTTGAGGGTTGTCAGAGTGAGTATGCATGCACTTTTATTGAGCACTGTTGAAATGTGGCTTAAACCAGATAACCCCTGTGCCGCTTATGCATGCCCACAACATACAGGCAACCACAGACCAACAAGTTCAAACTTCTTCCCATTCAACTTTTCACAATTCATGTCATTTCATTTATTACAAGGTGAGACAGAGTGCATTACGGGGGAAGTTAGCTCTACAGACATATATTAGAGCCTCCCACAATTTCATACCTCAACAGGTTAATAGGTAAAGGTTACGTTAAAAAAACAATTGGAAGAAAATTCAAAAAATTTCAATATGTACCTATAATAAATGTCAATACTGCAACATACAGTATATGAATAAATAAAAAAATCTTCAAACACATTTAAAATTAGCACATTCTGTAAAACACACTTGAATGTTTGACTAAGTATAATAACTCATTACTAATCCTTTGGCAAAGATGGAGAAGTCCAGATAGGTGAATGTGTTTGTCCCTTAGGTTATGCACCATGCAAACATCTCCCCTGGGATGAGGCTTGATGGCCTATTGTCATCATTCTGTCAAGCAGGTGAAAGGCTCATGGTTATTAATGGGACTAAAGCACTGTATCAGGTAACAGTGTCAGTGAACGAGGGTTACACTATTTACCTCTGCTAGGCCCTCACTTATCTCTCCTCCCAGAGATCTGATTTCAAATTCCGATTCGTTTTTTTACAAGAGAATCTGAGCTGTGGGATCCTTAAGGTCAAAACCTGTTACGCAATAGGATATGCACCTGCATTTTAAACAGCATTTACCTATAATTGCTCTCTCACGATTTTCCAGTGAACTTCTCAGATACATAAGCACATATGAAAGGTTACAAACGAGAGAAGCCATTCTACCCATCAAGCTCGTTTAGTTGCTAGTAGCTAATTGATTTGAGGATCTCACCCTGCTCTTTCCTGATAGAAGCCAAAGTATTAGCTTTGACAACATAACTGGGTAGCTTTTTCCAGAACCTGACAGCCCTCCATGCAAAAAAGTCCCTCCTATTATTTTTTGTATTGTTCCTCACATCATCTAAAAGATTGAAGTTTCAATATAAACACCTAAGTCTTTTCTTAAGTAGCTTCTTCAGAATCACTGTTTCCTATCCAGTTCTTAAGAGTTTTTGTTTCTGCAACCTGCATGTGGCACTTAGTCTTCATTACATTTAATGTCAAGTGTTTCCCTAGTATTGAATACTGGTTAATCTTTATAAACTCTTCTACAGTGTCTACAGTGTTAAATGATCCTCCTATTCTGGGATCATCATTGATTTGAAATAGTTTGCAGAATATACCATTATCCAGACCACTTAGAAAAACTAAGAAGGGCTGTGGTCTTTCTTTAAATTCAAGCCCTCAAACAGGCCTGTACTGTCTACACTGGGGGTTGGTCACCTACAGCACATGTGTCATTATTGGCACGCAAAAGGATTTTTAATGGCATATGCAATGGTACATGCAATAAAAGTTTTATAAGCCACAAAGAAATTAAGTTACAAACAATAAAAACTCTAATTGACTATCTTGTTATTCTTTACAACAGGCTACCCAATGAAAGCTCTTTGGCGTAGAAAAAAATTGATTCACTTGGTTTATTTACTACATTATTTTTTGCAGGGCTAAAAATCACTTGACTGTTCTCTTTGATCTTGAATTCTCTGTCTCATACTCGCAACTGGCTATCAGTGGACCAGACTAGGTTTGCTGATTCTGTTTTGTCTTACTTTGTCTTGCTTTTCTAACTCTGATACTCTAGAAGACGAGGAACAAGTGTTTAAAGGCTCTCTTTTAACCACTCTTGACAGCTTAGCTCCTCTTAAAACTGGAACCAGCTCTGGTATACTGACCAATTGCACTCAAGAAAGCAGTCTCCCGCAATCTATAATGTAGGTAGTGTGTTTATGGCCTGAATGTACATCTTCAGTCTTGGAAGGAGCACTGAATAAAAGAATGCAAGTCCTGCTAGATCCAATTACATCTCACACATCATTGAAAACTGCCGTAACAATCCTAGATGCCTGTTCTCCACCATTAACAGACTGCATTAACCAAGCTGCCCTACTACTTTACCTGCGTCATCTCAACTTTGCAATGCTTTTTAGAGTTTTTTACTTCTAAGATTGACAACATCCAGCATCACATTCTCTCCACCATGCGTGTTACTACTACACCTTACCTACAGGCCTATTTTTGCTGGTTCTCCTCTTTCTTGTTTTTCTCAACTTGACACTGCATACCTTAGTAAATTAGTACTGTGTATGAAATCAACCACCTGTCTAATTTAGATCCCACCCCTACTGTTATATCTCAATCTTATTTTTTTCTGCCCATTCACATGGTCTGACTTATCCTTTCTATGCTAAAGATGCTCGAATCTACATCCATACTAAACCTGACACTGAAGTAGCTGTTTCCGTACACTCTAATTTATCTGTGACGTAAAATCCTGTATGACTCAAAATGCCTTTAATTTAAACTGGGATAACACTAAAGTCATGCTTCTCAGCACCTCCCGTCAGTTATCTTAAACCAATGCAGTATCCCTGGTCTGTGGATGGCCAGTGAATTTAACTGAAGAATCTGAGGGTAATATTTGATGCAGGCTTAACATTTGACCCACATGTGCAAAATATTGTAAAAACATAATTTTTCCATGCCAGCAATATTGCAAGACTATGTCCTATGTTGTCTCTGATTGTAGCAGAAAATCTGATCAAATCTGGTTATATCCGTCTTCTTTAGAGGTTTTTACTGCAACGCCTTACTCAATGGGGCAACTAAATCCACACTAAACAAACTTCTGTATGTCCACAATTTGGCAGCCAGAATCCTTAAAAGGTTGCATGCATGTGATCACGTTACTCCTGTCCTGGAGTCTTTGCACTGACTTCCTATCATCTTCAAAATATTCATTCTCAGTACTCAGTACTCATACCTCAGTACCTAAGTGACTTATTGCAACTTTAGATTGTCCGATTCTGGTCTCCTGTTTGTCCCCAAGCTCACTTACACTCCATGGGTGACAGGGCCTTATCTTGCCATGCCCCAGAGCTCTGAAATTCTACCCCCAAAGGACATCAGATTTGAAGCATTCATCTTTTATGAGGACCTTTATCAAAACCAATCTGAAAATCTAAACATACTGATGGAAAAAAGAAACACAACATTTTCTGGAATGAGAATACCATAGTTATAGCTTATGTACTTTCACAAAAAGTTGTCATTTTGTTTTAAGCCCTCTGACCAGCAATACAGCTTGTGCAGTGAGGCATTGCAACTTGCCAATCACATGCAAGCTCATTAGGTGCACTTTTACCCAATGAGGTCCAGGTGGAACAATGCCTGATCAGGTCACTATTAAAAAGGCCTTAATTCAAAGCTTAGTTCACTGAAAGAAAAAGGCCACACTTAGTTTCTGTGCATTCCATAATGCCTCAAATGTCACCAGAAGCAAGGGAGAGGGCCATTGGCATGCTGCAGGCAGGCATGTCATGTCCCAGCGTTGCCAGACACTATGGAGTCTCGACTGTAGAGAAGGTTTCAGCAGACCGGCAGGACAGATGATCGTCCAAGATCCAGTCGCCCTCGAGTGACCACACCAGAGCAGGATGGACACATCCGACTGGTCCATCTGAGAGATCGTTTCAGATCTGCCACCCGCACTGCTGCTGAAACTGCCATCAGACACAATGCCCACATCAGTGACAGGACAGTGAGGCTTCATGCTGCTGGCATTAGAGCAAGGCGACCTGTCAGAGGCCCTCTGCTAACAGCTCCTAGACGTCACACCTGACTGGCCTGGGTCAGACAGAGGCTGTGATGGACTTGTCAGCAGTGGCATCAGGTCCTCTTCACAGATGAGTCACACTTCAGCCTGTTCCATGCAGACGGGAGGGCCAGAGTGTGGAGATGGAGGTCTTGTGTTTCTTTTTTCCATCAGTATATATCATGTCAATCTCTCTGCTTGTATCCATTACTGCGGTTACTTGTACAAGAAAGTCTGAGAAGTTATCAAAGCAAGAATTACATTTTGAAATCTATGTTAACTATGCTCTATAATCCTACTACCATACAAATTATTCTCTAG
The DNA here is from genome assembly GCF_040954835.1 of Lepisosteus oculatus. NCBI lineage: Eukaryota > Metazoa > Chordata > Actinopteri > Semionotiformes > Lepisosteidae > Lepisosteus > Lepisosteus oculatus. The sequence goes on from NC_090699.1 coordinate 38,963,989, forward strand.
TTGTAATGATCATTTCCACAACCTTAAATGTAGTAGAAGTAAGACTTATCTGTCTGTAATTACTGTCTGTAATTAATTCAGTTTTCTAGCCCTTTTTATGGATGGGTGCGACCTACACAATTTTCCAGTCTGTAGGTATTGCCTCTATCCTCAGTGACTGCTGGAAGAATTGTGTTAATGGTTTTTAAACAACTGTACATCTCTTGTTTCCTTAAGTACAATTGGCAGAATACTATCAGGCCCTGTAAATTTATCTGAAGCGCTTCTAATACTTGTAACATTTTTGTCTCCTCTATGCTAATACTATTTAATAAAGAACATTGACTTTGCTGTGCCTGAGGCATCCTGTCTATTTCTTCCTGGTAAACACCTGAGTGAAACATGGATTTGATACATCAACCATTTCCCTTTCATCATCGATACATTTTCCATTTGTGTCTCTGAGACACTTCATCATTTCCAATTATTTTCCTGTTAAAAAATGGAAAACATATTTTTTTAGCCCATAGTTCGGCAATGTAAAGCATTCCAAACATGAATGTGTAAAAACATTGCCTATACTTGCATACTTTGTTACCTTTTAAAGTTTCATGACAGATGTATATTGTCTTAATAAAAAGTGAAAACAGTAGGTGGGTGTAGTTCTCCCAGGGGGAATAAAAAATAAATACCTCATCCCCTTGAAATGTTGTACTCCTTCTGATATGAGGAAGATGGGGGATCTTTTAAACTTTCACGATATCTAAACTTTCAAATAAATCCAATGAAAAATGAGAGTGTAGTGAATTCTTATTCTTAACCTGCTATTTTGAATTGATCTGCTTATTTAAGAGATCAAAGACATCTACTGCAGTGCACATTTAACCTTAGTGGGATTCACCACTTCATTTCTAAATATTAATGATAATAAGCCCCTCCTACCTTGTGTTAGTCAATTACAACATGTATTGATCTACATGTCTCAGAGCCAATTAAAACCCATCTGATTTAATGTGGCCAGGCACTTCAAAGGCAAAGAAATCGATCTAATCTAGCTAACAGTTACTGTAAGAGCAAGAACCCAACACAAGAATCCTACAGATTGCAAATTAAATTCTCAGATGCACACTTTGCTGTTTTTAATATACAGTATTTCTTTAACCAGATGCTTAAGCCGCCTTGCCTTCCTGTCACAAACTAAGTGCACAATACTTTGCTTCCTGTTTAAAATGCTTCCTTCTAATTCAGCGACGCCAGAATGTCTAACGCAGTAAACAAGCAATTCTAGATGCACTCTTTAGTAGAGTCTATATTCATTTGTCACTCTGTGACGTGTATTAATGTGAGTAATTTGTAGTCTTTAACTTAAGTACACACAAGCTATAAAATTTCTACAACTGGGCCATCTGGTTAGTTTTACCACATTTATTTGTGACTCTGGGAGAAATTTCAATGAGAAGCAGAGGTGGTTTAAAGCTTTAACTTAAGTAAAGTAGCTATAAAATATCATTTAATTCAAAGCACCTTTTTACATAAATCTAGCAACACTCCTAGCTATTCAAACCAGCTCTCCTGTCTCAGCTTTCTCTTATTCATAAGAAATCAATTTATGTGAGAATTCAAACATCCCACATCAACTGTGTATTTTAATATACTGTTTTTATATGAAGAGGAGCTGAATTTATATTAATTTTACATCTGAACAGAAATCAAAGGAAAATGCAAGATGTGTATGATTTTTCCTGATTTAAAATACAAGTGAAACACAATATAATTCAATCCCCGTGATAAAATCAATTCAAACATTATGGCGTTACACTGAGACTTTAAGTACTTGAGCTTCCACAATTTTACAGTTTTTCACACAGATAAATGTGTTTTACAAAATTTCAGATAGTTTCAGTATTGTCTGAATAAAGAAAGTTTTCAGATCTGCTAAGCTACAAGGCATGTTTTGAAGTCGAATAATGTGGCAACTATATGCAAACTGATTTGTAAGGTTATAAAATCTAATCAGTATTACAGGTTACAGTGTGGCAACATTTCAATGTCAAAAGGTCTTCTCACTGTAATATTTTATTGCACCACCCATGAATAACTTCAGAATGCACCTTTGAATGTAAAATGTGGTTGTGCTAGAATATTTGCTGAGCTGCTGGATCTATTCTATTTCCATTACTATGAAAATAAATTCAACTTAAGTACACAAGTGAAAAAGAAAAGGACTATTTAATAAAGTCTGACATAAGAAGCGAGTTACACAACAGAAAATGCAAATCTAATCATTACAAATTTGTTTTTTATATACAGTATGTCTTTTATTTATAGACTAGAATCCCTTCATTCCCTGCTATAAGATCGACAGTGTGTGCTGACCTCTTCAACGCTCTCTTTGTGCTGGCTGTTCATGGCTGTGGGTCCATCTATACTGTAGCAACAATGCCACTGTTCATATTGTAATAATACTGTATATGTGGACCCATTAGTCTGCACTCCCACATAATTTCAATTCACTGACCGCAACTGGTGAAGGACTATTGAAGCATCTATAAAAAGAGACTGCAATCCTTTTCAACGCCTCTACAGAGGAAGCCACAAAGTATTCGTAACAGTGAAGGCAAACAAACAAAAACCAACAATAAATAAAACGCTTGTCAAGCAACTCGCAAAAGAAAGCCGTCTATTTCAGCCAAGTTATTAAGACACAAACCTCAATAATTACCATCATTGTGCCAGTATGTGTACAACAGTTGGACTGTGCAAACAAAAGTGCCTGAACACTGGTGAAGCAGAGTCTTTTAATAACGCTTAACGCCATGAATATGCAGGGTCAGTGTGTTCGAGACAAGACAATGGATTAGTTGCAAATTATGAAGAGAAGTTGCCAGGGGATTTTATTGCACTTCAGGGGGCAATCAATTAAGGGTTTTGCAAAATTACACAGATCGTCGCTTAGCTCATGCAGAACTTGCGTTAGAAGCTATTCAGATCAGGAGTGTGAAGCTTTTATGCCGTCCCCTGCCATAACTTTGGAAGTCAATACAATGCGGAGCCGCACAATAACACTCTGGGCAACAGTATCTTTAGTAGATAAATATCTATTTTGTTGTTTGGCCTTGAAAATTGTAAATGTAGATACATTTTAGGTCTCTATGGAAAACAACAACAAAAGAAAGAAAGACCAGTGTATGTTTTTGGCTGGATCATTTTTGTTTAAAATCAAGGCAAGAATTAGCTTGATGACGATAATGGAGCCGGATTTAGTTCTTCATTATTTACAGCTGAGCAAGATCATTTCCAGCTATTTAACTAATGTTGAAAATATGATACAAATATTTGCCAATCCCTTTTAAAAAATATTTATTTTTTAAAAGACTTATTTGGGCCTGGACTGAAACTGTGTTTGACAAAATATGAGACAAAAAGGGCAAAATATAAATGGAATCTAAAAAGGAAAGAACCCAAGAACTCATTTTAAAATGGTCAGTGTGGAGTTTCACACAGTGAAGCCTCATTACCACTGCAAAAAAATCTTTATTTTGTACTTTTTTTCAGCTGTGACTGCGTTAAAGTCTTCTGTAAAAACTCTGTAACCTAGGTCATTTCTAGGAGCCAGAACATGTTTTTTCCCCAATTTCAGCTACACAACAATTCATTCAGTTTAGGAATCAATTATGTGAATGAGAGCTCAGCCGGAATAAACCAGAAAGCATGGACATCACAAGGACAGGGATGGGAGACACTATACCTGGAAAACTGTGATATGGTCAGCAAAAAATCCATTCCAAGAATAGACAAAAAAAATAAAAAAGCACAGACTACTATTTCCTGGAAAGTGCCGTGTACACTGAAATCAAAGAATTCTGGTTTTGGACCACATTAAGGAAGAAGTTTAAACTTGAACATTCAAGAAAAAAAATCAGAGCGGTGTAAAGGTATCTTTTTCTGTTCAGTTCTTTGGTCCAATTTTGCACTCAGCAACAGGGTAGCGCAGCTCAGCTGGTTGAGACAGAATTGTGTGTGCCCTAGCTCAGCTGGGTGGCAGCTAAGGCAATGTAGCACAGCTCAGGCTCCAGCCAGGAATGTGTGTGCTGTCCTCCTCAGCTGTCTGGCATGGCTGCCTGTGTCTCCCCAGTGCAGCAGGCTGGCACTAATACCTGTGCGCCCTGGCTCAGTGCGAGACACTGCTTCAAGCTGCACGCGGTCAATGGCAGGGCATTAGAAAAGGATGCTCCTTTGCTCCCAGCCTTACAGACATGCTAGAGAACTCTGGAAAAAAAAAAGGCTATTTCAGGAATGGCCACAGAAGGAGCAACACCCTTCAGCTTTGCAAAGTGGATTTTAACAGTGACAATCTGATGGTCTGTAATTATTTAAATGCACTTAAATATCTTTTATTGAAATGATCCTTCCTAAATCCCTTAAACACCACAGATGTACAACTTCATACTCTGAGAATTCCTGTTTTTATTGTGCTGGGCAACAAAAAAAAAAGACTCCAAAACAAAACAAATCTCGCTGCCTGAAGGCCGCATAGGACCACACTGTAATTAAAACATAAGTGTCCTACCTTGCTGTTTAGACTTTGTTGGTTCACTGGTTGATTGTTCGAAAACAAATATATTGTCTGCCAAATATATAACTTCAGTGCAGCTCCCCTCAGCCATCAGACATGCCTTTCAGTACATCTCAAAATGTACATTTGTGGACTGACTCTTACCCCATTGGTGGTTAGGCATGAAAACACTATAAAATTCCTGTGGAAATAATTCCTTGTGACAACATGGTTCCCCACGATCCTGCTGCCAGAGTTTGCATCCCCAAGTACAAACAGCAAATAGGAATCTGACCATGACAACCACTTGCTTTTGGAACAATAAGGAATTTTCCTTACTTTAAATATTTTTTGGGAAATATTTAATGTTGAGTTCTTTTTTTACTCTGAATTATAATCCATCCCTAAAGTTGAATTGGGTGAAATCCCTGATTCCTACAATAAACGCTCCATTTCATGAGTGCCTCCTAAAGGACAAAAAGTACGAGGTGTAATTCCGTTGATTCTATTGGTATCGTTAGATGAAAATAATAAAAAAAAAACAATTTTAAAAATAATTTCTGTACAATATATTCGTATTGAATATGCCAATAAAAGATCTATGGCCTAAAGAAAGAAAATTTGAAACAAGGAAGTCTTTTAGACCACCTCTCTGAGGTGAGCTGTTTAGGTTAAACAGCCAATAAACTGGAAACACCAGTCAAGTTTTTCATCACTTCTCCACAGCTGATGTGAGGGCTATAGCAGGTTAACATGGTTGAGAACTAATCGCAGATCTTTATTTTATTTTTTTGTACTTTTCAATCACTTTCATCAAGATTATAATTATTTATAAAGGCGTCTAGGAAATTAAATATGTATATGCCATTTTACTGTCCTAAAAGTAATTATTTTTAGCTAAGATTCAAATAATACCCCCCATAAAAACATGTTGCTTTACAACCAAATAAGAAAATCTAGAATAAACAGCAGAAACTGCTCTGATTTACTTAACTTATATCATACTAGTTTTTTTGTAGTGACCATCACATTTACCAAACATGAACATCTGCCAAAGATTTAATAAAAGATTTGCAAGAAGGAAACCAGTGTTTAAATTGTTTATGTCAAGCATATCCTAAAATACTTGACCACAAAGCAGTTTTTAGATCATATATATCAATGGCTTGTTAAATAAAAACAAATCGAGTCCCACAGTCTGGCAAAAGGCACAGAACATAACCACATCATGTCTATCATGTTTGAAGATGTGTGCAGTTCAACTGGAATCTGGTTTTATGGACTTTGCAGTAAGTTGTAACAAGGACACCATATTTTGTGCGCAAACACAAAATTTGGCTAATCAAAACAGCTTTGTGATCATTGATAGATATTAAGTAATTTGCTATTTGATGCCAAAAAGGTGAGATTTAACCAGAGAAATACTGTGAGAGATAATTAAAATAGTCTTGGTAGCGTACAGATACTGTATTGGTTTAGACAAGAAATATACAAAGGACAAAGTAGGACATGTAGGACAAAGGAAATGCCATTAATCACAGAAGGACCTCAACACCTGACTTTAAGAAAACTGTTCTTTTGGTAGAATTACATAATAAAATACTTTTGCAATTGTTCACAACAAGAAATGACTGAATGCAGAAGAATGTAGTCAGCGTCTTCAATTTTTCTTCTGCTTCCATGTCCATTTCTTTTGACATAATGTATGTTATCAATTCAGCATCAGTGTTGTGTTGGCTCCCCTATTATGTTTCATTTCTTGTTCTATGAACAACACTGCTGCTATTTTTTTCAGAACACCTGTATGTTTCCATTTCTGATGAGAAATAATGACATTTAAATCATTAAGGATATTTAATTACAAAAGATAGGAGAATAGGACTTTTCTGGTGAATACAGGTAATTTCAGGAGCAAGTCTGAATAATTATAGACTGCTGAAAGGCCCCAAAGATTCCAAGCTTAGCCAGTGACCTCCAACTGCCTTTGTCCATGAGCAGAAGAAAAAATTCTCATTTGGTGGCTATTGTGACTAATAATTGAGTTATGTAGAATCTGTTCAACTTCCATGAAAAGGCTGTTTTCTTTTTTTTGTGTGAGCACTGCTCCCCCATCCTTTCAAGAAAGATAATGCAAATGTTTCTATACATGTGAAATAAACATTTTGTTGCCTTTTGACTTCCCTGTGGGTTGCGACTTCCCTGCGATTCTCAGATATGTCAGCTCGTACTGGGGGGGGGGCGGTGGTGGTGACCCAGTGTTCTGGTAAAAAACACTGGGCTGACCGACGGCTGGCACCCGTTCCACCAGTACAAGTTGTGAGGGAGCCTTGCGGCCAGCTGGCGGAAGCAGATCAGAATTACCAGTGAATTGAGGAGGAGAGGCAGGAGGACCGTGTTGGAAGCAACTGTGCCCATTCAGCTTTGACAACAGCCAGAGCAAGCAGAGCCAACAATGCTAGATTTACATGGCAGTACTCTTTTACTGCTTGTAAAAGAAAGCTAGAGCTTTCTCTCTAAAAAAAATCAGTGGTTTAACTAAATCTTATATCTATATCTGGGCACAGTGGTTTACCACTTAAAACAAACAACAAGCAAACCATATACAGTATATATGTACTTATATATATAGAAAGAAACAGTAATACCTCTTTTGTAGTCCAAAAGTATGCACAGTAATTTGAGTGCCAACTACATACGCCGTCTCATTTCTCACTCCTGTCAAGAGAACATCAGTGCCATGTAAAAGAGTCACTGTTTGTACAGTTTGAGATGCATGCGGTGTATCTGCATTAGCTAGCTAGCTGCAACAAGTATTTTTTTCACTCATTTGAACAAATGTGCCAAAAAACAATAAAAAAGATGACAGTTGTAATTTAATCTGCCCAGAAGTGAAAGAGGAGAAGTAATTTGTGAAAAGAAGTAAAAAATAACATTTTTTTATCTGAAGTGAAGAAGCAAGCTCATGCCTAAAAAGTTTAAACAGAATGAAATTAGCTGACATGAAATAACATTCATACTGTCCTTTTTTATTTATCTAACAAGCAAAAGGCTGAATTTTTTCCTCTCCAAAGCTGAAATCAGCTACTTAGGTGTTTATTTCCATTCTAATTTAGATGTTCACTAAGCTGCAATATATTTGATATAACATAAATGTACTTCTCATTCTTTCCAAATATCATGGAACAAATTTACACACTGTCTCAATGTACAATAAAGACAAAATAAAAAATAAAATGTTTTTTAAAAAAAAATGCTGTTATTATTCATTGTGTCTCCATTATTCATCAAATGATGTGAAGGTTCTAGAAGACTTTACTTAAATACTTGGATTCTCAAAGCACCAATAAGCAAGGGGTGAGATGGGGTCCTATTTATGGAACTGGATTTCCTTCAACAAAAATAATATTTTGATACACAGCACAAGATGTCTTTAAATTTAATCTTTAAACTATAATCAGTGATAAACAGGTTTCATTAGATAAATGTTAATTACACTTTTCCCTTTTTATTAATTTAAGCTCCCCAAAACCCCTTTCGAAAGAAATGCATTAAGGACAAAAAAAACCAAAAGATTGAAAAAAGTTAATCAAGCAATTTTTAAATGCTGTACAGAAGCAGCAGTGGTTCTCTCAACTACTTTAAAACAAAAAGACAGTAGTTCATCCCCCAGTGCTCAACACATTTCTTCAAAGCTGTGCAAGTGTAATTTCCCAACCTACAGAAAACTCAATGCAACTTACTGAACAAGGGGCCCCTTAATTCCTCTTTGCTTATTAAAGTTGAAAGTACGGTAATATTGACTCAGCTATTTTCTGAAGACAAACTAACAGTGGGGAAAAACAATCACCCTGCCGAATTAAAATGAGCACTGCACTTGACAACACCAAACACAAAATGGAGACAAACACTATTGTGCTTGACCTTATGTAGTCTCATTCGCAGATGTTTTATGGGAAAAATTAATCTACATCCTTGAAGGAAACTAAATATGATGGGGTTCTGTACATGAACAGGAGAGGGTGGGGGTCTTATACGTCTACATCTTCTAGGTATGTAATCTGACAAAGGGAAATGCTTTTATTCTGTCTAACCCTCTCACATACCATGCAGTACTTTTGTTTTCACCATCTAAGTGGCTGGTGCTGAAAAGGGTCTAATTTTCTTTGTGGGCACTAAAAGACAAGCTTTCGGCCTTCATGCTTCTCTGTTATACTGTGACCATTTGTGGTGTTTTGTCTTTCTGCTATATTTTAAGAGATACTTCTAATCATAATTTTTCTTATTTAAAATTTTACAGAAAATAACAATGGATTTATTGCGTTCTTGTATGCTTCTGCAGCCCCCAGAGTTCTTTCACAATATCCTGAATGAGTAGGAAGCTACTGCTTTTCCGTTTGGCCCCAGTTCTCTTTTTAAAGTTAACCTAAAAAAAAAGACAGCAATTACAAGAAACAATAGCCAACACAGGAACAATGGGAAAGCACCATTTTTTTATCTCTGAGACATTCAGAATATGTTTTTTTTTACCAATTAGTTTTCTTTTCAAAACAAAAGGAGACTTCATTAAAGCTCTCAGATTCCTCTCACTGAAAGTCTGTGTCCTTGTACATCTTTTCAAATGCACTCCCCCTGCCTGCTGAATATCTTTCAGAAAGTAACCGAAAAAAAAGTGACATTGTTTTCTATCACCCAGTCATTAATTTAAAGACAAAAAAGTTTTAATTAGACATAAGAAGGAAACTGAGGGCAAAGAAAAGACAATTCGTGAAAGCTCTACCTTTGTGTGCCAGAGACATGTTAAATGAATGTGAAAGCTAGTGGCGAATGGCTTCTTTCATTAAGAAATAAGAATGAATCAAGTCACAAGTGCCACGCATATAATTTGCTTGGCGCTTCCCTTTACATATTCACGCTGAGCTGTAGTTGATAAAGATTAAGCAATTAGAACATAACATTTTATCAGGCAGCCTTAATTAAAAAGCAATATCTCCATTATAATGTTCCCTGTCATGCAAAGCCCATTTCAGCAGCTATGCTACAAACCTAAAAACGGAGTCTCATCTGAAACAAAAGGTGTTGCTGTACACTGTTTAGGTAAGAACATAATGAAACGCACAAGCTCTAAACTCAAATACCCAAGGCTTAATTTCCACACTACACAATGACTTGTATCTTAGTGGAATCATAAATCAAGGCCAATGTGAGTAATACAAAGCAAATGGGGAATACCCACAGTCACTGAATGATAGCTTAATGATTACACTGACTAAACCGCAACAAAAGCAGGATTACTACTCTTTTATTTCTATGGGTTTACAGACCACCTGCTGTCCCTGGCATGATAAAGATATCATCTTTATGAAAAAAACAGAATTCTGGACTGTCACTACTCTCAAGCTGCCAATACAGTGCCATCACAACATTTCTGGAACAGATGACAATATACTGCTCGATGGGCTTTTCCATAATCTCTCTCGCAGACATTCCATGTACCTGGCCATAATTTTCAAAAGGTTGTTTCATGAAAGGGCAAATGGTGTGTGACAAGTTAGATTTCAGAGTTAATTTAAGGCTTATGTTAGCACATAATTAGTGAACAAAAATCCTTTTATGGTTATGGTTGTGAGGCAACTAGAGATATGCTAGCTTATTCTGCATTTTAATACCTAACAATTTTTTTGTTCCAAAATACAAAAACAAGAACATTGAAAAATGAAAGGGGCCTAGCTAGAAATTAGAGGCCTCCAACTGTAGCTAGCCATGGGTAAAGTAGGACAGTGGCCAGCTGGGGTTTGACCAGTATTTGAACCCCCAGCCTTCAGGTTATATGTCTGGAGAACTGACTTCTTCTTCATTCTCTACAATTATTACAAAGTTAAATAATGGACACAAATTTTTATCTTGGCCAATTGGGGAAATTTGTCCAAACACAAAAACATCTGATAAAAAAAGGAGTTATAATATTAATAGGTATCACTTCCAGTCTTAAAACATGCAGATGTATTTTTACGGCATACTTTTGCTGACAGTAACAGAATTGTATGTCATTGTTTCTGCTGTTTCCACAGATGCAGTTGATGTGGTCAGCCTGAAGAGCTACAGTGCATATGTTTAAAAAATATCTGCAACATTCTAGAAGACTTTTCCCAGGTGTTCCTGGAAGCTGCTAATATCTGAACTGTATCTTACTGACATTTTTCTTCGTTAAAATGTAAAGACAAATTCTCTGTTTTTGTTCTTGTACCCGTCCTAGTTTTAAACTTCAATTAAGCAGGAGTAAAACAACTGTCCGCATATACACACCCTCACCTACTTGACCTGGCTGTGTAAGAGATCCAGTTTTTGCTGTCTGAGGTATGGCTGAGTTGCAGAGGAACTTCCTCAAGCTATGTATGCATCAGACAGACTGACCGGCTCATCTATTTTTGGAAAAAATCACAGGAAACAAGATTGGACAAAATAGCTTTTCATTGTGCAAAACAAAAATGTAATCCTCTCACAAATATTAACTATATTAATAACATGACTTGGTGCAAAAGAGTATTAAACATACATGGACAAGAGTATTTTTAAGACTTCTTTATTTCATGAAGTTGAAAGATCTAGTAAAAAAACTACAAAAAGTCTTATGATAGAGTTTCCTGGACATATCTCCAGAATAGTGTGTTAGTATTCACATGATTTTATAACCTTTCGACTTTTATACACACCATGATAAAAGTCTTTAAGTTGTCCGTTGAAGATTGTATCTCGAAGAGTACATCAAGAGCTCCTGAATCCTAACTGTAGCATTGTACTCACTACAACTCTGACATTTTAAAAGGAATCTTGGTCTGTTAAGACAAGTAGAACAGAGGCAGACAGGGTGAGTGCAGTAAAGAGGAGATACACGTTACAAATTTCAACACAGTGAGCTAGTATATGTTTCACACTTTACAACAAAGCAGAAATAAGTCAGAAGGTTCTCAGCGCAACTTAAATGAAATTCAACTATGAACAGCTTTGAACATTTTAAATCTACCTTAAAATGTAATGATAAGAATTCCACCTGCCATTTTTTGGGTTTCTGATTTAAGGTCACGTTTAAACTTTGACCTGTTGTAGCAAAAACATCCAGGCAACAACACACAGCTTAGTAAATTAAAGCAAGGACAAAACACATTACACAAGTGAAGCATCCATTTGAATTGATAATGCCTACAGAGCTTGAGGGGTCTGTAGACAGAGTATTAAACTTTAATTAATGCATTGTGCAGGGTTGCACAATAGGGTAGGAGGATCTCTAATGTATACCTCCATAGCAAACTTATCCAAATTACACCTTTTTGAAGAAATATTTGTAGTGAATTCAGAGGTAAATGTTTTGCCTGCAGGAAACCAGTCCATCACAAATTTCTGCCTGATAGTCAGCAACCTAGCAGGACTAGGTATAAGGTCTGCTCAGATGTACAGCGGAAAATCAGAAGCATGAAGGAACAGATACCAAGCTGTGTGTTGGAGAGAAATGCTGTAGCATGAAGTGACTGGGCAAAGCAGGTAAAGCTTTTACAGACAGACAAGGCACAAATAACTACTCAGTTTTGTATAGTGAACCTGAGTCTGACTCAGCGTAGCGTCATAACTTCATACAGTATCATGAGATTAGAATGCACATGGCACACTGAAAATAGAGAAAAAAGGCCATAATGCATAGATTCAGTATCAAAATGTAAATAAAATGACATTTGCTTTTATTTTTAAATGCAATGCTTCTACGCTTCCAAGGAACAGCTTCATGACTGCTTAACTCTTCCAAAAACATAATGGCATTCTGAAATTAATGACAGGCAACAGAGACAGTGTGATGGGTCCTAATTGCTTCAAAATGTCCAGAAGGACCCCTATTATCTATTTAAATAGTTTCGTGATATACAGAAGCAGAGTATACAGTTAGCGCTGTGATTCCTGTACTGTTATGCCTCATTATTTCATCATGACAGCTGCCCAACTTGAACCTCATATAAATGGCCTCTGCTGAATAAGTTATCATACAGTGCACAAAAGGGGATTTCTTCAACGAATAATTCAGTGTGTACACAGTTTATTCTAGCTGGCCAAATACTAAAACATCATCCGTCTTAAAGTGACAAAAAATACAAAAGCAAATGATAGCATCATCACCATAAAATGTTTTTAAAGATAAAAAAAGAAACTTAAGTAAATAAATAAGTAAATAAATATTATTTAGAGAATAAAAGCATTCCCTGAATGTTTTTTTGATTCAGTGGTTCCAGATTCTCTTTTGTAATGATCAATTACACAGTGCTTTGTTTTACACTGCTTGAGCCTGGATTAAAGTCAAAGGTAATCTCGCACTGCTAACAATATTTAAATTCTCTGCGTCACTATTTCTTTTCATATAGACAACAATCCCCCCCAGAAATGGCTTTGATACTAATGATTGGCAGGGGAGGTTGAAGTTTCATTTTAATCTGGGCCTTAACCTTGGAACAAGAAGGCTTTTCTATTATTTCTAAGTCTCAAGCACTTTAGAATGTGTCTGGCAAGAAAGGCGCTATAAAGAAAGAGAGTCACTCACTACTGTTATTCAGTACTTGTGTGTCTTACTGGAACTTCTGGTTTAATGCACCCCCTCCCCCACGGGAGGGTTACAGTGGCTCTGATTTGTCAGTCACTCAGCACTAGATCAATAGTATCTGTACCCTTGGAGTGGCACTTTAGCCACTTCAAGAGTGAAGATACTACTGATCTAATGTCACAGATGTGAAGGCCTGTGCACATGTTGCAGACAATCAAATAATCAGGAAATGCATGGGTGAATAAACCTTCACTTTAGTGTCATAAACATGAAATACATACATATCTGTATTATTATAAATGAAGAGAAATACAATAATTAAATTGCTGTTGCTAGCAATGTTGTTTCTTATTTTACCAAATTAAAAAATAAATGTCTAAAATTTCTAATTTTTAATTCTGCTTCATATACAGTATATAGTCAAGGTAAGCTAACAATATTTGCTTATTAGAGCTCAGCAGTGTGGTATAGTTAAACCTTAACTGGTCTTAATTATGAGAATCGGCATTTAGTTACTGGTTACAGTGTCACTATGAATTATGGGATATATGCAAATAATTTGCTGTTTGTATTACTGTTGGTTAAGGTAATTCCTTGCGTGCGCTTGGTTATGAACTATTTCTGTAGCTGCTTTCTTACCATCAGAAATGACGACTGATATAAGCAGTTTCGTGACCTTTGTCTTGACATGTACCAAAAATGACCTAATGTGCATGTTTTTATTTCAAACTGTTAAATGAAAAAGTAAAAATGTTGGTTCAAAGCAGTACAACCAGTTAATAAAATGAAGAGCTGAAATGGTAGCCAGTATCTGACCTGGTCTCAAAAAAATATAGGCTCTTTGAGGTTATGCCACCATATGAAACTAATAATCATATCAGCTAAAAAAAAGAGCTTTGAAGGATCCCAATCCAATACTTTTATCTTTATAAGTTCTATAAATGTGGTACTGTAATAGCTAGGTTATTAATAAAAATCAAATTAACCATAATCAACCTTAAGAATTATGATCAAATTTTGCATAATACTAGTTATGCAAAATAATCAACAGAAATGCTCTCTCATACAAAATCACACATACTGTAGATGTATAATCCTTTGTGATAATTATGACATCACAATTTCCATTCATGTTAAAGTCACCTTTATGTACACAATAGATTTTTTCTAAACTGACCCTGTTACCAACTCATTGGTGTACATTTTACATACATAGAGTAACTGCCTAATGTTTTCTCCAATATGCACATATAACTTACACTGCTAAGAAAGTAAAATAAAAGCACCCTGCTTTTAGCATGTGTCATGGAAATGAATGCCATTATTTCTGTGACTACAGCACATAATTAGCCTGCAAGGCTTCAGATACAGGCTTTCTAATAACATGTCATTTCTGCAGCAGCCTGTTTCTTCAAGAACTGCAGCCCCAGTGGATAAAATGCAAGCAGCCTGAGGATAATAACACTGCAGACCTTTCATCTTTTGTATCATGCTGAAAAAAAAGTTTAGTGCTTCTAGAGATATTTTTTTCTTCTTTTGCAAACACACGACCTATAAATAAAAATGAAACTAGAAGTAATGAAAGAAGTTCAGAAATAGGCAGAAAAGACACCACAAACCTGTCTGTGAGGGGTCAGAGGTTTAATTAATGAAACAAAGAATGACAGATACCAGCGTGCACCTGCGTGAGTGAAGTGATCTGGAATTTGAACGACACCACAGTGAGGTAATGCATTTGCTCTGAATAATAAACAGGCATCTGAAAAACAGAATACATTTGATTCTTTTCTTCACAGAGCACATTAAATCCGAGAAAACAGGTTTAAGAGTCAAAAACACAAAACAACTCCATAAAACAGAAAAAAACTCAAACAGGTTCACACAGCATCACAAGGATTGAGCATTTACTTCACCATGATGTCACATTTCTGCAACAGTTCTAGTTTCAGTCCAAAGTCAAAATCTGTAACAGCGCCAATTAGTTCATCAAAGAGTTGCAGCTTTTTTTTTTAAACACATAGCTGTTGGCACTGCATCATGATTTGGAATTTAGCTGAATGAAATAGCTTGCAGGATAAATGGACAGATGGGCTTCAGGTTGTTTGCCAGGAAATGTTAAAAAGTTCACAGACAACCGATAGTTAAGACTGATAGTCTCTGAAGACCACGAGGTAAAGATATCAATGATAGATATCAATGATACTGAATAAATTCATAGAAAGGAAGAGTACAAATGTAGTACAAGGAATTATCTACACCAATAACGTGAAAAAGATCAGAGCGAGCTGTGAGAGAATATCCTATGGGATAGCAACCCACCCAAGGGGAAGAGGTTTTAATAAAATAAGATTCTCCTCACTTGGTTCCTGGTTATAAAGTTGAGTTCAACACATTTAATAAACCCATTTGGCTGAAAATAATAAGTTAAAGGTAAGAAACAAACAGTAAAGCCTTATTTGTATTTTATTGAACACTTTGGCTATTCTTCTGTAAGAAATGTAACCAGGAAACTATGTAATATCGAAAATAGCATCAGAAAAAGCTAGATTTAGTCTTTGGCAATAATAAGAAGAGAAATGACTTACTAATTAAAAGTAATTTTGAAAAGAAATGTATTCAATGAAAAAAAATCAGGGACTCATTGTTCTTTTAGTGGTGCAATTATTCTCTCATTTCTTTACAATACAGGGTTCAGTACTTACAGCACACTTATAGAAGTATTCTGTGGAGAGCTTTTATGCTTTAGTGACCAGATTTTTCAGATATCAGATATTTATATACACATACCCTGTATAAAGATAGTATGATTTGAAAACAAAAATAAAATATGACACTTTCATTACAATCAGGAATAATACCTTTTATACAGCATTAACATGAAATAATTATTGTCAACAATATGAAAATACAGACTTTAAACAACAAACAACAGCGACTACAGTCTACAGCTGATTTGTGAACCATCCTCCAGTGAGACTTAAAAAAATTAGCAGTTCAGTGATCAGTCTGATCCACTGTTGAGAACGATTCTAAACCCAACTGCTTCTAAAAATACACATTTTATTCAAAACAAAAATAAGTTTCTCAATTTTTCTGACATAAAGAAAGCATATGCATTTTATTCTCTTTTTATAACATATCCTAACCACAACCTTTGAATACGCTTTAAGCCATTTCCATACAATAAAGTCTCCTTAACCAAGCCATGCTGTCAAGATGAAATCTATCAGTGGTTAGCAAATTCTTGCTTGTGGTAAACTAACTAAATAAAGGTTACGGAGTTCATGCCTTGGGATTTAAAAAAAATGGCAATTTGTTTATTCATTATTTGTAATGTCTTCCATGGCATTTAATTATCCATTGCTGATCCTAATTTAATAGCAAGGCACCCAATCCAACATCTTTACTTTGTTCTGCGATTTAAAAAAAATACTGGCATGCTAATGTGGTGTGGAAGTAAAAGTTATTTGCTTTTATCCACATTATAAACTATGCTTAAACTGGATTTTTTTGGGCGGGTTTTTGACAGTTACCACATGATTTTATTGTCTTATATTGTATGATTCATCTATAACAGATGAGAAAAATAAATAAATATGGAGGGAACTCTCGAATTACTATTCCTTAAATTGATTTCTTGAAGCTGAATTTATAATTAATGGCCAGTGGTCAGAATTTTGATCATCATAATTACCTGTTTTGGACTGTGATTTGGACAATGGCACAATTATTTGCATGTGGGTAAAACCAATCATCTTTTCCCACTCATTTTAGCCTAAAGTAAACAAATGAGTACTGCTTTTAAGATTAAGTGTATTTTTTACCTACAGTACAAATTGTATGCATCGTATCGGTTTGTCTCACATTAAGTAAAATAAGAAACTAGGATGATCTGATGATTTCTCAGTTGTAGTCAGTTGCCCTGCCACATTATACCCAACCTAAGCAACATTTCAGTCCCAGGGCCCCTGCACTCCAAGCCTGCATTTTAATGAGTGCACAGCATAACATAAAGGAAAAAAGGAAACTAAATAAATAAAAGAATAAAAACAGACTGAACTATAATTTGTTATATCTTTCAGCTCCAATTAAAAATAATATTAAATCTTTTTGTTAGACTTCACTACTGACTTGAAGAAGGCCCCAAGACTCCCTCAATTTGCATCCTTCTGCAACCCACTGGAATTCCTGCATTTCATTAATTATATGACCTACATATCAGATCTTTAATATTCCAAGCTGGAAGAAAAAGCAAACCTAACCAATACTAAGGAAGTCTAAATCTGGAAATCTTCAGGACATCATCTTTTTTCAGATGTCTCCAGGCTATGCTCTTTGATCTCTTTTCCTGACATTGTTTGCAAATTTGTGAGTAACTAAAGGACTTGGCAAACAACAGTGCAAAATTCAATGTGCATCACTTCATGCTATCAACGTGACATCATAAACCTTTCCTTTACAATTTCATGTAAACCAAAAAACATATCTGCATGATATGTATAGAATATGCCACCCTAAACGTTGTCATTGTTATCATCTTTAAGATAAAATAATGATCCTTAATTTTCAATAATTATGTACTCACACTTATATAAAGATTACAAATACATAGATACATGACAAGAGATGTCTATAGAGTTGTAGAGATATTGGTATCCTGTATGATAAATTATCTACTGTAATTCACTTCAAATGTTTACCACTTATTAGGCTTGAAGGCTGTACAGTAAATGAAGATTACAACCTCCTATGCATTCCAAAACAAGCTCTTGCTCTGTCAGGCACCTAAATGTTTCATGTTTAGTCACACAACTCTGAAATCAGGGTTAATCTATGTATTTTTAAACTATGGAAACAACTACATATTAATGCTCTAGGTTTCCTCAATGTTACATTTTATTGTATGTTTTATTTTTTCTCAACATTTAATTTAATTGTAAGTTGCTGTGTTTAAATTCTTTTTATGTAGAGTGCATTGGTAAATTATTAAACAAAGGCATATATTATTTTAGAAAATACACTGTTACCATTCAAAAGGTGTCAATGATAAATATACCATAGCATTTACATTAATTAGAGATCAGAACACAATATTATATTTAAGAAATTTAAAAATAGTCTTGGTCAGTTACATATCATCTATAATTACGTCTACAACTGTATATATATTACTAACTGTTAAAGTGATATTAAAGAGAGTTGAAATGAATATTGAATATTTGAAACTAAATAACTAGCTGTAAAATTATAAGGTTTTGGTAGGAAAAATGAGAGAAAGTGATTAATATGCAGAAAATGGAATAGAATTCTTTACATAACTCTGTTTTGAGAGTCTATTTGTTGAACCTAATCAAAAGAAAAACTGTTTTTAATTAAAGTCATTTTCACATGAATGTGTATTTGGAAGAATTAAGACAATGAACATACAGTAAAATGACTGGACGAACTCTCGACAATCAATCATTTTTAACTCCTCCTTGCAAATGGAGCCTGAATAATTGAATACTTGTTTCATTCAGCTCTAATGTCAACTTATAATTAAATAAAAATACCAACTTACAAACACAGCATGCATGCGGGTTGCAGAAATCATATTCTGTATACATGTGCTCACTGATGTCTTATTTGTTTTCACGCACAACAGTTCTTTAAAAAATCATGGTGTTTTGTGCAACACCATGAATATGGAACTCTTTCAGTGCAGTATGTAGCCTTTTTTCAGTCTGTCTGAGAGATAAGGCTTGCCTTGTCTCAGCCACATACCCATTTCAAAGGGAGATTCACAGAAGGATTTGACTTTTGATCTGCGTGGCGACTGACTCGACCACCTGCATGCTATATCAGCCATCTCTGAGCATGCGCCCACTCCTTCAAAACACAACGCCGCTGTGATCCAGGAGGCAAGGGGGTTGAGGGGACACAGGAGAGCTTGTGCTGCTCAGCCCCTTCAAATGCTGGTACCTACTCCAAATCTTTACGCTTCCTAAATAAATAATGATGAAAAATAAATAAGATACAAACACTTCACAGGGGCTGTGAAGTCCTCTCCCACACATAACTCTGTTTTTAAGAAACATAAAAGTTAACCGTATCAGGCTCAAATAAATAAATGCTCTACTGTTTTAACGCTCTCGGACGGAAAACAGAGAAAAACATTGTGTAGTCCATTCACTGGTCGTACCAGGACTACTCATCCCTCTAAGGCACTGGTACTGGTCTGTGGGGCTTGAGAGCTCTTCCTGCACATGAGTTTGTCCCCTTCTATATTTAATTGTTTATTGAGTCCTCTGAATCATAATTAAAAGAATAATGGTGTTGCCAGCAGGAAGAAGGTTAGACTCTAAAAGCTCTAAAACTTTTCACCACAATTGTTAAATAAATTGAAGTAATGCAACGAAATGTGTGAATATCACCTTATAATTACAACCATCATCCTCATACTCACAGACAAATTCAAGAAAAAAAAATAAGGCCATCATATAAATATACAAAGAACATAGAGGACCTTTCGTTTCATATGAATAGTTTAACCTCACCTCATTTCTTACTGTTTTCTTATATTCTTTTTCTTATAAATGACTGAAAACACCTAATGCTTCTCATTCCATGTTGGCAGAAGGAAACTAAAAGAGCCAGGCTCTTATGTCATCTGGGCACGGCTTTCATCGACATTATAAATAACTTGATGGAGTTCAATACTCTTTGTAGTCCCTATCTGGGAAGTTTCTGTGATTTTGAGGTCTGCTCACAGAGCCTGCAAGCCCCTTTGGGATAACTCAGCCCATGTTTCATTTTATATGAGATAAGTGCTAAAGGCACTTTTCTCCACCTTGTCGCACGACTGCAGGATGGTGGAACTGGAAGCAATTCTGTGGATTTGTCTGCTTTACAGTCACTTTAACTTGGAGTATTTAGACACAGACATGCACACACTGACTCAAAACAATATTCCAGTTCCGTTCATTTGCATCTTATAAAATAGATGCAAAAGTGCCTGTAAGGCACAGAACTCATTCTTGTGAGACTTAAGCATTAGGGCCCCCCATCCCTAACCCTGACCACCCGTTACTCAAAATCACAAGCTTTTCAAGCACTTTATGTTCCATTGCAGCTTAATAAGAATTTTTACCATACAGCACTCTACTGCACCAGTACTTCAAAATTAACTTGTTAGTCCACGGTACTTTTATGCTTACATGAAGCTTAAGTGAGGCCGTGAAACAAAAGAATCTGAAGGAAAGCAAGTCACTATTTCTACATGAACATACGCTCTGTGGCACAAAATAGCTGTGGTTTAACTGTGAACTGGTGAAGTCAAAGTAATATGTACAGTACCCCCGTCTTATTATGTCTTATTATAAAATAACATTTCATACACTGCTTATACACTCCCTTATAACCAAAACAAAAATGAAGCTAGCCCTAAAACACAGAAGCAAAAGGCAATAATATTAATCAAACAGCCAGACCTTACAGATGCATGCACTTTAATGAATGTGAAAGAAGAGGGGTATTCAAGAGAGCCTTAACAAAAGACAATGGGAGAGTTTGTTTTCTTTGTGCTTGCCAGTTATAAATGACTTTGAAAACCTATACAAACTCAATATTAAGAAATGCTTTATTTTTATTTAAAATAGCTCGTCTCTGCTTTCATACAAGAGAGGCAGACTCTATCAAGCATAAACGCAGCGAAACGCATTGGGCTAGAAAACTCATAAATCCTGATTTGAATCCGCTAACCTGAAAGCCAAGAAAAGCCATGTGTAGCCGTATATTTCTAAATGCTACGTCTGATTAAGTCGTCCCATTAAGTGACAGCTGAACTTTAACATTAATATGATATTATTTAAATAACTGCATGTTATTTACTTTACACTAAAAATGATGAATGATTTCTGGACAGCTCCAATGACATAAAGCAGGCAGGCCCTCTAATGAGATTTGACAAAATGGAGACATATGCAGAATATTGGTTACAGTCCGCATCACCGGGGGCCTTTCGGCAAGCCGTGCTGGTTTTGATTGTCTACAAGCATTGAAGCATCTATTTCAATTGCTACTTCCTTTCTGCCCTGGATTTTAAATTTAGCTGGTGTCATTTACATATTACTGTTAATAAAAAATTTAACGTTACGGTTCAGAGACAGAAATGGAAGCGGTTTGTAAAATGGAGACGTGACAGACGTTAAACTGAACCTTTTTTTTGCTTTTTTAAAGCCTCCCTTGTCTGTGTGGAGCTATTTTTTCATTAGGCTTTGAGAAAAGGATAAAGCCTCCCTCTGAAGTGAAACTCAAGGAAGTTCTACCAACATACAAAGACCTTTATAGCTCCTATATATTGAAGGCTTCTTGTAGTGTTAGACAGGATTTTTTCTTGTTTTCTCTTAATGAAAGAATTAACCATTTCTCCTGTAGAAACAAATAAAGCCTCAGAACATCATGCACTTAACTGCTCTTCAATAAAAAATGGACAACTATGAGGGTAAAAGACCAGTCTCCTCTTGATGGATTATGTGATACTTGCTTTTAGTTAACACACAAGTTGTATATATATCTGACAGGGAGTTATTGTGTTTATTCACTTCAAAAATAAAAAAAAAAACTATAGAAGTTTTTAACACTGCAGCTCATGTATTAATGCAATATTGGATGCAAATAAGAATATGAATTGTCATGCGTGGAATATGGATTGTCAATTTATATAGTGGTTAGAAAAGTCAAAGCAAGAATCATATCTAGTAAAATTGTCATAATCTTAGTAAGAGGCATGTTTAAACTTAAAATATAAACCTACTATACAACCTACTAAAGACCATAGAGAGATATTGTTTGCATAAGAGAATATTCATTAACTACGACAAAGTACCAGTAGACCTGGAGAGCACGTAGGGAAGTAATGTCAGTGTTTTTTCAAAAAGGGAAAGGGCCCTACCTTCTTCTTACCTGCGCAACATTCCTGTCAGGATTCGAGAGCTCTTCCCCAGATTTGCATCTGTTTCACGAAGCTATGCACAAAAAAAAAATAAAAAAAATACATAAACAGAAAACAAAACTGAGGACGCCTAATTTCCTATGACAGTCAAAACGTACACAGCATTAAGCATTAATGTTGTTCTCTATATAGGTATAAGTTCAAAATCTGTACCCAATTCCCCCTATTTTCCCCACTTTATTTTTTTTCCCCAAATTATCAGTGACCTCACCTCCAATGGTGGCCTTCTACTCTCAGTGAGATCTGCACAGTGATGTTTCTGTGGTGCAGAACAAAAATCAACCCCAACTGATTTCACCTCAACGATCCCTGAGAGCATGTGCACCAATCTGGAGCTTCCCATCAGTACCCCAGGTAAGAGTGAGAGCTCCGTTATGCCAGAAATCAAACCAGAGGTGGTCCACCTGACACTCATAAGATGTGTTGGGGGTGTGCCACTTGGAAATTGCCTAGAAATCATCTTTTAGGACCACCTGAAAACAAATCCTTTTGCCTTTTGAGATCCTTTCCTGAACAGATTTAAACCACACTGGTATTAATTTAATGACAAAAAGCTTACAATGTAAAAAAGGTGCGGTTCTTAATGTGTCTTTTCTGACGGTACAACTGCCTGTCATTAGTTAGCATTTTAAAAAGACTTTGAATCGGATCAAATACTGATAAGGAGACAGCGTCTTCTTTTAATTGCAAGTATTCACTTAATTTCTTTTCATGTTGTACATCTGTTTTCGTTTTATGAGTTTGTGATGCAGTATGTCACATTTCACATGGGACCTACAGGGAACATTAAGATGCAGAAACTCAGGAATTCTAACTGTGGTTACAGCAAAGTTCTCTACAAAAACGAATCAGCTAACAACCTTGGCCTCGGCAGCTGTTCTCTTTTCATTTTTTTAAATTTTAAAAAGAAGACAAGAGGGAAACTAAGCATTTTACATGAATAATCGCTCACTTAAATCTATCCTATCTCATTACTAAAGCTTGGGAAGGCACATGTTAGGAACTTACAGTAGATTCGGTATAGAGGCTATGGAAGGTTATTCGGGTCAGAATCATATTATTTACAATTTCCACTAGTATTACTATGAGTTAAAATGTGATTTAATGATGCCTGTGGTGAAACGTTTAATTAGTGTCCATAAAAAAATGGGTGGAAAATTGTGGAAAAGAGCTGTGCAAGAGGTGGTGATATGTATTGTAATAAAACTATTCCAAGTGAATCCAGTCTAGAAGGAATCCAGTCTAGAAGAATTTAAATGGATGATAGTTTTGCAGGAAAATTAGTGCTCTTTCCCCATTTGCAATCTAAGTAATGGCAGTGTAGGGAGGTTATCCAGAAGATATGCGCTTTAAGAAGTTCATACATTATAATATACCAGCTCATCAGTGGACATTTTCCCAGAATAAATTAATAATTCCATTTTCCACATTTTCTCAGTCAGTAATATAAATTAATATAGTAGAAATGAAAACTTATTAAGCATGAGTAAAAATACTTTTGCTGTAGTACAATTTATCAAATATATTAGAACGACACTGAAAAGCATCTGTCAAAATATGTAAACACCTTATAATGGCATATTAACACATAACGCTACATTTTAATTTAAATTAGAATACAAAGGTGGTACAGCAGACTGCAATGCAACTGAATATTTTCTGTAAAAATAACAATTAATTAGTAAGTTTGTTAATTAATAAATGTTTGAAGAGAAGCACTCACCAGATCCCACTAAAGGATCTACAATATACAGCAATTCTACTCAGCAGATCCATTTTGGAACTTGTGATTAGGTTCTCAAACTGTATACTGCTGATTCAAAATCATTACACCATGTATCAGCTCCCTGTGTAAGCATCAGGTGCTACACTAGATGTTTAATTAAGAAATTACCCATTCAAAAATTGATAGGGGCCTGGGGTGCTATCTGCGTGGAGATGATATGTTCTCCCCTTGTTTGCATGGGATTCCATTAGCCAGAGCACCCAGAGGAAGGTACTGTAGGTTAACTGGCTTCTGGGAAAACTGGCTCTGGTGTGAGTGTGTGAATGTGTGTGGTCCCGTCCACGGTGTACCCTGCCTTGTGCTCACTGCTTACCAAGAGAGACAGACTGTTTTTTTTTTAAAGAAATATTAAAAAGAGCTACATCCAAAATTGAGAAATAATAGCATGTTCGCTAAGAGCTACAAAAGAGAAGAAAAAGAAAAATACATTGTGCTGCTTATAGGTAGTAGGCCCATCCTGAAAATATATAAAACACATTCTCTCTCAGCATCTCCTCAAGTCAGTGTCTTAACACCCCTGCCTCCAGTGTTGACAGAAAAAAAATCTAAAAAGCAAACGAATTTTAACGCACTGTGGAACACAATATTACAATAGTTAAGGTGGTAGGTCACAAAAGCTTGGTCATGTATAAAAGCTTTATCATTCAAAATATAACTGTCGTGAAAAACCTTGACTGTTGTCTTCTTTTTAGTGGATTATGACAGATCCGCTCCTAAGTTCGCTGTTTGCATATCAGCATGGCTCAGGCATAGAACAGTGAAAAATGTCAGGGGACATCTGTACCCTGTTCTTTAACCTACCATATAAAAGTGGCTTTAGTGGTACTACAAGATCAATTGCTCCATATTTAGAAGGCTAGAGCTCACATAATGGTGAAGCACGAACATCCTTCAAAGGATGCTCAGCACATGAGGCAGTAACAGGGACAATGATGACTACTGCCAGGACAGATGGAAAGAGGTATGGTCTTCTTGAACATCCCTTGACAGCAGGTGGCAAGAGAGCTGTGGCTGTGTGGTTAGCAGCTTTCAAAGCATTAACTGATGAATGGCTCATGTGTGATTTTAAATGAAACACAAATGATAGTCAGTTGCTCCAAAATGCATGCCACCGAAATTTTCAGCTCAAAGACCTTCAGTAAGTCTGGTCAGCCACTGACTGGACTTTGAAACAATGCTGCTTGATCGAAACCATTACAGCTTTACTAATTTCAATGTCTGGTTGGCATAAAAAAAAAACTGTCACCATTTCTCTTATACTCCATCGCTTTAAATGCGTTAATCAAATGCGTTTTTCTCCTATCACTGAGGGATGTCCGAACTATTGACTGCAGTGAAAGGGAGCCCCAGAGCCGACACGTACCAGAGAACCACTGGTCTCAGATGCTGCGTCTATTTTTTCCCCGTTCTGCTCTAATGTATTCAGACCTCATGAGATGAGAGCTGCTGTGTCCTCCACCATTAAATGGAGGTTATCTGATCACAGTTTATTTGAGGTTGGTCTGAATGTGGAGGTGCGCCTGAGAGAATACTCTCAAAATGTGTGTGTCAAGAGCGCTGACAGTGCTGCTGACAGGGAACCGCAAAATTCTCAGTGTAATCAGCTTTCTGTGATGGGACCGTCCCTGTGAAAATGCGAGGAGTTCTCTTCAAAACTCCACAGGGCGTCATGCACTATAAAATATCTGGCAGCACGAGATAAAATCCAAGACAGCTCTCGCTGGTCTACAGCTTCTTCGCCACAGATGTGGTTTGGGTGGAATTAGGTTTTTGGCAAAGAAGCCAGTCCAAGAGCCGCCTGATGTCTTGCTCTCAAGGATAGATACATCCCAAGGGACTTCCCAGTCTTCCTAAAAATACTTTTTTTTCCCCCAACAGCAATAGCAGGGGCCTGCAAGTATCGAAGGAGCAAACAAGCTACAAGGCCAGAAGACTGCCTCTATATTTGCTTTTTTGCGATGGAGTCAGATTCTAAATGGGCTGCATCATTGCGCAGGCATTTACAATTATTTAATATTGTCTCGTATGCAGAGATTTAAGCTAAAGCCTTAAAAAGTGAGGCCAAGAAAGGTGAAGGACACTTCCAGCAGACAAAGGGGCATATGTTTTATTTCATATTATATTAACATTATAGAAACAGCTACAGCATGGATGGCATCACTTCATTTGCAGGTCAGGGATATGAATATCTAGCAGTTAGGTTTGGTAAAAGCACGTCTTCCTGCTGCTGCATACCTCTTTACATGTTCATTATTCAGCAAAGAGAAAAAAACAACCATTTGTATATGTATTACTAATGGAACAAGATACAGTATAATCATCTAATAAAATCTAAAGGCTTAAAATGAAATTTTCTAATAAAATAGTCAAAGTATGCTCTTTTTATTAACCTAATATACGGTTATGTTTAAAATATGTATAATATTATATATCACCCTGTATTTAATATATACAATAATGTTTCATTCAGAAATGAATGGTTTAAAATGCTAATTCTTAACATTCTTCTTATGTTTCACATCTTCAACGTGTCAAAATCTGAATCTTTACAAAAGCACAGTCTGACACCTGCGTTGCATTTTGCTCCGAGCCAAATAGTGGAGTCAGAGATCACTGCCACGTCACTGCCAGCGTTCTGGAAGAGCCAGGAGAGAACTACAAACTCCAGGATTCTCCAATCCTCATGTGGCAGAGAGAGAGAGTCAGGGGTCATGTGAAAGGCAAATAAACTCAAGGAAAACAAAAAAGGTATTTTTCCAAGGCTGGAGAGTAATGGACAGGAGAAAAGGGGTCAAACAGAGATTCATGCTGGCCGTCGGGATCCGATAGTGTGATGGACAACAGGAAAAGAAAAACTGAAACTTCCTTGGGGAGGAAGGACACCAAAGCTGGCAATGAAGGGCAGGAATGAAGATGATGAAACACAGACCACTGAGATACAAGAGGCAAGACTGGTCATTTCTCAATAAAAAAAGACTAGGTTTTGAGAGTTGGATAGCAGATTGATTGTCCACAGATAGGGATGAAAAAGTGTTCTTGATTATATTGAAGAACCTGTGTTCTGTGTGTAAATAAAATAATATTCTGGCTGAATTGCATACTCACCCCACCTAATACAATAATGATGGATCCATTGAGCCAGCTTCAAAACAACATGTAACAACATGACTGTAATAAGACTGAAGTCATGCTTCTTAGCATCCCCCCATTAATGTTGTAAATCTAACGCAGTAACCCTATCTGTCTAATGGCACTGCACTTGAATTGCAATGGAAATTGAAGATCTTGGGGGTGATATGTGATTCAGACATGACATTAGAATCACATGTACAAAACATTGTAAAAACATAATTATACCATCTCAGAAATATTGCCAAACTATGTCCTACATTGTCTCCAACTTTAGCTGAAAAGCTGGTCACAACATTTGATTTTAATGCCTACCTGGAAGGCATAGCACTGTCTCTTGCTATCACTCTGATTGTGTTTTTCACAGCGTATAACCTTCCACAAGTTAAATACAAGGCTTCATTCAATGCATGTTATACTATGGGGCTTCCCTACAATGAAAATCACAATCACTAATACAACTCGAGCCATATGCCTTATATACAGTAAAGAAGAAAAACCAATGCTGAAAAGAACATTTAATTTAAAGCCTTATTTATGCATATCAACATTTTTAAAAATGTTGCTGTATGATTTATCTTCTGAGAATTTATGCCACAGAAAATTCCCTGCACTATCTTCTAAAGAACTATATTAGATTATTTCATTGACATTAAGAATGTTCATTTCACAGCAAATGTTATTTTTGTTGCTGAACACTACTGCCTTAACTATGTTGTTTTTTTACTTACTGTAGATGCAAAACATACAGTTTAACACTCATGTTACAACTTCTATCGCAACATTTATATTTTTACCAGGCAAAACATCCTTTGGGGAGGGCCAGCCTAGACTCATGGGAGTGCATTATTCTCTGTAGACAGCAGACCTTTGAAAGGAAATGTTTTATTTCCTTTGAAATAGTCTGCAATGCCAACTGACATGTTGTGATCTTTAACCGTTCTTCATAAAAAGCATTTCAGATGGCCCCTAACTGGGATCTGACAATTTTACATCTGCCTAGTAAGGACAGCTATTGGAAACATATCACAAAAGGATTGGATCTCTCTTCTGATGGAGAATGAATCCACTGTTAGCAGATGATGTCTGAGTTCTAAGAGCATACCACAATATGGAAAGTGGACGACTCTAGCTTGTGTTTTACATGAGGAAGAAATGCTTGAGAAGGCGTGCAGTTGTTCAGAGAGAATATCACTTCTCTGATGTGCCATGATCATCCGTGGTATGAGCCTTCTCACCCATGGTATGAGCCTTCAATACCTCAATTTCACAACTGCATTAAAAAAAATAATTTAATTTGCACGGGGAGAGCATCAGTCCTAATTTCCTGAAAATCAGATTTTATTTTATTCTGTTACTTATTATTTTGCTTTAGGGAGTGTGCTCTTTATATTGATAAAAATGCTTCTTGCATTCAATAGTATCACTTTTATTTTGTTCTTTTTGCAAAAATGGGATTGGAGATGATCGTTTGTTTGGTGGTGCTTTACAAATATGTTTGAACATTTCCAAACTAAAATACAATAAAAGCTAAGCAACTATTAAAGCAAATAATATGACTGAATACACAATCAATGTCTTGGTTAAAGAAACACAAATAATTTTATTTGAAACAGAAATGCTAATTTCTTAAATACAAAGTATCTATTTTAACCTCACAACAGTCCTATCAAATGAACCATCTTCTTTCAGTGTGTTAAGGTTTAGAATCTGGGACTTGTTTCTTCATATTTTTCCAAAATATTAAATTCATATATAAATGAGGCTAGGTACCCCAGATCCTAAGAAAAGGTCTTGTGTCCATACGATTCAAACTGTGTACTATGGCCCTACTGCTGACTCACTGTCAGTTATTTATCTTCTTTTAGTTGAGAAGTAAAATCAAGGAAGTGACTTTGCACCAGAAGTTATTAATGCACAGTTGATCCCCCCCTTCCGAACTCAATGAGACAAAAGCTTCCATATTTACCTCATGAGTGCCAATATTGCATGTGTCTTATCAAAAAGTGTTATGGAAGACAGATAAACACAGCGATAGCTTAATGCAAGTTGGGGCTTTAAAATGTAGGCGTATGTTTCATATTGTGTATATGAATATATATTGTGAATAGGCCTTGAGCTAAAATATCTGGAGTACAAGTGACTTCTTGCTGCATAAACATGAAGAAGATATTCTTATCCATCGTAAGTAGCCAAAGTCATAATTGAATGTTCAAAATCTAGTAGTATATCCAGATCAACTTCTGAATTTTAGAATTTTTTTTGTAATACATAAATACATTTTTAAATACCACATTTTAAACTCAATATTGCTGATATTTCTCAACTGAGAAATGTAACTCAAATGTGCTAGACAGTCATCTTGTACTCTTGGAAAGTTTCACATATCAAATTAAAAATGACAGAACATTTTGTGATTTTATGGTTTAATTCACCATACATGTATAGTCTATATTAGTTAGACTGCACTCTCACAACTGTCCTGTGGAAATGCAAAAAATGAGGAATAACAAAAAAAACTCAAAAGGAAATAAAAAAAAGCAAAGCAGGATTCCTAAATGATTAAAATTACATATGTATTGACAAATCACAATAAAGAATCTAAATCTGAAGTACTGTACTTATTCTGTCAAGCTGTATATTGCACACTTACAGTATGTCAAAAATTAAGTGTGTAAGGAACAAATATCAAATATGGTGGAGATGAAACAAGCCTTTACAATCAGACTGAATTTATAGCGTTTCTTTCTTACACATTGTCTGACTGCAAAGGCTGCATGCAAGCAGAGTATAGCATGTGTGGATAATACTAGCAGGTCTAAAAATCAAATCAGTTTGGAGAAATATTCCAAAGCAGCTTTGGACAGTTCTCCCTCTGGAAAACAACTACAATAATATAATAACAGAAACATAATATCGTCTTCATAGTAGGAAGATAACATATTTATATTTTACATCTTAAGCAACTGTTAGTATTGAGGATTTGTGTGAAGCTCTTTTTATTTCAACCACCTAAACAGAAATAATTAGAGATTAAATACAATAGACGAGAAACTCACCCGGTCTCTGGATCTCTGTATTTTTTCTCTGTCAAGGTGGAGATTTTCTAAAATTTCCTGGCCAACTTGCTCTGCAAAATATGAAAATTAACTAATAAATAAAATAGAATTAACAAGGTAGTACCTATACAAACCCATGAGTATTCCTGTCTATGGAAACAAAATTCCATTTACTTCTTTTGTTTTTGCTGGCACATATACAGAAAGACATAATACATAAAACCTTTTTTACACACCTATTACCACAAGGAGATCATAAATGCTAGGCCGACACAGACTCATATCTATAAACATGAGGTTCATGATGTAAGCACAATATTTTTTTGATTAATGGCAAAACAGTCATCATCACTGTTGCTTTCAGAATTATATTTATTTCATTGATTTGCTTTAGATATATTGGCTAAATTGGCCCAGTTTCAATGTCACCAAATCAAAGGAGTGTTTAGCAAATAAGATTAATATCCAGGGCTTGCCGCTTTAGTAGGCTAGTTTATTCAGAAAATAAAGACACAAACATTCACATAATGCACTTCATGAAAATATTTTTATCACACACCTTCACGTGAGGCCTGCTGACTGTTTGCGCTGAATTCAACCTTTGTGCTTACAGCTGCCGGCCGTGACATAAGCACATAACAAAGCGGTTTTATTTTCTCTATTACTTTTTATGTGCACAAGGTTTAAGCTGCTGTTGAACCATATGAAAAAAAGCTGCTTACAGCCTTCAGCCCCCACCTCCTGACTGGTTCCAGTTGGAGCAGGGAGGACTGTGGAGAAACCAGCTGCCGACATTTTCGACATCTCTACCACATATCTGAGGATCAACAACTGCACCCAGTCGCTGACAACAAAGATTCCCTGATGGGGTGACCAGCAAAGTGCCGCACACAACTTGGCACATCTTAAGCTGAAAGTTCAGGTCTCAACACAACCAGCAGTCAGTGCAAAGTAATCCACTCACACCCCCTCCACCCGACTCTCTGACACAGAAGGGACAAAACATTGGCGCCCAGGCGTAGTGCACTGGCTGAAAAATTGGCTTCCAGAATTTGTCCAGCAGCCAACAGGCCCTTTTGATGTTTCACAGTTTGTGCCCTCTGGCTCTCACAGGATTACTGCTGAAATCATTCCAGAGTTGGTGAACACGGGCTAAAGCAATTCCTAGTAGGCAAAGGGGTCTCAAAATGCAAAGGGCTCCATGGTTATTTAATATTAAGGGGTTACTGGATCCAGGTGGTTAGGTCTGGAAGCTGGGACGCTTTTTGCTTTGAAAATAAAAACAAACTTGACCTCCTTGTTCCTCCGTCGTATTAAGATGCAAAGCTATACTAACCCGGGTATGGCTGGATGTAAAAACAAACATAAGAATAATAAAATAAATCCAAACTTAAAGCTTGAATTTGAGGTCCCACCAGTGAGATCATACTGTATTTCAATTTTGCCTTTGTCAACCAACACTTTCTTTTGAGCATTAATTAGAAACACTCTTACATTTTTGTCCTCAAAAAGAATTAATTAATTGCATTAGTTCTGTCTGCACACAGCCAATTTTCATCTTTGAACAAGATGTTTTCTGGAGTTAGTTAACACTATTCTTGCTTCTAAGTTTTATGAGCATTGAACTATACAGTACATACTGTATGCCTGGACAAAAAATGAACTTGTGCTTGTAGAAACACAATTCCTGACTGGGTACTTGCCAATGCTCCTCTTAAAATCTCTGTACAATAGGTTAAAGATGCAACTGCTTTGGATACCTTCTCAGTGTCTAACCTGATATCTTACAGCAATTGAGATCCTTGTAGCAGTCATGCTTCAGAATTACGATGTGAAGATCGCCCCTGACTTAAATTTAAGTAATATTGAACTGTTTAGGACAGAAGCAATTTCACTTTGGTATAAATGATTAAAAGGTCTCAACTAACCAAAAATTCTAATTTAAGAAAGACGTTTCGGATATTTGATAGCATGATAAATATATATCCATCCACTTCTTCCAATTTAAGGTTGCTGGGGAGCAGCAGCCTATCCCGGCAAGCAACAGGAGCAAGGCGGGGAACACCCTGGAGGGGATGTCATCGCAATCCATCCCAGGGCACAAACACACACTCACACCAGGGCCAGTTTTCACAGAAGCCAATTAACCTACCACTATGTCTTGCGATCGTGGGAGGAAACCCACACAAACATGGGGAAAACATACAAACTCTACGAAGATAGCAACCCAGGTCCGAAATTAAACGCAGGGTCCCAGTGCTGCGAGGCACCAATGCTAACCTCTGCACCACTGTGCTACTGGCGTAACATATACAATATATATCTAGATAAATATCTATATACGAAATCGGTGATAGTCACTTAATACAGTTTTTTTATTTTGAAGAAAAACACGAAGTAATTCAATATTTGATTATAAATGTGAGTTTCTTCTCGGTGAACAATGATATCTCATTATAAACAATTTTATTTAATACATGGTGTATTAAACTTAAATCTAAAAGTCTTTAAATCTGAAATATAAGTATAAGGTGTTTTTAAAACTGAAACCTGTATTAGCTGCATTTAGTGCATTGTAAATACCCTAAAACCTGATTTTACATTCACAACCAACACTTAACTAAAGCACCAGCTTCTAAAATTAGTTCTATCCATATTTATTACAGCATTTAGAATTAGTTTTTTTGTTATTTGTAACTAAATACCCCTCTTAGTCAACAGATTATGACCTCAGTATTGATCATATTTCTTAATTTAGTTAGAAAAGTGTCTCAAATGTGCTAGACTGTCCAGTCTGAATCTTATATTCTTAGAGAGTTTCACATTTTCAAATATAAAATGACACAACATTCGATCACATTGAAATCCTCTTCATTCATCATCCATGCATTTACTAGAACACACTGCAGTTGTCTCTCACATTTGTCCTGAATGGTTAAAATCTCACTAGTATTCACCAATCACAATAAAGAAAAAAACTACAAGAATGAACAAAATAAAAAAAAATAAAAATGTATGAGTTGATCAAAAATAAAATTTCAAATGCCTTAAGCAATCCTAAATAAATAGCTACACTCATGATTCTTGTTTTATACAGGTGTTGCATGCAAAAGGGCTCACTTGCAGAAAACAGCTTGTGGAAGTGCTACACAACGGACTACATCTGGTAGCTATACAATCTCCAAACACAAAAAAAATGTGTTACGAGCACCAGTCCTTTTGTTCTTGATGTGTGGATAAATGCATCCCTGCCTTCATTAATTTGTAATCAGAGACAGACAGATTGAAGAATACACAGATTAAATAAGGCAGTCAGACAGATATATGACAGATTGACCAGATTAAAAGAATGAACACAAAGATTAATAATATGAACAATGGAAGACAGGAAAACCTTTCATTGCTTTAAATGCACATCTATCTCATCTGCACCCTGACATGGACAACCCTACAAGGAATCACCACATTTTATGAGGCTGTAGATAAGTCACAGGATTCACATCAAATACTATTTTGTGCAAAAAAAGAACAAGAATGAAAAAGGAAATTCCATGTGGTTGAAAGCCACTGCTTAATATTATTTCCAACTTTATTATATCTACTGTATAACACTGAAGACAAAAACTGAAACATTATCATATTAGCTTCTTCTCTTTATTCTCATAGGGAACACAGGAGACAGATAGTACCTGGATAATTTATACAGAGACCAGTCTTTTTTTTTTTAAACATAAGAGGATTGCCTATTTCTCCCAGAAAACATATGTTTGACAATCTGTATCAGGACCTGATACAGCAATTTATGCCAGCTCTGTTTTGTAACTGGTGTTGTGGTCTATGTGTCTTTTTCCGGTGTCAGGGTAGCTGTGTTGGGCCTTTGGACATGCACCAAGAAGAACAAAAAATATCTAAAAAACAAAAGGTGTTGTTATTAGTTAACTGGGGTCACTGCGGTGCCATAGATTGCTGCCTCACAGTGCTGGGGCCCTGGATTCAATTCCAGGGGTTCTATCTGTGTTGAGTTTGCATGATGTCCCCGTGTTCGCGTGGGTCTCCTCCAGCAGTCCAAACACATACTGGTAGGTGAATTGGCTGCTGGGAAATCTGGCCCAGGAGTGGGTGTGTGCGTGTCTGTGTGTCTGCCATCCTGTCCAGGGTGCACTCTGCTTTGCACCCATTCTTCCAGGTCCCCCATGACCATGACCAAATGAATGGATTATTAGTTAATCTGAAATGTGGGGGTATTGAAAGTGACAATATATAAATAAAGTAACTTGACATAAATTCATCTGACAGCCATTTTTAGATGGAACATTCAGTCAATGATAAATTATTTGAATGACACTACTGATAATGCTTTTTTTTATTTGGCTAATAATCAGGCTTCAGTATGACTCATGATCAGATAATCAAAATCTCTGATTTCAAACTTGTATTAAAAATCATTATCACTTTCACAGAGAAGGTCTTGCCAATCCAAAGACG
Organism: Lepisosteus oculatus; assembly: GCF_040954835.1. Classification (NCBI taxonomy): domain Eukaryota; kingdom Metazoa; phylum Chordata; class Actinopteri; order Semionotiformes; family Lepisosteidae; genus Lepisosteus; species Lepisosteus oculatus. Next base: position 38,998,552 of record NC_090699.1, read on the forward strand.
TGCAAATACACTGTACTCACAGACAGGAGAACAAGAATGAAGAAACTGAAGACCCCCTACAGTAATAAAGATAGATGCAAAATATTTTAAAAATTAATCACTTTTTTTACTGTAAAATCCATCAAAGGCTGATTAAGTCCCATCCAAGCCAAAGACTGTAAAATACATTAGAAGCTCCAATTTCAACATCCCTTGCCAAGTACCAGAAAGATAAATATTTCCCTTAGATATCTGACCACAAATTGATGTTCCCATTATGTTTCCCTGTCCCTGCTGGCTTTCCCTGCTGAATGTTTAGCTGTATATACAATGCCTCCCAAAGGTGAAATGTGGTATATGGTGTGGTTCCAGGGTAAGCCAGTGGAGTACAGCTCTTAAATGGAATGGGATTTACATTTTTATTTAAGAGATATATCCTTAAAGAAGTAAATCTGCTGGTAGGTAAGTCATTACAACATCCTAACAGGTGACCACAGCTATTAAACTATACATTTGTATTATTTGAATGATTTTTCCTGTCCTCATTTTAAAATAAAGTCAGATCTTTTGTTTAATTATGTTTTTCATTGAAAAAGAGCAACTAACATCTTTCACTAAAAATATCTTTGTGATGTGACAGTAGCATCTGAAGCAGAATCTCCTTTTACCTTTTTTTCTTTTACAGAAAAGGGTGCTCATTTCAATCCTGCACAAAACTGCATGAGATTGTTAAACTTTTAAGAACTAATGTTGTTAAACGTTTTAAGTAATTTGAATGGTATTTTTTCCACATGCCCTTAAACACAGGTGTTAATGTTTGTGCCATTTCCCTGTATGAATAATAAACGCCAAAATCCCTCTAAACGACTTTAAAGCTTTAAAAAGCTTGTGTTCAAAAATTAACTGGAATGTGGTACAATATTTTTATACTTGTATTTTAAAATGATATACTGTACTACACGCTAGTACTGTTTTAATTCTTGGCAGTCTCTTAGCTTTTTTATACAATACCAACAGGATCTTATTACACAAGAGCTCTAGGTTGACACTGACAGAAACCTGTCCTCCATTTGAGCCTTGGAATAAATAGCACGACAGAAGCATGGTATCAGAAAATATCCAATAGACGATGAACAGAAAACTACTTTGTACAGGATGTCAGTAGATTCTTTGGTCAAACTATTACACTTTTGCACTGAACTGGTTAATGCTCTTGCAAAGTGGCCTGCTCGATATACAACCAATATTACTTGTTGCCTTTTTATTTTTTTTTAATGAAGGAAGTAGCATAATAGCAACTATGCTGCACTGAATATGAATTTTTCTTAGTTTTCTCTCCACTGTAATTGTTCATGCCCTAAACTGCATCTTGATTCCACTGTATGTTTCTTAACCAACCTGACAATATTGCCAGACTGAAATAGAAGGTAAAACACTGTCACTTTGATGAATTGCATCTTTTTTTCTCTTCTTTATCCCCTTTCTTCATCTTTCGAAGAGGTGCTCGCCTGCTGGAATATTACAGAATGAATTGTCTTTCTGACACTCAGAGATCAACCTTCTGTGAATTAATATCTGAACCAGCAGCAGGCTTCCCCACAATGGAGGCATCTGCTGTCCCAGTGACTCCCTCTACAGATAAATAATTGGAGAAATCATCAATTTTACAAGAACTGTATCATTCCATCTACACACTATGAGATCTCTGGTCTTCTTTTGCCTGGGCTGAAAGGCCAACCCCGACACTTGGTGACACCATAGTTGTACTATACTTTTTTAAAGTTCAGTGAAGGTTGCTACACAATTCTCTCCTGATACAACAACACTACACATAAACAGGTCCATAAGAGGAGCAAAGGTTTGGTTATTGTTTTCACAGGACTTTGGTAAAGGTCAATTAGTGTTCATGAACTACTGCTGTAAGATCCATTAACTGAGCATCTGGTCTTTCTGAATACAAAACTGTGTAATGGCTGTGGTGGGAAGACAAAAAAGAAGCAGAACAAGTGAACAGCCCTGCACACACAGTCAAGACAGTAATGATATTATCTGTCCATTGGGAAACATTGAGTGACAATATTGAAGAGAATAAGGTTTATCACATGAATGAAACTCCTACTCTCCAGTATAGTATTCAACCAGTTATCATTCACAGCCACTTCTTATTTTACACACTACCCTGAACTGAGCTAAGCACAGGCAGATAAAAAGATTTAGACACTTTTCAGATGAACATCTGGAACCAGTGTTAGCGGCGTTTGCTAATTTTCCATTACCCTGAGAAAGCAATAATGATGACACAAAAAAAAGACAAAGTCGTGAAAAGTTTAGTTTGCCCCCTTTATGATGACACATGGAATAAAGTTTGCAAGCTGATTGTGGATGTACTGTATATATGTCATTTTAAACAGAATTATTTTACTTTATACCAGAATCCCTTAGCTTATGTCTTCTTTTTATTATCCCCAAAAGTATAAGCATGAAACCATTTTTCACTATTCCACTGGAATCTTTTCCACATGTTAACAATCTCCTGAATAAGTCAGAATGCAAGAAATCCTGCTGTAATAAAGTAGGAATCTTACTCATAGTGTGACTGCAATACAACATTAAGACACAGACAAAGCAGTGTGCACCTGAGAGGGCTGGACTGATATTTATACTATGGGTAGGGATACTTAATGAAGAAAACTGGAAAATTTCTTAGTTAGAAATGCTCATTCTCATATGGCAAAGCTACATGTTTCATCCTCTGCAGTGCTGATATGACTTTGACCTCGATTAATGTGTGGATAAGGTACAATATGCTTAAACATATTCTGCAAGAGTTTTAATTACCAGGGATGAAACAGAGGGGGTTGATATGATCATTAAAGTTTACACTAAAAGTGATTCGAAATGCTGAATCAACAGAATATTTTGGCCACCAATGTGTGAGTGAGTGTGTGTCAATGTGTTTCTCAAAGAGGTCATACCAAGAAATCTTTAACAATCAGGTGATCAGCTCAGCACCTTTGTGGCTGACCAGGCAAAATCCGTCCTTTGAATATGAATTAGCAGTGGGTAATCACAGCATATTTATTAGGCCTTTCTTCTATGGTCCCAGTCTCCAGTGTGCGCTCTATTATTCATTGCCTGTGCCCTGACCCCACTGCGCTCCTGTTCTGACAAATCATACTTGATTAAGACAAATCTTTATTAGTTAGCTAGTCAACTTTCCCATTTATCACTTGCAAATCTCATTCTCCCTTTCAGTGTGCACTAGATATGACTTGAACAATTTTTAGTGGCTGTTTAAAATGCTTATTACGGACAATAAGTATACCCAGAGACGTGAAAGTCAGTAATGGATGATAAAACACAGGTTTAATAGGTATAAATGACCAAGGCTGCAAGAGTCTAATAGAACAATTTATTTAAGCAGGCTGGAGAAGAAATAAATTAGTTGTTTTTTTTCCTCTTCAACTCAAGACTCTTTTTAGTTCAATAAAACAGTTTCACGTTGACTTAAACAAAATGCCCTTTTACATTTTTTCCACATTTTAAATTAGAGGGAAAAGCAGCAGGAACACAGGAGCAGCTTTTTTAAAAAAAACTGTTAACATTAGCCTAAGGGTTGTACATACATGCACAGGCATATATCAACAGCTTATTTATGCTGTAATTAATGTTTCTTTAAAACAATCAAGGTTCCCTTTAAATACTACCAATGTCCTATTTGCTTCCAGTCAAAAAAAACAGCAACTGGCCAAATTCAGGTATCTTACAATGTGGTTAATATACATTTTTATATTAACTATACAAGCAGCCAAATACAACCCCACAATTGCCTTTATTTTCTTGCTGCAAAATTCTTGGACTTATTTCTTTCAACCAGTGTAACTGAACCATCCAAATCGGAACTAATGGAATTTCACCAGAATTGTGTATTACCTCACATGCAGACCGCAGCCTAGAAATCTTTCAAATTAATGCCTGAAATTACTTGGGAGTAGCTGGATTAACTTTTTTTTTAAATGTTACATATCACCAAAATCCATCAAAACCACTCAATAGATCTTACTCACAATTCAGCAGGCCTACTCTCTACATTCAATTCTTCCAGTTTGTAAAGCTACAATAAAACCCAGGTTTCTCATGAAAAAGTAATACGTAGAATGTAATCGTTGTGTGGCTAATAGGCAATCCTCCAGTTTATATGTTCTGAGAAGACATTTTTAAATGTCATAATTAAATTTAATTCAACTTCTTTCTCATCTAAAATAAGAGCTCAGAACCCCAGTGCTAAGTGAAAAGAAACTAGATGAACAATACAAAAAAGATGGATCACTCGCACTGTTTACATATATTATTATTATTATTATTATTATTATTAGTAGTAGTAGTAGTAGTAGTAGTAGTAGTAGTAGTAGTAGTAGTAGTAGTAGTAGTAGTAGTAGTAATATTAACTGATATTTTTGGCATTTATTTGTATTCATTAATTTTCTACACATCTGAAAACCAATATAAAACCACTGTACAAATTGGGTTTATTGCCAATACAGTAATCATGGTATAAAGAACAGCAAAACTTCTTATTCTACATCTGAAAAAAAAGTATTCCTCACCCTGAAACAAACTACTTACTGAGTTGTCGGAGGCAGCAGGAGGTGAATGTATTAAAACATTTCACTTTTTTTAATCACCTACTGCAGACAATTTATTATCCACATAAAAACATCACAGAGGCGAAGTTGTGAGATTAATGTTATGGACTTGAGGAAACTTGACGTTCCTTCTCTTCTTTTAACAGTTAGGAACGTTAATAACAACATTACACTTGATTAAAGAATTTACAGCTCTAATCAAAACTTGACAGCAAGATCAAAGCCTGTAACTTAAATCTGCCTTTTAATTATCTGTACAACACCACACCTCAGGCCTGTCTCATTCTCTATCTCTACATTCTGCTAAGAAAAAAGATCTAACACTTCTTAACAGTTCATTATCCAATAAAACTATTCAAAGCTTAAAATGCAATCTACACAATTAGTGAGGACCTTGGGGAGCCCACCAGTAGTCTTTATTATAGGCTTTAAATTGAAACACCTTAATTACGTTTGTCAAACAGATTCTATTAGAAACTCTTGTCATTGTAATTTCCATGTTTTGACAGCTCTGGCAAAGGCCTGGCCACCAATTGGCTTGGAGCAGAGCAGAGGGAGACAAAATTATCAAATTCCTACACACACCAAAAGCAATTGCTTTTTGATTGTATTTAATTTATTCTCATCTCTAAAATATATCCCACTTCATCTAGGCAAATCAAAAAACATTGAAACTGACACAACACAAGGCATATGGAAAAAAAAAGACCAAATGGGTTTTCTAATTTTGGGCTTGTGTTTGTGAATGTTGGTTCTAATATAATTCACTCAAAAATGTACATACTGTATATACGCATATACATAGAGAGATTTTATTCATCTTCACTACACGAAAGAAAATAACAATTGCTCTGAAAGCCACAGAAATAGTCATCATAACATCCATTCACAGAAACCAAGCACTTGAACTCAGCTGAGCATTCAACTGCTCTAAAGTTTAGACTTTTCCTGCCCTCATCCTTATTACGTATAACCACAAAATTGCTTTAAACATAATGTGTGTATAGTGAACATCCAAAGCATTTGGCTTTAACTAAATGTGCTAGGCACAAAAGACAGAAGAGGGCATCTTCTGAAGCTCAGGCCTGTACTGATTTATATCATCACTGGAGTTCAGCAGACAGTACGGCACTTGAGACAGATACAAGGATGTTCAGTTGAAGTGAGCAGAGGGCTGTTTTCTTTGTTTTATGTTTTTTTTCCAAAGAAGTGCTTAGTGGTCAGCACTACCATAAAAAAGAAGGTCAGAGCATTCAAGAGAGTGGTCTTCTCTCCCACATTGCCAATGTGTTAGCAAAGAGTTTCAGCCTACAGAGAACATCAGACTAAACTAAGGACCCTGACTTACAGATGTCTGTACCAAATAAATTTTAGGAGTTAAGGCTGAAATACTTTTACTAAATAATAATACTAATACTAAACTTTTAGTTGTATAACATTTACAACAGAAATGATACAGTGCACATTGTGTGATTTCAACCTTGTATGAAATACATACTTTTTTCTTTTCCTACAAATGCATGTAAAATTGTAAATGACAAAGCTAGGGACAGAAACTAGACTAATTCCAACCCGTCTTCAAAACAAAAAAGGAAAAAAAAAACATTCCTGATGATCAATTGTACCATCTAAGAATTCAGTTCTATATAAATTCCAGGTTTTGAAAAGAGACAAAGTATCTCATATCTTTCAGGAACTTGAGCATCTAAGGGAACATATCTGAATGACCTTGTTCCTCAACAAGTAATTAGCAACCAGCTAGCATAAAGGAGATAAGCAATAGATTTACCTCCCATTTTTATTTATTGATCCTTTTCAACATTATCAACATATGACCATAACACTAGTGTCAAAGTACCAGAGACTGAAGGGAAATGTTAGTAAAGTTTCTTGCTCCCTATTTTTATAGAGTATCATCCTACAAATTTGTTTTTACAAACTTATTATTTAGGTTAGGTGGGTGGGGTGGGGGGGGGGACGGGGATGGGGACTGTTCCTTTCTGTCAATACATTGCCTAAAGGCCTCTACAAAAGATCAATCACATCAGAAACTTGTGATATAGTTAGCTAATTAGAGACGCCACAGACCAATGCAATGTTTATTTCTCTTAACTCACAGGTGAATTGTTCCATGTCAGAAAAAATAACTACTTTTTATTTTTATTTCAAACAAATATATACACACCTGTAAGAGCAACCGCAATTTTAAATAAGTTTAGGTCAGATCATGAGTTGAAGAGCAATACTCTTAAACTACCCAAATGAAAAATGCCATTTTGGTGGAATCAAGATTTGTCTGGGGATTTTGTGCTTTCTGTATATTACATATATTCAAATGTTCTTATATTACACAGAGTGACTGGGGATAAGTGTATCCTAGATATTATACAATGCAGGCTCCTGTGAAAGTGAATACAGTTGGCGTTTTTTTAATCTACTATGAGTTGTACACTAATATAAATGCTTACATTTCTCGAATCTAATGTGAATAAATTAAACAGCCAAGACTGAACAATGTCTGCTCTTTTTAAGGAAAGGCAGCTTTACAAATGTTTCCTTTGCCACAACACTTGCTGTAAGGCTAAAGTCAGCCTTGGAAATTTCTCTAAGTTGTTGTTTTCATGTATTCCTATCAAAGCAGCAGCTATGAGATCAGAAGCCTCAAAAAACACACACAAGCAGCAGAATACAAGCTTTGTATTTCGAAAAGTAAGCCACATGTATTTGGATATGTAAATACATCCTTTCCTCCTTTTAGAACCTCGTCTTGGACAGGCACAAAAAGCGAGTCAGTCTTATGAATGGGCTGATGTAAAAAAAGCCTGGGAATATTCAACGGATTGCTCAAAATCTGGAATCGCCTGGAAAAATCTAGTCCCATGTTCTATGTCCGAAAAACCTGTCATAAGAGTTCAAATAGGAATAAACAAATTAGATGATGGTCACGGGCAATCAGATCCTGATCCAGATCCAGATTCTGCAGAAACAGGGCACAAGTTTCACAAGGGCACAGGTTGGAACTACACCCTGGACAGAACTACACACACAGGGGCAATTCAGAGATTCCACTTAACCTAGCTAGCACAGAAAACATACAGCAAACCCCTCTTTCTCACTGAATGTCACACAGCACCATGCAAAACAGAGTGAGAAAAATAATCTTACACATTCATGTCTCTTTTACAGTATTTCACTGTTGCTTTTTAACGAAGTGGCCACATGTGAATACAATAATGTAAGCAGAGCCATACACACCACTACTAAGAAATAACCGCAAACCTCCGAGGTGTGATATTGATCACCAGGCAAAGCAACAATAAGAGCAAAAGTCCTAACACCCAATTTTCAGACTCAAAGCTGGGGCAAACAGACGACATAACTGTTGAGGCATGGGTTCGGTAGCATTTCCTTGCGAAGAGGAGCTGTGATAGAGCCATCTTGAGCAGGCTTTTCTTCAGCACAACTCTGTGTACAAGCAGTTCTGCAGGCTATAAATGCAGGTACTGAAATGTTTGGAATTAAGAACACAGGAAGCTGATAACTATCAATTATAAGAAGCTAATAACTATCGACTATTGATTAGAAATGAAACAAGAGTAGAGTGTAAATGCTAATGGAATAAAATATTTACTGTGGATTAGGTTTGTCTCCATGTGTGATGAAATACTGGCTATTTGTAGTATATGTGGCATATACTGTACAGTCTGTATAACTATATTTGTATCTATAGAGAAGATGGTAGTTTGGTATTTTACAAGGAATACTGCATGCAATAATAGAACAGATACTTGAAATAACATATTCAAATCATAATCAAATTGGAAACTGCATCTTTTGTTAAATAGTACAGACAATGAATATTTATGTCAGAGACCAAATGCAAGCCAAATGCAAGCCACTATAAACATAGTGTATTGCCTACTGCATGAAAGGTGATTTTACCAGTCAGATTAGTCATATCTTCAACCACAGGCTACTGAAGCTTTAGCGAAACATGCTTGGGCATTTGTTTTCCCATCACAAGAGCTTCAAGAGCATCTTCATAAGTCTCGGCACCCTTGAGCCCACACTGCAATTGATCGTAGATACATTAATCATAAAGGCACGCATTCTGTTTACATGCCTACAACTAGTTAAGTACCATTATCATTAAAATATCATTACATGAAATAGCAGACAACTTTAAACATTAAATGTTCATTGTAACCAAGATAGTATTCTAATTAAATGTTACTAATAATCATTAAAGAATTGCTTCTATTTATATAGCATTCTTCATCTCAAAGCATGCCAAAGTGGTTTGCTGCTCCCACCACAGTGCCGCACCTCCCTAGGTGACCCATGGCAGCCATTGTGCACCAGCAGCCCCACTACACATATAGGTTCAGGTAGCCAGGCGAGAAAATGCTTCACCAGTTGAATTAATGAGAACATTTAGGAAGGCCAGACTGCAATAAACCCAGAGCGGAATTCTGCCAGGATACTGGGTGAACAGTCCAACTCATTCAAAAAGTACTACAGGATCTTATGTGACATTTACCAAGTGACTCGGTAGAATGTTTAAACTAGTATGTGTGGACATACAGCTAATAGTAGACACAAATGTGCATATTTAGGCTTATTTAATTTGGGCTCATTCTTTTGAATGATGATAGTTGTAGCTAATGGCTTCTTAAATTGTATGCTATTGGCTTACAATTGGCTACCAGATATTAGTCCTCCTGCTTTACAGTGACTAGCTTTTCACAAACTAATTTTACTGCATTTCATTTGTCCTAGGTGCTAATTCTGCTCAGAGCCATTCCCTTCAAGATCTAGGGCAATGACTTTCAAAATCGGGCCCCAGGTGTGTTATTAGACACAATATGGCTATATCCTATAAAGTAGCATATGGCTCTTAAAGAGTTTGGTGTCACTGCAGAAATAAATATAAGATGAATAAAGAAAATGGATTTATCTCATTTCTTTTCTCACTAGACAATGTGAATTTAAATTTTGAAAGTTCCCACAGGTGAAAGGAAGGAAAGAAAATAAGAAAATATTTCAAACTTTTAGCTTTTTTATGCTTGATTCAGCTATTGGTTTCTGTTTTAACTTCTAGAAAGTATTAGTGTTTTTATGAAGAAATGACAAAAATGCCTTTGTGAGAACAAATGCAGCAAATCTCGACAATAAACCAAATGTTTTCATGTTTGGTCTCTTTCAAACGTTGCTATGGAAAGCGTTAGCAACCTCTTGACATCAAACCTAATGCAGGCCTTCCACAAAGACCTTCAAATGAAAGAACTTTAATTATCTACTTAGATGTACCAATAGGAAGGATGACCCATAAGGTGAAAGTAAATAAAAGCAGGTATGTAATATACAGCCTAGTTCATGAGAGCAGCAATTTAATGTATTTTTTTAACTCTGGACCTAACCAATTGAGGCCTTTTGTCTTCTGTAGTTCTATTAGTCAGCTTTAAAAGAATCGTGCAAATAGAACAGTGTTTCATATTTTTTAAGTAGCAAAGAAATGTATGTTTTGCAATTCTTGATCACTCTTTACCAATTTATTTTAAGTGTTTTTCACAGGGTCTAATTTTCTCATATAAAGGAACTTAAATTATGTCTTCAGAAGTAATCATACCACAGGAAGTTGAGATTAACCGGTTTCACGATTAAAAATGTAATGGTTTCCAAACCGTGAGAATTTTAGAAGCTATGGTAAAATTCAATTTTAGAAGCCTCGCGTTACATGTTGCCCTGAAAAATTCCTCTCGCGAGTGAGTCACGTGTGTGTGTGGTGTGCCTGGCTCGGCTCATGTAAGAGAGCAGACGTACTGTGAAAATGACAGAGGGATATGATATCTCAGCTTTACATCCACCAAAAAAGCGTCTTAAATCGGCAGTTTGGGATATAATTTTGGATATTTAAAAAATGATCAGGGGGTAGTAGAAGACGATGGATATCCAATTTGCAAAACGTGTCGAAAAAACATGGTGGCCAAAGGCTCAAACCCATCTCATCTGCTTCAGCAACTCTGTGCTCACCATCCATCCCTCTATACAAGTCAAGAGAAAGTAGTTAACATTACATTAGTTAGCTGAAGTTAGGGCTTGCCCTTGCTGCAGCAGGTCACAGCAGAGCAGTCCTCTGTGCCTGTTTAACATTAGTTATGTTTTCATTCGAGTTGATTTTGCGGGGATACCTCTATCACTTATCAACATTTTTTCTATCATTGGTGCTCGCCACCAGTCCATCCACTGGCCCTGGCATTAAAGTAAATACACTTTTCACTGACAACGAGTGACAAAGTTCCAAGTGAGCAGAGGGACAGGCTGAGACTCTGACCTCTCTCAATATTTCCACTTGCCCACTATAAAGTATTTCTAAGTAACCAAACGTTACACTATAAAAATCACTGGATAGTTGATGAAGATAATATTTTGGTTCATTTGCCATATTAGAAATATTCTAAAATCATTAAATCTGCTATACACTTTCTGACATGGATTAGATTAATTATCTCACTTGTTAATTCACTTTTAGCCTAAAACTACCTCTGATCCTGATGCAAATGCAGGTCAACCAACTGTTGCAGAGATTTTTGCCAAGTCCATGAAATATACTCCTTCATCAATACAAAGCCCAAGAGCTGACTCACGCTGTGGCGTATTTTATCTGCAAGGACATGATGCCACTTGTTGAAATTGTTGAAAAACCTGGATTTCTTCATCTGATGAAAAAGGCAGTGCCACAATACAAAAATACAAAGTTCCAGTAAGAAGCTACTTTTCCACAAACGAAATCCCAAGGATGTACAAAGAAGTGAAAGCTAGTGTGGAGGAACAGCTGGAAGAAGGTGAATGGTTTCGTGTAACAACAGATCTGTGGACCAGTGGTGGGGCTGGAGGAGAACCCTACATGAGCTTTATGGTTCACTATGTTTCCTCTGATTGGCAACTAAAGTCTCACTGTCTTGAGACGCTGTATTTCCCAGATGACCACACAGCAGACAATATCACAAAAATGGTGGAAAACATGCTCCAGGAATGGAAGATAAATAAAGTCTGTCTGGAATTACAACTGACAATGCCACTAACATGAAGAAGGCATTTAAAAATTTCCTTTGTGTTTGGTTTTCATGTTTTGGTCACAATTTAAACCTAGCAATTTCCAAAGTCCTCATGATACAAAGGGTGGAATCTGCCATTTGAGCATAGTGACACCTGATCCCGGGGTTTTCGAGAAGCTTGAAGAGGAAATGAGAATTGAAGAAAAAACAGGTAGATTTGAACATCCCTGTGCATTCACTGATGCATGACGTGGTCACCAGATGGGGATCAACATTTGAAATGATTTCTAGATTCTTGGAGCAGCAGCAGGCCATCTGTGGAGTGCTAGCAGGAGACAGAAGCACATGGCATCTCATGCCCAAAGACAATGATATCAGTGTCCTGGAGGATGCGAACCAGCTCCTCAGCCCTCTCCATGATTTCACTGACGCCTTGACCTCAGAGAAACTAGTCACCCTGTCCTCCTGAAGCCAGTCCTGGAGCACATCAACAGTGAAATATTCAGAGATCAAGAAGGAGACAGCACACTCACCAAACAGATGAAGCAGATAATAAAAGAAGACATGTGACTACAGCTAAGGCATACGGAGGAAATGAAAAGGGTGCTGAACATCTCCGGTTTTGTGGATCCCCAGTTTAAGGGAAACTTTGCTGAGCATCTTGATGACTCAGTGAAGGCATCCGTGGATGAAGCTATGGCACTTGTACCAGGAGAACCTCCACACACAGAACACCCACCACCAGCAACCACACAAGGTGATGACAATGGAGAAAGAAAGAGGAGGAACAGATCCCCTTCCATCACCAAGAAGAAACGCTCACGTCTATCTGGATTACTGCAGCAAATCACAAATGCAAGACCGAACAGGACAGCATCAGCAAATCCACTCACCAAGAGAAAAAATACTGTAGATCCTCAGGTGAAACTGCACTTGTCCCTGCCTGCAATCAGTGCTGATGCGGACCCATTCGCACACATGGAAGAAATGCCACATCTTTTCAAAGTGGCCAGAACGTTCACATGCATCCCGGCTACAAGCGTGCCTTATGAAGGGTGTTTAGTATGAGTGGCCACATTGAATCCCATCAGAGGTCAAGACTGAGCACTGAAAATGTTAACATCCTCACTTTTCTGCACCATAACATAGACCAAATAGTCTGGAAAAAGTTCTGTTCAACAATCCTGATGCAGCCCTTGACTATTTTATTCAAAAGGTAGATACAGATTTGTATTTGTATATATTTTTATTTTGTCTATTTTTATATATTTTAAATATTTAATTTAATTTATGTTTATAGATACTGTACTATTTTGGTTTCTAAAAATTCTACAGTAAATGTGCTTACTTTACCTCATCATATTTATGTTTTTAATATAAAGGCTTCCATGTTTTATTTGCAGGACCAAACTAAAACATGTTTTTAATATTAAGGCTTCCATGTTTTATTGGCAGGACCAAATGAATGTTATGAAAAAAACAATTATAATAAATTACCTGATAAAAAAATCGTAAAACTGTGAATACCGTGATATTTCCTGAGACTAAAATCGTACCATCAAAATCTTACACCGTGGCATCCCTAATCATACACTTGCAAAGCTTTCACATTTTGAAACTTAACATAACATATTGTACATATTTACACAAAAAACTAAAAAGAAAGAAGCAATGTTATGACTGCTAAGTATTGCTGTGGCAAACCCACATTCTCGTGATTTCAGAAAAAGCGAAGACTTACTGTACCCATGAAGACTAAGAAACTTTCTAAAGCGTTCAATGGCTGAAATGGGGAAAAATGTACTGTACATGAGTCAGCATTGTCATGGTCACTCCACAAAGCTGGATTGTTTGGAAGAGTGGCAAACCCAATGCAAAAAAACACATTTTGTTTGCAACATAGTACTTATTTTGCAAACATGTGGCAAAAGGTTTTGTATTGAGACAAGTCAAAATCATAACTTTCGTGTTGTAATTGCAAAGCGATCCATACATCACAGAACCAGTACAGCACATCACCCATTCAACAACATCCTTACAGTCAAGGACGGTGGTGGCAACATCAGGCTATGGAAAGCACTGAAAAGTGTATTAGGGCTAAATGAAAAATGGAAGGAACAAAGAACAGGCAAATACTAGCATACAACTGTTATCATTTTGCCGTTTTTCATCAATTGCAAATTGCACCAAGCTAGGAATGCAAAGCTGATACAGACTTATCCAAAAGTTCTTGGAGCTGTAAATTGCTAAAGGTGCTTTAATCAAATACTGAATTCACGGGTCTGAGTACTTACACAATCAACATATTTCATTTTTGTCTCTTTGATTTTGGCTGACTTTAACTGGAACTACATCACTTTAGTTATTTCACCCAAGGGACACCATAGGTAGGGTCTTAATAATCTGGCATTTTTACAAGTTATTGTCTAGAAAAAACTGCAAATCCAAAGTAAAATGACAAAAAAAAAACATGAGGCAAAGTGAAAAATCTGAACCACAAAGAACACTGTGCACATTAATGTTATTAACATTACTAAGTAAATCACTTCACGATAACAAAAACATTCTCCATCTAGTAAAGACAATCTAACAATCTAACGCTTTTGGTTCCAAAAAACAATCCTTCACCAACTATCACCCCTTCATTTATTAACGAACCATATCTAACTTTTTAGACACAGCAGAACTAATTTAATTTAACCTCTGAGCCTCCGTCCCAACCAAATTAATTATTCATAAAGGATGGGATATAATAACTCGACTGTCAACACGGTAACCATGTCCTTTTTGATAATCCTCTTTGTTTCTTGTTTTCATTTGTAGAGCATTTGCGTTTAATCTATCATTGAGCGTTGCACTTCATCTTGTGCTGCAGTCGGACAAATAATTTGCCACGTTTTGAAGCTTCTTGGCAGTATGCAGAATTTCTCTTTGCTCACTCCCCACGGGTGTGCGCATCCTTCAGCAGGCCAAAACCACAAAAGGCAAAGACACAGTGATAATAATAACATAACCCGGATACCATTCTGTTGCTTATAAATAATACATGCTGTCTTGTAGAGACAACCTTTTTTATGTTGTTTAGATCACTGGACACCGTTATGATGAGTTATATTTTACAACAGCAGAGCATACGGTGTGGATCATGAAATAGTTGTTTGTCAGTGCAATGCAACATGACCTGTGCATAACTGATATTCACTGAAAGGAAATAATCAAATGCCCTAAGCACTTTGAAGCTATCCATATAGGTGAAATACAGAGGCTTCTGGCATCTACCTCATTCATACTACAGCATACATTTACTGAATTCTCGCATTGTTTTTGAAGTTTTCTTAACTCATCATGTTATTGGTATTTCCAATACTTTAACAAAATTGCTTGAAAATGCTTTAAAAGTTAGAAAAAAAATGTAAGTTGTAATAATTCAAAACATGACATGTAAATGTTAACCTGCCCCCCCCTTCTCCTCCCTCAGTGATTCTCAGCAGATTCATAATATTAAACAATGGCACTTTGCATTTTTCCCATGACAGACACATGGCATGCTGTTTTACAACTGTAGCAAACAACTCACAGTCAAGGGAATTATTTTTCTTTTTCAAATTTCAAAATCACTTTACTTGCAATCTGATATTGAATACAATTGGAGAAAATACAGTGTGGACAGACACAACTTCACACCCCAAACCGGAAAGGTGAAACACAGTACATCACAGAAGTATAGGATGCTAGAGGAGACAATACACTGGATGGGACACCAATTCATCACAGCCTGGAACCTTGGCCTGTGCAATTCAGTGCATTTCATTTGCCTTGCACTGCAGTTTCTTATGCTACATCAATTAATTAATATCAGACTATTATTTTTTAACAGTTATCTATGAATTCATGACATTCCATTATACCTAATTCAATTGCATTATTAATGGTAAGTCATCCTGGGTATACACATAGGAAGAATAATTTAATAAAAATAATGAATAATTCAACAACAAAATGGTGAAGCAGTCATACTTTGCAATATTAATAATACAAAGTACAAAGATGTAATATACAGTACAGTTTACTTAGGAATAAAAAAACTTACAACTGCAACAAGTTCACAAAGTATCAGGTAAAAAATCTTTTTGTAGCAGGTGTACTCACATTTTATTGAACAGGCATTACATTTGTAAATTAACTGATTAATGTTTGCAATCAATGCGGTTGAACAACAAGCAAAACTTGAACACCAGCAAACTGTACATCTGCAATGCATGTTTTGCGCCAGGTTGCAAATACTGTCTTGTGGGATTCTGTCCCATTCCTCTCATATACACAGGACAAATGACAAATATGAGCATGTTCACTGATCTCTGAGCACACACATGTTCCATGTGGCGTAAGTCTATCCTGTATAGCATCCATGGTATAACAGTCATATCCCCGGGGCGGTGGCTCTGTGGCTAAGGATCTGCGCCTGTGGCTGGAAGGTTGCCGGTTCAAATTCCGCAGCCGGCAGAGGAATCCTACTCCATTGGGCCACTGAGCAAGGCCCTTAACCCAAACTGCTCCAGGGGTGCTGTACAATGGCTGACCCTGTGCTCTGACACCAAGCTTCTCTCTCTGTCTGTGTGTCTGTGTCTCATGGAGAGCAAGCTGGGGTATGCGAAAAGACAAATGCCTAATGCAAGAAATTGTAAAGGGTTAATAAAGAGATGTTATTATTATTATTATTATTATTATCATAATTATCTTGCAAGACTGCATAGGAGCAGCATGGTTATATATGCTGTTCTAGTAGAATATTGTCATGTCAGGATAGCCCTGCAGGAAAGGCAGCTAGTGAGGTCCCAGGACTCACTACTGCTCCATACAGTCAAGTAGTGATCAATCACATAACAAGTAGAATTCTGTAGTGACTAGTCAAGGCTGCCAAAACCATAACACAAGGACATCTATTGGTCTTTGGTACATAGAGATTAGTGTATGATTCATCACTAAAGGTTACTTGGCTTCAAATCTGGTAAGTGCACTTTTCCATCTTCTGATGTACAATACAAATGGCAAAGACAATGCTGTCTTGATAAATGAGGTATACCGGTTCCCTTCTGTGCTCTTTTCTTCATTTTCACTACATTCACAACTGGTCAATCAAAATGATGTCACTCTATTTATGCATGTTTGTTTTATAGAGAATATGCACATTTTGCATAGGTGTAATTTGAAAACGTTTCTTTTGATATTTTATATATATATATGTGCATAGGAACCACATAATACATACTATATGAGCACTACCTTTTCAATAAAGAAATGGAACAGCTGTAAGAGCCTGTCAGTCCCTTGTACAGTGGTGCTATTGTTATCACGGTTTTATTTATGGACTCACAGCAGACATTATGAGATGGATAACAAACCATACTGTATACTTGACACAGAGCCACTCTTTCAACTCAGCTTATATGGGCAAGAAGCCAAAAATAAATATTTTATAGGAGAGAGTAAGAACAAAATAATCTGCAAAAACAACATTATAAAAAACACATTAGAGTATGCCTTCAGTGGACAAATAGTATTTTTTCTTGGTACATGAAAAGCTGTTTCTACAAGTATTTTAGTGCATGAATGTCTCGAGTCGGATTATTATCAGATTCAAAAGGAAATATTTTTAATGGAAAACTACATTTTGATTGTGTCCTACCTCGCAGTAATATTGTTATAAGGTGGATTAACTACTGCAACCTTTTCTGATGTTTTCATCTCTTGAACAAATTTAAAGACAGAACGTATCTTACTATGTTTTCTAAAGAAAACAAGACTAAATCTCCCTACCCATCTGTGTGAAAGGAAACCAAAAAGACAACCCTGATAAAAAGGTCCTTTTCTTGAAGTTTTTTTTTTATAGCAGACGTCTTCGTATATCAGCTCAGACACACTTCGGATGAAGTGAGGAACAAGTGTATGGCCCTTTGGATAATTATTTGCAAAAAAGGGGGTCTTGAAACTGAGAGCACATGGCCTTCATTCTCACCCCCCTGCCATTCTCAGGTCTCTCGAGGTGCACAGATCGTCGTGTGCTGCATCGGAAATGAGTCCTGACATCTTCAGGAAAAAAAACAAACTCTGGGGGATCTTGGGAACTACAAAACACAGGAGCTCTGAAAAATTAGTACAAATATCGTGTGATTTGGGACTCTTCTTACCAGGAGACATGAGAAGTAAGGTGAGTTTTCGTGGGTATAGATATGATTGATTCTGGACCAAGGGGGAAAGCAGTTATTGTCATAACCACACTATTATAAACCCTGCATAGTTGAGAGATTGTTTAGAATAAGGTGCTTTGGCAGAAGAAGATAAGACTAAATCTGTTGCTACTGCTTCAACAAATATCTATTTTTTTACAAGAATCTCCATGTTCTTGGTTTTAGCATTGGTACACCCAGTTGCCCGCTGTGAGCACAGCAGTAAAATGGTTAAAAGCATCCGCTTCTATTTTCAAGTGCAGCAAAGCTGAGCCTAATTGAGGCTGACGCATGACAGACTTGTGTGTACAGCGCTGCCTGGTCTCCAAGAGAAGCCGCTGACAGAGGGTAAATGGTGCATGGCACTAGGTCCTGCCCTGGCATGGCATGCTACTGTTAGCACAGTCTGCCTGTCAGGAGATATCATGGAGGCTAATGAAGAGGGCAGCTATTGTTTAAAAATTCTACTACATCCAACTCCCTCAATGTGAGAAATCAACTTTACACAACACAGCACCTTCAACAGACACAACCTGTAGCTTTCATGAAACAAACACAAAGTAAAAACTACTTTTCAATTAACAATTCTCTTAAATTGTTTAGGGCAATGCAGTGTTGACAGGCATATGTAAAAAAAAACATAAAGATAACATTAAAATATCACTTTTCCTAAATTCGATTACAGTCCTAAATCATAGCCATCCAATCAAAAATTGTCCTCATTTTGTGGGAATCCTAACCCCAGCTAAGGATTTGGCTTCAGAGTTTCCACAATCGTCCACGCATTTGAGAGGAAAATATATTTAATTGAATCAAAATATTAGTCGGAAATGACTAAGCAACTTTACATAACCACAGAAAATGTATCAACAATGGTAAAATTCAATTTTTTAAATAAAAAATGCAAATATAGGGATGATTCCAGATCTGAGAGTTTGTTAAGGGAACCCTTCCCAAGCAATTCAGGATTTTTTAATTACATTTTCTTCTCAACAGATAAACGACACACTATAAATTCCTGCAACTATAATTATGTGGGAAAAAGTCAATTAATTGAAGACATTGAATTAAAAAATATATAAGCGCTTTGTATGTTAAAAATAGTTCATATATTTGGAGGTTCAGCCAAATCATTCTGAACCGATATGTCATGTACATTTTAGATATCAGTAAGGACAAAACTCTTCATTGAATGAATGACATCCTTAACAGTTTTTTGGCACTGTAATATGAGCTCTTTTTTAATTCAGACTTTTTTTCATCATGCTTTAAGAACTGATTGATTAGAACATAAATTTAATCCGGTGCCAGTAACCAAATCATGACACAGACAAAGTATAACAAATGGTCTCCAAATTCTTGACCAAACCACAAGTTCAGTGAGACAGTGAAAATAATATCTTTCTAGAAGAACAGAATTTCTTTTCAAATAAAATTGTTTCCATTTGTTAGGCTAAATTTTTTTCTTGGATTTACATCTAGGCAGGGCAATACCTACAGAGAAAAAACATACAAACAGAAGTGCAGTTTAAAATGTTCTGAGGCTTAAAACAAAAGGAAACATCAGAGACTGTTGCTGTTAAAATATAAACGGTTGAGTGGCACTGCTCTGGGTGGGTTTAATTTATATGTATGGGATGACTTAAATGTGTGGGCCATAGCAAATGCAGAACATATATGCATAAATCAAGCTTCCATCTTATTTTTAATTCTAAAGGAAACTTTGAACATGAGTTTGTGTATTTCCTTTGGCTCAATATTTGCTGGTGCAAGTAAGTTGATGACAGCTTGTATTTCTGATTTGTCTGTTTTTAAACACAGGGTTAGCAGTCTTATAAACGCTCATCCAATCATGGATTTGGACTGCTGGGCAGATCTCACAGACGCTGGCATGTGAAGAACACATAAATAACATCTGTTCACAACAACATTCCAGTACCTCTTCCTTTCTGTTTATGGTTACTTCTCTAAAGAGTTCACATAATGAACATTCTCCCGAAGTTTCAGTGTAACCACCCAAGTCTGTCAAAGTATGAATGCTGACTAGTGCTGCCCAAGTGTGGCATTTTAGATACTCTCTCACAACAGTAGAGACTCACACTTAAGATCAGGTCCCACCAAAAACTGCTTTCTGTGATTTTATACAAGCATGTACCCAAATGTGTACAGAAATTGGAGCCCAAAACGTCTGAAATTTACACTTTCTTCCAAAGATCTCCCTTTACAATTAAAATTCTGACATGATCCAATCTAAGGAAAGGAACGGAGGGGGAAAAAATTAAAAAACGGAAAGCCTTATTATCTCTGATGTCATTAACAGCAAATACATCATAAAAATGAATCTAATTAAGCATGCGGTTTGCCCACAAGGCAGTGGTAAAGAAAATGTTAGTGGAAGCTGCTCATTTGAGCAGTCAACTTAACCAAACAACAAAAGTACATGTATTCAGATCTGAGCTACATACAAAACACTCCACTTCAAACTTAAATTAGTTAAGATTATAGCTGTTTTATAAAAATTTGATTAAATAAAATGAAAGGCCCTGGTTAATGAGCTCCCAAGGCTATGGAACAGTTGGACAAGTTGTTAGCTTTCAGCAACACACCCAGGGCCCCATGATTCCAAAAATGCTAAGAGCTGGCATTTGCCACAGCCTACCTGAATGAAATGGCACTGCCATTAGTTAGTTGGGAGACTAAGTTCACCTTCCCCGGGGTTACAAGGTACTTTGGTTGCCATCACATACAAAAAGAAGGCCTTCAACTAGGCCTGGGCATTTTCAAACCCAGTTGTGGAATGCCCCCTGCGTTTGACAGTTTCCTTTCCTGCTGTGCTCTCCGTTACTCAAATGAAGATTTATTAATTGGAACCTTACCTAAAAAACATCTGTTTAACATTAAAAAAATCTCCTAAAATGCTTTTTCTGAAGAAACTGTACTTACAGATGTTTACAGGTACAGAGACATCTCCACTCGTTTAAGAACTGAAAATAAAAATTAAAAAAGAACTAATTAAAGAATAATGCAGGGTTCAATGAATTAAGTTGGAGCTCAGTTGGAAGGAAAGGCAAAAGACACTGGGGTACTCCAGGACCAGGCTTAAAAACCCTCATGTAGGCTAGATTTAAAAAAGAAAAGTAGATGAACATACATTTTTAATCTTACTTAACTATTTATTATTTATATTTTAGCACCTCATTTGTTTTGGCAAAAGGTAAGAGATTACGTGGGCCATGAAGAAATAACAGATTATAACATTTAAGATTCCAGTGAATAGTTAATTTACCACTGCCATCTTCTTTATTTCAATTTCTTTTTTCTCCTCTAGTGAAAGTGACACCAGCGGGATAACACTGCAGTCTTGGCTTATTTGATCGTAAATTCACTCTAACGCATTCACATGGGGAGTTGATGAAGTGAAGCACATGCAGAAGAAAATAACGCAGAGGTTAAATCTGCTTTTTACATAACCATATTAATCAATTATGTATTTGAAAATTCTACGATGTATCACTTACATACCACACTACACTGCATCTACTCCTTTTTTCTTACTATTTCAAAGTTAGTTGGAACCTCACAAAGCAGCTAATAGCTTGTTCAGCAGAGCTGTAGAGTTGCTTTCAGGGAGCATTCACTGTATTTAAGCCATAAAACCAAAACCTACAGAATTTGTGTTGAGTGAAGTTCTTTTTTTCCTTTCAAATTCAAGAATTGTACCATTATGAAGACAGTAGCACGTTCCAAGTCTAGAGTTCATTTAATGGGGACTGACCATCACAACATCTTAGAAAACATAATTTTAAGCAAATTCCAACTTTAAGTTGCATTCATGTGGAAGAGGAAAGACCGCCCCACATACTCACTTTGTTCCCTTTCAAACAAAAAACAAAAAAAAAGAGCATTCTCATTGCTTTCTCTAAGGTTACACTTGTTCATCAAACACCATTGAGGCTTCTGCATTATTGTGTATTAGACAGGTAGCTCATTGAGTAGAGTGGGCACTGAATCAGGACCTACAATCTTTAAACATGTCAAGGGCTGGTGACAGACAAATAGCTTAAATGAAGTATAATGGTGATGACAATAGGGGCTTGGACTGGCGTGTGCTTCATACAGAGACTTTCAGCATCTGGTTGATGGCTCAGAAAAGGACACACTCACCGACCTAGCAGGTAGTTCTGGAAAGCTGCCAGAGAAAGCTTCACATTCTTCTGGTACTTTTCCTGTCGGCGATTAGCACCTGTCAGTGCCCCCACGCTGGGACTGCTGTCATTACAAATAGTGGAGATTAAAATACCAGGCTTCCACAGCAATTCTCAATCTCCTGGCCTGCATGGCATGGAGCAAGAGAGACCAAAAGAGCTGGAAGACTGGCACACCCCAAAGGGATCGAGGTCAGAGAATGGCCGTGATTTTCAAATCTGATTCTCAGCTCCGTTTGGAAGGCACTTTGACAGAAATCTACAATATGTATTATCTTCTCTGTTTCTGTGCCACAAAGAATTGACTGACCTTTTTCTAGCAGCAAAGAGAGAGAAGCCTTCCAGCAAACAGTACAGAGACACACTTCCTTAACGGAAGACACTGTGGGTCTGAGCATATTGCTGTGGCTATATGGTGTTTGTGGCTTGCAGACTTAAGTTCTGTGCTTTGATCTTCCAATGTCTTAAATTAAATGAAAGGGATACAATGTAAACTACGGTAGGAATAGGTGAAAGGTCATTTGTTATTTCTACGATGTTTATATTTGTGTATCAATAACCAGGATTATTGTTTATTTTCAGTTTATGAGAAATGAACGAACAAAACTAAATCTTTTCTGTTCTACCTTAGTATTTCTAATAAGTTCAAATTTCCATCCAGGTCCACATCCATAGCACTCATACAGCAGACTAGAATAGTTTCTCCATTCACACAATGCTTAATCTATTATTCTAACACTGATTTGGAGCACTCGATAAGTTAATTAAAAATGGATTAAATGTTGTGGCATTCTGAATCACCATGCTGTTAAAAGCCAATATATTGAGATTAACCACATTTTTATCTTTGAAAAACTTCAGTAAACTCCTTTGTGATTTTAGACAAGTCCATGAGATCCAACAGGTGTTATAAATTAAGTATCCAGTTCTGTATCCATAGATTAAGAAGGGAACGAGAGGTCACATAACTTCCATTTTGATGATAACCAATGATGTATGTGAAAGGTCTGAACTATGAGAAGTGGAATCATGTTTCCAGAGCTGCTATATTTATAACAGTTCTTCAATGCTAAAATCTTATTCGTTCACTACCTCTCCTATATTTGTGTTATGAATGTAAGTTGCCATAGAAAACAATACTTAACATGAAACGGATTTAGAAAAGACACGTTTTTAAATGTGTAGAGATTTAAAAGATAAACAGTAACTGTCAAAAACCCTCACCATCTTCAATCTCTCATCAATGTATGTCTTTACCTTGTGTTCTGTAATAGCAGTGGTATGCACTTAACATGTATTTAACTGTGTTGCATGATCAAGGAAGACATTTATTGTGCATCCTGCCTACATCGTTAGAATTAATTCCTTAGCAAAATCAGAAGCCTGTGTTTTGTAGCAATTCAGAAGCACTTTCCATAACACGAACTGCTTCAGATTCTTTAGGAACTTCAGATTAGAAAGTGTTTTGAATATGCTTCCTTGTTTCAAAGAACCATCCATTACCAACATTTGTTTTATTGCTGAATAAATGCCCTTAGCTTATAACCTTCTTTTTTAAAACACTTGCCCTTTGAAAGGCTGACAAAATAAAAAAGTCCGCTTTCTTTATGCATTGTAAAACATTTTTTAAAGAATTCTTGCTAATTGTGGGGAAAAGAAAAGAGAAAGAAAATTAAACAATTTGACTACCATTTTCAATGCATTCAGTCTGAGGAATTTCTTTGCCGAGACATCGATCCTCTCTTTTCATAACTACTACAGTAAAAACGTCCTGTTTCCTGCACTTTTTGTTAAATGACAAAAGAATTTATCCAAACCAACTATCTCTACACAATCTCCATTCTGCAAAGGAAAGTAAATTTATAAGTTACTGTATCAACACCAAGATGAAAAAATGTTGGTTTAAATGTTACAGTGGCTTTAAGTGAACTAATTCCAACCAACCAAACAAAATAAGGTACAATATTGTAACGACCCTGTTGCTACAAGTCCCTCCAAGATTATCTAGCTTATAAATTTACTGATGTAAGAACTATATAGGTTGCATCATTCATTGTACTAAACTTGTAAGATGTTTTGACACTGACTAAAGATGGGTAATACTGTAAAAGCATCTATAGAAGTTCTGGTAACTGCACTCCTTCCAAAACATTTAGCAAAAGTCGAGTTGCTAAATGTATGTATTCAAAATCCTTCATTTTCATGCATATATGACATTCTTTGATAATGAAATAAAAGGTATATTAAGAGGGATTTATTTATTTTTATTGATGAGAACTAAATCATTATGTTTCACAAATTAAAAAGGATACAAATAAATCAGAATTTACAAAATAACTGACAAATGAAAACAAAACGTTAAAGGCAAAATAAAGAAGATGATTAAGCACAGTTTCTAAATATAGCTAGCTTTCCCTAAAAATATCATAAACATACAATTGCATTTCATGTTTGAGTTTGAGGTTCATGCAATTGAGTACATACATTGGATGCACTTATTCTGAAACTCAGATAAAACATTTTCAGCCAACTAAACTTCCCCCAAAACCACACTGACAGTAACCTTGTTCATCTAACCACCAAACACAAAACGTTTATGACAATAAACAGAATGCAGACAATCAGAGATCCCGTTGGATAGGCCCAGCTATGGCTGCAGTGAGTGTGACAGAAATTCTTCTGGAAATACTGTTTTGTACCACTGATCCCCTGCAAACATTCCAGGTTACACAAATACTACTAAGTGCTGCTTACATTCAACGTGTTTCACTAGTCCCATTTATTTTTAGGGACAGAAACGCAAAATGTACACACTTTTAAAATGACAAAAGAAAAGGTGAATCAGAAATCTTTCAACATACCATTCCCCCCCCCCCCCAACAGAAATAAGGGTCATCTTTTTACTTTTCTTCTACTAAAGAAACATTTTCAATGTGTTAAGAGCAAAACATTCTCTTTAAAAGTAAGAATTGGACTAACAGGTTTTAAAGAAAAAAGACTGCAAGACACCAACATGAACCAGAAAGGAATCCCACCGTAAAAATGCAAATCCTAAAGCCCATTGGGGTTTTAGTTTTCTAGGTTTCTTCCTGGTACATCACTGCACTACTAATATAAAACTGAAAACATGGACACAGATAAGAAATCCACAGCAGTATGAGGAAAAGTACAAGAAATAAAACTGTTTTTTATATCAGTACAGCAGAATCCCTGTAAAGGTTAATAAAACACAGACAAGTTCTTGAACCTGAAGCTAACACGTCACCACTTTGCCAGTCAGTGAATCATGTCAGTGAATCCATTTCACTTAAGCTTACTGGACGTTGTTTACAATGGCATGCCGTTGGGCCTCTGACAGATTAAGCAACAATTTTGCCTCGACATGTTAATGCATAAACAACTGATAGTTATCACTGAAAGATGCATTAAATCACTTTCAATTAGAGTGCTGCCCCTTAGAACATCTTTTTACAAGATTCCTTGTTTGGGAACTGTTGATCATGTCACTAAAAACACACTCCAAAACATCGGCCTTACAAATAATAAAAAAATGAATCAAATTCAACAACGGCACCTGGCAGTATTAATCTGTTTTTAATTCGATCTGCTGGCATTTTAAATTGTACTATTCCAAATAAAGAAAAGAATGAGCAAGCACATAAATATAACATCTTACAAATAACAGGCATTTTCAATTCTACTATTCTAAATGAAAGAAAGAATGAACACGCACAACAGTTGCACACTAGCTCTTTGTTTCTGCAGACAACTGGCCTTCCAAAAAGATCCTAAAACTCTTTGGAAATCAATTTCATTCTGGGTGCAAGACCTCTTGGGACTAGGGGGCAGGATTTCAATCAAAGCTAAATCATCTGTATTAGATATGGCCCAGGGTGAAAGTAAAATCAGCCAGTCTGGTCTGGAAGAGAAAGTGTAGAGACTGGAAGGCTGAAAACACAGTTGATGAAGGGCGATGCTGTGTGAGAAGAAACCAGTGGAACACACAGAGGAGGCCTTAGAGGCCTATATCTTAATACCAGAAGTATTAGAAGCAAGATATTGGATTTAGAAGCAACAAGATTAGCAAGCAACTACGATAGTTTAGTAGTTACAGCAATGTAGCTTACAGAGTGTGATGGAGATGAATTTATTATTAGTTGGAATATAATTTTCAGAAGGGCGGCACAATGGTGCAGTGGTTAGCACTGCTGCCTTGCAGCACTGAGGCTACTGGTTTAATTCATGGAAAAGCTATCTGAGTGGAGTTTGTATGTTCTCCACGTGTTTACACAAGTTTTTTCCAGGTGCTCTAGTTTCCTTTCACTGTCCAAAGACATATATGCAAGTTAATTGGCCACTAGGAAAGTGTGAGTGTGTGCCCTGTCCAGGGTATCAGGGCCTCATCTGAGTTTTTCACATGACCAAGAGTGAGAAAGGAAAGTCTAATGGAATTGGCTAACACTTTAGTAAACATTAAGAGAATGAGAGAGAATTTTTAAAAATGAGAGAAATAAATAAATGTTAACACATTTTAAGGGTCTACACATTGACCTAAATGGTTTTACAGATTGCTAAAAACACATAGAAAGATTAAGAAGAAAGAAAATGGTTTACATAGAATGTAACAGAGACCAAGTTCAGACTGGGAGTAAACTAAGATTTTAAAAGATTCAAGAGGGAGATAGAAAGTGAAATAGCAAAGGGAGCCTAAACTAATGTCAAGGGCGTTTTTTTTCAAAAATACAATAGCAAAAGATTAATATGTGAAGACAAGATTCAAACTGGTGTATTATAGAGGATCAATGGCTGGCCTATGGTTGTCTCAGTGCATGAGGGTCTAGGAGAACTTTAAACAAACAAAATACCTGTTCTAGGCCATACAGTATACAGTCCTGTGAAAAAGAAAGTACACCCACTTTCAATTCAATGGTTTTACATATCAGGGTATAAATAACAATCATCTGGTCCTCACCATCTTCTATAATTAGACAAATCTAGCCTCAGATAACAGACAACACATAACAGATTTTACGATGTCATTATTTATTCAACAAAAAGTAAGCTAAAATGCAAAACTCATGTGGGAAAAATTAAGTACACCCTTAGTGCTTCCATAGGAATTAAGAAGGTAAGTAGCAGCCAGGTGCTGCTAATCAAATGCACTTGATTAGTTGATCATCAGGAAGTGTGACCACCTCTATAAAAGCAGAACGTTTGGCAGTTTGGTGGTCTGGAGCATTCAGGGGTGTGTTAACACCATGCCTAGGAGAAAAGACATCAGCAATGAACTCAGAGAAGCAATTGTGGCTGCTCATCAATCTGGGGAGTGTTATAAGGCCATTTCCAAACAATTTGAAATCCATCATTCAACAGTGAAAAAAAAAAGGAGAACATTCAAGACAGTTGCCAATCTTCCCAGCAAATTCCGCAAATTCAGCAAATTCACCCAAGTATAATGCTCAAAGACCTGGGCACCTTGCAGTCATCGAGTCGACAATGAACTCCTCTTTATACCAAAGCATTCTAGAGACAAATGTGCGACCATCTATATGACAGCTAAAGCGTGGCCGAAATTGGGTCACGCAACAGGACAATGATCCCAAGCACACCAGCAAATCTACAACTGAATGGCTGAAAAAGAAAAGAATCAAGGTGTTGGAATGGCCAAGTCAAAGTCCAGACCTCAACCCCATTGAGATGCTGTGGCGGGACCTTAAGAGAGTTGTGCATAAACGAATGCCCTCAGACATCAATGAACTGAAGCAATGTTGTCAAGAAGAGTGGGCCAAATTCATCTAAAACGATGTGAGAGACTGATAAACTCATACTTCAAGTTATTGCTGCTAAAGGTGGTTCTACAAGCCACTGAATCATGGGGTGTACTTAGTTTTTCACACATGGCTTCTGCATTTTTTTAAATAAATAATGACATAGTGGAATCTTTTATGCGTTGTTTGTCTAGGTTAGAGGTTAGATTTACCTCATTTTAGGACGATTTTTTGTTATGTCCTGATATATAAAACCATAGAATTGGAAGAGGGTGTACTTTGTTTTTTCACATGACTGTATATCCATTACTGTTCAAAGAAATGAAGGCAGTTATTTACACAACACCTATCAACTAGGATAATTTCATCATGCCTACAGAGAAAAAAAGCAAAAGCAATACCTCATAATAAAGACTGGAGACAGGAGCAAATTAGATATAAGAGGAAACATTTGGAACAAAGCATTTTTTGCTTTATAGGTGGTACAAATGAGAGCAACTAGTCTAATTCCCTGTCTAAAAGGAATGTCAGAAAGACTCAGAAAGACTACGGACACTGAATTTTTCTAGCCTGGAACAGAGAACGTAGAAACTTATTTCAGGTATTCAAAATCCTGAAAACCATTGGCAAAGTCAACTAAGGGTACTTCTTCAAGATCGGTGGCATTACAATGACTTTGAGACACAAGTGGGAATTAAAGTTTAGAAGCATTTAAGACAAAGATATGGCGACATATTGTAGACAAAGGATCACTGGAGTCTAGTCCAGTCGGTTGAAGCAGACTCCATGGAACCTTTTAATTAAGGGACAAAGCTACTTCCAATCAAACAAGCAAGATAAACTGAAGTGTTTGTTTATAACCTTGTGTGATTTGTGAAAGCTCATTTCATTGAAAGGTGCTATACAAAATTAAAGTGTTATGGTCTAAAATGTATGGAATACATTTGTTGAACTACAACAACTGCTACCACATACAATGCCAATAACGTCAGTAGATGAATGAGAACGAAACATTTAGTGCAATGAAAATAAAACATACCAGAATCACAATTAGGATATATTTGGAGTAACACACAATCGAGTTCCTTTCACTGCACAAAGCTGACCTTACTCACCATATCTCTGGGGCATAAATAAACATGCATACACTGTGCAGGCTCTAATCAGAAAGAAAGAATAAAATATATTCCAGCATTAATATTTTAGGGGATAGCCATGTGAAAGAGCATGAATGATTAATTTAGACATCACCTCTGTCACAATATGTTACACATCCTGCCACTGATCCCCCTTTGAGAATTCAAAACAAAGCTTAGTTTTTAATGTCTGGTTGAAAACGATACCCAGTGCATATCTACTTGTAAGGCCTGGAAAATGACTACTAAAAAAGTTTGCTGTACAGAGATCATTTTATTCAGGGAGCTCTTACTTGGCTTTTTCTTGCTTCTTCTTCCCAGTCGTCTGTAGAACGCCATGTATAGCTCTATCCATATTTTACACAATTTTCAAAAGCGCTAGCAATATTCTGAATGCACACAAACATTCAGGGGATAAATTAAAGACAATTCCAATACATTGCAATAATACAACAGACACAAACCTAATTGTGTTCATGATTTAGCTGTCATGGTTATCTGTTCCAGACTCCACTGGGTGTTATCAAGATCTCTGCCACTTATATAATGCCTGTTAGTTCAAGATTTGTGAATGAGGGCCATCAACTCTTTGAAACTGAACAAGAAATGGGAATAACTTGAAAACTAGCACCCTGCAAGCTAATATTGACAAATGTCTTATCCACAGCATTTTCCAAATGGTTCAGTTACTTGAACGGCCACTAATTTAATATTATAGATGTAAGACTGTCTGTGGACATCAGATATACACAACCTTAAAGTCTCACATCAACATAAAAGAAAGTGCAACACAGTAAAAAGTCTCATGTGTAATGCAGAAAAAAATTCTACATCCATCCATTTTCTAACTGCTTTATCTAATGCAGGTTGCAGGTGAGCCAGAGCCTATTCCAGCTAGCAACTGGAGTAAGGATACATTGTAGGGCACACACTCACACCAGAGATTTTTTCCCCTCAAGCCAATTAATCTACCAGTATAAAATAAGATAAGATAAGATAACTTTATTGGCCATATACAATTTCTTGTATTAGGAATTTGTCTTTTTGCATACCCAACTTGCTCTCCATGAGACACATAGACAGGGAAAGAAGCTTGGAGGAAACTCATGTGAATATGGGAAGAACATACAAACTCCATGCAGAAGGCATCCATGGAATATAACCCACGCCACAGAAAAACTACCAAATATAACAGTGGCTTTGATGTGAATGTAATAATAATAATAATAATAATAATAATAATTGCTTATATAGCGCTTTTCTGGACACTCCACTCTAAGAACCTTTACAGGTAATGGGGACTCCCCTCCACCACCAATGTGCAGCATCCACCTGGATGATGCGACAGCAGCCATAGTGCGCCAGAACACTCACCACACATCAGCTATCAGTGGGGAGGAGAGCAGAGTAATGTAGCCAATTCATAGATGGGGATTATTAGGAGGCCATGATTGGTAAAGGCCAATGGGGAAATTTGGCCAGGACGCCGGGGTTACACCCCTACTCTTTTCGAGAAACACCCTGGGATTTTTAATGACCACAGAGAGTCAGGACCTCGGTTTTACGTCTCATCCGAAGGACAGCGCCTGTTTACAGTATAGTGTCCCCGTCACTATACTGGGGCATTAGGACCCACATGGACCACAGGGTGAGTGCCCCCTGCTGGCCCCACTAACAGCTCTTCCAGCAGCAACCTTAGTTTTTCCCAGGAGGTCTCCCATCCAGGTACTGACCAGGCTCACACCTGCTTAGCTTCAGTGGGTTGCCAGTTGTGAGTTGCAGGGTGATATGGCTACTACCATATCTCACCCTGCAACTCACAATGTATGTAGTATGGGATTATGGGTGGGACTGAACTGCATGTTTCACTGATTCAAATGGTTTATAGCAGGACTGAGATATCTGGATTTTTTTTTACTAAAAATGAGGTGTAAGTCTTGGCTGGTGCCCCCCCACTAAACCACACATTTCCACTTAGAGAGTCCACTCATACGGGAGATCATTATATATGGGCCAATTACATCATTCTGAAACACAGCGAGTGAAATATTCCTACAGAATTATTGTATATTCCCACATTAATGATATTCTTCTTTGGATTTACAAAGTAAAACAATCTTATAACATAGGACAATTTCAATTAAAATGTCTGTTTCATTGAGGTTTGTCCACTTCAAAAAAGCAGAATTAAAAAAAGTTTTCAATGACCTATTTCCCATTAAGGGGCATAATTAAAATGACTTAGCAGGACTAAGTAGCCTACTTAAACACTAAATCAGTTAAGAGAGAACAAGGGAACATTGTGAATGTAAACATGTCAAATTGCTGCATTGCATTAAAGATATCAGATCAGGTGAAAACAGTTAACAAACAAAGTGGCCTACAGTGTAATCCCCACCACTTAGGTGACTTGCAACATTTTTTTTAAAGTAGCATGTTTATTACTGAAGGTATAAAATACTTTTAAAAATATTTTCTTTAATTATCAGACTTAGAGACAAAGGTGAGAGATAAACAGGTCTATTATTTGTAAAGCTTGCTTGTCACCTTGTTATTTGTAGACCAATCAGTTCTAGTTAAATGCTTTGTACACAGTCCCTTTCTTACATAAGGCACAGTACAATTTGGCATAATACACCATTGGCACTGTGTACTCTTTAGTAGTTCAGGTGGGTAGCTGCGTCAGCATGCGTAGGCTGCAAAGGAACAAGTAATAGGTTTATTCCATGCTGAATAAAAGAAGAAAGAAACACGTTTCTGCCGTGGAGCACACCTGAAGAATAAACCTATTACTTGTTCCTTTGCTTTGTACTCTTTAGACATATTTGTATCCCTGCATTACAATTAATCTTTTAACACTACAAAAGATAACGACTTTCACTATGCACTTGTATTGTCTGCGCTGCATTACAAACTACACACGTTTTTTAAAATAAATACATTACAAAGTATCATCATAGATTACACCTGAAACAAAATCAGTCCCTTTCATTAGATACACAGTGACCTAGATTGTACTAAAAACTGGAAACGTGTTCCAATAAAATGAAAAACATAACCCATAATACACATGATGCAGATTTACCTGTACACTCTGTTGACTTGAACGATAAATTTCAAGCCCTAGAGAATCTCTGATGACAACGTCTGATCACTCATCACTCTGAGGCCTCGAGCCTAATCATTTCTATGTTCAAGTTCCACCAGGTGTGGAGAGATTTCCAGCAGCCGCTGGCTCTTGAATCAACAATCACAGTTGCTCTGTTACTCAGAAAACTTATATCCATGTTTTGAATTATTTCTTTACTTTCCCCTTCCAAAAAAACTGATATTGCTCTTAGCGTGGCTATGTAACATTCCCTCACCCGTATTAGACAAAGCACATTTTGTACTCCTGTCATGTGTTCTTGCTACCCATGTCTTATACCTTTCATCAGTCAAATCAGGGTTAGTTCTTCTGCTTAATCGTAGTTTGTGCATGGTAAACAGACTTTGCCACTGGCAACTCAGCTAGAGTGGACATTAGACCTCAGAAAAAAACTGACACCTGGAGATGATGAAATTCTTACATTGTGCCATGATTCAAAGTTATCAACAAGTAAACCATGAACTAAATTTTTGTTAAATGTTCGTTGTTCTTACTTAATTATGACAAAATGCTCACCATGTGCCAAACTGAATGGAAAACACATAGAGTTTGTTAAATAGAAAACTCTTTTATTTAGGAATACATTACAAATTAAAGTACAAAATGTATTAAAGTGTGTAAAAATTATGATAAAAGTTAGTGTTTTATCTGTGCCATATACAGAACTTAAAAATGTCTTTGGTTTTTGAAAAACAAATCATACAAGACATACAACAGGATAATCTACATAAGAAATACAATCTACAGAGGTCGTACTGTTCGAAGACTAAATTCAAAGATTTTTGCCCTGAAATATGTGGGACTTCAGAAAAGGGATATAAATCAATATGTGATATAACTGTATGGTATGCTGCCAGAGGTTATTTTTTTTCCTTTCTTGGACAGAGAGGAAGAGAGAAAGAAAAAAAAACTTCCGACATTAAAGTTTTCCTAATAGATTTTGACAGAGAGCCTCCAGGCCTAAAACGATATATAGCCGAGTCAATATTTTAGCAATTTAGTGATTGGCTAAAAAAGAACACAAAAACAAAAAAAAAACACAAACATTAATTCCACATACTTTCACACGGGGCTGACCAACGATCATTATAAAGTCAATGAAGCCTCATCAGCTTATAGCCAACTTGCAACCAGGGACACACAGAGGTTCGAAAAAAACATATTTGCTATTTAAAAAAAGTATTCTGACACTTATTATCAGTTCTGTAAAAAATGTGAAGATGTGTTTATAGTGTACAACTTTTTAAAGGCATTAGGGATTTAAAACATTCTTGTTTTTAAAACAATTGCATTAACCTCTTCGAAATCAACGCTGCAATGCAAACCAGGGAACTCAAGTAGAAACTATGGGGGAATACGTTTAAAAAAAAGAACAGCAAGCAGTAAATTATTTTACCTTGAATATATGTTGCATTTGTAAATCCTTTCATCATTCAATAAAAAAACAAAGTTTGCGTTTTTTGTATTGGGAGACTGGAACAAGATATTAAAGCTGAGACTCTGGGTTCTGTCAAGAAACAGCTGGATGAGATACTCAGAACCATTAGCTACTAGCAACCAAACAAGTAAGATGGGGTCAATAGACTGCTCTCATCTGTGACTTTTCTTGGGTTCTTATGACTGGAAGAAAATGGATCAGACACATACTTGAACAAGGTGCTGATCCGTTTAGTCTAGATATACAGAGAGGTTGACCTAGGGAGAAATGGGCAAAGGCATAAAATCAAAATATACTTATTGCAAAAAAATCAAACACTTCTTTATGACAAATGTTAAAAACAGGAAGGGAAAACAATGGCAAATTCATTACCAATAAAAAAACACAATCACACGCACATGTACAAAGGTAATTTGCATAGAATAGAACACTTGAAGAGTGAGAACTGTCACCACCACATTTGATCACACACAGATACTGTATCTAGCACAGTTTCCACAGTAACAAGACCAAAACCCTAAAGGTATAAGATAAGCTTTGCATTATTATTTTAAACAGGTAAACAAATAAACACTGGAGTGATAACCTATCAGATATAAAGTGAGTAACAAAATAAAAGAAGAAATCTTCTTAAAATATACAACATTTACCCGTTAACTGCAGATTTAGTATCATTCAGTGTAGGTATTCACCAATGTTTTAAAAATTTAGCAGTGATCAGATCTGTTTATTGAAGAAATGTGCTCAGTTTACCACAAATGCTTTGAAGAAAAAAGGTTGAATATATATTTGTTTTTAGAGAGACATTTTTAGGTAGATAGTTTTTTTATGTATTTGGTATAGCGGTCAAATAGTTCTGATTTATCTTTAAATGCCTCTAACAGAGAATAAACATTCTTGTACTCATTGTTTGGGGACAGTATAATTAACCAGTCTGTGGTGTGCTGATTGCTTTAACCTACAGACCACTTTCATTCCTGTAGCTTCATTGATGACTTGACAACCGTTTGTAAATGAAGCAGGTTTGTTTTGTTTTCTGGATCAATTTCACAGAGTTGGTTATATCACAGAATAGCTATCTCTGCGCCTGCCTTTGAAGGGCTCCACACAGCCAGTTCATAGGTGACCATTAAATCATAAGACCTGGAAAAATGACATGTGGTCAGCTCCAGGTTATTTGTTCAGTGAAGTTCTAGACTAAAAATAGAACTTCTAGATTAAATATCTAGGGCAGATGTTCCCCTTAATTGAACAAAATGGCTTGGTCACTTAATCAATAACCCACAAGTGCTACTAATCTATAGAAATTAGTGATTTAAGGTGACCTATTAAGGTTACTGGGTTGGAGACCCCTGTCATAAAATAACCTTCATCTGCTGTAAGCCACATAAAAAATGTAAAGATTATTGTGGTGAAAGATTTTGATCTGCAGAATGATGGTCAGGGGTAGACTGTTGCACCAATTCTAGTGTGCAAAATGAAAAACATATATGCTTATATTAAAAGTGTTGGGTGGCATTAGCACTGATGCCTCATAGTGCTGGGGCCCTGGGTTCAATTCCTGGGGTGCTATCCCCTCCATATTTGCCTCTGTTTGCATGAATGTTAGTTTGAAACCAGTTACTGCCAGGCCAATTCACTATTATTTTGTGTTTTGTGTCGTTTTGTGTTAATCCCATAAAAATAAAATCTGAAACAACCATCCAAATATTTTACCTGCATTTTTTCTTTTGTTCGGAAAAGGTGAGAATGCACCTCAGAACTCTGGCTTTTCGATACTGCCTCATTCCATTCGGTATCATTTTTTCCCAAGCAAGGACACTAGTAAGACTAGTAACCTTAAACTAGTAACCCTCGACTTGACCCTGAAATGCTTCAGCATAGCACTTCCTAATGACTTGGCATAAAAGGCGCTATAAATAAATAACCCTGGGTTAAATAAAGCATCACTCCTGGCAGGAATTAGCTCATCATAAGACAAGGGAGCAACACAGGCTAAGAAGCAGTGAAAGTTCCTGGCATGAAAGCTAATCCAGTGGTACAGATAACTCCACTGTGTATTATATATCCTGCTTTTTCAAAATGCTGGGTTTTCCAGAGGCCTGAGTAATTACCTTGGCTTGCAGGGGCAGTGTTTACTGTGATTGCTGCGCCTATTCTTCTCGCAACTACTCAGCCTGGCTCCACTCAGTTTCCGAAGCCACATGCCGCACTGCAGCCACATCCTTGCCTGTGGGCCCTTGCTGATATTCTGGCGGTCTCACCACAGAGCAAAAACACCAAGACCTCCTGACCATGCTTAATTGGGATGGCTTTTTTCTTTCTTTCTTTGAAAGCCTTGCCTCTTGTAAAGCAGACAGTAATAAAACTGGGTGCCAGGAAGACACATCTCAATTAAATGCCTCTTGCAAAATAAGGGACATCTTCACAGTCACAAATGAGACTCGACAAACGGTGTTGGTTCTACCTACATAGGAGGTCCACAGTTGTCTGAATGGCAATTTAGGTGCAGAC
The DNA here is from genome assembly GCF_040954835.1 of Lepisosteus oculatus. Classification (NCBI taxonomy): domain Eukaryota; kingdom Metazoa; phylum Chordata; class Actinopteri; order Semionotiformes; family Lepisosteidae; genus Lepisosteus; species Lepisosteus oculatus. The sequence continues at coordinate 39,034,671 of NC_090699.1, forward strand.
GTGTCATTGCTGCCCACTCAGCATGAGTATTTTTAGTTTGGACAGAATTTACTTTTTTGTAACAGATAATCACAGATAAGTGATTAACTCTGATGAGCAATTAATCAGCCAGTAACGAACCACAACTGCAAAGACTTCACATGAATTCCACAATCTGAGATGGAAAGAAGACAGGAAATAATCCCAATACATTTCACAGTGACTTCATGTTAATACACATTGTTTATTCATGAATTCATGAAAAATCACTATTTTCCAAATAAACCTGGTGGGTTAAGTATGTAGTACTAGTGCCACTGAAGTAGCTATTGGCTATTCAAATGATTTAGTTGATTATAACATTTTTCACTTAATGGTGATTTCTTGTACAAAGCAGGCATAGTTGTATAATGGCCATGTGTCCAGCATGTATGTTTAACTCAAGCTTAGTAACAGGAATCTAAAATATCATTAATGCTTCTCATTGAGATTATGATGAAACCAACTACTATTGAAAAATGTGCAAAAATACGTTTTTACCTTATTTTGGTAGTCCTTTAATTTACTTTTTACTTTTTCACACCATGGTTCTCATAAATTCTAATTCCGAAGATGGAAGAGCAAACAGAAAATATCGCAGTATATAATCAAATTCTTTTGCTTTTAATACCTGTGTGACTGCAGTCTTAGGGCAGAAGGAATTCTAGATTAACCACTTGATTTCTACAGTTGGAGGAAAAACAATAATTCCAATGAATTCTGATTTGTTTCATTGAGTGCACCAGTAAGAAGAAAAGTAATATGAGGAGAAATATTAGGGTTGCTAAAAACAATATAATGAGAACAAAAAGGTAACATCAATAAATAACCGACTTTGTTATAATTACAGAACCTCAGAGAGCAAAACTAAACTGGCAACTTCCACACTCCAACGTGTTTAATGTTAAGGTAATAATTGAAGCTGAGCTGAGAATGCTGCGGGTGGAGCAATGAGCTGTGCCATTAACAAGGGATTAGGAAAGCACTGATGTAGTGTTTCCCTTTGATGGGATTATTAACACTTTCTGATTACTGTGGTCCAGTTGTCACTGAAAATATAACCTCCATCTGAGTATAAAACATGGAGGGTTGTGTTTTCTCTGTCTCAAAGCAATTCTCTAATTACTATTTAATACATCTCAAAGAGATGGACTGATAGTCTGGCAAGGAAATTACTTAAAGTCTGTCCCAACACAAAATCATGTTTGTTTTTTGGTTGAACTGAACTGTGTATCAGTTAATATTTATCTTATTATTTATTAGGCATCTTTAAGACTTAGAACAAATAGTTTGGTCTTGTCACATGCTCTTATGTACATTTCCTGACACAAATGTGCACAGGAAATGTTAACCTGTTTTGTGTCATCTGGTTTTGAAAGGAACTGTCACGCCATCTGCAGCCAGAGGGCGCTCCTTCTCTGTCCTGTCCCTAGTTTTCAGTCTGCTGTCCTTCCTGTCCCTCTCTTTCCCTTGGGCTATATATTTCCGGGTCTTGCACTCTGTTCTAGCTCAGCATTGACGTTCGGATGTCCTGAGACCCGCCTAGCACCAGGGCGCCCCACGTCCGCTCCCTGAGGGCATAGGTTTCTATACGGCATTCCTGAACTCTTTGCACTAATGAGCCCGGGCCTTTTTCCCGTCTCGCCGCTACGCATATGGGTCTTTTTCCGCTCTCCTGCTCCCCACGGTTAGTCCCTTTGGACGTCCGTGACAGGAGCGTTAAGATACCTAATGTAAGGTTTATCATCTAAAAATGAACCATAACTATGGGGAATCCCAAAAAATCTCTTTAGTCTAGATCAGTGGTTCTCAAACTTTTTGGACCAAGTACCACCCCTAATCCAACCAAAGCATCCAAGTACCACCTACAAGTCATCATCTCATAGGAACCCCAGAAATTCTCAATGACCAACATGAGCGCGCGCGCATACACACTCACACATACATATAATAAATATTATAATAATTAACTTTATTTGATATAGCGCCTTTAAAGGTGGCTTCTCAAAGTGTTTTACAGAAAAAAACATTAACAACAACTAATAAAAAAGCACCATTTCAGTGAGAGGGGTGAGCCTGTTTAGTTGAGCAAAGCATAGGTGAATTAATTTTTGGAGCCTTGATACAATTCACAACAGAGTCTAACAGATATTAAATCGTCAGGCATTTTCTTTGACAGCAAAGGACTTGTGGTGGATGTTGTAATGTGTACATTAATTTCTGGAGCAACCTCTCTAATTCGTGCAATGTCGGCTTGTCATTGCTCTAGCACCGTCTGTACAAACTCAGACGCATTTTATCCAGTCGAGGCCATTCTCTCCAATATATTCATTCAGAAGCTGAAATATTTGCTCTCCTGTAGTTCCTGTTGGTAGCGGTTTACAGAACAGAAAGTCTTCATGGGACATACCCTCAAACTCATATCTAACGTAAAAGAGCAAATTGACCAAATCGACTACAGACTCATCTAATTGCAGTGATAAAACATCTGCTCATCTTAACGCGCTCTATGAGTGTACTTTTGATATAACCCTTCATTTCAATAATTCTATGAATGACTGTGGCTTTCACGGGGAGGGTGGCAGCAGGTCAAGCTGTTTAGCAGCTTTTTCTCCACACATAATACGTGTCAGCTCTTTTGCCAACGGTAAATAAGGTTCTTCAAAAATAGTGTAGCTTACCTGCTTTAGCAATCTGCAAGCCTGCATTTTTCCGCGTTTCCGTTTTTATTTCCCTATTTATTTAAAGTTTTTATTTAATGCGCATGGGAGCGAAACAGAGACGCTCGGTGTATTTTTCTCAAATTAGAACAGTTCTTAAATATTTTTCTGTTATCACACTTTCGTGTGCTCACAAGATGACCTGCGTTCGTAGCACGTATTTCTATGCATTCCTGTGTTTACAACGTTGGCATTGTTCCAAAATCACGCACATTCTCCTTTCTCCCTATTTGCTGGAGATACAGTAGCTTTTTTTAAATACAATTGGTCACTTGCATCCGTAGCACGCATTCCTAGAGTGGTATAGAATTACAGAGTATCTCTTGTGTCCACTGAAGTATTAGCGTGCACTGTATCGTAGTACGTAGGCTGCGTATTCAACACGTATTAAAATACAAAATATGAAAACCCGTCTCGATTTTTCAGCGCACACCACACAGTTCCAGGGTCATTTGGCGTACCACCTGGCGGCACGCCACGTATCACTGCCGGTACGCGTACCACAGTTTGAGAACCACTGGTCTAGATTGTATTAAACGAATTCCATAGCCAAATGTTAAAGGCAAATTTCCATCAGGTTTAAGACAGATACAAGAAGATTCTTTGGTAAACAGTTGACATCAGAAGGTACATTTGGAATTTATGCTGGCGAATGGAGTGAGGATGAGATTTAACCCATATCATAATGTAAATTTATTTATTCTTACAAACCTAATCCTGTGATCAGACTTTTTCAGGAGTAAGGGATTTACACAAGGTTTCACCAACCAGAAAAACACTCTTTTCCCAATTTTAAACCAATAAAAAGTATATTTCACAGCCAACTTGCAACTTGGAGTACTTTCTAGCCATCAGATGTGGCTGAAGATTCTTTTACTAGTCCAATAAATTTACACGGCAGAAGTGATCGTAACTGCAGTTATGGTGTACTTCATGTATTCCCAGAGAACCCCCTTTGAAAAAAACAAATGTCTATACTATAATTGTTTGGTTACCTCGGCAACACATGCCACCCACCTGCTCCAACCCATTTCAACTTAATCCGATCGATACAGTAAGAGCAAGGCAACTTCAAAATTGATTAGGCATGCTCTTTGTATTAAAGAAGCAGTGTACTTTTCTGCAGTGTTTTCAGACCACATTGGCCCAAACTGACAAAAAAATATATTGAAGTTAAACTTTTTTTTCCCTTTGAATGTTCACTTCTCTGGCATTTTTTTTAAAAATGCCATTACAATGTAATAAACTGTCTTATTTTTTAAAAACTTTCTACCCACCACAGTTTTTCAAATCATCTTCAAATGCATTAGGAATCACATTCTGTTTTTTAAGACAATTTGTTTTGTGTGTTTTGTTTTATTCATTTATTTAACACACAATATCATTTGCTAAGCTTTTCATTACCTTACAATCAACGGTCGAAATCATGATATGTCGCAAATGCATGTTCTACTGAAATGAACAGTCTGCTACGTTTCAGCAATACAGTTGGCTAAGAAGCTATGCCTTCTGACTCCACTGAGGAAAGTGATGCTACTGTTACACTTTAGTTATAGTTTTGTTTATTCTCAAGCGGCCACATTTCTCCCATGGGCTCTCCTGTTAGCAAAGGGCAAACTCTGACAGGGCCATAATGGCACAGTTGTACAACACATACTCCTACCAGCACCTCGTGTACTGTTTGCAATCCGGCTCCAGCCTAGAACTGCTCTAAAGTAATTAAAATTGACGACAAAGGTGAGAGAAACACACCATTCCTTAATTAATGGAGCTCACAGCTAAACAATGACAAAAATACATTAAATAAAATCTCACTGTAATTATTCAAATTGGTTAGACACTTGATATGAAGTAACATACACAGAAATTCATGACTGACAGACAGAGCAATGGGTGCAGCTAAATTAAAAGTGATGGTGAAAATGAACCTGGTGGAAAAAATGAACTTTTCACATCTGGAAAACATAAAAGGTCAGAAATTTTGGCAAGACAGTTCTCTCTAAGCTGTGGCAATTAAAGACATATAATGGTTTCACTTCCTTATTATTTGTTTGTTTGTTTCTTGATGACATGTAAGAAAGTTTAAAGGCTATGTCCATCTCCTTGTTAAAAAAAAAGGTGTTAAAAAAGGGCCACAATTCTGTCAGGAGCAAACACAGAAAAAAGACAAATATATGCTGCGATTCCACATCCTGTAGCTATAATTTATGTAGGTGTTCAAAGAAGAAATGGGCAACATAACTTATTTTCTGTCTCTCTCCAACTTTACATATGATAGAACACTTTACACGCAATATATAAACCCCTTTATGATTAAATGATTATTAAATATAAAAACAGATAGGAGATATTAATTAAACAGATATTAATGATGCGCAGCAGTACAGCAGTAGTTGCAAAGGCAGTTTGCATGGTTCTCTTTCATTGCTTACGACGCAAACTCCTCTTGCCACTACCACTGGCCTATTATATGATGACAATAATCGCAAAATGGTCACTGGTCACCTTTCTTATATTATACTGTCTGAGACTCTTCATGACTGGGAGATCAGGGACACTTGGTTCTACAATTAACAGAAACACCTAAGGTTCCCATCTGAGTTGGGCTGAATATTAATTCAGGAATTTCAAAATAACACTGCAAATAAAAAAATATATTTAGTTAAATATTTTTTCAACAAACAAGTTTTTTATTGTCAGGAGATTCAGCAGTTTGAGTGAAACTTCCTCCACCAGCTTGAGGAAGAAGCAGATTTTTGAAAGCATAGCATGCCAAACCTGCCAAAATAAATGTGCTCTTTCCCAGACTTAATTTAAACCTTTAGTTTTCAACAAAGTATTCCAGTTTAAGGTGCCTGTTAGGGAATGTCAGTTGTTGTTTGCAAACATGGGGATGAATGGGTAGAATGCAGAGTAAGAGCCATATGTCACAATGCTGTCATGAAAGCTTTGTGATGCTGTGAAAGACAACATTCATCAGCTATTAAAAATGTCCCCTGTTTGTTTCACATTGCATCAAAAGCTTCACTAATGTGGTCAATTATGCTGATATTTCAAGATAAAAGCGAATTTTCATCTTTGCATCTTCTTCAGCAAAGTGCCCAAGAACATCTGCATTGATGTCCTAGAAGAAAACACCTACTGCAGTTTACTTTAAAACATACAGCCAGTATAGTTTTCTTCAAACTGGAAAATATTTTGCTCTTGGCATGGTGATATTGTCATATTTCATTGTTGTAACTAAATGAACCCTCAGAGACCACCACTGGGTATCAGTCATCTGTGACTTTCTCTTTCAAAATTACACTATTTGAGGTCAATTATCAGTACACTGTTGTTGTTTTTTTATCTTAACAAGTTCTAAAAGATATCTTCAAAGGAAAGGATCTGTAGGTAATATTTTTGTATAGATTCATTTGACAGAAATAGCGAGTAAAGCTAGAATATTTACAGTACAAACTCGTCAGAATTTCTAAAAAAAAATTCTAAATTTACCACATAGTGCCTAGTTTTGGAAGGTCACTGTTTAGTACTTACAGTATTTAACTTTACATTTTGAAGATCTAGCGGTTCAAACGGATACTGCCCGGATTCCAAGTACCTGTGTTAATGTCTTGTCACAAAGCTACTTTCAACTTCTCCTTTTCTGACCACTTCACAGAAAGAAGCCACAAATAGAAAAACACGTTTTTTTCGATATTAGACCAATTTCCAGAAATTCTGAGGAGAAATACTTCTGAAACACAAAAATAGACTGATGTGTGAAAAGAAAACACCAGAGTTCCAAGGAGAAACGTGCCTGGCATCTATGAGATCTACATTATGCTTACACTATCTTCACAGACAGAAGTGTCTCAGTGAGTATTAACTACTTATTGGTTTGTGAAATTTATATATAAACATGGACTGGGGTGGAGGGGGGAAGTATTAATAGCTCAAATCAAAGGCACAGCTTCTCAACGTGGCACACAGAAAACTAGGACACAGCATGGCTGGAGAGGACATGAAGGTTCTCCCGGTTAGGGAAAAGCTCAGGTGTCACTTCTAACAAGGCCTTCTGTTCACCGCGTTCCTCAAGGAAAACCTGGCCAGACATGGGACTGTGTGTGCTCAAATTAATCCAGGTGCCATGCATTACAACATTGACTCGTAAGTCCATATCCATCAAAAAATTAAATAATAATTGGGGAAAAAATGAAAGAAACACATTTGAAAAGTTCACCCAAAACTACCTCTTAAAAGAGAAACTGAAATAAGTCAGCTGACAACCCACATTAGATGCTTAATTTATTGTCCTCTTGTGAGTTTGGCGTAATCTCTTCAATGTGGAGTATCTGCCTTCCTTCATCTTGACTTGCATATACTTGATCTAAATCAAGGATATATATGGGTCTTTCAGAAAGTTACATTTGTGACTTTGACAAACCTGGTCTCTCAACTATCTGAAGTTTATGAACACATATCAGGCAATCTAAATTCTTTAAAAAAAGGTCTCCCATAACACCTCTAAAGCTCTCTTTTGGAACTGGTCAATTAAAATAGAAAATAAAAATATCTGTAGCTAAAATTGGCCCTAAAATTCCTTGTTCGGGTAAGTTAATTTAATTTTTCAAAACAAAATACTGTATATATGTGAAACGTCACATGATTAAGATCGGTTCATTCTTTAACAGTTAGGAATAATAATAACAGTCTGCTGTTTTGAAGGGACAAACGAACGAAGCTAAAATATAATTAGACAATAATGCCATAACAAAAGCAATATTTAAATAGCTGGGTGGTTGTCTTGTGCCCTGTATAGATCTCTCAAAATGTTTTGAACTCCAATGAGCATTCAAGCAACTGAACCCCATTGAAATCATAATGGCATTTACGTGTTCTATGATCCTTCTTTACAACAATTTGCATTATTAATTGCAGTTATGATTCACTAAACTTTTATTAACACCTTAAGATTTCAGTTGCAATTATTTCAATTTTTTCTTTGTTAATTACCCTTACTATGCAGTCACTATACGGCTCTCTGTGCGGGTGTTTGCGGCCATCTCTGCTTAAATGTTAGATTGTAATTTAAATTTAATTGAATGACATCAACAGAGACACCTTAACATTACTAAGTTTCAGTTAAATACTTTTAAGACATATACAGAAGAGAAAAAGTTCTAATGTTCTGTACACCGCTTTAAGTAAGTCATATCGCCAGTGTAATAAAAACTTAAACATAAACTTTTATCCAGTTTTGCTAGCAAAATGCTTTTCTCTGCGGTTTACAACATGACATTCATCTTTAAAAACAATCTTAGCAGCATGAAATGTGATTAGTTAAACAAACATTCTTTCTATCCTGATCTTAAATTTGTTTCTGTGTCACTGTCTTATTAATATTCTTCTGCAGATTTTTATTATTAATTTTGCAATAATCTTTGTTGATTGTGTTAGAGTCTGACAAGCGAAGGGCTGTGTGAAAGACACAACAAAAATATACCAATATTTTAATGTGAACTAGATTTCTTTAAATAATTTAAATACTCAAGAGAGGGGGAACAAAAAATAATAATGTTAACATGACACAAGAAACAAAAATGATGGTGCCTAAGGAGAAACTTTCAATCAATGTAATCCACAATGCAAATAATTGTTTTTGTAGGGGAACCCAAATGGAGCCACTGCCAAAACCCTTGTGATAGAAAGTCCTAATTCAAGTTAAACACTTTTTTGTGACACATCGAAAGAAGCTGCCATCTGACAGGTTTTAAGCAGCAAGTCTCAGATACTTTCAGTACAAAACCAGTGTGCATCTCTGTATGTGTACATGTACTGATCTTAATCATTTTTCTTTGTATTTAAATTTTTCTAAGTGCATATGAGTAAGGAATTCTCCACAGGATGAGAGAAAGCCCAAGAGCATAATTATCCAACATACAGTCTCTCGGCACAAAATGCCAAACAAATACGCTGTGGTGAGCTAGCCATGGGTCAGCCAGAATTTATGTCAATGCTGTGCAATCCAAAAAAACTCTAATAAAACTGAAATTTCCAGGCACTTAATTTATTAAGAGCTCTGCTGGCATCAGAGGAGTGAAGTAAAAAAACTATAAAATTATTTTCAGGTTCAAACATACATACAGAGGCAAACCTTACCAGAAAGTTAGATACTAATATGATTAGATAGGTAATAATCTTGAAGGAAGTGCCTTTCCCACATCAGTTGTTATTGCAATTCCAGTTTACATGCAGTAGATCTTTTAGTGAAATGCAGATAGAAAACAACTGCATTGTGCATTAGAGGCAATCGACATACTACCAAGGCCTTAAGAACCCCTTTAAAAGAGAAAACTTCATATGCTTCGCTCATTGTGCTCATAACCTCAGATTGGGGTTGAACTTCATTATTACATTCGTAGCACTGTAATGCAAAAATGCAGAAAAAGTACATTTCCACAGAACTACCTGCCGGGAGGAAAAACAGAAACTTCTTAACCCATTACAAAATCTTACAGTTTTGCAACAATGGTGGAGTTTCAATTGCCAGCAAATGCTGACGTTATGCATTGCTTCCAAAAATTTTCAGACGTAAATCCACACTTGCATTTTGTATTTTTCCTAAAGGAGTCTTCCTAGTGTGGCAGATGCTACTGTAGTTATAGCACCCCTTGCTAACAATATTATTGAGGTAAAACCTGACAAATGTATTTCACAACTGTGCAGGATAAATACAGGACCCCCTAAGGTTTACACTGTACATCTGAGCTACAGCAACAGTCCATCTGGCCTAGGACAGGGATAAGCAATCCTAGTCCTGGATGGCCAGGGTGTCTGGATTGAGGTTTCAATCCAACTGCTCTCTTGATGACCTAGATCACCTTATTAGAGGTTTAACGGGACCGATGAACAACTTCTCCCAGCTCTTTGAGTGATAGTGCTTTGACAAGACAAGACTGACATATCAGTCGGTCTGATCAGTCAGTCCCTGCTGGACCGGGGCTGCCCATCCTTGATGTAAAGAATCATTCTAGTCATTCATTCTCTCCGAAGCCCTAAACAAATTATCCCAGCATAAAAAAAATGCTAAAAATTGACCAAACCTAGTCAGTGAATTCTGCTCATTTCTTTATCTCATATTTGCTAACCATGTAAGCATTTTTTTATTTTTATAACATAATGATGATAATGTTTGAAACCAATTTCCCTTAATAACATTAAAAAGCTTCAACATTCTGAAAGGGGATCTTCATCTTTGTTTGTTATAACGTCTTTAAAGTTCACAAATACCATAGGATTAGTGCTCCAGTTGACTTATGGATTTATGGAAAATACCAAAGTTTAGAAATGCTATGCTGAATTGTTTGAAGCACATCAATTTAGAGTGCTGACAATATAACATCACAATTTATGTTCAAAACTTGGGTTCATTCATATACCACCATACCCTTTTAAATTTTTACTACTGCTACAAATGCTTTCTATAGAGCACATAGAGATTTTTAAAGAACTGATTATATTGCTGAGGGGGAAGATAAGTGAAAAAGGTGCAACACTTCACATCTATTTTATACTAGCTGACTTTTGTCTCTGCTGAATGTAATATACCATCTAAACAGGCAGATAAATGGACACATGGATCATATTTGTTTGGGGTTAAACTCAATTTAATGTTTTTAAAATACCAAATGCACACCAAGAATCGGTAATGCAGTTTGCAGATTATGTCTTTTGTTAGATTATTATAAAAAATATATAGAGAGTGATTATATCTGATGAAATTTGAAACTTGAATCTTTGTTACATCCTCCACAACAATCACATACAGATCAATGTTAGAGATGTATGGTTTGTTTTAAGTTAGTAATTCGTAAGGTTAGAAATTTACTGGAGCACTGTATACATTTAAAACAACAACATCTGCATGTGCAGTTAAATTAACCTTTACAGGTTTTATATAAACTTACAGCTTTAATCTATGATCAGAGAAGGAGATTCTGTGTTTTCATGCATCAGTAACACCAGTCTTGTTCTTTAAAATTCAGTGAAACTGACCCTAAAAACTACCAGAACTACAAAGGTAGTGTAAGCTTGCGCTTGCATTGAAGTCCTGCAATAGTCAAGAGGAACCTCATTTGTATATTTCTGGACAGGAGAAAATTACTATGGTAAACTTGTCACTATTATAAGGTACTGCTGAGGGAAAATGATGAAAGAAGAAATGATGATGCTCTACACACAATAAACAAACAGAAAGTTATATTCATAGTCTCATCAGGCTTGGAACAGCAAACAAAGGTCTATTATTGGTAGAGAAATAAATGTTATGTTTCTTTTCAGGAATCATCTTCATGGAAATAGCCATGATTTTAAACACAGTGCTGCAGTGTGAATGGACCCAAAGCTTTCTTTTTTAAAGATTGTTGCCGGAGAGCCTAATTTCCTCCTACAATGGCTCAAGGGCACAGCCTATCTGTGAAATATAATACTGCACTTTCATTTCTAGGATCAAGCTTCAAGATTTCAAAAGTTTGAGATGCATACAGGCAATATGTGATTATTTAAATTACTCCATTTCAAAATTAGGAAATATGCAGCAGGAGGCAGTCCACAAAGATGCTCAGATAATTAAAGCACACCTTACGTCCAGAGAAAGTAAATTATATTTAAGTGTTTGAAGCTGTATTGTTAAGAAAAAAACAATTCAAGACTTTCAGGTAACAAGGATCTGGTTGAAAAGGAATAGAATACGTTGGTCACAAAATATGCATACAAGAAAAATAACTGTTTTTGCAAATAAGAAGAGAAATTCAGAAGAAATAAGCCTTTATATTAACCATATGAGTCAACTGAGAACAAGGCCTCATTTACAAAGTAGAAGTAAATAATTAGAAAAAGAAAATTAAAAGAATGAAGGACTTGTTTCTGATTTTCACATGATAACAAAAAAGTTTAAAAAATTAACTTAATTAACTTAATAAAAAACCTGGGTATATATTATCTCTGCATATACACATTACTTGTTTTCGAATGCATATATGCTGTAAATGCATATATTCATGTGTACAAAAATTGACATATATATTTTAACATAAATGTCTTTTCAATAAGAAATACTCCAGCATTAATTTTACATAACGTTGATCTGATTCCCCTCAAATGCATACTCATAACCATTTTCTTACAGTGCCAAACGAAGCCAATTTCAGATAGGTTTAACTTTGGTGTGTCATTTCAGACCCGATGCCATTCATGCTGATGGACCAACTGGCTCCCTGACAGCAGTGGTGCTGTCCTGCTGACTGACAGATGGACAAACCAGCTGACTTTCCAGCCCAGGCTTTCATCTGCCCCAGCCTCCAAACGGGCTGTGCAGGCGACTGGCTGAAGGCGTGAAGAGGGAGGCTGTTTAACAGGCCACAGGTCCGAGCAAAGTACAGGAAACAAGCGCCATTCCCTGGCAAGATGGTTCAGGTTCCAGAGGAAAAGAGAATATCCAGCAAGAGCTACAAAAAGCAGGGAAGTAGGCTGGAGGTAAAACTGTTGTGATATTCAATGGCTGACAGATTGCCTATCAGACCTGACAGATAGGCCCCAAATAACAGTGACTTAAATAAAAAAAAAATGACAGGACACCATGTAGTCGACAGGATTACAGCACCTCATAATTCTGCTTGCACATAAAGATCGGGAACAAAAGTCGCAAATGACTAACTACACCAAAATGTACAGCAAAAATAATAATAATAATAAGAGGAAAAACATTTGTTTTTCTACAAAAAAAATAATCTTAAATCTGCCTTCCAAAATACAGTGATGTGATAACTTTAGAGATAATGAAATAATGACGAGAATTCACCTGAGGACAGAAAAACACAGAGGTAATGAGTGAAGCACTGCGGAATAATTAGATGGGTGTCATACCAAAGCTGTGCACACCTTTCCTTCCCAAGCCACGCTGTCCTGTGCATCTCATCCCCACCGCATGTGTTCATTTCCCCCCTCTCGTTATTTAATTATGTACTTTAACTGCTATCAATCTACTGTCAGTGGTGTGTCATTTTCATCACATGATTAACATTTATGATCTGAATCCCGAAGTGATAACCGCGTATATTTCGCCTTTCCTTTGGTTCATTTCAGTTCATTTTGAATTTCACTGTCTTAGATCTGTCAGCTCTTTAATGCGCCAATAAGGAAGTGCCCATGGGGTTCCACTTCTTCCTTTTGTCTCCCATTTCCTTCTAAAACACTTTATTAAACAGAATTGAGGCGAGTTATTTTTTCTTTTCACTCCGCATGTCAGCCAAAGGTCATTACAGCTGTTATTTTGTAGGGGGGACAAAGCGGCTTATTTATTTCTGACACCTTTAGAGAAGAGAAATAAGCATTTGAGCATTTGATTGATTTGGTTTTTTTTTCCTTGAAGAAGACTCTTCTGTACTGGCATGATTATAAGACAGTGTTTCTGTGGAGCGATTTTCTTTGCAGTGACAAACATTTTGGCTTTCCACTGGAGGCCTGCTCCCCCAGCAACACATAGTTAAATATGCAACAAAAACTGACAAGAAACTTTCATTAGAGAGGACTTCTCTGATAATCTTTACTTAAGCTTTACAACCTGTTCATTTTCTAGAGATGTCTGTTGAAATTAATCCCATACTTAGTTAAGGCTAATAGTCCGACCAAAGCCATTCTGATTTTGTGAGGTGAGTATTTAAGTAGGATATACATCCAAAGCACTTGCTTCATAGCCATTGCACAATGTATGTGGCAATGTATAAGTACTCAGATGTTACGCAAAGCAGAATAACAAGACTTTAATGCAGAAGCATCGCCTGATACTAAACTATATCTGAGAAGTGCAGGTCATTTTACTTTGAGTGTTCAGATACAATAAAAGAATAGAAAAATAGAAGTAGCTGATATAGTGTGTTGATTACTGAGTTGATGGAATAAAAACAGATTGTCAAACCAAACAAAATCTTTACAATTTAAATTTCAGGCTAGCAACCTGTTTTGTTTTTTGCTTAGTCAAAAAATCTTTCTATTTGCTGCCTGAAATAACACTCGGCAATTCCACTTAACTCGAGCTAATATTATAATGCTGAATTCAGGCTCATAAATGCTATTGAGTCTAGTGTTCCGTTGGTTCTGGCATAAAGTGTTCGTATGCTGGCTCACCATTGTGTGAGCCCCGTTCTTTGTCTGTATAGACTAAACCAGAGATTGCACCTTAGCTACCACATTTCAAGCGTAAAAATACTTTGTGTGTCACAATATATACTGTTGCCAACGACCCACTAAATCCGCAGACCAGCTGAGTCCTACGGTGTCAAAGATAATGCCGATTTATTGCAATGTGTGGCTTTCTTATTCCCCCCCCAACTCACCGATTAAAATTAAGCCGTGAACATGTGATGGCAGAATTAGCACATTTAGCGAGACACTTTTCCCACATCCCATTTTGCGCTAGTGTGGCTGATCCCTGCAGCTGTACGCGGGTGCAATTTTAATGACTCGCTCGGTTTTTGAAGTCCAGATGAAAAAAGCGGCACTCGCCGTTTGTGGTGGCACTAGATATGGAGGCTGAGTCGCTGTGATTGGGGAAGGCGCTGACACGGACTCAGTCTCTTCGATAGGATCGGTGTCATTTTACTCTCCACGATAAGACACCTTGCTGACAAGGCCCGATTAGGGAGAAAAATTATTATTACATTTTCTTTCATCTGACAGGGACTTTGCGATAAACAGTTCACCCTCGGGGGGGTTTATGGGGGCAAAAAGTTTAAAACATACACACACAATACATATATACATACGTGTATCGATAAACTTACGTCTGCCTATAAGTGAACATTTAAGAGATGAGTGAAGTCGTATTTCCATTTTAATAATGCAATTAAGTAACTTTACAAGATGAAGATTAAATTCCCTTGTTTTCCAAATACTCTTTATGAAAGTTTAATTTTGCAAGTACGAAAGCAGAATAAAAAGATTTTTGTAATTTTCAGTTTTCTCAAAATGTACCTTAGTTTTTACACTCATTCATTTATGTAGATCTAGCACTAATATATAATAATAATTATTTTTAAATCTTAACAGATATGATTTTTGTAATTTATATTTTAATTGTGTAATTAATGTGAGATGTTTAATTAATATTTTTTCACATTTTATTTTCCTAAATATAAATTTACCAAATACTGTAGCGAAATTAATCAAATTAAGTTTATAATGTACACTGTATATCATGGACATACTTCTTCAAAACTGACATAAAAACTAGAAAGGTACTGATAATTACTCAAACACTCACTTGTTCATGTTTAAAACTAAAGGTATTTACAATCATTAAGAAAAACCACATATATTGCTTAAATGTTTAATTTAATTCTGAGGTTTACTTCTGTGTAAAAAAACAATGATGCAAAAAATAATAATACTTTACAAAGCAGGACAAAAAATAATAACTGGACTTTTTTGTAGTAAAATCTAACTTTTACATTTACATAAATGTATGTATGAATTACATATTTTCACTTATTACTGTAATTATACAATAATCATTGTTGTGTCATGGACATGATGGATACAATTTTCTGAGAGTAAAATTTAATGATAGAGAACTCATATACAAGTATACTGATGCAGAAAAAACTGAATTACAGACATGTAATATAAATATATATAAAAAACTTCATTACTCTGTTGGTTTCACCTCAAGACTCTGTCAAACCCTTAGGCTTCTGTCAATTATATTAGATTTAATGGATCTTGTTTAAATTTTTTATCTAAGGCTTTTCCTGTCCAGGGATACTACCAGTATTTGCAGCTAAGTCCTATTAAATTAATATTAAAATTAAAAATAAAGATAGAAGACAGGAACATGCCCAATGTTAGGAGAGCAGCTTAATACAAATCACACACTTCACTACACGGAATACAAAATGTAGACAAACAAAACTTTCTGACAAAAAGACAGACACAGACTTAGGTAATCAGACATCAACTTCATGCAACTGGCAGAGCACCTTTTTAAATCACATTAGGAAACACTGGATGCATCAAAGGATAAATTGATAAATCAAAGGTACATGTGGGACATACTTTGTAAAGCAAAAGCCATAGCTCATTGCCAACTCTTTAATTCAATTTTATTTCAAAAAGAAAACAGATTATTTATATAATGTGTGGGGAGGATGTGCTCTTTCCTCATTTCTTGTAATTGCTCTTCCTAAAAGTGCTTTCTTTTGAACGAACGCTAATGTGAGACCAAAATATCATATAAAAAGAGTTCAAAGTAAATAAACTTTTTAAATAGCAATTTGGTTCTAATTTTTAAATTAGAACAATGCAACCTCAAAATTAATCTCACCTAACATAGAGTCAAATGTATGGCTATTTTTTTCCAGAGTGTTTCAGAGTGAGAAAGTACAAATAGAAAAATTAACTACATGTAATAAGTAGTATACTTTGCCATTAACACAGGCTAAATGCAGTCTATCCCAATCTACATTTCTGTTGCTGTTTATCAGTACTTAAGGTAGGTATAAGACGGGATAAAGATCAGAGCATACCAGTTACAGGGACACTTCAGCACCCATTGACTGACACAGCAAGTCTCAAAGCCACGGTAGGCTTCAAAAGCGACTATTTTTTCACTTTTTTTTATTCTATCACACTTTGCTTTCGAGTAAAGCTGTACCAACGATGCTCCCCTCTCTTAATACCACTGCAAAAATCAAAACGCTCTAAACAAATTGATGTACTCTTTAATATAGTCGTCACATCATCATAGGGCCCTCACGTCTTGCTTGGTGACAACTGCAGGGCTGCTTACCGCACGTCTGTAAGCTTTGTTGGTCGCTTCAATGATTTATTACAAAAAAAAGAAAAAAAAGAAGGGACTGTCAATTGAGCTCCTGGCACCTCTGATTGACAAGGCTTAATCAGCTTATCTCTGCACTAATAAAGTTGATGGCCTGTGGAGCTGTTCTGTACCTGGCACTGAGTGAACTTTCAGCAGCCAAAGCCTCCAGGGCCAGGCTAAGGCTCTCTCTGCTTATCTAAACTGGTTGAAATCAATTCCTAATGAGCTATTTCATTTTCAGATCAATTCAGATTGAAGATGAGGAACAGGCCTGACTGACCCCAGTTGGTCTATCCCTGATCATGTTGCTGGGTGTTTTCAAAAAGGGCAAGAAGGAATAACTGGGGTTCTTTTTGTTCTCCCTACCACCAAAATAATATGCTGACACCACATCTGTAAATTAAGATGGTACACGGTATGTTGTAGGGCTTTTCAAAACTTTTCCATTTAAAAGCTTGGCTTGGGGAGTTCTCATGTTCTCGGTTCAGGATGATTTAGCTAAAAACACTAAGAAAGAAAACAACCTTAAGAAATGTTTTGTGCAACATAAAAAAGGATCTTATTTTACTGATTTCTTTCTAAACATTGCCTTGTCTGTGAAATTGTACCATGCACCCTGCTTCTTTTATAAATAAAAATAGTGATTCTTAATGTTCTCTGCTAAAAAGTAGTATTGCCCAGTTCTTATGCTTTTTCAGCTTGTCATTTTATATAGCTCCTCACAAAAGGTTTACTTATAAAAGTTATGTTACTCTCATAACTTGATTTATCAAAAGAATAAACACACTGCACTGCAAAATTTAAGAATGACAAACTATGTAACAGCATTACAAATAGTTTAAAAAGCCAAATTAATACAATATCCAGTGAAATATTTCTAGTTTATAAGCTGGTAAGGCTATTTTTAGATTTGTACAGGGGTATGCCGAGTGGGCAACCTTTCAGAAGGGGCGTGCCAACAGTTAGCTCATGCACTTGTTCTTAAGGATTTGCGTGCTATTGATACATTTTGTAATGTCAATAATAGCCCTACTTACATTTTAATTAATAAAAAAATAGTAATAAAATATTATATTATATAAAATTAATTAATAAGCATAACATACTGTAGACTAAACTGACTTCATGTGTTAAAACACCTGTTTTACAGAGGTTGATCCAAAAGCTGAAATAATTATCAAATTATCTTTTAAACATTATTGGTTTGAAATCTATGTATTTTCCTCCAGTTATTAATATCTGAAATGTCTCAAAAATAAATAGGCATTAAGATGTTAAAGTAAAAGTTGTGAAAAAAATCACAAATCACCCTCAACAAAACACAAGGTTTGACATCTCTAGGTGGCTTCATTAAGGTGCTATTAAAGTTCCAAAAAATGAAAATCAAGTGAATATCGAACTTCAAGCTAACTACATTGTAGTATTGTAGTGCATTTCAAAATCCTCAACATCCATCCACAGAAACACTGAAAACTCCATATTGCTGGTATCAAAGCTGTCTGCTTTAATCAGGAAAGAAAAAACAAATAGGCCAAAATGTTGAAAATCCTGAAATCTGGCATAAAAGTCTGATGCCAGTTCTCACGTACACTTCAAGCTCAGCAACATGAATTGTGCAATGTATTGAAAGTTCTTTAAGGTGTTGGAAATAGAGGAGATTTGAGGTGTCAATGTCCCAGGAAAATGGCACGTTTTGCAAGAAATGCCTTCCATGTTTTAAAAAGAGCTATAACAGATTGATCTGCGCCCTGCGGGAGGAGATTGGTTTTATTTATATGTCTGGTGATGGTGGCTAGAAACATTAGCTTTTGTAACCCATTTTTCTTTGTGTAGTTTGGGGTAGTATTAACCATTTTCTGACAAAAAGATCTTGACTGCATCAAGACAGTCCCCAGACCATGCCAAAACCTTCCCATGCCTTTACAATGTTTGACTTTACACTTAAGAGTGAAAAATGTTAGCAGCAGCATGGAATGAGAGTTTTTTTGTGAAAACAATAGGCTGCCTACACTAAAAATAGTGCAGTACATAAAGAAAGTGAATTCTTCTTTTCTACACCAGAGAGCTTTCATTGGATAGCATGGTGGAGAGAATTACAGAGCAGGCCAACATAGTTTTAATTATTTTTTAACAATTTATTTGTGGCTTATTAGACATTTATTGCACACAGCTCTTTCATTGCACGTGCTGTTAAAAACCTACGTGATCCCTGGTGTATGCAAACTCCTGTCACACAGTAACCTCAGTCAGGTGAAGACTAATCCTGGAGAATGTCCTTTGACTCAGGTGGTATCAGCCTGACATCACTCAGAACCAACTCAGTACAGGTCCTTGTGGCAATGCATGTAAATGAAGCACTGCAGACTTTCCTCCCTATCCAGGAACCATCGCAAGCACATTTGCTACATCTGGCACCCTAACAAAGTCAGTAACTACTGCCTCTCAGGCTGGTAATTTCACCTCACACACAGTTCAACCCAGTGTCGCATTAGAACAGTGTACATCACTGGGGACTTCGCTGATGCAATGTGCAACCAACCTTAAGTTATACAACACCTTCATAGCACATTGGTCTGAAAACACTAGACTAATGACAGCTGTTTCAGTAAAGAAATCAATTAGAAAACTGATTTCAGGTGCTGAATGAGTTGAGAGGATTTTTGAATATTGCATTTAATTGATTTTTATTACATTAAAATGAAAAGCACAAACTGAGATGAAAAATTAAAGCTACCAGGTGTAAATAAAAGACAAGTACATTTAGTACATTGCACACCAGCTTTAAATTTCTACATGAAAGCACTAAACTATTTGACATCTTACATTAGTTCTAAAATCACATAAATTGTAATATGAGTCAAAATGTTTGTGTGTACAAAAAGCATTCAGTGCAAAACAAGATAAAAAAAACACAAACAGAATTATGGGAAAATGTTTTCACATTTACACCATGAATTCTACAACACATGTTTTAGGCAAATATAACTTTGCCAGCTTATTGAGGATACCTAGAAATAATTAATTCTCTAATTAATATTACAGAATTATTTCAGGTCCAACAGACTGAAATCCAACTTTTCAACCACTTAGTCCTACTTAGGAGAACTGTTAAATCTCTGACTGATTGTTACTGCAATTTTTTCGTAATGTGTATCACATGCTCTGAAAAACTAGCTCTAATTCTTTAAGCTGCTGCTGGTTCCTTGCTCCTGTAATACATTATAGATGAGATGGAAATGCTCTTAAGTGGTATCACAGCTTTTCTTTAATGTTTTAATTAGGAATCTACCATTAAACAAGCAACAGTTTCTCTCTATATATGATTTTAGTATGCATCTGTTTAATTTTAACATGCTCTGTGGGAGCATTAAATCCAAGTGTGCAGCTTAGGGTCTCTAATTTATATCTTTAAAAAAAAGGCCAACTTCATTATCTGCTAAGTTTTCCTTTTAATAAGTAGCTCCCAAATACACTGTTTACATAATATAAGCACTCATCAGTAATAACATTAAATTATTTATGAGAAATACAGCAAGCAGCTCAGGTGCCAGACCCTGGCTGGTCTTGTGGATAACAGCACACTGTGTCTGTTAACCATTTTCAATTTCCTGTGGTTGTTTTAAAAATACTGTACTATATTGTGCCTGAAAAATCCCCTTTTAAATAAAAAGTATATTTTTAACTTCTGTGAAAATTATTTAGCCATTAAATGTCATTTAAGTCCAGCCTTTACTACTGATTGTGATTCAGTGACAGCTCAAATATTTCTAACTATATTGCTTCATTCAGAAGCCATTGATTAAAGTTTTATTGGAAGAAAATAATCAGTGAATCATTTTCTCTCTCCATCTTTAGTGGATGAATATACTCATTAAATATTTTATACAGCGTGTTCAAAATTCAACCATTACATAAAAAGAAATAAGTTCCAAGCACACCTACCCTTCCCCTAACAATAACTAACACTGTAGAATAGCATCTTGTGCATGTCCTTTGCACCTACTGTATGTGCAATTGACATATTTAAAGAGAAATACAAAAAAATTATCTCACTGGCCATGCACTGGTTTCCTGCTAAGAAGAGGAATAAACACCCAGTTAGACACATTATATGAGCTGCACCCTTAAGAGAAACTGAAGATGTACATGAGTAGTGGAGATATTTGTAATGGGGATAACGAGGTGCTGAAAGGAGTCGGTGCTTCTAACGAATCATGGCCACACAACCCAAAGTTACCAGTCTCCAATACAAAAGGGCTGCACAAGATCCACAGGTCACATAGTTGCAAAGTACCAAGACTTTACAAGAGTAACTAGAATGGCCACCACTTGTGTGTACCTTTTTTATAGTATGTTCCTAAAACAAATTCACAGAACTTTCCTTAAGATTATGTCCCTGCACCCCCTGAAAGAAATAGGAGGTTAAATAAACCTTTCAACAAGAGATTGGCTAGGCCCTGATTTTCATTTACTGTACCTGTAGCTTAACAAAAAGCATAAACCCTCCATAATTTCATGAAACCCAACAAATAACCCAACCCAACAGTGGAAAAACAGGACAATATCACAGAGGATTTAATAACAGTTCAGTTAATAAGAAAACATGTGCTGAGTCTTAGAATATATATTTTTTCAACATATTATTGCATCTGGTAAGGTTGGTTCCATATTTTGAAAACTGCACCACATCAATGAATATATTGACAATATACTGACAATTCATTCATATAATGAAGATATTGATATCTTTTGCACTGGTTTACACACTCATGCACAAAAAAAGCATGATAAGTGATCTTAATTACATATAATGACTTAATAATCTACTAGCAATTTTCATTAATGCAAACTTTTAGGCCACTTTCCACATCTCTGAGTTTCAACTAATCATACTAATCATTTAGCATGGAGTTGCTTTCAGTAGTATTTATGATTATATGCACTGATATTATTTAGTTTTGAGGAAAACCATAATCAACTGCCCTTAATTCAGACTCATTTGGTATGAAATTCATATTGAATTCGGTCCATATGTTTTTATATTACATATAAAAATATACCAAAATGCTGTATATAATGAAATATAAACAGACATACATACAATAAACAGAAAGGTCCATGTTTTTAAAATTATAAAACTGTGCATCTAACATTTAAATTAAACAAAATGCAATATCTATCCTTTTCTAAAAAAAGAAAAAGTGCACAATGCATATACTGAAAAACGAGGACTACAGCTGCCAACTGTTTGCATTTAGTCACTGTCTTTATACATCAAAATGTTGGTAAATGCTTTTACTGAATCTTTTTCCTAAACATATATCATTTCTATTTGTTATATTAAATACATGAAGTACATCACAGAAGCTACAGCTGCCTACTACAGCTAATTATGTGAGTATTTCAGCACAACTTTTTCTGACAATGGGAATCACTCTTCCTTTCTCTTATTGTAATTGAATCAAATAACACCCAGTGTTTCCGTTTCACTAGCTTTAATAGACTTTTGGAGACAAAACATAAAATAATTAATTAATAAAGCTCTTCAGAACAACAGCTTGTGAAACAGGCCCACCAATTTCAACCCGTTTACCAGGAGAGTCTGAGAGCTTGGCTTGACACCGCCCTGCAGGAAGGCCTCCAACAGCAAGGCTTTCAAATTCAGCATGAGAACTGTTGAGAGCTTTTTCTTTCCTGCCGCTGTCTCAAACAAAAGGCCTAATGTTTGTGCTCAGTCTTCTCGCTTAGCAGCCTAGCAGCTTACGTTCATGTGTATTTATGTTGTTTATGTACTTGCAGGTCTGACTCACAAAAGGCATCACAGGCAGTGCAGTCAAGCAGGACCTTGAGAGAGGGAGGTCCCGGGTTTAAAACGTGCAGTGAGATGGAGCCTGTACAACTATAAAACACGCGAGGCAGCCGTTCCGATGGGCCACACCGGAAAAACAATCACTCTTCTCTCTCACACGTTACTCAATAAAGCACCTTCCTCTGGAGCACATTTCCTTAAGAGATAGAAAGATCCCGATGCATGTATGAAAGGCCTCTGGTTTATCCCTCAAAGTGCCAACAGATACAATATCATGAAAGCCTTTTACGGCAAGAATTGGGCAACTAAATTAAACACGAGCTAATGGGGTAAAGAAAATCTCCACAAGTCTACAGATTCCCAGTCAAATAAAAATACATGAGTTTCTTATCCTCAGAATCCATTGTAAAGTAGATTTTTAAAGAAGGAATGTAAATTGTATTTATGCATTTGTCAGAGTAACTAAGAAAACATCAAACAGATACCTTCTTCACAGTCCTCCTTCGACCTGAATTATTAAATCTGTCGACACCGTACGGATTCCACGCTGCCATTATAGTGTAAATTAATAAACTTTTTCAAACTATAGTGGAAGCAAGAGAAAGTGGGATGATACTTCAAGAATGAGCTTTGATACCTCTCAGAGGAATACAGTGAGCATCAATAATGTGGTGACAGCAAACTAAGAGCGTCAATCTTTATATTTAATCTGTTTAATCCAAATGAGATAATTTTTCTATATTTAATAAATCAAAGCAAAACCAAACAAAAAAAAAACACCGTCAGAGACTTGATTACGTTTATATTGGCATTCTTATTTTTAAAGATTGTTTCTGACTGAAAATTAGAGATCTAGGAGAATGCTTAGGAATTTTATTCCAATAGACCGCTGTCTTTTTTAAATTTAAAAAATACATGGATGATCGAAAATAAACTCACAATGGTGCACGCTATATGTAAAACTGCATCTTGAGCGACTGTCTGCGCTGCTCCTTTGATGTGCTCCTGAAATGTCATGTGTCGTCAAAGCTGCTGTGCATAAGCAAGACAATTTGCTTGCACTCAGAATGCCTACCGGTTTCCACAGCTATCTGGTACCCAGCTTCTAGTCTTCGCGATGACCTTTCCAACCTCTCTGTGTTATCCAGCAGATGTGCTCTCTGAAACACAAACACAGATCGAGAGAGATAAAAACATTTGAGGGTGACACTAGCACAGACCTACCGGATACTGAGCTCCTACAATTGCGTTCATCTAAGTAATTTCACCTGGACATATTCTGCTGATCTACATATTTTTTAAAACACGTATTTACCATATTCTGAACTTATAGTGACTGATAGTATTTTTCTAGAAAACAGTCTCAGTATTTAACCTATCTTCTGACATCACATACATTTTACTTTCTATATGCACCAATTTATGTAGCTATTCACTTACATATTTTCTACAAACTTCCCATTAACTGTATCCATTTAACGCAAATAATGTCCATCTTAAAAAGTCTACGGCAATGGTCTCTGCACAAATACCTCTCACAGATCTTGTTTTCATTCAGTGATATAATATTCTTTCAATTTTTATGGCAAATATATGAACAACAAAATATATAAAAATAAATAAAAATGTATATTTAACTCATCTCTGTGGTTTGTGTTTAGTGCAAGGTCAAGAGCTGATAAAGGGTAAATGAGATCAAAAATATTTGTGGCTTTACATAAAAACAAAATGATTTAGGAAAAACATTTCCTACTTAAGAAGGACCATACGTTATACCTTATACATTATAAGCTAGTGCCTATTTTTCAGAACTAGAACAACTGATTTGCGATAATACTATATAATCACATCAGTGTAAACACTGGTTTAAAACACAATTACAAGTAAAGCAATGCAGGGCATTATGCTCCTAAAGATTTTCAAGTGTACTTCATTAGCCTATTTTAAAGTAATTTTTAGAAGGTAGTGCTCAGATAAAACACCAATATACAATCCCCAAATAGAAAATGTGTTGTACACTTAATTAATCTTCCCTTTCTGAATTGATAAGGTTTTATGAATGGCACACTACATCAGAGAGCTAAACACATTTCACAAAGCAATTAAATGGATAGCTTTTACTTTTGTAATAACTAATTTGTGCACGTGTTATACTGAAGGGACTGGATACAGCTAAAGTGCAGAAACAAAACAAAAACACCAATGTTTAATGCACTAGCAAAAATAGGGCTGAATGATGACTAAGACCTAATGGTTTAAATTTAATAATTAGATGATGAGTGACAACACAATCTTAAGAAACATTAACTTCATTAGGTTATAAATTCTTCACAAAAAAAAGCCAATGGCACTGTCATGCAGTCACATTCCTAACTTTAAATTTGAGAATACAATATTAAAGATGGTTATAATTGTACGAGAGTTGGTTTTGAGACAGTTTTAGGTACAATCTGCAGTAAACAGGCCAGACTACAAAACTAGCCAGTTTCCACTAATTTGAAAACAATGGAATAGGACCCAACTTTGTATGGTATGGCTTTCTTTACTCATAGACTAGGATACAGAGTATTTATAAAGCTGTTTAAATAAGTAGAAAATCGAAATATATTCAAGTTTAAATGAAGAACAGAATTTAGCAGATATTTCATTCATGTTAGGTTCCAATAATGTTTTTGTGCCTGACTGAACAGATGTGATGCATTTAAAACTATTTGTAACTATTTTTTCCACTTTTTGCAGAATGACTACTCACAAGTTTTACTGCAAAGAGAAAATAGTATTTTGGATAATTCAGGTCATCACAGTATGAGTGTGCTTTGCTGCATTTCACATATTAGACTGCAATTGTTGTTTCCACTGTGTGTAACATTTTTTTTTTATTTTTGTATTTTGTGACCAAACGCAAACACACACAGTGGACTCCCGTCTCTCATCTCGCACATTGCCACATCCTCCTCTTTTTAATAAGACAAACTTTTCTTAAGAGAATTTTATTCCCGCTTTCTTTCATTGAAAAAAAGCAAAAGAACTGCATCCTTAGTTCTAGTTAAGCTGTCAAAAGATGTACAAACTAATCACTCCCGGAGAAAAAAAAGCCAAGACGATGTTCCACTTTTCAAAACCGGTTTCAAAGTTTGACAATCAGAAAGAGAAAAAACCTCCTCTGAACTTTTTTTTCCCCCCACCGTTGACAGATGTCATTTAAAATTGCAGAAATACTTTTTAATAGTTTAAAAAAGGGGGGTGCGTGCACATAGGGAGAATGAGCCAGCTCTCCCTAATGAGCCCCTATGGATCTGCGAAGATGCAGGCAGTATTGACATGCACGCTTAAGCTAATACACCTAGACCATGATGCCTGTGTGCCTCGGAGCACCGGCAGCCAGGGATACTGACAGAGTATCTCGCTCCCATCTTCAAAGAATTCAAGTGATTAGTATGTTATCATTACCATTCGAAACGTGATTTCCCTATTCCCTCTCGGCAAAGGTGACACATCTCGGAGAGGCGGCCAGCCGACTGTAGCAGTGAAAGCCACTTCAAAGCTTTCCTTGAATTTCTCTCTCTCTCCCTCTCCCTCTCTCTCTCTCTTTCTTTTTTGGGGGGTGATCGAGGGGAGAAATCATTAGAACAATGTGCTCAGATTGGCATTGACAGGACCTGATGTAAAGGTCAAGGAAGCCATACAGGTTCTATAACAATTAATAAGCACTCTCACATGTTGTATATGTATCCATATGTGTGTGTGCGTGCATGCGTGTGGACCTATACACACAAATACAAACACACTTCGAAATGTGTTAGATTTATGCAGGATAGGATGGACTGCATTACTGCATAGTAAGCTAACTGGAGCAAAATGAAACAAAGAAATGAAATGAAAGACTGCACTGTACAGTGTTAGAATACACTAGTGCTCCCTCTCAGTAGTTTTAAAATATATTGCATTAAATCAGCCCCTTTGCCCTACAAATAAAAAAATCTTTCACTTGAAAATGACTCAAGTTAGAGGAGGGGTTTTTTACAACCTCAAAGTCCCAAAGATATCGTTAGCATTCTCATTCACCCTTCGGAAAACGGTATGATACCAAATCTGGTAACCACACATCAATATCATAAATAGAAAAAGAAAGACTGTTTATAAAGACAGTTAAGGAAACTGGAAGCGCTTAACAGCAAAAAAGCCCATCAATTTTGTATGGAACAGGTGGTAAAATGACACTTATCATAAGCAGGCAGTAACAGGGTGTATAGGAACTTTATTTTATCCTTTTCCCAAATCTTTTAACAGAAACAAATTGGTGCAACAAATCGGAGTTTCACGACTGACTAAAAAGCAGAGATGACTAATTCTGAAATATCACCTATATGCTCCTATGAACAAATGGATTACAATCAAATGTTTTTGATCTTTCCTTCAGAAATGGAAACTCCTACAACATTTCAGAAAACAATTTAATGTGTTTCAATTTTTATCCACATGCAAACTAGCAAAAGAGTTTAGATCACCATCAAGTTGCATTGCTAAAAATAGGTAACATCACATCACACCTTTCTGATGTCATAAACATGAATTAACGCTTATTCTACAATAGGACAGATATACATATATTATACTTAAACATTCTATATACACAAAAATGGAAAGGCATCAGTGAGATAAAAGAAAATAAGGTGGCATTGTTATCTTGCATCTCATTGGAAGCCATATACTCATGTTTAATAACCCATAAGCTACACAGGCGTAGCACAAAACACCAAGGACTGTCATCCAGTTTTTGATCATTAAATGAAAAGTATATAGATTGGAACTCCAAGCTAAGCTTAGACTGCTCTCTTAACTTTGTCACCATGAACACAATGTGCCAAGCACATTTCCAATAGCGCCTTACTGAGAATGTCCTAATACTAACTTTAAAGCACTTTCACAAATGACATCAAATCAACGAAAAGAGAAATACAACTGTTGCTTAGTAAGTTAGCCAATCAAAGGTTTTGATATTCTGATTAAACTTTGTCATTGTGTTATGGACCACTTGGAGGGATATCTTCATGTTTCATGCAACGAACATTTATCTAATAAAAAATGTATTGTTTTTGAAGTATTTTCATTTTTCTTAAACATTTTAGTGTTGTCTGGTGTTTGAAAGTGATGCATGTCTCTGACCATGAAAAGTGTAGGCTATATTATCGAGAGTGGCTCTCGCTTTTTCAAAGATGACCTATAATCATCAAGACGACTACAACAGTTTTACGCTGAAACAACTGTGGCACGCTTTTCTTATTATCGTGACTCACAATGCAATTACAGTCCACATCTTAACATGTTTAACCTATGCAGCTGTATATTCCCAGAAACAGATATATGCACCTGCATTTCATAGAAATACACATATATCAAAACGAAGACCTTTGTTTCTGAAACTAAAATACTCGATTTTTTGTTTTTAGACAGAAGCCTATTTCATTTGTAGTTATTAAGAGTGAGGCAGGGAACAATGCAGCTGTGCTCAAAGATTTTTCTGCCTTCTCCCTTTTTAATATCAAACACTGGTTAGTATCACAATTTTCAAAAGTACAGATGATTCCTTATTATTTCAATGAGGGTGAGCGTCAAACTGAATAATGATGACAGCTCTGATTCATCCTAACTATGTGATCTTCTCAGGGTTTGTTTGGAACATGTAAGACAAGGAATTACAAGTGTCAAACAGCTGTGGATATGGGTGCTAAATATTTAAACATGTTTTTCAGCAGAAAAAAGTATAGTTTTTAAAAGAGAGCTAAGTATATATAAGCTGAATGTCTTTGATGAAGATACTGCAAGAAACAAAATAGCACAGTGAAAAAGGAAGAACAAAATATAATTAAATAACTGCACATTCAAAATGAAAAAATAACAAATAAATAGGTAAACTCATAAAAGTAAAAATGCTCCAGAAAAATTGATGGCTGATGTACTCTTCCCTTTGTGTGTCATCGTATAAGAAAGAACACCGAAATATAACATAAAAACAAGTCAAAAAACACCAAAGATTTCACTCTTCTGATATTTTTAAATTCTGAACTTAAGAACAGCTTTTATATGACTGGGATAATTTATCTCCATTTTCTTTGCGATGGGAAGAGAAAGATGAAAAATGCCTATGAATATACACAGTGAATAAAACAGATCCTTAAAATTCTATTGCAAAAATCAGTAGAAGTACAATGAATACAATCAATAGCTTGACTTTTCTTTACAGTATTATGCATACCAAATATAAACTTGTGTGTATTCATAATATATAAATATATTTACATAACACAGATAAGAAAATCAGGCACTTACAGTGCATCCATGTACTGTATGAGGCCAACATTAAGACAGAACCTTGGCCTGTCTTTTTTGGCCCATTGGGAATTTTTAAAGGGTAAACTGATCACAGTGAATATTTATACATAACTTGCAAAATTATATTTAAATAAAAGTCAAAATCTATTTTTTTCTTACAATATGTCTAGGACAAAAACAATTTCTCTCTCGTGGACGTCATTCTTAATGAAGGAAAAATTCAGAGATTTGTGAAATTGTTTAAGGTAACAGTTATGCGCCTGGGTTTAAACAAGAAGAAATGAAGATTACAGTGCAGCAAGTTACTTATAAAAAGAAAAACATATTTCTGTTAAGTAATAAACGATGGATTAAATACATATTTCTCCAGTAAGTACATTGGAGGTGCACAGGCATGTTTGTTTTACAAAGAAGAGATCTTGGGATATAGACTTCCACTATGTACAATATCTGTTTGTGTCTATGAATACTAAACTAACAATTGCTCTCCTAGTCTTTAGCTGTACAGATACCCCGTGGTATAGAGGCAGTGAAGGCTGGTTCAACAGACAAACGTCAGCCCATTACTCTTTCGTGTTTACAAAAAAAACAACGGAAAATCTTGCCCTTTGCATCTATTCCATGAGAAAGCAGCTGCTAAGCAAACCCTTGTGAAAAAAAAGTTGAAGGCGGTGCTGGCAGGGGGAAAGAATGATCATACTGATGATACGCCTGTAGTTGTGAAATTCCAAAGTTTTCAACGGGCACAGAGGGAAACAAATGCAAAATATGTCTCAGTGAACTTGCAGGACAGCTCAAAACAAAGAGAAAACCTATCACAACAACCAAATATAAAGATAATGTCTAAGCATGTCCCTGAAGCACCAGACATCTTTGAATGGTAAAATATTTCTGTCTTCAAATCTTCTAAACTCGTATGTTTCCTCCTAACAATAGATATGATTAATTTATCAGAAGAATGTATTCAAAAGTATTTTAATTAAAATTTTAACATTAGAGTTTAGCTGTCAGAACTATAGAAAAACATTTCATTCTTTTTGCTTCCAAACTGTTATAATAATAAATAATAACAACAATAATAACAATGTTTGAATTATCAGTCACACTACCCCATTCAAATCGAGATATGATATTTTTTTGTAAAAGCATATTAATCATATGTGTTTACAGAACTGCTGTCCATGTATATAATGTAACTATTTTTTTTATTGCATTAATGAAGACAGAATATGAAACCTACTAAATGGTGTATTTTATTCCTAAATCCTTTTGCTGCAATTAAAGTTAAATATTAAATAATTTAAACTGAATATATTAAAATAGAACTATACTAAAATTAATATTTTGGGACATAAGGTATATGGATTTTATTTTTTTGCCCAATAATAAAGGGAAAAAAAATCAAATGCAGATGAAGATCAATATAAATCTATACAGCAGATCTTTAGGTGTTGATCAATAAGGCATAGATCAATAATCTATTCTTATCTCTTTTTAAACTAACCTTTAAATATCTTTATTATAAGGAAAAAATCTAAATTGTACTGAAGAGCAATCTTCTGGGTTTGGTATTAAACTTCAGCACATGCTTACTGAATTATCACAAGCTGCATTTAAGCACTAGCTAAACTGTTTCACCTGTTGGATGAGGGGACAGATGTCTGAAAGGAGAAATAAAACAATATTTTTTTCCCCCAATGGTAAATGTCTTTAAATAAAATACAAAGCACAATTGAACAAATGTGAAGCAGTTCAAGCAATGGTCCAAAATGAGGTAAGTTGTGAAATGAAAGAGCAATCAAGAGTGTTTTCTAACTAGGGGGAAAAATCAATTGGAAGTTCTGAGGGAATGCCAGACTAAAATAGCTAGCGAGGAAGTACTTACCTCTTCACGTAACTTTATCAACTGCAACATGAACGCACAGAGAAAGATAAAAAGGAAAGAAATGGCAGGAAAGAGATCAGTCATGCGGCAGGGTACAGAATTAACCTTGACGATTTATCTGTTTGCATGTTTAGCATTTAGAAATCACAGACAAACACATTAAACGAAGCTAAACACAGATTCATGCAGAGTTTTTGAACAAACAAAGATCACTTCTTGCGCTGTCACATTAAACAAAGAGAGTGGAATGGAATTCTCTACTCTTTTTTTTTTCTTACTACATCTAAAGTATCATCATCAAGGAAAAAAAAAATCCAAGTCACATCACAGCACTCAATATGGCAAAGGAGAAAAACAAGAATCATTCTGTTCAGTTTTAAAACAGTGAACTAGTAAAGCAAGGGCTTGGAGTAGCAGGCATGTGCTCAGTTTAATAACCATAATACAACTGCTTAAATGCCTTTAAAACCTGTCAGTGCTTCTTACTGCAGATCTACAGGGCATAATTCATCTCACATTTAGATGACTAATGAAAATGTCGTAAATAAATTGAAGTCTTACAAATAATGCTTTTCACATCATAAAGTCTTTTGTTAGCTACACCTCTGGTAAAAATAGGTATTTTAATTTTAAGAGTACAATCTACATATATATGCACATTTTCAATACACATACGATCCTTACTGTTGCATTGCCAAGAGCCTATTTTAATTGAATGCATGTTGCATGATTATCAGCATCATAATACAAGAAAAGGGACAAGCAGAACAAAATCTCAGTTTAAAACATTGCTTGTCTTATCTCATTATTTAAAAAAAAGTCATCTCTATGTGCATAGTTCATACAGACAAATGTCACAAGACAGTGTCATTTAATTGTGCTTATGTTTGCTCTCCTTTATATAAACATACATTGACAAACACACCTGGAGTGTGAAACACACAGAAACTACCCTATCATGCATTACAAGACAAATACATTCTGCAAGAGAAGGGAACAAGTTTCTTAATTTGTCAGTCATTGCAGGTAATTTTTTATCTACATTTTCTGAAAGATTAAAGGTTAGTAGATCTAAGGGGAGGCTCAAGGCCATTATTAGCGCCTCTTCTCATCTTACTTTGTACTGTTTGGTCATTTTGAATTTTCTATTTTTATCATTTGCAAATCTACCAGAAAAGGGCAGGACAAGGATCACAAATTATAAACTCGATCCAGAAAACGGCTCAGGAATTGAAGTTAAATGGCTGCTGCAGCCACAGTGAGACGCGTTTGGTCTGAGTGTTTGCAAATGTAATACAATGAGATGACCACTCATCAAGAATTTCTTGAATCTTCAGTAAAAACATTAGGAATGATAGAGCATACCATATCAATAAAACATTAGTCATTAGTCTCAAGAAAGAGAAGTTAAAAAATATTCAACAAATACATCAGGGGTTATAATACAAAACTCCTTTACATTTTTTTTTCATTTATACTTTATCTCTTATATTACACAACCCTAAAGAAGATATAACAATATATGCTTTCTTGTCAATCCTAAATTACATTTGATCTTTTCTCAACATTTTCCCTGATTTGAGAGATTTTTACTTGAAACCAAAGACAAAGGAGGGCATCACTTACAACCAATACAATGTTCTAGTGTCAGTAAGCTATTTTATCAAGAAACAAAGCAAAGAAATAAAATAAAAAACATGCTTAATTCTGTTTTCTTTGAATGTGGGAGAACGTCGCTGATTATCAATTTGTACAGTTCCAATGGGCTGCCACAGAGGTAAAAAAAAGCACTTTTGGAAAGGTAAATTAAGAAAACAAAAATCTTAGTTCGATCATATGTTTAGTTTCCAGGAAGGGTAGTGCTTTTGTGATGACCAAAAATTTCAAAGCGTTACTATTTACAATTTCAAACAGAGATATGGCCATCAAACACAGTGAAAAACACATCTCTGGCCTTGTTTCTACAAATACACATATTGTTTCAGAAGATGAGCTTCAAAGACAAATTTAAAAAAAAAGTAAAACCAGCGAAACAGGGGAGCAGTTTTACGCCAGGTTCAGAAAAAAGCTTGGGAAACCACAGCAGTGTTCTCTACTAAATAGGGAGGCCATTAAGAACGTCTGTCTTCAAGTAAAAAGCCCACTGCTGATGCGAACTGTCTTTTATTTTTAAGGTCACCACCCCTACGTTAAATGCATTATTTAACGGGCCAAGGTTTAAAACTACACTACAGATGTGGCTATTTAGAGTTTCGCCAACCTGCCATCAGCAGTGATCACTTGCAGGCCCACCACTGGTTTCAATAGGGAACCAAACAAAACTTGCCCTATCTCGTTTGTGCTGCATGGTCGACTGCAAGGCTTCATGAAGGATTTGTAGAAAGCAATACGACCAAGATTTTTTCCACCGTCCCCCAACATTTTCTTGTGCCGGGTTATATATGGATAAATATTAACACTACATTATCGGGAAAAAGTACAAGCTAAATACAGTGAATGCAAAGTATTTTTTTAAATGTTATAATTAGACTTTTTCATGCTCCTGCTTCGACCGGCCTATATTCAAAATTGCACTGCTGCAATTTTCTGTTATGATAATCAGTGCGTTTTTCAAACAAAGACTCTTTTTTTTATTCAACACGGAATTTGATACAAGTGGTAATCTTCCTTTGTAGCCTGTTAAATCTGGTCCACGCCGGCTCAAACCAGCAAAATCTCTTGTGGCCAAGCCTTCTGCTGTGACTGAAATCGAAACGATGCCGCAGAGTTTTTTGTGTGAATGTATGTGTGTGTGTGTGCGCGCGTGCGTGCGCGCGCGCAAGTATAGACCTGTGTGTGCGATTGTGTGTGAAGCCCCAACACGTGCAACGGTAAACTACCGAATTATTAAAAAAAATGCGATAGTGCCAATTCTGTCTCTGTCCGCATACAGATAACGAATAAATGCCGAACTCTATTAAACCGGCCTTTACACATTATCGCAGGGCAAACACGCCATTTTCAGAACTTATGAAGGCTCCCTATTTATTTTGTTATAAATCCTTGGCATGTAACGAACAGATTTGTGTCTGGTAATGATCTGCTCTGCCGGGGCTATATGAAATGATCCTGACCTCTTTCAGATCTTCAGGAATTAAATTGACCGACTTGCCCCAAATCCCCCCCACCACCACTCCTCGCCCTCCTCCCTTCCATCACCCTGCTTCGTTCTATAAAAACTGAAGTTCGTATACTCCATACACAGCAAGACCGAGTCTCGCATTATCACCAGAAGTTTTTAAGATGGAAATTAAGTAAATACAGCATCTAAAAACAGGAAAAAACTGCCACTCATTGCTTTCCTATTTTGCATCGTGTAAGGGTTTAACTATGCGAGTTCGGACGGTGAATCTTTTTTTTCTTTAAAGCTTTCTTAGATTTAGGCCGTAAAAAGGTGAGACAAAATCAATGTATTGAAACTGGTCTTAATGATCATTATCAGTTTTAAAAGTTAAACCAGCTGTTCTTATTATTATTTAGATGTTCCTCTGATTACAGATAAGTTTGTGTTCACACACATTTTAAACACGAGCAATTTTAGATATTGTTAGCATTGACCTACAAATCACAGCGTAAGTATTTTAAATAGAAAAATAGTTTAATTGTGATTTCCCCCCCCCCCCCCAATGTCTTTACCCTGATGAATGCAAGTACAAATGTCAAAAGAAAAAATAAGTCTTGCATCCATGTTTGACTGTTCTTTTAAATAATAAATAATTTAGACACCAAGACAAAAATTAATGATACCAGTGACCATTCGGCACCGAATATACATTTCCTGTTAAGAAAAAAAACAACAGTCAGAGATTTACATGTCACTAAATGAGGAATTCATTGGGTTGCAAAATAATCCCTCACTTGAAATAATAACAGACCACTTAATTAAAGATTAAAAAAGGAAGAATGCTTTTTAAACATTTAAAAAACCAATCTGTTCTAATTTTTTGTGAAAAGTAGATTTTATTTAAAAATGACTTTAAGATCATTATTTGAAAAATGGAATTTATCATTAACTGGTTTATTTTTCTTAAATCTGATGAGCAAAATATGGGTTACCCGACTGTTATTAATATATTTGATAGCACATTTTTTTCATATGTGACAGTTCTGGCAGCAAATCAACCCCCCAACTTCCATAGTAAATGTCACCATTGTTGTTTTTTCACTAATTTGGAGGGGAATATGCATATCAATTACATATTTCAGCTAACGATACATATGTTTGTAAGATGTGTGGTACAAAGGTTAGTATTGAAATGGTAATAAGAGGGATATCAAAAAGCAAACTTTATTTTAAGACAGTTCAGCTGCAGACAATTTCATTCTTCTTTTACAATTTGTATGACGTACTTTAACTATTTAACTGCACAGTTGGCAGGATAATTAAAAATATAATATGTAATTATTCAAAGTGCTATAGTTGGAATTCCAAGAGCTTAGTTCTGAAGACCAGCTGTTTAGGTGAAGGACAGACAGTACACATTGAAGTGAAGTGCTTTTGCTTGTTTGATGCTTCAGCACTTCAGAAATATGACAGAAGTACTAAATCTACATTTAAACATTTGACATACATTGTTTCTGCAATTAAACATTTTAGCGTGTTTTCTTAATAAAAAAACGTACATGCATTGATTCCAATTTAACAAGAAGAATAATAGCATTTGAAAGTATTTAACATCAATTCAGAAAAAAGATGTAATTTATGTCCAAGTTTAAATAAACTGGGTTATTTTAACAAGTTTTACTTAAAGAGCAATACAAGCTTATGGCTATTCAAATAATCATATTTAAGAACTACATAGTCACTAAAAATGTACCAGATTTGATGGATGTAGTTGTAGTGATGTTGATTTTACCAGAAAGCATACATGATGAAACCCCAAGTAATATCATATTATTTAGGATTTGATCCTTAGTTTATTATTTCAGTACAGTTCAATGCAGAGAGATTTTAATAAAATGATCTAAGGTAACAGAACAGTAAGTAGCAGTGAATATGGCGTCTCCTGCTACAAATACTTGTTTGCTCCTCACCGTGGGTTAATTACTGTTTTATTCTACAAAGTGGAAGGTCAGCGTTTAAACCAAAATTATACAAGTACTGTCGATCATCAGGCAGACAGTAAACACACATTTCATCAAGGCTACGCATATACGAATGGACATATTGTAGCTTGGCTTCTGTTGCTTTACTTTTAAGGGTTGGAAGATTAGATACAGCCCATTGTAGGTATGGGGTACTTTCCCAGCAGGGAAAAAGAAAACAAAAAAGAGCATTCTGAAATGAAGGCGACAGACAGTGAGGAGCTATGAGAAAGGAGAGCTTGCGATCTTGTGCCCTAAGATGGAGAGGTTGATTCAGACCTCAGCTTTGCATTGAACAGTATTTCTTCCACATGACTTGCTGCCAATGCTGTTAGTGAGCAGCTTGAGCTGTCCTGTGCAGCTCTGACCTCCCTCACCTTCCAGCCACCCACAAGGACTCCCTGATTAGCGGCCTACCTGACTCTCGGAGGAATTCCCATCATCCCCCAGGAGCTCATTCCGCACCTCGTCACTGTAGGCGATGCGTGACCTTTTCTGAAAAAAAAACAAGAGAAAAAAAGTCTTAGTTCGGTCTTAAAATAATTGGTTCTTCTTAAACACGAGGGCCCCCTAACGGAACTTATGTAAAATAGAGCCCCTTACCTGAGCTGGTGTTTCTTTCATATGAAAATATAAAATCCTTCAGTAAATAATAAAATATATATATATAAGAATGTATTTTAAAAAAAAGTACTGCTTTGCCATGATAAAACCTTTCTCCTATGTGTCACTGCTGTCAGCTCACTATTGTTACACCTCTGTGATAATCTGGATTCAGGACTATATAGAGAATAATTCATCATCTGGGGCTGTGATTGGCGTTGCATCAGATTTGGCTCCCCTCTTACAACAGCACTTAGAGGAAGAGTGAATAATGTGATGTCCAAACTACACTTTTGAGTGTGATCGGGAATTTTAAGAAGGGTGAGCCATGTATAGATTGTTTACACATATAAAGTGGCTCCACATGCTTTTGAAAGAAAACATATGGGGAGAAAAACACATGAGCTTTCATTTGCGCGTTTCAAATCATCTTGAAAACAGTTTAAATTTATACTAAAAAAGGCACAAGTGAAATGGTGGTTTTACAAGTAAATCATTTTTTGCTACCTTCAGATTTAAAGCCCTCGAGTTTAAATGATAGATGTATTGATTCAAACAAGTTCATATATCTCACACATGGTGAGAAACTAAGGCCTTCACAGCTAACTCTCCACAAGTCTGCAGGAGACTCTTACATGAAATACATATTCAATGCCTGAAAACAAAGGCAGGAGGAAGGAACCGCTAATGTAAACACAAATACAGAGACTTTCAAAGCTCTGTGCTTCATTGGACGAGTCTAAATTTCCTTTTACCATTTCCTATTTAAAAATTCCCTGTCAGATTTCTAAAACCACGTATATGTTATAATATTAATTGTACATATTTTGTGGACATCTATTTTGTCTTTTAACTTTAAACATTTACAATTCACCTTTTGATAATATCCTGGAAGAAAATGTGCATTAAAGCATAAAGCTTTAAGTATATCCTAAAAAATTCACTTCTTAAGTCCTAAGAATAACAAGCATCAGATAAAATTGCAGCAGATGCCATTGGTATCATTATATAGTGCTGGGTTAGTTTAAGTGTTTTTTTTTTTTATAAAACAAAAAATGTAAAGATTACAATATCCGACTCTGATCACATTCAGTACAGTCCTTTTACAAATTCAACATAGTAACATGGTAACAGTAAAAATGGTTACAAGTAGGGTAAAGTAATAAAAAAAATCCCAAACCTTGTCTTCAAATGTGTCCTTATTAAGTATTATTACTCCAAAAACTGTACTCTTGAGAGAAAAGCAAGTTTGACTAAAATATCGCAGCTCCATAATACAGGACCAAATGCTGATACATGATTCCATTTATTCGGTAAACACAATCCAACACTAAACTTTTTAAAAAGGACCATATGTTTGTGGCAGGGTGTTTCTTTTCCTTTCAATTTTAAAAACTGCGTGTGCAATTTATTAAATGTGCCAGCAAATTCAAGCAAACAATTTTCCGCTTAGTACTAAGTACAAAAATAAACAGAAATACTCTATGTACAGTAGATGTTTATTCCATACTGAAAAACAGAATGAAAATAAACAAGTTTCAGTTTTGTAACTTTCAGGTGTGCCCCTGCTGATATGCTGTTTTTAGTCTCTATTTTTGAATACTGAATTAATCTTTGCTTAATCCTCTGAAGCACCAGTGCTAACACAACTCTTAACTGTAACCTAAATAAACAGGATATGTTCACAAAAATATATATTTGCACACAAAGCATAGAGAGCCACACATTTACAAAATGGGGTTTAAACAGAAACTATAACATTTAAAAATAAAATATAAATTTAAATTCTCTTTAATAAATCTGAAAAATCAATCCGACATTAATTAATTGATGCTTTTTAGATTCAAAAATAATTTTTATTACTACATTTACAATTTTTAACATTTAATTTTGGTTTCTAAAACTATTTAAAGATACACTGTGTTCCTTTGGCCTATAATAAGCATGTGACAATACAGATAAAAAATACTAATTTTATTGGCCACTGCAATTTAATCTGAGCACCGAAGTTAGCAGTAAGTCAAAATTTTTACAACCAAAAGTTAACAGCAGCAAAAACAAATAGCTCCCATACAAAAAGTATAATTTGATTGAAAAAAAATAATACAGATTGATAACTGAATTCTTAAGAGTTGTTTATTTTGCAGTAAAACTTACATTTGGCTCCAATTTACAATTGAGTTGCCTAGTAAACATCACAACCCGAACAAGCAAAGGCCATAAAAACTTGAGACGGGTGTCAAGTCTGATTACAACCTATTTTCAGTTTTCAAAGAGCAAGTTGTCTGTAATTGACATTTTTGTGGGAAGGTGGTTTCATGATACAGAGATGTTAAGTATTGCAAAGTTACACTTAATGTGCATTTTCTTCTCTTTTTTAACTACTCTCATTTTCTTGATAAACAAAGATAAAAATATTTCAAGCACACTACCGTTTTCCTGGGAAAACACCCACATATTCCATTTTTTTTGTCTGGTTTTTATCTTAAAGCGCTGCTCTGCAACTTTGGGGAATGCTGGCTTCCAGGTAATTGAGACTAGAAGCATCAGAGAAGGTTTGATTCAAATCAGCAGATTGACATCTTCTTCAGACCGGGGTATAAATAGCTGCATTTTAAGTATTCCTAAATTGCTGTTTGTTACTGTTGAGAATATTATCAGCTTTGGCAAAGTAACCTTTAAATGTTTAGCAAACAAAAACAATGGAAAAACAGCGCCTTTTATTCTTCTAAAAGCAAAAAAAAGTGACTGAAACAAAGAATATACATTTCAACAGACATCTGTAGCTTTTCTTATTTCATTTACAGCATAAGTTCCCCTCAAGTAAAATTCTACACTTATAATGATTATTCCCCATTCATTTCATGCTGAAAGTGAGTAGCTGTACTACATATTCTGTTTTTGTTATTGTTCTCTTGCATGACTTTTTTGTGCTTCGTTCAATAAAATACTGGTACATGAAAACAAATATTTGTCTGTATACTGCACACACTGTATACTTCCCAGCATTACTGGTCCAGTAATTTATCCTGTGTTGAATGTCTTATCGATGTTTACTTCCATTTAAACAAAAATCTTGCCTAGGTCCATAATCACATTTTTAGCATTATATAATAACAGCTGAAGAAAGTCTGGGCAAGTGCAAAATACATTTTATTATTATATTATCATTTTTTGTTATTATTGTTGTTGATATAATCATTATTTTTTTCAGTGCAATGAAAATAAAATTGGAAATGTTGTTTTAATACAATTAAAAACCTCAACTAAAACTAACTAACTATTTCACACCAAACCAAACACTTTTGCTCTAGGTGCAGGAATGTTAATCTAAAATGACCAATTGCTTTCAAAGGAAACATTTTGGGGAAGATAAGAGGAGAATAAGAAATAAAACACATATCTAATTTTCATCATTATGAGTCCTGTATCCAGTCATCTGACTTCTCAGATTACAACCACAGAAAATTAGATCAGGTTGGAGCAGAAATCAGCTGGATGTCTTTGAAATTTAACTAAAAAAATGAGCACTGATACCATACCATACTGCAATAGAAAGAGAAAAGAAAAGAAATCCTTTTGAAAAGTTCCTTTGTCACATTTTTTAATCTTGGGCACACATTTGTTTCTATTCCCAGAAGCACAAAAAAGTACAAAGGCCTTTCTTAACTTTGTGTAAAATGGGCTTTGTGGCTCTTAAACAGACGCACCCTGTCAAATTTAAAAATTACTTTTTTAGTGTACTGTAGGTACATTTTACAATTGGTGAGTAAAAAAAAACTAACTTCTGAAGGCATTATGAGTTTTAATTATTAAATATCAATTGTATAAAGTTTCCCCCCCCTAAAGTCTATTACAGAACAAGTTATTTTTCAATCTAGATTAATTTTGCTCAATGCACAAATGCAATTATAATTATAAGTTGCATATAGTAATATATTAAAATGATCAACAGGAGCACTGAATAAAAATATAGAACACTCCTTGAAAACAGATCGTTTGCATGTGCACACCCACATTTGTTTCATATAGTCTTCTTTGTCAGAGGGGAGAGGGTCATTAACAGGAGAAAAAAATGAAGGTGAGAACTCTACTCTTCATCTTCAGTGACAGACAGGAGGCATAATCTATTATTTGTGGAGAAAGCCACAGTCCTGTTATGAGATTAATTATTCCCAATCAAATGATAATCATGTTTTCCCATTTGCACTAACAAAGGTGACATGGTTAAGTACAAATAATTGTTTCTATCAGAAGCTAAAAATATAAAGTGTTCATTAAATTTCTAACATACGGCATAAAATACCCAGGGGCAGAGTTTAATGAGGTTCCCTAAAATTGAACTGCAACTGGTATGGTGAAGTGCTGTGTTTTGTTTTTTCCCTCCCATTTCCAACTCAGTTGGTGGTGTACCATGAAGGGTAATTAACAGTATTTAATTTCTAAAGAGTATTTTACTAAGAAATTCACTGTTAGAAGAAGTGAGCCCAGTCCTGGATTTACTTAAAATTCTGTTTCACTGTAGAGGAATTAAATGGCCGCTTAACCCCCTTTGCTCTTCTGCCAGATGAAATCGGCATTTATATCTGAAGTGTTACAAGAAGAATCCAAAAAGCTGCAAGTCAACTCGAGATTCTTCTCACTACAACTACAGGAAGTTTTATTCTCGCTGTACAACTTCAGATAAGAGAGGAACTGGGGTACTTCCACATTACACAAAAGGATACATCTGCATTTGTGTATAATTATTAATATTATAATTATAATGGCAATATCACATTGTCAAGATCAATAATATTAAAGCAGCTAAAATGGACAACCCCCCCCCCCCAAAAAAAAACAAACAACTTCACTATTTCTATAAACTCCCCCTCCCCCCTAAAAAATATTGTGTAGCCGATGAGGATGACAGGTCAGGTTTTGAAATCTCAATAGTGGCAGTTTCAGACTATCCAGGCAGAGGTAATGTGTGGCATTAAAGAAAGAGGAGACCTTTAAGCAGGCAGTGGTATCAGAACAGCCTCTTTAATAATTCATTTCATCACGGCAGGGGGCTAAAACGCTCTGCGGCGAGAAGGAATATCACACCGAGATTATTTTTGTTTTTCCCTTCTTTTCACCAAAAAAAAAAGCAAACAAATTGGCGGAGGTTGTTCAATTAAGTAAGTGCTCCTTTTTTGTTTGATACATATCAAATCAAGGCAAATGCTAGCAATTGTGGAGCTGCTTCCATTTTATTCCTTGACAGGCGCCGAATCCCACAACACTGAGGGTCCCTTTTACTGTCCATCATCTGTACGATAGGATTTTCCTCGGGCCTTTGGTGGGAAAACGACTTTTTCAGGCGGCACAAAACAATTAACAGAGTTTCCAAAACAGCCAATTGTTCATCGGTTGAGCTGCTGAACATATCTGAGTTAGATTTACAATGCAGTGTAACGATCTACCTTAACAGAGATCGTGTAAGTTAGCTGTGCCTTCACCTAAGAGCTCCTGTCATACTATAATGAACTATATTCATCACTTCTGAGTCTATCCATTCTTCTTCAGCTTCAGATTAAAGTGTGGCTCCCGAGAACTTCCGACTGCATTGGTTGTTGAATCTCTCTTCTCACCCCTATGCTCCGACCAGTGCACCTCACCTGCCCTACTGCAAATACTCTGCACGGATACTGAACATATCAGGGAAACAGAGAACTATGAGCTAACTATTTAAATGATGTGCATCCTCGACAATTCTCAATCTGTTCAAGTTCCCAGGCACAAAAGAAAACATTTTAGAAATATTTTTTTTAAAAGCAGAAACATTTCAAAACAAGTTAAATAATACCCGTGCCATTATATGCCTAGATATACACTGCAGCAAACAGCGGCAGATTTAGTTTTGCATCCATTTAAGAATATTTATTTTTTGTTAAATTAACACAAAACTAAAACACACTCTTACAATAGTTGAAAATGTGTTCAATGTCATCACATCTTTGGAATATGAAATTTTACGACATCACCTTCTACCTTCTTGGAACAGAGAAATAATAGTGAGCAATAATAGAATGGTGTTCTACAATAAGGTAAAGATTCAAAACTCTCTGTATTTTACCATCTGTATTTTTCTTCTATGCTTTTTTAATGTATTATTTAAATGAATTGCATGTGTGGGACATTAAAGGCAAAGAATTAGATGTTTTAATAAATGTAGAACTGTGTATATATGTAATTAAAATGTAAATAAAATATATGTACAAAAGTATGGATTTGTAGGTACATCCATTCTGGTTAAAAATACTCCTAATTATTTTTACATTTAACATATTTTATAAGGAATACAAAAAGTAAACATATTTGTGTTTGAAAAATCAATAAAATATATTT
Source organism: Lepisosteus oculatus (assembly GCF_040954835.1). Lineage (NCBI taxonomy): Eukaryota > Metazoa > Chordata > Actinopteri > Semionotiformes > Lepisosteidae > Lepisosteus > Lepisosteus oculatus. The sequence goes on from NC_090699.1 coordinate 39,077,390, forward strand.
AAAATACTTACCATTGTTATATTTTTCAAAATAGAATTGATTAAAATAAATAAAATACAACCCTCTATAATCTAGAATTTCTTTTTATCGTATAAAAAATCCTAGGAAAAGGCCTGGGGAGTTGGCACTGACCTTTGCTTTCCCTTCCAGTGACCAACTGTGGAAAATCTACTGTGTTAAAAATAAAAGTCCGGATCTTTTAACTAACAAAATTAGGACCACAAAACGATCCATTCACCATGCATAAAATCTAAATCTTGAAATCCTGAATCAAAGAAAATATTTTTTGACAAAGGTTTAAGCCCAACACCACACTTCAAATTTCGTTTCTCTCGCACACTGTCTTTTCAATGGCTGACTGGACTACAACTAAATTCTCTGCAGTCTGAGGAAAAACATCTTTACTTTATTATTTTAGTCAAGTTCTTACTCTTAAAAAATGTAGGGCTGTTAAATCAATCAATCAGCACAACAATTCTGCACACTGAAAGAAAAAGCAAGAAGGGTCTGGAACTGAGCTTCAGCTGAAAGTGCAAATTTGAGTTACTTTGATTGAAGAAGCAGCATATATTTTTTGAAGGCCGAGTTCACTCTGAATTGTTATTTCTCAAGGCATGAAAGCAGATTAAACCTAATATTAAAATATGGAAGCAGTTCTAATGAAAAATCAAAGCTCTTTTGCTCGACATTAATACTTAGCAGTTGGAATGCCAGTATTGCTATGAAACAAAACAGAAATACATGTGAAAAAAATCAATAGAAAGAGCCGGTGGGATGAAGCACATGAATAACCAGAGAAGGTCCTAGTCAGATCAGACCAGTATCTTCTGGCATGCAGTGGGGAATAAAGTGGGACTCCCTGGGTCAACACATGAGAAAAGGTGAGATTAGAGGGAAATGGAGGAGGGATTTCTGGGGGGTACTTCCATCCTGATACCTGGTGAGCGAGGGACCAATTGCCCATTAGCCTGTGGCTACCTACATATGGTTCAGTGAACTCTAGCCTGCAAAGAACAGTTTGCACACTTTTAACCCTTTCCAAGGCTCAGAACTTGTCAGGCAATTTTTTATATCTCGTATTTTAAACAGAAATCAGCACTGGCACTTTTTTTTTCATTTTAAAGCTTATTTTCAGCTGCTAACATTTTTTAAAAAAGAATAAAAACCTTTTTTAAGTCTTCCCTTTCTTTATGTTATGCAGGTTCTCTTTATGCTGTCTGCCTACCTCATTTGCATTAAAATACAGTAGCATGCAAAAGGGGCTTAACCACATCATTAGTGCTGAATATTTATACCTTTCGCAGACCAAGTTTCAAACTCAATTTAAGATTTCTGGCTACTACTTGTTGTGGCATCCCTTTAAATTCGCCTCTGTGGTACAGAAACTAGGCTTTGTGTAGGACTTGTACAGGGGGGAAAAAAGATAGAATTTAAATTTGACACCTTTAATATGCAACAGTCAAGCTTTAAGAATTGTCTGTTGTGGAAAAAAAAAACATTTAATACGATCTCTTGCTATTGATCCTCAGGTAAAAACACTACAGCTTCCTTTGCCTGCATTATTGACATTGACTTGTAGCAGAAGTAAAGTCTTAACATGACACAGAGGTACAATAAAAGTACAGAGGTAAGAAGCATTCCTGAGAATAGTACCAACGATAAGCATACTTAACTGAGGTATCAAGAGATTAAAAACAAAGGAAAATGGCTTTTACATTCCCTGATTGTATGTTCTGGACAAATGTAAGCAACCAGGCATGATACACTTCCACGAGAAAAAAAAATTCTTTATGAGCAAGATAAACAGCATTTTATGAGGTAGCACAGTTACTGATGTCAGTGTATTTTCTCAGTATACAAAGGGCATGCACTTTGAATTATGAAGTGAAGACAAATCTGATCAAAGTAATTTTAGATAGAGTTCCCAGAAACAACTTCACTTCTGATCAGTTTATACAATAGGTGAAAAACATTGATCATATCATCACCTGCATTACATGTTGAAGAAAATATTATCTCTTTTCTTCAATCAACACATACTGTCAAAATGTGCCATTGTCTTCTGTCTACTGTTGGATTCCAAAATGGTTTCTTGTATCTTGAAAATTGGCACATCTCAATTTGCTCTGTGCTACATCAGTTAAATTACCAGTTTAAACAAAAAACAGTTTCTCAAAAAGGCTTTATGATACTTCAAAGGGTAAACAAGATACAGTATCATGGGACCACAAAAAATAAACAACAAAAAAAATATCTGTTTTGAAAGTGCACCCTGAAAAATCTCCTACTCTTTGATTTAATACATTATAAATCACTACCTAAGTGAACAAAATCACCAGATTGTAGGGCTATGTTTGCAAAGCTAAATAACTTATGAGGACAGGTTTACTGATAGAAATTTATCAGTGATGTTTTAATATGTGCATGTGATATAATTAATGTTTCGATCCTAAAAGAAATACGATTGATTTTAAAATTACTATTAGAGATGACAATATCAAATAATGATAATGAATTTTAAAAGAAATCAGTTTGTATTTTATAGATCCATGTTAATACAAATACCCCATAGTATTTTGCACCACCAGCAGCTGCAAGATTCAAAATTAGAGTGAAGTATAAGAAGCAGCACGTGCAAGCAACGTTTAAAGAATTGTTGTTTTTCTTTTGTGTACCTCATTATAGCTTGTTAATTTGTAAGAAGTCAAATTCAAGCTGATGTGCAAGGGTTCATCCAATTCACAGTGTGAATCTGTAAAGAAATTGAGCGAACAGGAAGTGTGTGATTGTTGGAGAGGCAAGTGTCAGCGACTGAGAGTCGCAGTTTGAAGCCACCAAATTCATAATGCATTTCATAAATAGTTTATGAATTTACCCCAAAACTAGCCTGGCAAATCAAGAATTTTTGTCACCTTTTCTAGTCCTGCTTGTCAGTTACTACTGTCTGATGGTGCCACATGGCAGCTTCGGCTTATACTTAAATTTGCAATGAGCCTGGAAGGAGATGCAGTTTGTCAAGGGAAGAACCACAAGTAGGTACCACAGGATCTAACCGGAAAGAACTAATGGCTTCGTTGGCGCAGTAATTCCAGTTTGTGTGTTTTTGTGACTCCTTCTTCTTATTGGGGAAAAAATAAGATTATACCGTTGTCACAGAAGTACATCTCAACCAAATCAAAATCACACAATGGAGACAGTTAGGCAAATACAGTAGATAAAATACAGAATTCTAGAAACAGGAATTGTATCCTGTGTCTTAAGCAAATTATCCATTAAGCAGAATATTTTATTAAACACTGTCAAACTCTTAACATATGTTATATAACTTAATCCACAAAAATGCGTTGACTATCACTTGCTAGGATGAGTATTAAATTAATTTAGAAGCATGATTGTCAAATAAGCATGGTTTAACAAAGAATATTTATCAGACTTAAGTTAGTGAAGAATACTTATTTTGGATACAGAGAAGTCAACGTGTATTCATATTTCAATAAAATTTATCCCTGTTGCACACTGTGTAATTTCTGCTATACTCTGGCATTACAAAAGGCTCTCTTTCTCCTTCATAACAAACAGACTAAAGTCCTTCACCTCTAGTCTTTTTAACAGATTACATTTTTATTTAAATTGTAAACAAGTGAGAAAAGCCATGACAAAATCTTGATCTGAAAAAGCCATTATAAAATCTTTATGTAAAACCAATCTTTTAGAACTGGTTATTGACTTTTAGGCAGTGGTAAGCAGATTTGTGGAAGAACAGCATGATGTAAAACAACTTAAAAATAAAAGGCAAAATTCATAAGAACAGAAAAGATTGTTGTATTTATGCCATAGATCTGTCGTGGTTAAAAAAAATCCCCCTCAATCCTAGGGATTTCCATAATAAATGCAATCTTCGATCAGAATGTCTAACTGGTAGTTAAACTCTAAGAAAACAAAGGATAATCCACAAAACTTTTCAATGGTTTGGAACATGCAAAACAGCTCTGTATTGTACTAAGGCAAAGTATGAATTTTAGGAGATCAAAATGACTAACAGCTTGCTCATTTTCTTTATTTCATGCAAATTGCAAAGTATTATGAAAAGGTTATGGAAGATGGTACTGGAAATTCAATAAGTCCATTATTTTTTCACATTCCTAAAAATCAGTCAAGACTAAAAATAATTCCCTTAGGTCCGAACTAAAAAAATATATAAATTGATGATGGAATCTGCAAACCAATCTGGTTGTTTTGGTTGTATTCTAAGTTAAATTATGCCAAAACATTACACAACAGGTTCTTGATCTGTTTGCAAAACATAATGTAGTACTATGACAGTATTATTTCAACATTCTATTTCCAGAGATTAAGATGTACTAATAAATATATTTTCATAGAGCATATATCACAGGAAATATCACAATATTAATACCATACACAAACAGCATATATTGTAATATTATGGTTTCAAATCATTGTGATAATACTGAATTTTGTTTCAATCGTACTTGTTGGGACCAGTAAATCAATTAATTGAGTTAATCTAAAAAATATATTTAAGAATAAGGCTTGGTCTTGCAATTTTGTAATTTAACCAAATACAGTAGTATGGACCTAGTATATTAATACTTATATATTTATATTTCTGCATGGATAAAATCTTTCCTCAGTAGCCATTACAATATTCTAATGAAGTTCCTGAAGTTTCTCCAAAAACTTAGGACTGTTTTCTAAGTACTGCGGGATACAGTAAAGTTGTCACATTTAGTTTCAAGTACTACTTTGTAAATTAATGTTATTTACAGAGTCAAAGTCTAGCATCATTTTATAGAATGTTAAAGAAAAAAAACCTCTTTATCTTTTAATACCATAAACAAAGATCAGGAAGTTAATATTAAAAAGCTCCTTTAAGGAAAAAGCAAACAAAAACTGGAAGCTTTTGATTTAAGCCTTTTGACACTTGAGTGTCATTTCAATAATTGATTTATTTGCAACATAAATAAATAAAAATATACTGTATTTTAATTTCTATATTTAATGCATGTATTCTATTTTATGTTATTTCACAATCTGCCCAAAACCAATAAGAGACCGCTTTTATTGTCCTAATGAATTCAGTTTTGTTTTTGTTTTACATTTCTAGTGGTGTTCCAGAAATGTTTAACTTTCTTTTTAAGCAATGAAAATCTGTAACACTGGAAGAGACAATGAGATTCTCTCTAGGTAGAATCTGTTCCTTATCTATCATTTCACTGAAGGCTCTTTTTAGGTCACAAGTACAACAAAGAGGAAGAGAAAGCACAGAGAACAATGATAACTGACTGTGGGTAAAAGACATTCTTTGCTAATCACAAAAGTCCTTTTCATAGAACTGGATGTTTCCATGGTTTAAGAAACATATTTGTGGAAATTAATATGAGAAATGAATTATGTACTGCACTGTAGGTATAGACGCATCTCTTTTATTCAGGTGTTTTGAAGAAAGATATAAATGGAACATCTCTAAAGCAGTCCTACTTATATCTCCGTTCTTCTCAAAATAAAATGAGGTCGGAAGCAGTCAAGGAGTTCTATAGCGGCTTTGTACGAACCTCTACCAAACAAAAACACTCTCCTGATCAAACTGTCTTGCTGCTCTACAGCAGAGGCGCATGGCCAAAATTCCTTAAGCAACATCACCACCTGCTGGATATAGGCAGGCAGCACAGCCCACTCTTCCCTTTCCTCCAAAGTGGGCGCAAATCAACTCTCACTTTAGAGCGGAGACAAGGATCACTTGTCACTGCTTGTCACTTGACACAAAACCCCATAATCTCAAGAATCAAACCTTTCTAGAAAGCTTTCTAGGCTCTCCCTTGAAACACTTCTCATTGACATCAGTATGAAGCAATGCGGATGTTTTCTTTTCCTATAGCTGTGCCTTCTGGATTACGGATTCTTCTGACTCCCTTGCAAAATCACCCATGTTCTGCGGTTTTCACACAGAAAAGACCCGCTGAGTCTGTCACTGCCTTAATAAGATCCAGCAGCTCCTTCAGACAGAGAGGGCTGCGCTGTCGACCACCCGATAAGGCAATCTCAACACATCACCGTTTCTCTGCAGTCTTACTCAGTATTTTTTTATTTGGTCTGATCTTCATTTTCCCCCTCACCACTCTTTTTATTCCTTTTGTACTATTTCCAACAACAAGGAGGATCTAGAAAAGGTGGACAGTGAATCACCTAACTGTGGGGGTACTTAAAAAGAACACAGCTCTTCATAAAGCACTTGTCAGTATCTTTTCTTACATACCGATTGTTGTAACTGGCTTAACTTCATCTTCATGTGTATATAGCAGAAAGGTAGCCTAGTGGTTGCTAAAACAGAACTCTAAGAAAAACCTGGAAATCAGGAGAAAAAAATATTTTGCAAAGAAATAAAAGTTTCCCAGCAAATAACAAGAACCTCAGGCAAAAATATATTTTTTCTTGAGATGTATTTCAAATGCAAACTAGCCCATTACCTGAAGCAAATGCGCATGTAAATTTAGATGATATCAGCAAATGTTATGCTAATGTAATAAGAGAGAGGGTCAGACAGAAACGTCTGGATTTACTGGTTTTGATTTCTGGTTCTCCCACTGTGAACGAATGTGTTTTTATGTGAAAAAAAATGGGAAGTGGCTACTTATTTAAAAAAAGGTCTCGTTAATGTGAGGCGACAATGCCTCCACTGAGTATCAGATGTACAGAAATGTTTGGAATGAAAATTCTTAAATTAGGTGCAGAGGAGAAGGTGCAGAGCATCCTTTAAGGAAGCAGTGCACAGTGCACTGCAACCATTTCCCAAAGTACAAAAGCAGTCAAAAGCATCTTTAGGGTCCATGAAAAGCCACACATATTCATACTGGAGAGTAAGAATATTCGCAAAAAAATTTTTTAATGTGAATATGAATGGAAGCTAAAAACATTATACTAAAAATGCATTTTTTCTATAACAGTAGGTTAAGTACCTTATACAGTTATAAGACAATGATTTTATATTGAGCTCATCAATATTAAATGAAAAAGACATCTATATCGCATTACAATGAGACATTTTTCCCTCAGTGTAATAAATGATAACGTATTTAATCAAACACAGCTAATGTTATGTAATTGTGCAGTTTATGGTATTACTTTTCTTTAGCTATAATGGCATTTGCCATTTTCCATGCAGGTAAATAAAGTGAATTTTTTAGGGTATTGAGATGCCCCCTTTTCAGGAAAAAGACAGTTTAAAAAAAGCAAGGAAGATGGCAAAAACTGGTACAATTTTTGCATTCAAAACAGATGTATATTAGGCTTTCCACGTCTCACTAGAAAAATGAGTTCCAATGTCTATGCAATGAAAAACTTTACTACTGATGTCCTACTACTGAATTGCAGAATTGTTTTTTTTGTTGCAATGCTGCTCCCCACACTGAAGATAAGAAAAGAATTAGTAATAAAATGATTAGGGATCGCAAATTCAATAAAGACACCTCTGTAGTTCACTTCTGTAACGACATTAGCTTCGAGCAGAACTGCAGAATTACACAATAAGGCAGTACAGATGGTCAAACTTGAATTCTCCATTCATTGTGTCAACTTTTTAAGGTTGGGTGTAGCAAGGTAAATGTAACATTTTATTTCTTTTTATACTTCCATTTTAAATTTTCATATAAAGCGAGATGATTCCTTCAGCTTACCATGTCATTCCTTTCTCAAAATCTTTTTTAAAAAGAGATGCCACTGAACTCAGCTTGTGCCATTTGTTGCTTTTTGAAATCTTTTAAAGCAAAAACAAGCATTAATTGGCATGCCTCTACAAGGCTAAACAAGATTTTTCTCCACAGTGCCTTCAATGGCCAGGGAGGCAAAAAGCCAGAGTTGTCTAAAATTATGTGACTTGAAGAGAGTTAGTTAGAATAGAAATCTTGCTTTTTAATTTTGGACGTCTTTACATACAGCATCTGAGACCTTGAATTGGGCAGCATGTAACAAAAAAAAAAAGAGTGCATGAATTTCAAATGAGGCCTCCTACAAAAAAAGGCCCTAACGGGAAGGGCAAACCTGATTATTGTGGGTTTGAGTTTAATGTCTGGCCACATATTCATCACCTCTGTTTTGGGGGACAAAATGAAGGCTTTGGTTTAATTTGTTTCTTTGCTTGCCAGTTTTTTTTGACCAACCAGTATTTGGACAGGGACCTACAAACTCCGAAGAGGATATAGTAAACACACGGGTCTGTCGCCTTATTTTCTTCTTAAAACTGGTTCCTGACCTTTGCTGTTGGTTTTTTTTTCCCCGTCTGGCTTTGGCTGGATGCCGCACACCAGATGCCGGGGGCTCAATAGTTTAAATCATGCTGCTGGTGATCTTTAAAAGTAAAATCAAATGGCAGCGATTTCAGTCACAAGAAAAGCAGCTGTGTTGACTATGTAATCCTAACATTTAGACGGCGTCCCACTTTGGCAGGTAGCCTTTTCAAACAAACGGCGCAGAGCTAATTCAGAAAAGTAACATCTTTACGGGCTCCGGGGTGCTCATGTCTATTTATCGCAGGCTAAGTGGAGCCTGTTCTGAAAGGAGTAGCCTTCAGCCAAAGCAAACAAACTCATCTAAAAATGTTACAAAATGTTGGGAACGGCACCAGAAGAGGAAAGAGCCACTGACAGAAAGGAGAAAGACCTGTCATTTCTGGCCTCACCACCTTCTTTGCTCTACTATGAGTGTTGGAGAAGAGTCACCTCCACAATTATTGGCACCCTTGATAGAAATTAGCAAAAAGGGCTGTATAAAACAAGCACCACAGGTAATGAGCTGTATTTCCCACAAGTGGAATATACTTTACTATAAAATAAGTTCCACTGTTTTTAGTACTTTATGCACCCACTTTTTGCAAGGATTACAGCACAAAGCCTTTTTCTATAAGGTTTTATGAAACTAGAGAACACATTAGTAGGGATTTTATATAGTATCATCCCTCCATTCAGAATCTTTCCAGATTCCTTTAATCTGTATTTATGGGGTGGAGTGCCCTTTCAATTCAATCCAGAGATTTTCAATGGGGTTCGAGTCCAGAGACTGAGATGGCCACTGCGAAATGCTGATTTTGGGGTCGAGCAACCACTTCTTTGTGGATTTTGATGCGTTCATGGAGTCATTGTGGGAAGATCCCCTTGAGACCAGGTTTCAGACTCCTGGCAGAGAACACCAGGTTTTTGGCTAGAAGTACTGGTACATGGTAGATATCATGATGATGATGGCTCTATCAAGGGCCTCAGGACCAGTAGAAGCAAAACAGCCCCACCAGCATCTTTTAAAGTATTTTTTAAAAATATTTTACATGTTTTCTTTTCTGCATACACATCCTTCTTTTGATGCCAAACTGTGTGAGAAGTGCCAAAGAGCTCTATTTTTATCACTTTATCACTTTATCAGTCCAAATGCTGTTTAGAAAACTCAAATGTGCTTGGGGGCAAGATATACTTCCATCCTCCATCAGGCAAGTGTAGCAGTTATTCCAGTGGTTTTAAAATTCGTAATTATTGCTCTAATAGTGGCAAGTGGCATATTTAGTTTATTTTTTGTACCTACTATGTGATTTATGAAGGTCAACAACCATTTGTCTCTTTTCATTTGTGAGGTCTTTATGTTTCTCCATTGTGAGGGTGACAAAGGTATTTTACATGTGTGTTACCTCTTTTATATACCCCCAGTGAAACTAGAAGCCTTGGAAGCTCACAGTCATAGTAATGCTGTTTAATTCTATTTTAAAGAGTCTACTGTATAGGGAAGCCAATAACTTTTTAACCTTTCTTTTTTGTGAAATAAAATTGTTAACAAAAAGAGGAATAAATTGCTTTTCTGCAAGCAATTGCAGTAGAATACAAGAATATGGCTTTTCCATAATTTTTATATACAGCTTATATACACACTCTTTTTGTTTATTTTATGCAGCCTTTTCTTGTTCGTATTTATTGAGATGGATAATCACTTGGACGCGACTACAAATGCAAAAGAAATTCTCACAATAAAGCTGCACGATCATCTAATGTTAGAAAGCATGCTCAGAAAACTAACTGGTGCATTTATACATCATAATATGCACATATGAGTGAAAGCTGGATGGAACAAGTGGAGAGAAATAACTGGAATAATCTGTGACAGGAAAATTCCCAGAAAGTTAAAGTGCAAAATGTACAAGACTGTGATTAGACCTGTACTACTATATGGAGCTGAATGCTTGGCAGTTGGAAAGAGGGAAGAGAACTTGATGAGAAGAACTGAATTGAGGATGTTGAGATGGATTCTGCAGATTTCAATGAAGGATAAGATCAGAAATGAAGAAATCCGTAGACGATGTAGGGTGGTGGATGTGGTTGAGAAGATGCGAGAAGCGAGGTTGCGGTGGTATGGACATATCATGAGGAGGGACGTTGAGGAAGTAACAAAGAGGGTAATGGAATTTGAGGTGGAAGGTAACAGAGGAAGAGGCAGGTCCTAGAAAGAGATGGATAGATTGTGTGAGAAAAGATATGGAGGTATGTGAAGTGAGTGAGGAAGATGTGCTCGACAGAGACAAATGGAGAAGAGCAACCAAAGCAGCTGACCCCAGGACAGTCTGGGACTAAGGCTGTGAAAAAGAAGAAGAAGAATATGCACATATGGGATGCTAGGCCAAGGTCCTGACTACTTGAACATTTAATATCCCTTTGCAGTTTTCAAAACAGTAGGTGTTTTAACCCTGGTGTCCTGACTTAATTCCACTATGGGTTAGTACAATCTGTCTTCCTTAAAGTTCTTCCTTAATTCAACTGGTGGAGTTATTTCTCAGTTCTCCATTCTACTGATGCACAATGACTGGTCTTTATTGGTGGAGAAAGTAGGTTCCTAAGTCTTTTCTATACAAAAAATATAAAATTATATTATACCATAATACATCAGTTCACTTCACCAACAGTTCATCAGGTGAATAATAATAAAATAACTGTTTTGTAATGCACAATAATATTTACCCACAATAATATATCAACTTATCAGACTGTTACAAATAAACTTCCCACTTTTTACTCAAACAGCTGAATAGTCTGAATGCATGTGCTATTCCCTGCTTTATCCTGACTTTGCACATTTTACACAATCCATCCTTGGTGACTTTACGAACACCACTTGCATGAGAATATTCGTCCTTGTGAATTTGTCATTGGATAGCAGGGCTCATTACAATCCATCTTTGGTACTGGATATATTTTAAGATAAGAATCAGAGAATGATTCAATTCTCAGACTGTTGAATGTGTAACAATACAGAAAGAGATGATACTTCCTTAAACCACACTAGGGTTGGTAATAGGACAGCTTCTGGTCGTTCATTTGGAATCCAGGTTCATGAATGTTCATGAATCTGCTTGAGAAATTTGTCAAATAAGTGTTTAGTTAAAAGAAGGGACTTCTTGCTTTTTGGGAAAATACAGTATCTGCATTGGCTTTATTTGCATAAGCAAAGGCGAACATAGGAATGAATGACAGATTCCAACATTCCAGGGTATTTCAGACAGTTCTCTGATGCACTGACAATGTCTAGGCGCTGCCTTGTTCTGTGACGCCATCTCGAGAAATGTATTGATAAAAACTGCACTACAGGTGCAGACAAAGACAGGACTACTGTGTTCTCAAAACTGTCAGCTACTACATTTGCTGGATGCCACAATCTGTATTTTTTGTGCTGGCAGTTAGAAAAAATGTCTGTACTCAATAAAAAAAATACCCAACAAAGTTTATTGATATTTTTAATGATGTGTAAATACCTTTAACATGTTCTGGCCAATTAGGCACAGTCAGAGTAACCATAAAGCTGTCCTTTTGAACTGTAAAATTTAGATCCCATTAATAATGTTTTCTTTTTTAATAATACATTTCATGCGTGATTTTCTATTCAAGTCCTCTTGTGCTATAAGTCAGGTGTTAGGTAACTGACAGAAAGATGATAACTTTAAACCTCTCAGTTCATACCACTCTCTTATGAAGAGCAATTGCTTTATGTGTCAGAAACCTCTCTACATTCTCTACTGCTGCAAACAAAGTCTCATTAATATGTTTTTTTTTTGCTTAGGAAAACTGACACAACACCATTAAATTTGGCTTTTCAATCCATGATTATTAATACATAATAGCAAATTCAACTCCACAAAATTATGCAAGCTTCCTGTACTTGCAAGAATTCTAAACACATTAGCTAAAGTTTATTCGTTTGCAGAAAATGCATATCTGCATAGTAACCTGAAGCTATTTAAGTTTTAAGAGCGAACACTTCTAGACCAGCCAACCAATATGAACTAAACGTTAAAAATATTAAAGAGAAGGAGGAAGAAGGGAGGGGATCTAGAATAAACATAATAAATACATGCACCTCTTGAACTCAACAAGTATTATAGTGTTTCCCTCAATGGTATTATGTATAACAGCTACTGTGAGGCTGGAATATAGCCAGCGCCCGGCTGCCAGCAAAAACTTTGTCACCTCCTTTGAAGATCTGAAGTATGTTTACCCAATAGATTTCATTAAATTACACTTCCATTAGGAAGCGCGCAATGTTGATACTCGTCTGCTAGATAAAAGGGATCGCTAAGAGGCATGTCATTCTGGTCCCTGTGCTCTCTGCCGTTCCTAGGCCAATCAAAAGAATCATCTCCAACAATGTTTTTTTTTTTAATTTTGTCAAATACAATGTCTCCACGGGGTTACCGGCTTAAAGATTGCATGGCCATTATCAAAATGAACCTATCATTACAATGCACCTTCGGGATGTCGCTTTAATAGTTTTACAAAGGTTCAATCCGGTTTTAGGGTCAGCCCCCTTCTGGGCCCTGAGCAGGAGGCATGGGGGGCTGCAGGGGGGTGTGGGGGGGTGCCAAGTGCAATCTGGTGACTCAACTGGCACAGCAAACATCGGATCGGGGTGCAAACAGATATATGAAAGAGGGTTTGGGGCCCAGCTGCAGGGGGGCGAGTCATTGATGTCCCTGTCAAAGTGCCTTGCCACCTGACTGGGCTCAAAAGAAGGACAGGATGGAGAGGAGGGAAGAGCTGATGCGCGTTCTTGTGAAGCTTGTGGAGCTAAACCTATCAACAGTGGCAAAGATAACGGGGAAAACAAAAGGGCTTTGGACTCTTCTCTGGGGTTGAGTTATGAACGCCAGCAAAAATATTGGTTTGGGCAATCGGTCACATCTACCTTTATATCATATGATTTATCCTCGTTACTTCTATGCCTTTTATCATCACTTTCTTTTGTTTCAATTACTGCAGACTCAACTATATCCACTGAGGCATTCAAGAATTGCAGTGGTTCTTGTGTGTTGTTTTGTTCGCAGTATCATGAGAAAATCTGTATTACCCTATTTTTGTTAGTTGTTATATTATGTATTTTTGAGCTGTTAAGAGTTTCAAATGTAAGTCACTTTGATAAAGATGTCAGCAAAAAGTTAAAATCACTGCCTGAAAATATCCATACTGGCAGTTCTCACTGGCCTGTATGCTAGTGGTACAGTGGAAGCGGAGCTATTTATTAAAAATGTAGTCAAATTATTTTTTCTCCTCCTTTGAAGCATAAGGAAGTAACAGGTGACAATAAGTGTCACCTCACATATAATTGGTATAATTAAGCTAAACAAAGCTTTGTGCAGACTACATATATTCTGTCATATCTGACGCAGTGGGTATTAATTGCTAGTTAATTAACCACAGCAACAGTCAAGTGTGCTGAGCAAAAGATTAATTATCTAGCAATTAAATGCCCACCATGAGGAAAGCGACTCCTTCTAAACCAGCATTTTTGATTGTGACGCAAAATATCTTTTTTCTCGAATTTTATAATTTTACTGTTTTATGTGCATTTCTTTTATCTTCATTTTATTATTGACTTACCATTGATATTGTCAGTGAATCAAACACAGGCAAAGTTATCTATTCTTCCAATACACAAAAGGCTTTATACAACTCAACAACAACTGAGCGAAGACATATGTTATATGTCCAGATATTTTTCTGTGTTTTTGATATCAATGGGTTGACTTTAAACATTCTGAAGCCCAATGTGAGTCTATGCTTTCACCGATATCAGTGTAGATGAGCCTTTTGGACTGTTTGCAGTGTTGCAATAGTGAGTAATAAATTGTCCATCTACAAGTCTATTTAAACCACAAGTAAAATTCCAACAGACTTTTTTTTAAGGTACAATGATCCACAAAAATAAGTCCTCCGGAAAAAAAAATCTACTAAATATGGAGTCTTTTAATTTCTAATAGCACATTAAAACAAAGACAGACTCACTTTTGGACGCCTAACTGGGACCTACTTGCATAAATTTGTGAAAACCCTGAAGCCAAATTGCACCTCTGTTTAAAGCTCTAAATTGAAGATTCCCACAAAGTGATTTTCAACCACTGGGTAGCAACCAGCTGCTCCCTGATGAGTTGCTAATTAAGCACACTGGCAGGACAGGGTGTGTGGTACTGCAGGATATCATCACTCCTTGCATGCCTTCAACAAGCTGCAAAAGTGGTGATATTCCAAAACAGCACACACCCTGGAGTACTAAATTGCACAGTGATTGTAGAGTGCTGAGGAAGTCATTATAAATGAAAAAAAAAAACAGAAGATGTATTAAAAGCATTTTGTTTTTGCAATTCACCATATGGAATAGTATCTAACCACAAAAATTCAAATTTGACATTGCCAAAGAGAATTTTTGAGCAGTCATTTAATCTAATCCTGCTGAAAATGCCATTTTAAATGTGGAAGACACAAATGGAGGAACAAAGTTTTGTTTTTTTAACATTCCAGAGCAAAGTTTCTAGCCAAAGCTCCATTGAAGCAAAGAAATCTTACAAAATGTGGTTGAATGTAAGACATCAGGGTATACCATCAACAGAACAACACACTGCCAGTTGAAATGAAGAAGAGGGGATTATGCTGTATAATTACTAGTTATTGAAAGTACAGTAACCCTTTAACATTGTGCCATTTTCCACTGGATTTAGGGTAATGAAGGAGTGTGGTTCTAACTAATTTTGACAGTACAGAATCACATGCTTGTAATACACTAGTACTCACTGAAATCCTGCTATGAGTATGAAAATGGATCTCAGTGATACCTACTGCTACATATTTGGACTTTTATATTGTATCTGTAGTCCGCTATATGCCTGCAAGGTAGCCAAAATGCATGCTGTGACTGTTTACTGTGTCTATCAGGCCTTAGAATGGAATTTTATTTTAAATAAATTGTTTGTACTCCGGGGGGTCAGACAAGTTCACAACAAGAAGTAAGTTATGCATGTTCTGTAGACTTTGCAGCAGGAAAAAAGTTAGGAAAAACATTAGCAGCATATATTGAGGGTATTTTTCCCCCTTAGAGGATCAAAATAACCTTGACACTTGAAATCCTTCAGCTAAAGGGAAGAAAAGGAAAGACCACAGCATATAAATTTGAGATTCCCTATATAGCTGAACATAAAGAACTATTGAAAACAGAAGACCATTAAATAAATAAACAAGGACATCTAGTGGCAGAAACAAAAATGTGTCAGGATTAACAGTGCTTATAAAACATGTACTGTGAGATGTGCCTAGCAATGGACCTGATTTAAATAATACAAAGATTTGGAAATTAACCCCTGGTGTCTTGGGAAATTAAGTAATTGTGGATTGGCTGTGCATCAAAGTGAGCCCATGACAGAACGCATGTGTGCACACTGCATTTGTGCAGGTTTGTGATTCAAAGACTTACGAAATCCTTCTCCAGTTTGTCGAGCTCCTGCTTGTAGCTCTTCAGCCTGCTGTTGTACATGCCTCGGCTCTGGACAGGGATCTCTCGCACCTCAAGGTCCATCTGCTCCAGCTGCAAAATCCAGACAAAGCGAAAGGTTCTTTCATCCCCCTCCCACTTCCAGAATGCCAGGCAGCTAAAACAACCTCTCCCGCAGGTAAGGCTGCAATTTCTACAGCTGCTTGACAGTAAAGAGATGTCAAAGGCTGCTTTCATAGCCAGTGATTGATCACCGTGCTGTCAAAACGTGTCACTCTGTGGGCCCATTGTACCTGCGGGCATCTGTAAGGACCAGAGAAATAACGAGGCCAACAGAGCACATTGTCTCCTGACCCTTCATTCATGGCTGCACTAGAGTAGAAATCAAAACAGGATCACATTCGTACAAAGAAGTGGTACAACATCCACATATGTTTGGTGTTTTTGCTCAAACTAAGCACAGTACACAATTTCCTTCAGTTATAACCAACCTAGCAGAGTGCTATAGTAACCTCGAGGCCCTTATCACGGAGACCACTACTTTCAGAATTTCTGCAAAGAATGTGAGTTAATGCTACTTGTACGATGATTTCAGGCAAGTTCTGTCATTTATTTCTTCCCATTGGAATGATAGTTGTCATTTTATTTTGTGTACTTCCCCAATGTTGAAAACTAAGATGTATAAAAAGTATTGTTCTCCTGCAAACAAAGGTCACTGTGCACCTGCACTTCATTAATGAAGTCAGCTCCCTCCTAATTCTGCTTTAGGATATATTGTCCATGTATGTTTGTTTATACATATACAGTATGGGTTTGTACACAACATACTTGTCATTAGTATTACAAATAAGCAAATAACATCTCATTCCAAATTCTTTACAGAGCCACAATGAAGCAGAGCATCAGTAGACACAGCCAAGGAAACTGGGACACAGCTCAGCTAATTTCCTGAAAAAAACAGCCTTCTGGGCTGGTTTATGACAGGTTTTGGCACTAGTAAGTGGCTTAGCCCCAAACCAAATGCAAGGAGTCTGTACGAGCTATTACAATAGCAAATTCTAAACATTTCATTGGTGTGCCAGTAATGGATTCAGATTTTTTTTTTAAAAGGTGATGTTCAGGGTAAACCTGAACTTGTTTATCTTGGACGGGACACCAGTCCATCGCAGCACAGACACACAGACTCAGACATGCACACACTCGTCAAGCCCGTTAACCTACTCGTATGTCTTAAGACTGTGGGAGGAAACCCACGTGAACAAGGGGAGAAAATCCACACAGACAGCGACCCAGGTCTGGGGTTGAACCCAGGGCCCAAGTGATGAGAGGCAGCAATGATATCCACTAAATAAACTTTGCTTTATGTAAATGCATCTCTCTCATTCCAATATTTGATCCCTATCTGACCCCATTAGAAAACTATTACTCATCCTTGAGAAGAAAGGCTCTAATGCCTCCCTTCCCTACAACCTGAACTGACACATACTCCCTTTGCCATTTCAATATGTACATACCCGCTCCAAATCAAAATATGGTATTAAAATGCACTTAAAAGACCATATAATGGCAAATGTGTCTCACAAAATATCATATGATCCCGTATGCTGTATTGTAGTTATGAATTTAAAGTTTGTTTTCCCGAGCATAAATTGAAGGTGTCTCTAGGGAGAAAAAGTTTTCAAATTCTGACAGAAAGAGAAAGTGTGCTATTTGAGATATATACAGTGATGTAATCAGAAATGACAGTCAATTGTGGATTCTATCTAAACTAAAAATCTACCTATGATTCATTTTTATAAGAATCATAAAAGATTGATTTAATATATTTCGCAGAAAAAAAGATATACAGATAAAGAGAGACAATAAACAAGAGGATTCCCCCCCCCCAGTTTAGAGATAAAATAGATCTAGGCACATACATACATGTACAGTATGTCCTCTATATGTTAATGGCATGTGATAGTGCTGTAACAACCACAAACATAAGGAAGAGATCGTGTGATTAACTTTCTGCATTCCAGAAGAGTCATCATCACTGCCAGCTAATTGTTGGTTGGGTAGACATTCTCAGGCAGTGTGACCTTGTCCCCAGTACACAGCTGCAACAATATACATGCGATACTATTTGCTCATGAATAAGATTAGTAATGATCATGATAACAAAACCCTTTATTGGTATAAAATCATTGTTTGTGCTTTCACGAATTGTCATCAGAGGAGCACATAAATAATAATTGTAATAGAATTCAGTGATGAATATAGCTAACATCCCTCCATCTCTAAAATGCTATTAATTAAGTGCAAAACATATAGTACAGGTACCCATGACTGATAAATATGGATCATTGTTCCTTACAGGTCTCTACACAGATGAAGATGTGTACTTCTTACAACTCAGATTTCTTAAGAGTACCAAACACTGATCAAATACATACCAACTCCCTTGCTTCTTCAAGCTGTTTCTCGACATTTAGAACCATTTGTTTCTTTTCTTCTGAAAGGGAACACAGAACAACAGTGATGAATTGCAAGATGTTCACTTTCTGGCTTTTGATTAACAAACTGCAAATATAACAGCTAAAAAATAACACTCCATTCACGAAGTATTAGTCAAAAACCAAGTGTTAAGTCATATACATCATAATTCTGTCATTGTCACGTATATGTCTGAGTATTGATTCAAAAAAAAAAACAATACGCCACAAATCAAAATCACTGTAGAATTCATTCATCCAAACAATCACCAGAAAGCTCCTAAATGCCATGGCAACCCAGAGCCTATTGCTGAAGGGCAGGGCACAGACAGGGCTATACACAGACAAAAGCCCATAAGGAAAGTTTACACACAGCATATAACCTAACCAGAATGTCTTTGGAAAGTGACAGGAAAACCAACATGAAGACAGTGACAGCATGCAAACTCCACACAGAAGGTGTGCAAGCTTTTAAATAAATCATTTTTCTGTAGTCCAAAATGCATTATTAATTTTACGTGAATATATTGCATTCGCTCTTGATTAAAATCTGCAAAGGGCTGTCCCTACTTTATACTGAGAATGTCTTAGAAGTTAGAAAAGGGAATTCATTCAACTTTTTTTTCATTTCTCTGCCTCCAGTTTAATCTTTTAATGACAATTACTGTAGCAAAAATAGACTTTGCCACACTAAACGCTGGTGAAGCTAGAGATGATCTATCCCCTAGGGATTTTCTCAGATCTAGCCAGATATCAGAATCCATGAGACATGTCAAACAAACTTTGAGCTAATCCTCAGTGTGATGCGTCACTCTATGACAAACCTGACTGTGAAAGAAAATACATGTTTCTATATTTTTTAGCTTATCAAGCTCTTCGATTCAGGCAAGAAGACAAATGTTATATAAAACCATTTTCAGGAAAGAACTTGGATTTTCTTACTTAATTCCATCACTACTTAAAAAAACTAATTAACAAAAAGTATCACTGTTAGTAAGCCACTGTAGGCATAGATAGATTTAGAAAGGTCTGTGAAACCTTCATCAATTTTATCTTCAAATATCAATATATATCGTAGAATAAACAAACAGTATACACAATAACTTTGTTTTTACACATACAATTGCATACACTGTGAAGAGACAGCATACAATGACATCCAAATGTACTGGGGCAGCAACATTAAAATTTACTTTTGTTTTACATTTAAGCAAGAGACGTATGGGATCATGAAATCAAAACATCTTCACAAAACAATGCGTTTATTACTGCATAATTTCATGTATATAAATGACCATATTAGAACAAAAACTGCTCAATCCAGTGGTTTAAATGGATTTGAACACATTCACTTAAAGTACGTTTCAGAGCTTATTCCTTTGAGGCTATAACTTCATGAAGTCTGTGACCTACCAAATTTAACAAAACTTCATCATCTGATATGCTCTGCTGTAGAAATGGTTTCATAACTTAAAAATGTCAGTTTCAGATCTATTGTAATTACTGGGCTTATTACCTATATTTTAGCCTAGGATTACAAGGGGTTCTGTCTTTTTAGACTCTTCTCTTACTAACTTTGATAAACAGGTCAATCTGCATTTTATCTGTAATCCATAGTGATCTGTTTTCTTGAAGACACTAATATCCAACCCTGCTTAATGCTGCTTTTCCTTACTTTTGATCTGCACTGTACAACTTTCTTCACTGAATAACAACTCACAGTGGAAAAGCAGGAATGCAACAGGTAGGTGGCAACTACTCTGACTATATATCTCATGGGTGGCCAAGATCATAATTAAATAATTGTACATACACCTAATAATTCAAAAGAATAAAAAAAACGTATACAAGTTTTGTTTCGTTTTTTACAATCGGGCCTTAATCAAAAGGGCTACAACACTGCTAATGAGAATTCTACATCTTTAAAACAGATCCCAAGCCTTTCTAATCCTCATTTTGCCCTCAGGTGCAATGCTCATGCTGGTCATCAAATGCATTTTTAAAACCTGCTTGTACACATCAATGGTGCGTACACAATAAACAGCCTGAGGCATGATGCAAAGAATGAAACACTCTTCTATTTATTTGTGTCTCCATTCCTTGCTGTAAGCATTTAAAATATGCATGCCAATTTTAGAGATACAGCGCATTTGCAATTTTTTGTTCTGTTCGGTAAGATAAAGCAACCAGTGGATCGCAGCAGAAAATCTTTTGACATCTTCACTCAAATTTTAATCACCTGTGATTGACAGACACACACAGCTAGTCTTAATCTGACTCAAAATTGAACATTTGTACATAATTGAAGCTGACCTTGTGCCAGAGGTACTACTTCTTTTTAGGCAACTGAAAAGGCAAACCCCATTTGCTTCGGCAGGTGAAAGCTGAATGCTTCAGAAAAATGACAATGGAAAATTTAAAATCTTGCATGACATTTATTTCCAGCCAGAATGATGCACATGATAAATCTAACAACAATGAATCCTCTGTTACCATTGTTAGGATAACTGTAATACAGCTGGAAATAGGGACTGTTGTCAAATAAATACTATATATGCAATTAAAAAAATCTTCCAAACATGAAATTGAAATTCAACCTCATTGTTGGTGGCGTTATTACCCTCTACTTCCAAATAAATCATTTTGCCTATTTAGAAAAATATATAAAAATAATATTTTGTCTTGCTCAGTTTATTGTGAAATTGCATACCATAGTTTAAAAAACATTCTCTTGGTTACTGTAACAAAATTATAGTAATTACAAATATTTAAATCCTACATTTTCTTTAAGCATAGTGCCAGTTAAAATTGTTACAGAATTTATTGTTTTTTTGTACACTGACAAATGTTTAACTTTTAATTGTGAATTCCTTTATTTTGTACCCTAGTCTTAAGATGAAATTAAAACAGTTTATTATGGAGGAGTCCAATAAATAATGGACTCGGAGAGATTCAAACACCGTGGCTGTGTGGCAGAAGTTGAAATGATGGATTGCAGAGATCAGCTATGTTGGGGAAGAAAATCCGATGGAAGAAAACCTATAAGCACAAGCATGTTCAAAGAATCCCTTAATATAAAACTGGAACTCACATTGCTTTGAAACAATGACACATTTGAAACAATCCAAACCTCACACTACTTAGGTTTTCCCAATAGATTTTGGTGTGTTTTCTGTCAGTTTGTAGTTTTTAAAACTCGACAAAGAGGGGGCTTTGTCTCATCTTGACAAAGAACGCTCAGCACTCACATTCATAATCCCATCTAGTGCCACTGCAATCAAACCCTGTCACTTTTTATTCTAGATTTAAACCAAGACAGCGCAAAAAGTGAGAAAAAAAAGATGACTTGGCCTGTGTGGTATGTTGATCTTGCCAATATCTTAAATGTTATTTAACGGTATTCACCAAAGCTGTGACAAGACACTACAAACCTTATCTACAGCTCTCTTGATAGGTTGTTACTTACAAGGCATAATCATCCCTCCCATCTGATTCTATTGACCAAAAAAAAAGGTTTAGGCCTTAAACTGGGCCTACTAAAGAAATAAATACTTCCTAAAAACAAGTGATCAAGCGTGAGCATTCAAAAACTATTGCACATACACAACATATAATATAAATCTAATAATCAAGACATTAAAAAATATTAAAAATAGCCAATTATGCTTCAATACTACAATATACAAGCTCTTTGGCAATTTTAACACAGCCAAAAATCAAAACACTCCTTTAATAATAGATATGCATTTTAAGATATAAGACATGGGAGCTAGTTATGGCACAAATATTGCCATTATTACAATCTAGGTACTAGAATATAGTGCTGTAAAATTTGCACTCCATTGTCAGTTATTTCAACTGTACTTAGTGAAAACAGAAATTAATACTTCAAAGGAGGTTAATGACCAGTGAGATTATGTAAAAACAAAGATGTTTACAAAATTGGGAATCTTACTGCAATATTAACACTTCAGAATTTAAATCCTGACAGGTATGGATTTAAGTTTAAAAAACAACTAGTCCAGAAACCTGCCAAAAGTTGGTTAGGGGCTCCTAATGATTTGTTTCAAAAGCCATACTCATTACAAGTTAAACAGGGATATGCCCCACGATCATAGTGTCTTGATTTCTTTTAGTTAAGATCATTTTTTCACTTGGGTTTGGTCCTTGGGTCAGGTCACCACAGGAAGAGAAATAGTTCTGAACTCTGCATTTTTCTAGAAAAATATGAGATGGCCAGCCAACAGCTATGGAAGGAATGATGAAACACTAGCAGAGGTAGTGCTTGCTTCAGATCTATTCAAGAATCCATTTTTGAAGTTAGCAATAACAAAGATGAGGGGTCAGCAGTACCTTAAAAACCTATACAAAGCTTTCTATATAAAGACTATATGTATTTTTTGGTTTTAGTTTATAAATTCATAGTTTTATCATGATAATTTGAAAATGTTGTACTACATTTATTACCAGCCGGAATGGTGCACATAGATCTATCAACAATGAATCCTCTGTTATCACCATTGTTAGGATAACTGTAACACAGCTGCAAATAGGGACTGTTGTGAAATACTATATATGCAATTAAAATAAAACAATTACAATACAATTACAATGTAATTATAAAAGCATTAAATTATATTTACAGATGTATATAGATTTGTTGATTTCTCTTGGTTTGAAGTCAAAACTGTTTTCTAGTTTTATACAAATATCCAAAACAACAACAATGCCTTCCTGTTTGCACATTTACAACACCATAAATGAGACCAGGTTACTGAGTCAATTACTTTACCAAAAGTCCTTCATAATCTCATTTAAAAGTGTTCCAAAGGTCAGATTGTTATCTCAGGCACCTTTAGTCCTTTTGTTTTCAGATTCAGGATGAAAGGCCATTAAATTATCTGCGATTGTAAGCAATATAATTTCTGCTTTATAAGGAATACAATCGCAACTGTGGTACTTCTCGTGCATGAGTTACACCAAATATCTACATCATTTTGTTTCATACTTGACCTTATGACGTACTTTCCACTACATGAAAGAGCAGCAAAATTAAAATCACAAAGAGGTATGATGCGGTTTAACAAACAAGGAATGAATGACTCATGCATACTACATTCTAACAGGTTTTCTTAAGAAAGAACAATATTAGTTGCACGTCTAGGCTGCCTGGTCTGAGTGGGCTTTTATTTGTTGAGATATATGGTAGCCTCCTGTAGGTACATAAATCAATGTAATTCTAAACTATTCTTGATTTAACTCCTGACTTAATCACTTTCAAATTATTATTTTGTCACACAATGCAACCCTTCATCCTGCATTAGTCTCCAGTGGATAGTAAATACCAGCATGCAACACATATTTAGTCCTTAAAGCAGGCATCCAAAAAAAACAAACAAATATTGAAACAAAAGTCAAATGGCTATCAGAAAGCACTTTAATAAAGCTGTGTACAATTTAAAACATTAGTGCTATCAACAGTAAAGTAGCTCTCCATACAACCGGCAATTGGCTTCACTATGACTCTGATAACATTTATTGTGAAACTGACAACAAGTAACTAATCCCACATAAACACAAACAGTATTCCGCAAATCTGGGACAAGACACTACACACTTTTTTTTAATCAACGCTCATGACAGGCAGTATATTACAAGATAAGCTTTTGATTCTGTTGACAAATGCAGGTTTTTAAAACCTTTCTACGTACCTCCTCCCAGTTTGGGGACTTTCCCGATCTTATTAGTAATTTCTGCCGTCAACGTGCTAAAGTCCTGCTCGTAAGTTTCGAAATCCGAAGACATCTTCACTCATATATTTTATAATAACGATAGAAAACGATTAAAGAGCCCAAAAATGTGTATTCCTCAGTGCACAGTAAGTCCGTCACTTCCTGGTTGAATCCTCACAATTTCCTACCGATGGGGAAACAGAAGGATGATACTTCGGGTTCCAGGGATGTTACGTAAATGTAACATTAAACTTATTGCTCACGTCCAAAAGTAGAAATTAATAATTAAAACATTCTTAATTAATGTATATTTTAGTATGTCAGACGTTTCTGCAATAATCTCTTTGTATGTGCTTTTTATTTTTTTATGTTTCTACGTAAATCTAGCGCTCAGCAAATATTTGTCTTTTTCATTTACATTTTAGTTCATAGGAGTTTAGAGAAAATGTAAAAGCCCCTAAAGTATAGACTTGCTAAAACTGATCACGCTCCATAGTCTTAGTTCAGAGTACACTGATTGACGGGGGGCGGAGGTGCTGTAATACTGTAACACCTTCAGGAAGTGTCAGAAAGAAGCTAGGAAGCGGAGAAGGGAGGTGGGTCTGACTTAAAGAGACAGTTAATGTCTCTACACTTAAAAAATGAGCTTTTGTCCATTCAGTCTAGTTTATTGTAACTTCAGGAAATGAGCGGGAATTGCTAATTGTTTTTCACTTATTTATTTTATTGTCGTACATGTTTTCTTTCTATCCTCAAGGCTGGAGGTACTGAGAATCTGGCTTCATCATCATGAGGTCTGAAGGAGTTAGAGCAGTACGTAGATTATGAAGCGTAAGATAAGAAAGTGCTCGGCTTTCATACTGCGATGAAATAGGACGATCTTGCAAATAATTCAGTTCCAAACACAATATTTAAAAACCAGACAATTAGAGATTTTAAAGTTCAGACAAGTTAACGGCATAATGGGATTCAGAAAAGGAAATTCTGCAACAGAAGGTTCGTAATAGCAGCAATAGTTGCTGCCTAGTGTAGTCCTTGCTTCATGAGTGCAGTACAGTTGAGCGTTTAGTGCCATGGATCTTACAAAATTATTTTAAAATATTTTTAATCTCTATGCATAAATTAAACCCCAAAGCTGAAACAGGAAAAGTTATAGACCTATTGGAAATTCATCTAACCGTTTAGTATTGTTGTTTTTCATCAGTGCAAGGTCAGTTTTTTAAATCAGTGATTACAATCTATGTGGTTTTTGGTTTAGAAAATCACAAGGTAGTTGATATTTATTTCTCGGTGAGTACAATATATCTTTTTATGTTTATAAAGCTGTTTAAACTAAGAAAATCGCACATGTGCCTCAATTGGAAGATCGTGAGTGATCTTGTAAAATTCTTAAAGACCTTTGTCTGAATGTGTGCACTTCAATGAAATGTCGAATTGGTGTAAATAGTACTGTTGCCTTTATTCCGACTTGACTCACGCCTTTTTTAGCCGGACTCGGAAAGGGATTGGAGATGATTCACAGTTAAAAATAGTTTAATGTTTCAGCTCAGGCGGAACCGTGTGCTTTCTCCGGCGGGACTAAATAAGATTGGGGTTTGACAGGTGGTTTAGCAGAGCAACAACAAAGATACCGTAGAACGCGAAGATACCCGTTGAAAAGACGGCTATTGTCCAGACATGTATCTTAAAATGATTTTCAGTCTTTGAAACAAGGATTTAATATATTATTTAATTATATATATATTCTAGTTCTGTATGAAACACGGTCAAACAGGTAGCAGTGAGGCAATCTAAATGTGAAAGAAACTGTTGTTACAGGTACCTTAGTTTTGACTTCTATTTAAGTAGACATTTTTTTACATGGGTGTGGTTCTCAATGACGCATTACAAACAAACCTGTAGCAAATGAGTATTTCTCTAGTTACATAGAATTTAAGTTTTTGTATACTGTATGGAATTCACATTCCCTTTCATATATTGAACTACAAGACGCCTTGTTCATTATTTAAAACGTCACTGTTTTATTTTCATTTCTAGATGGAGCACATCCTTCTGTTAGGAGATCAGCTAGCACTCACCAAGTTGTGAAGAAGAATGCTACACCTTACCCTAAGAGGATGCACTGAGAATTGGACTGTTCAGACTACTTTGAATGTGACAGTCTGGATCTTTGGCAGGAAAACCAACAACTGCACATCAGATTTTGGGGGGATTAACCAAGAAAAAGTGGGGGAAAAAACCACCTGATATTTTTTCACAAAAAGCATTTAGCTGCCATTTAAAAAAAATGAGTATTCTGTCTTCATTCATTAAATTTGAAAATCTACATGAGCTGAAGCGATTGTGCCATTGGGGTCCTATCATAGCCCTGACAGTAATAGCTGTGTGTTCAACAATGGCTGTTCTGGACTCCATCATTTGGTTTTGGCCTTTAGACTCCACCGGTGGAAGTATCAATTTTATCATGTTGATAAACTGGACTGTTCTTATCCTCTATAATTACTTCAATGCCATGTTCGTAGGTCCTGGCTACATTCCCCTAGGATGGAAACCGGTAAGAACTTCGAGGACAGAAATCCATTGCTTCAACAGAGACATTTGCACATAATTTTAGTTTATTACCTGCTATTCACATTTCTCTCCTGCTGATAGCAGGACACATATCCACTTAGTTGTATTTAGTGGATTTCTTGAAGAAATGTGATTTAATTACATTTTTGTATTCTGAATTTGTGATTGCCCAAAGTTCTGCAGGTATTGCTTGCATTAAAATGAAAGTAGGAGTAGTATGCTTGCATAGAGCTGACCATAAAAAGATTTAGTGATGACAGAAGTACAGTATTCAGAACAGTATGTTTTTTTTTTTCAGGAAAATTCCTACTGCCACTCTTATCACTCGCATAACTTATCGGTGAATATGGAAATAGGAATCTGCTTGCTTTTAAACTTGATGAGCACAGGTTTAATAAACCAGTATGTGGACTGGTAGCTTACGTTCCACATTACCAAACTAAAATACAGTCCTTCCTTTGCATGTCATTTCTCATCATATTACATTTCTTAATATGTTAGAGAAGTTGTGGTTCTATAAAAATCTTTGGATAATCATTATTTCACTTTCAGTTACTCGCAAGTATGTACATGCTAGATATTATAGTATGTAAGTACAACATGTATAAATATAGTAGATGTATACACCAGTAGTCAGTATGATCACGAGACTGTTGAACTGAGCGTAAATGCTTTAATACCTTGTTCATGAGAAGGCATCACTCTATCTCTACAGTAGCTCTTATTGTTGCTTCATTTAAACGAGGCTAACTGAATGCACCTTGTAGGCTGCATGCTGAGTGAAGTTTGCTTGTAATACTTTTCATCTGCAGAATTTTCAACAGAGCTGATTCAGTTTTCTTTAACTTGTCTCTTCATATGCATTCTCAGAGTGTGGAATTAAAGCTTTTACTTTCCTGCCCCTTACTGCCCCATGTCTTTCATAGTAAATTCTATCAGTTATAAAGAATATGTGAAAAAAGACTACTTCAATTTTATTTTGTCAGGTAAAAATAAAGTATTTAGTTCTGACTTTTTGCAGTTATAATGGTAAGAATAAAGCCCACACAAGCTTTATACAGAAGACATCATAGATTTTCAGGCATTAGTGAGAATAATGTCTGTTAAAGAAGCAGAAATTTTAAAGAATGCCCAAACATTCTCTTGTAAAAGTAGTGACTCCCTTTTATTAGCCTTAATTGTATGCATTCCTTCTACTTCATTCCTTCTAAACCCTTTGCTTTAGATTTTGTAAAAGTAAGCAAGATCAAATACTAAATAAGTACTGTATAAATCAGTTCCTTTGCAGAAAAAAGAGAAGAGGCATAGAAATTATTTTATGAATTAGGTTTCCTCTGGGGCCTGAGGACACTGGGCTCTCAATTCAGTGCTGAGTCACACTAAGTAGAATGAGGAAACTTTGCCAGGTTGCATACAATCGGCCACTTGAGAGTGAATATTGTTTCCTCACATTCAAGAACTTGTATGAAGTTTCTTATTCACTTCATATATTAGGTTTAAGAAACCTCTGATTATATCTGTATTGGTCCACCAAGCCTCCAAACAGTGTAATCAGTTGAGGGGAATCGATGGGCATGGGTTTTGTACTCTAACCTCATGTTAAACTTAGACTGCGTTGCTTCTTATTTCAATAGGAGAACCCACAGGATATGTGTTACCTACAGTTCTGCAGAGTTTGCCAAGGTTACAAAGCCCCAAGGTCACATCACTGTCGCAAGTGTAACAGGTAAGGATATGTTACAGGCAGCTACGGACAGGTAATTCCATAGTGGTTATTATATATTCTGGAAAACTTGAGACAAACTCATGACCTCATCAATTATTAAAAGGTAATTTTAGGCTTATTAGGTTATTGAATAAAGTGACTCATATTTAACATCTTCAGGTAACAAAATGCAATTGTTTTATTTCTGTAATTTCAACTTGGCATAGTAACATTAAGAATGAATGGTAATATTTAGCAACAGTTTTATTTAACTGTTATATTTTAGTTGTGTACTTTTTTGGTTAGAAGTATGTAAGCCTAACGAACATTTCAAAACTCTGAAATCAGATTTGTTTTTCTTTTGAAGCAGCTAGGTGTGCCTTCTTGTGGCGTCATGGCATGGCACCTCACTGGTCTACTGCGATAGAAATAAATAAATGCACGTTGTCTGACGTTCTGTGCTTGAGAACTACTTCCGGGCTCCAGACCACATTTTTGGGCCTGGAGCCCAGAAGCAGGACTCTTTTTGAATATACCAAGCTGAAAAGGAAAGGAAAGAAACACAACATTATAGCTCCTGAGCCTTCTTCTGACATTGTACTCTCTACAGCCGAAATGTTGTGTTTCTTTTATTCTCACTGTGGAATAAACTTATACTTGTTCCTTTGCAGCCTATGCATGCTGACACAACTACCTACTTGAAACTCTTTCTTAATATACTACTATTTTGACTAAATGCACATTCCATGTAGGAATGGAGTTGGTTATATAAATCTGTGTCTGCTTGAAAGAAATCAGTGCCGAATGATATATTTCCACATTTATATATTATCCAAAACGGATATTTAGTAAGGAAAAATTGACTCAATCACTGTGCTCATTTGTTCTGGATCTAGATTGATCCCTATAGTCCAGAGATCCCCAGAATATGTCTTTAGCTCCCTCTGACATAGAGTCCTCCAATATAAGTACCACAAACGCTGATTGAATTTGTATTGACCAGAGTATCCTCATCTGGCCATACAGCAGACACCTCGGTGCATTGCCTGGTGCCTGTGAGCTTGCAGTCTTGTCTGTGAAAGCTGCATTGGTCCTTCAGTCATTAATTACTCTCCTGCGCACTGGGGGACTTGCAGGCTTGCAAAGAAACTTAGTTGATTAACTATTGGCATCTCTAAATTGTGGCAATAAAAAAAGATTCAACTGTACAGTATGCAATTTCAGCTCAGGCTCTACAGTATAAATGGAATGGAGGATCTGAAAACACAGGAAGTGAAATGTACAGTAAGCGGGGTAATAAATATATATACTGTATATACTCTAGACAGGTTTAGATTCAGGAGCCTGGATATTATTTCAGACTGTCTTAAGGGATTCCCCCCATAAAAGGAAACTTTTCACAAGCTTAGAAGTGTGTAAAATCATCAATCTCCCACAATGGACACAAGTTATAGTGAAGCTGTTGATCTTTTTATAATAAATATGAAGCTGTTGATGTTTTATATAAAAGAAATATGTCCGTTAGCATGACCATATGATGAAAGTGGGAGTCCTTATGGAGGCTAATTTCTTGAAAACAGGTTCTACAATTAGAAAAGGTTGAAAACACCCCTGTTCCAGATTTCCGGAGACTTTAAATGTGGAGATAATTAAAATTTGTAATGTTTGACCTTTCTTTTGTTTTTTCAGGTGTGTGATGAAGATGGATCATCATTGCCCATGGATTAACAACTGCTGTGGTCACCTCAACCATGCCTACTTTACTAGCTTTTTGCTGTTGGCCCCACTTGGGTGCATCCATGCTACTGTTATTTTTGTAATGACTATGTACACACAGCTGTATGATAGGGTAAGAGGCATCAGGAGAGTTAATTCATCGTGAGAATTAAAAAAAAACTCCCTTCTTATTTCTGTAATCACACTGAAAGAATAATAAGTAAAATATGAATATTTTATTTTTATAATAGTTACAATTATTTATAATGGTTTAGAATTATTTTGATACAACTCACATGAAAGTCTTCAACAAAGATGTAGTATCTGGTTTCAGACCAGGGATATTGTTCCTAATACAGTACTTAAACCTCTTTGTAATGAACAACAGAATCATCAGTTTAGAGTTTTTATTGAATATACTGTTTTTGTTGGCAGTATTTCTATCACATTTATAGCAAAACATTCTTACTTAACCTTGAATGTAAACAATGTTAAGAAGGTCTTTCTAGCATGATAAACTGATAGAGTAATTAAAATATCATTTAACCAGAAATTTCCAGATTATTTCACTGCTGATTGGGCTACAGACTTCTTTGATCAGCAATTAAAAGGACGTATTCTTTCGGTTTTGTGACTCGGCAAGACATGCTATTGGTTGCAATATTCAGAGTGCTTTAAATGTTTTCATCCCCAAAGCTTCTTCGTGGCAAGAGGTACTCAGGGCATTATCAGTGTTGCATTATATAAGGACTTGCAGTTCTGAATAGTCCAGAAACACCTATTGTAGGGCTTGAAACCCACTGCAAGATACAAGTTTGAATACCATGTATTAGATGCATCTGAAACTTATATTTTGTCATTTATTCCACCATTAAGCTCACTTTCAAGAATGTCTTAATTTATGATCAGCACTGGCATTCCTGACCAGAAGAAACCTCTTTCCTTAGCCACTGAACTAGTAAGCATAGCTTATGTGATGAACACTGACAGAAGAAATGTTGCTTCAAACATTCGTAAGGAGTTTTGTTTCCTGTGGTGACAGATATCGTTTGGGTGGAGCTCTGTGAGGATCGACATGAGTGCTGTCAAAAGAGATCACCGGCCCATCATTCCCTTTAGCGTCTCAGCCTTTGCTGCAACTCTGTTTGCCTTTGGGCTGGCACTTGGCACTACAATAGCAGTTGGCATGCTGTTTGTCATTCAGGTACTAGAGACTCTGCTGTACTCCTTAGTGTTTTGTTTATGTTTGTGCAGTTTTATATTGTATAAATTAATGTTGTATAATTTGCTGGATTTTAATCCACAGATGAAAGTGATTTTAAGAAATAAAACCTCAATAGAAGCTTGGATAGAGGAAAAGGTGTGTACGTCATTTTTTTTTTTTATAACCAGTATTTGCTTTGTATTTTATTTGTATTTTAACAACAGATTTTTCTTCCGTTTTGTTTTTAATTTATGACTCTCAGAACCTCTGCATGTTTTATGTACTTTTAATTTTGTTTTCTTGTGATCTTTTTTTCATAAATAACTCTGCCAACATGTCTCTCCAGGCCAAAGACAGAATACAATATTACCAAACAGGAGAAGAGTTCATCTTCCCCTATGACCTGGGAAGCAAGTGGGAGAATTTCAAGCAAGTATTTACATGGTCAGGTACTCCAGAAGGAGATGGTGTTGAGTGGCCAGTTCATGAGAAATGTCACCAGCACACATTAACGGTAAGTGTTCTGTCAGTGCTTGTGCTGGCTTGTGAAATGTGCCACTGGGAAAACAAGTTGTCTTTAGATGTATCCAGTAATACCAACTGTTTTGATGCATACACTCAATAAAATACTTCTCCCAGTAGAGTAAGATGTTGTTTAAAGTTTATTTATGACTCAAAAAGATACCTACCTCTCTTTGTCTACTAAATTCCTGTTGGAATTTGATGGATCTATATTTTAACTTATTGCATTTTAAAACAATAAGGACAATTTTCAAATTGAATTTTGAAAACAATATATCTTTTTCTTCGGAAATGTATATATATATATGTTGTGCTTTGTGTTTCATTGCATTAAAAGGACTTAATATTCCTAGTGTTATGTACCGTATATCAGAGGAAATGGAGAAAGTAATAGCAATAGAAATCGCAAGCAATAAAGAGATAAAAGCTTCTTTAAAGGACAGCTTAAACTTCAGATTAAATCATTTTAGAGAAAAGTAAAAAATTGAACACAGCTTTGTTACCACACTTGATAGTACAACATGAAAAGTGTCTGACATGGTAAAAACAAATGATCATTCAAGGTAGCATTTCACACGGAATGTGTTTTTTCAGCATCTAATTATAGTTTGGGGGAATGTAAAAAGTATATACTGCTCAAATTAAATTTAATACATAACCCATCTTTAAAAATCCCTAAGCATTACTTAAGGGTTTTAATAAAATCCAACAATTCATACATACCTTTCCCCATTCGTTTAAACTGTACTGTATCATATTCAGCATAAGTACAATTTACTTAAACATGTTGTTTGTGCACTTCTTGAAAGCATTTTTTTTATTTTTTCTTCTTTTATTTTTGTCTACCCCAACCCTTTCTGTATATTATGGTATGCTGAATCTGGGCTGGGTATCACCCCTGTAAAATTCTTCATATTCAAGCTGCACTACACTAGTGAAAAGGCAATTTACTACTCTGAACAGTGAGAACAAACCCTATAAAAACCTCATGCAGGTAAATTCAGGGATACATACAGGCTGTTGTGAGTTTATTACTGTTTATTGAGAACATAGAGATGACAGAACCCAGGTATTTTAATTAATAACAGGGAGATTCTGAAACCAACTTTAAAATTACATTAAGTTCTTATATAGTAGAGTCGTGCATGAATAAAAGATGATCTAGTCTGTATGTATCTTTAGGAACAATGTTTCCTTTCTTAGTACTGTCAGTTGTTGTCATGACAAGGGATGGCATCTGGCAACAAAAAAAACTTTCTCAAATTGCCTGCTTGTCATGTTAAATCAGTGGAATGCAATCGGAGTAGACATTCGTTATTAAACCTAACTGCAGTCCTTGGCAAAAATCACATGGAAGCACTGCAGCAAGGGTGCTGTTTGAGCTAATTGCATTCCAGTGGTGAGTGAAGTCTTTAATGTTTGTGTATGACTGATTCATTATGGATGTTTTACGCCATGACATTTCATGACTGTATGGCAAAGTGAATGAACCATAACTTCTTTGTTATTTTTTTGCAGATTGAACAACTGAAACAGAAGGCTGATAAAAGAGTCAGAAGTGTAAGTACTGTGCTACTAAATTTAGAACACCAGGGGGCTGTAGAACTCTGTGCAGCTTAAATAAAAATGTTCTTAAGGCTTGTTCAATGTATACAGTATGTAGGCCGATTTCAAGCACAGCTCAGCTATTTTAGTTTTGTTATGTGACTGGAGGTGTTTTGAGGCAGCAGCTTGGTTTGGCGAATACTTGCAAATGCTGTGTTTTGCCAAAAACAAATGAGGCAGTGGGAGAAAACCACTTTCTTGCTTAAAATACCTGTCATCTCACAAGTGCTGTGAAAACATTGCGGATTATATTAAAGAAAATAGTTTTATTTTTTCAATATAAAGCACAAGCTTTTTTTCCCCTTATTGACAGGTACAGTATCGAGTGATCGAAGACTATAATGGTGTTTGTTGCCCACTCAGTAAGGGAGTGAAAACATTCTTCACAACCCCCTGCACTGAGGAGCCTAGAATTAAACTGACTAAAGGAGAGATGATCTTTGCCACCAGGAGCATAAAGTAAGTTCATTCAACCCATTAAGGATGTTAATAGTCACAGCTGTTCAGACGTGAATTAAGTTCTCATTTAAAAGTAAGAATATAGGTTTTCTTATTCATTCTGTGCTTTCTTATTGGAGAAATGCAAACATCTTGTTTTTAATAATCGGTTTGCCTTGTTTACTTGAGTAGTTACAGTTCTTAAAAGACAACTGATACCTAACTTTAAGGGGGTGGGGAATGAAGTGCCTGCAAATTGTGATGCACAAAGAGCCAGATTGCTTGCATCTTATCCAAGAGAGTTGCATATTAGTTAACAGTTACTTCATAATTTTCTTCAAAATCTATCATCCTTTTTTCCTGGTTAAAAAAAAACGAACCGCCCTCCCATTTCTTGTCCTGACAAGTTCAAGATTGTCAAGATTAATGTACAAGTGCTGGCTAGAAAAAGAAACGCACTTTGTACTAGCTAGCCAATCAGACTGCAAATATCCTTTCGGTTTCTCTTCCTGACTCCATCACCTTCCCAGTCAACAATACAGTACATGGGCTGTCCAGCAGTTGTACACTTACTTTTTTGTCTAGATCAATTAAATAAACAAATTATTACCTATGTAGTCTAAAA
The DNA here is from genome assembly GCF_040954835.1 of Lepisosteus oculatus. Taxonomy (NCBI): domain Eukaryota; kingdom Metazoa; phylum Chordata; class Actinopteri; order Semionotiformes; family Lepisosteidae; genus Lepisosteus; species Lepisosteus oculatus. The sequence goes on from NC_090699.1 coordinate 39,111,780, forward strand.
TTAAAAACATTTTTTTCTGTACCTGTGTATTGTTTTTGTGTTCTAATTCCTATATATTATGGACTATTTTCCTCAAAGTTACCAGACAAAATATCACTTTCAAGGTACATATACAGAGTTCTTTATTAGAAACTTGTTTTGTTTTAGTGATAGTGCCCTCTCATTGAAGGCTCTGTTAGATGACCTTGGCTACTTTATGGCCGTTGGCTTGACAAGTGACAGATAAGTGCGCTTATCCTCATCTTTCAACCATAGAACCTTTATTGAAGTGCTGGGCAGCGTTTGCTGAACACTGTTAATCTCAAAACAAAGCAAAAATTATTTAGCTTAATATGTGTGATTAAATATACCACTGACTGGTGAATTCATGAGTAGTTCATCACCATACATAATTCCATAGACACTAGTGAATTCCAGGACATGTTAAGATGGGAAGTGTTTTATTTCTATATTTTACAGATGGTGGATGTATGGAGATAAGGTGCTTGGTGAGGAACAGACAAAAGGTATAGCTTAAACTGGATTTGTATTGCCAGGCTATATAACAAACAGTGTTTAAAAAGACATTGCTGATGTCATTGAAGAAATTGTTTCAGCGTTAGAGACTTTTTGGCCTGTTTATAGACTTATAGGTCAAGTAACAGCAGCAACTGATAGGGTTGCTACCGTTACATGACCTATAATTTTAGAAAGAAAGGAATGAACCTACTGAAAATAAATTGCAGGTTACAAATTATCTATTTATAAATATATTTTATGATATATTATGTTAATCGTTCTGTAGAGGCTAGATAAGTATATGCTTTATAGATTTTATTTATTAATGTTATAAATGTTTTAAGTAATCATTAAAGACCATAAGAAAAATTTTACATATGTACAACAAAGAAAGTAATTAGGTTAATTGTTTAATTGACTACTTGGATTGAGACAAAAGCAGAAGACACTGGGCCCTTCAGAAAGCTGGAGCCCCCCTGTTATGTTTAATTAATTATGTTTCTCTTTATTTCCGCATTTTGTGAAGATGAGTGATGGACCTTCTTGGGAATATTTTATAAAGACTGATTCTTAACTTTGTATTTGTTTGATTGGTTTTAGCTGGAGTTCGTATCCGAGGGTGGTTTCCACGGAGATGTGTTGAGAAATGCCTTTATGACACAGCAAACGATGCAGCAATGAATGAGGAGAAAAAGGAGAAGTGATTTTTTTTTCTTTTTGGTGGGGATATTGAGAGGGGTTAATATCTGGACACATTTTATTTGGTGGTTTTTGACATGTTCTTTTGACAGAACCCCTTACTTGAACCTTTTTCTCTGTTATTCTTGAATTATGCAATTTCTCTGCTTGTTTGAAGCAGGGTTTTGTGCGGTTAACTGTATTTCTTTGTACTGTGCGAATACATTTTTATTCTATTTTGTAACACAACCCTCCATTGTATGCCTTTGGATTTTAAAAAATTAAATCATGTTGCACCCCTGGACAGTTTGTTGATTACATATATACATGTCCTTTTTATTTCTGTAACTGAGCTAATTATTAATCAAATGTAACCTCATCACACAGTTATGTGAATTAAATTACATCTATTTTAACTATGCTTTTCATGAAGCATTATGAAATTGAATTGCAGCCGCAGTACCAGTACAATACAGTACGGTTACAATACCAGTAACAGCATCAGTTTCAATGGATCTCTGGAGTCTTTACATCCCATAAATTAATCTGGGGGTAGTTTACATAATTAGATTTTAAATCATCTGCAATTTGTATTTTTATTTGCATGACAATTTGAGTTAATACAAAAGCTTTCATACAACATTTTCATTGTGTTTTTCCAATGAGTAGGAATGTTTTGATTCCCTTTATACTGGTACAAAGATGTTAGCATCTGCTCTCCAATTCTAAAGCTTACCACTTTAGAATCCAGGCTTACGTATTCTCTGAGGCCTCTTTAAGATTTCCAGGACTGCAGATATACCGAAACTGTTTGTTGTTTCAGCAAAAGTGTTAATAAGAAAACTCTTTTACTACCCATAACTACCGCTCATTTCAGAAGCAGGTAAAAAGTGGTAGCTTTCATGGGTTTAGGGTTTTCATACAGCTACCTCATCTATTTGACAGTTGTTGTGACATTTCATGGCTCTGTAGTAAGTACTGGTTTGGGTATTTTATCTCATAACCTCATCTTAGTCATCCATATCTTCTAAATGTGTTCTCAGAGGCCTAATACAAACATAAAGAAATGCTTTCCTGTTAGGGAGATGATAAGTAGATATGAAGGGTCATATTTTACAGCATATAACTGTGACATTCCTCTGGAATGCTGCAGTTCTTTAGTGTGGCTCTTTTTTGTTTTGAAGCACACACGAGTCCACAAAGATAAATCAAACACTGAACTCCTTAAGATTATCATTGGAGTGCTGCATAGAGGCTGTCAATCTGGTCTTTGAAGAATTTGGTCAGCTCTGCTCTTTTTGCCTTCAGTGTAGGTGTCAGTAGTCCATTTTCGATGGTGAACTGTTCTGGGTGGAGATACAAGTCCTTGACCTGGATTAAAAAGAGAAGGAAATCTATTATAGAAATGCTGGACAAATCTTCCATTCAAAAAGTGTCTGATATCATTTAAATGATTTATAAAGTGACACATACAGTGTCAACTATTTAAAATAATTTCCCCACTGTAGTATAGTGTTCAAAATTGTAAAAACAAAGTGTAAACATCTGTTCTGATGAAGATGTCGGAGCACATTTTTAAATTATTTTCACTATAAAATGTGAATAGTTTACAGTATGTAGGTTTCACATACTGTAGTTTCACATTTCACATGTTGGTTGTATGTGAGCAATTCTTCTTTATTCTAGGTCATATTAAACCGAAACATTGGAATACGCAAGAAAGCCAAATATTAAATATCGCATGATGATGATTTTCTGTTTGCCAGAGGTTTCTTGTCCAACAAAAAATCCACCATTGAGTATTGTGTAGTGTGATATTTTTTTTTAAATTTGAGTGACTCAAAGTTTTGATTTAAAAAATGCCATAGCCTCAATTGGAATGAAACACAAAAAAGGTGCTTACTTGTTCAAAAGACTTAAGCCCAGCCTGTTTTCCTAGCCTCACCATGTCTGCAAGTATTGCTTTTTTAATTTCCTGCACAGAAACCAGACCAGAGGTTAGTTAGAAAGAAAAACGAAGCAGTAAAAAGGTAAAAAAAAAATTTGATTACATACTGTACCTTGTTTATGCAGAGCTCTTTATAGGAACCTTTGATGCCTAATTTTACTGCAAAATCTGGAAGCACTTCTATATCTGGTACCACAATGCCTACCAAACAGGACTAAAAAATAATAAAGGGAAATATAAAACAGTGTGACAAGATTTATGATCCCATGAATATCAGATGCTGCATTAGCTATGCTATGCATTAGCATGCAGGCATTTCATGTACAATTTCAGTTTAGTGCAAGGTATGACACCCATTTCTAAATTAGTGCAAACACAACGAGTGCTGAATGGAGATTTTAGGCTGGCATGAAAAATGTCAGTGTTGTATACAGTATGTATGACTGCACCAGTTACTCTATATCACCACTTAGAAATGCTCCAGAAAATTGTTTACATGACATTAAAAATACTTCAGGAACAGCATGAAGGTGGTACATTAGTACAACGGAATTAACGTATGAGCTTTTATCTGAAGTCTACAACTCATCCAAGGTGAAGTCCTATCCCTGTTTGCTGAACTTTACTGAAGGATAACCTAACAAGCCAGCAGTGTTTTACCTGTAAGCTGTCGCCATGCACAAATACTTGAGCCACAGGCTCACTCCGCACATACACGTTTTCAATCTTCTCAGGAGCAATATACTCTCCTTGTGCCAGTTTGAAGATGTTCTTCTTCCTGTCAATGATTTTAAGCACTCCACTCTGAAAGGAGAGAAGTTATATTTTTTACTATTACTGAAGAGGGACAAATACTGTGCCAGAAGTGCCTTCCAACAACATGTTCTTTTGGCTTCAAGGATAAAGTAGCGGTTAGTAACATCAGTGGTATGGCATGACCTCATAATGATTTTATTGCAGAAACTGAAAAATAAATGACCAATAGGAATACTTGAGGCCCTAGTAAGAGGCCAAATTGAGATTATTAAAATTAAAAAGAAAACATTTTTATGTAGTAAGCTCTTCTTCCAGCAAACAATTCTTTTCTGTTTGAAATCCTGTCCCTAAGGAAATGGGTTTCTGGGTGTCGGGCATGTTTTTAATTACAGGCAGTTCCAAGCAGGCTAGGGCAAGTCCTTAATGTAAAGCAACAGGTCTAGTAGCCAAACAAAACTAACTGGGATGCCCACTGAGACATTAAAGCAGTGAAATTAATTAACATTTCCAATATCCAGGGCCCCTTGTCCAGCTAATAAACTCAAGAGCTATGTATTATACATTATTAGATATACAATACAGCAGATTTTAATAATGTCAGTCTCTGAATGTCATTGTTTTGTTGTATGATATGCTCTTTGAAATTTGGATGCATAAAGGCAGTTCTCTACAAAAGTGAGCAACATATGAAGACATAATCTAAAGTGAATAGGTTCTAGTACAGTCCTTTTGTCAGTTTTGAAGAGCTTTTTAATACTTGATTTGCAATTGATGGTTAAACAGGAAATAGTTTAAAATAGAGCAGTGCAAGTTAATTCCCAAGGACGTGGTCCACAAACACACAAAGACATTGCAGATGAATTCAGTCAGGATTGGGTTTATAATAAAGGAAGGCTCTTACAGGAAGCCACTTTCCAATGTCTCCGGTATGCAACCACCCATTCTCATCTATAGCTTCAGAGGTTTTTTCTGGGTCCTTCAGATATCCTTTAAACACATTTCTGCCCTTGATACAAACCTAAGAGACAAGAAAACCAATAAATATATATGTAATGAGTCAAATGGACCTGGACTTAGGGTCCTCTAAAACATTAAAACCCCAGCCCCTTTCTGTTACCACTCTCAATATTTTTAAAGATGTAGAAACGTGCATCTCACACAATACACAGTACACAGTACACATCAGTCATGCTTCAAACTGTCTGCACATGGTGTTTTGACGCATACAGTATGACAGATCCATGTTGCACACACTCATAGCATTTAACAGTAACACTGAGAAACAAAGGCCAGAATAATAACATTTGCATGATTGGATTAACATGACTAACACATAATGTAGAATTAATCAACTTGTTAGTCCAATTAAGGCCTCGATTAGGTAATGAAAGTCAGCAGGTTTAGAGTTTGGTGTGTAGGCCACCAGAACCAGGATTGGGAACCACTGTTATATTGCAAAGAAACAAATATTGTCAAATAAATATATGTTTTTTGTTTATACCAAAGGGTTAATACAACCTGATTTGCTCAAAGATAAATCTCCTGCTATAAAATTCAAAAGAAATGCACAGATATACAACTTATTTTTTCAACTCAATATTTCCAAATATAGTGGCCTGTGAAGGTTTTATTTACTTTGTCTTGGCACAAAGATTACTTTAGCTGTCTTTCTAAGAGAATAAAAAAAAAACATTTGTAAGTTAAATTAGTTATATTGCAACAAAACAAATATAGTCATCATACAGTATATGGAATAAGCATAAGCAAAAGAATTTTGTTCCTACTTGTTCCCACACTGTGACCCCATTCTAAGTGTATTTGTGAGAATGGCTGAAACCTGCCCACAGGTCTATTTAGAGTCTGCATGTGCAGTAGGGCTGGCAGCAAGCAAGTGGGATCTGAGCATATGTGGGAGGTGGTGTCTGCTTTCAGGTATCACTGCTTTTTAACAGTACAGGGAGCACAAATCCCCTGTTGTGTGCTTAGCAATGCAATGTTTATTCCGTAAGCAAAAACGTATTTATTATCTTAAATCACACTGTAACTCTAAATGCTGCTATTAAAAATTCAATAGATTGACCAAATCCTAATGAAAACAAAGCAGAGACATAATGTATTGGGTCTGAAAGGTATTAAAGTTTGTTGGGTGTAGCTGGCGTGGCTTAGGTAGCTACAGCCTGCCCTGAGGACGAAGCTGGCAGATCCCCACACCCGTCTTCATAAGAAATGAGCCAGGCTGCAGTAAACAGGGAGGGAGACATGCGAGGAAGAAGAGTAAAGGAGGTGCTCAGTAGGCAAAACATTTAAAAGTGGGCAAGTTTAGAAATCACACTTCCCTCCCACAGTTCTGCATAAAAACACTATACAGTAATATTACGGCTGTTTATAATCAGAATCCAACCCTACGCAACTCCCACAAACTAACCTGCACTGTTCCTAATAAGACTCCAGTCTTATCTAATTCCTGCGAATGGCGTCGCATTGACTAATCAACCAATCAGACCTTTCCTTCATCACCTCACCCGCTACCTCCTGGAATACTTGAGATCTCATCACCTTCACCTTCACCAAGTGGAGCTCCTTGTCTCAGTTTTGAGATTTCCTTGCTTATAACTTGGCTTCTGAACCTTTGGCTTCCTGACCAGTGAACCTGTCTTTGATCATGACTCTTGAACTGTGATGCAGATAAGTACACTCAGACTTTCCTTCTACCTCCCCTTGCTTTCACTGAGATCTATTAGTCACTGCATTGGTTCCTATAATTCATCTGGCATTAGTGCTGTGACAAGTACTGTACATATCATAAAAATAATTATCTGTATGAATCATAACCTCTGCTTTCCTCAGTGATATTGAGCGTTTCAGCAGAATATGATTGACAGGACACCTGTGTCAGGTTATTATTACCTCTCCCTCCCCATTAGCTGCGAAATAGTTCATTTCTTCAACATCAACCAATTTCACAATGTTGCACGGGACAGGAACCCCAACATGGCCTGTGCATTCAAATGAATGAGTTTGTTAAGCAGTTGTATCACAGAACTTACAGTACCATACATTTTAAATTATCTTTTTAAAAACAATCACACAAGTTTTCCTTAATGCCTTTAACCCTATTATTGAGTATCTGTTGTACAGTATATTGGTATTCACAAATCACAAACTTTAATTTGTGAGGTAAATGTTAACAATGAAACTAGGAGATAGTTAAATTGGCAAGAGGAAAGCCATTCTGAAAGTCTACTTTTCAAGCATACATACAAAATACATAATTTCAGTTATTGATGCATAAATATTATATCCCATTTCAACAGTGTAATAAAATAGATATGTATTAATGTACTGTAGATGTGTGCAATGGAAATTATTAAGATATTGCTAGCACAGCTACCCGCATCTCATTCTATGAATGAGTCCCAGATATTATTTTCTACAAAGTATTGTTCACTATATATAAACCTTTTACATAATAAATCTATTTTTATCTCAACAGAGATGGGGTACTGCTTGTAAAAAGTAGCCTGTTTCTGTGTTTGGTGCAAGTGAATTACCTGTTGTCCAGTCACCAGGCATGGAAAAGGTACAACCGGCTGTGCACTCAGTTTGGCCATAAGCCTCAAATATCTGAAAGAGTGAAATATGTTTGTTTGGATTAAACAAACCTTGAAAATTATTCAAGGCACACACATGCCCAGTCCCCATAGCTCAATTATTTTAAAATAATGATAACAAAAAAAAATTAAGAGAGTACATTAGTATTCAACAGACGTTCAGGACGAAGTCATATTATAATCTCGCACTTCCACTTAAATGCATATACAATAAATATTTCACCTTTTGAGAAGCCTGTGTGGGCATTTTTCCAGCACCCCTCCCTCCAACCCTTCTGCACACTTGCAGCACCCTCCCTGGTTCATTCCTTGCGAGGGTGCTTGTCAGCCTTAACCTTACAAGTGTGTTAATGCTAGATATTAAAATATCAAGTACACTATCCTTTTAAATTTGTCATCTTGTCACATTAATTAGAATGTTTCTAAATTCCTGTAATGTTTTTTAGTTTAAACCAAATGGTTAATACAACTTTGCTCAACGGTAAATCTCCTGCTATAAAATTCATAAGAAATGCATAGATATACAGTTTGTGTTTTCAATTCAATATTTCCAAATATAGTGGCCCGTGAAGGTTTTATTTACTTTGTTTTGGCACAAAGATTACTTTGGCTGTCTTTCTAAGAGAATAAAACAGAAGCATTTGTACAGTATCTTACCTCAACCTGATCTAACTCTAAATTTCAAGCAATTACAGTAGTTCAGCATTGTTCCAAGACCAGTTAGTATAGCTGGTGGGTCTAATCAGACTGCTCTCGAGAGGATGAGGGATAAATTATTCTAGCAAAGGAAAATGTAATAAAAGCCCACAGCTCACAATGTGTTTAATAGGTTGTAAAGCCACCCTTGGCTAGTCTTCTGTAACTAAAGAAGGTACCTTTTCCTCTGTGCTTAGACAGTGATTGGAGGCATTTCATGTTTTAATTCCTGTTCACTGCAAAGGTTTCCCAGCCAAGACTGTGTGGCTATTACATGCTTCTAACACTGTTCTCCTTGAACCACAATTTTAAATTTGAGGTTCAAGTACACAGCTATCCAAAATATCATAGACCTTTTTGGATATTACATGTGTTCATATGTTAAATTAGTCACTTTTCCCAAACGCATGCTGTTAATGTCAGTAATGAGATGCCTGACACTGACTGTCAATGCATATTAAATAGAAATAGAGCTCACCTGGCACCCTAGGCATGCTCTGAGGAAACTAAGCACCGAGGGAGAGATGGGGGCTGCCCCTGTTACCATCACACGTACTCGTCCTCCCATGGTTTCCTTTAAGAAAGAATGATGCTGCTAAGTTAAGAGGATATAAATCCACATAAAACAGTGGATTCTAGACCATTAGCCCAAACAGTATTCGTTTGCCTGCATTGAAACTACTTGAACTACATTGAAAAATTATACTTGCTTCATATTCTTCTTGTCCTCTTACTTAAAACATTCCACAACAATTTCAAGCTTATTTTTTCAACTCATTCCTCTAGAGCAATATTTGTTGTCCATTTTCTCAATACTTTGGACAATTAAAGGCACAAATCTAGAAAGAGGGATTGTAGTCTTAGGAAATCCAATGAATGTAGACTGAATTTTAGATTTTTGTTTTATGTTTGGAAGAGGCATCTTCCTTTTACGTAATAGAAGGCCACTATCACATATTGCAATTGGAACTTGCATTTTGCAATTGGGTAGAATCTTAAATTTAGTTTGGTTATTAATTCTGAGGCAAATTTTGCACAGGATGTAGTAACAATGAATACTTTTTTTTATTAACAGTTTGTTTCTAGAAACAAAAGAAAATATTCAAGGTGTCAAGAGAAACTAAATTATCATGCCTAAAATACAGTACATCACACAATTTGTTATCAGGAGGTGTAAATTTAAGGTGTAAAGGTGTAAAGTTAGATTGGTGCCAGACAGTTTATGAATATAACCCTCAATGTGACAGCAAAGATATCTATAAATGTTCGCATTACTCAGTCATGGAGAGTTAACATACTATATTTGAAAAAAAGGAAAATCTTCCCTATTAATCATGTCAGCAGGAAAATATTACTTTCACTTTCTATATGAATAATTACAGCTATCACAGGCTGCCGAATTAGACCTTAACATAAGGTGAGTTTTAGCACAATGAGGCTTATTGATTTCTCTGAGGGATACCTGAACTTTGTGGAAGATAAGCTTGTCCCATATGCTATCATTTCTTATGATTCCCTGCTTCACTTCAGAATGTTTTCTTTCAATTGCAAAGTTCAATAACCACTTCTTGAAAGGCGTTTGGGCTCCACTTTGAACCTGACATGAAAATAAAACAAAACATATTGTCTATGTTAATATCTGGTACACAGTCAAATCTATCAAGAATGTGGACTTTTCATTCAGATTGAATTGAATTCGGCACGGCAGTTTTCAACGTCAGCCTCTTCAGCTGCTTCATACTTCTAGGCATAACTGATCTCTTATTTTTCTTCTCACATAAAGATTGATGTTTACCCCAAGTGATGTTGTGCAGACTATTTTTCTAAAAAATAATCAAAACCTTTAGGACCTGCAATCAAAAGTCTTTAGGAAAGATCCAGAAAGGTCCACAGAACTTCACCCACTTTGCAATTTAAATAATATCCCATACTGGTACCTTGTCATATACTCTGTTCAACAGCCGGGGCACAACTGGAAACACTGTTGGGCGTAGAGCTTTCATATCATCAGGCAATAGCTTGATATCTCCTTGGAAAAAGCCCACCTTGGCTCCACTTGAGTACATTACCGTCTGCAAGACCAGGAATAGAATTCATTACCACATACAGTATAACGTTGTAATCATCCCTGAGAGTGTATCTTAACCAGCGACAACACTTACAGTAGGCAGTGTGCTTTATTGTTCAATGGCAAATGTAGTTGTTTTTTTTTGGGGGGGGGGGGGGGGCATAGGTCATATAATCTTTCTCATAAATGTCCTCAATTGCCCTTGGAAAAATAGAAGATTTAACAGACTGCTAGCCGAGACTGTCTGGATTATCTTTATAGCGGAAGTTACTACCTCATTTAAGAGACTTCAAATTCTCAAAGCCTAGATACCAGGCTGTTACCAGGCAAGAGTAGACACTGCCTTAATTGCATGGTTTCGTCAATGCAATCTTACACAAACAGAAAAATAAAAAGTGCATAACATATAGAAGCAATTAATTCTAGCTGGCATTCCCAAAAGCTGTAATTGTGAACATTATAAATGATTGCCAGGCTAAATAAAATATGGATTATAAAATAAGAGGAAAAGCAAATTTTTTTTTAAACCCACCCACACAGAACCTACATTTTTTTAGAAAGGCTGTATAAATACACACACAGCAAAGCAAAATCCAATAATTACAGTGGCAAGCAAACAACAAGTTCAGCAATCTTTAGTGATATATAAATCAAACAGTTTTTAACATATTCACAAAATATAATGTATATGTTTATAGTAAAAAATAAATGTCAGACAAGCTGTTAGAGTTTATGGTAGGATATCTTACGGTACCTGAACTACTCTTTCAAACATATGAGCCAGTGGTAGGAATGAGATTGAGACATCCTGTGGGACAGGGCCAAATGCTGACTGAAAAGAAAGTGCACTGGGATTAAACTCAGATTAATAACAAGCAAACATTCATACCTCAGGAAGGGCCCAGTGTATGATTCTAGTTAAGGTAACAAAGATCTGTGTTTTTACATGAACTTTTCTCTCATGATGTATTACCATTTAAATAAATGATGAACACCAATGATACAGTGTGAGCATCGTTTTAGGATGTTACTTTTACTTTGGTTTAGGAGTATCTCTGCCGCATGCTCCGTGTAACAGCAAAAGAGACTTGAATTCAAGCATGAAATTCTCATCAACAGAAAACAAAATCCACCAAGGCTTACTGAAGTTTTCTGCTGAAGTCCCAGCAGTCCTTATTTTTTCATTTTATAAATAACTAAATAAGTATATAAAACCCAAACGTTTTCCCACTGATTACCAAACAGTGTAACCTTTACAGAATTCATTTTAAACACTGTGCTTTCTATCACATCACATTAGTTTATTAATAGATTGTATCCTTTGTCTCAGTATTAGTGATACAGTTGATTTGATTACAGTAGTCTTTCACAATGTTAAAGTGTTCTGAGAAGCTCACATAAGAAGCAGAAGAAGAAGATGACGATGAATATACCTCAGTGCTTTTTATAAAACCAGCAGCATCTGCTACTACATTCTCATGAGTAAGCATAGCTCCTTTGGGATCACCTAAAGTGAAGAAACATATATAGAATTGGCTTCATGCAGAAACTTCTCTTTTTGCGGCCACAGTACTATAGCACTGGCACAGAAGTATAATATATGAGTATTGGGGGAATAACATAACTTTCCTTGCATAGATTTGCTTTTGATTTAAATTGAAAGTAATATGGAAGCAGTCATCTTCAGTTTACCATGAATCTGTTGTATTGTGAAAAGACTCAAAGCAAAGAATGTGAATTAAATGAACTGGTAAAATGTCAGACCTGAATGTACTTTGTACAGTATAGACTTTATATTATTTGAATTAAATTGTGAATTTAGGCTAAACTGTTGTAAAATGATGTAAAATCACTGACAGAGAACATACCTGTTGTTCCACTTGTGAAACACACAATACTGAGGTCTTCTGGCTTAGGAGGCTGCAAGTAAAGAAAGCAAAATGTATTTGATAAAATAATGAGTTAGACAAAATAAAACAAAAATCTATAAACTAAAATCCATTAATATGCAAGTGATAATAATGTTAATAAGCATCTTATATACATTTTATACATATTAATTATAGAGTTAAAAGGGGAATTTAGAGATACAGACAATTGGAAACATAGTAAGCTAATTGTATGCAAACATCGCACTTTATGGAAGCAAGAAATCATTGGAAATCATATTGTGACTTTTTGATCACCTTAGTTATGCTTAGTTATCACTAAGTAATGCTTGGTTAATAGTTTTTAACTTTATGAATGATCTATTGAAATTGTATAATTAATAAACAGCATATTAACATTTTATTATGTCTCACACTTGTATGCTATTTAGTTTACAACAAAGTTTTAACATACTAAACAAATATTCACAGTACGTACAATTGGTTTCCTCAGGTCATTTTTGCCCAATGTCTGAAAAGCAAGGAACAGCAATTTAAATTTTAAGTGATCAAGTTACTAGATTAAGTACAAACGACACAAATTAAAAAACCTGGCTAATTTAAAGTTAATAATTATGCCGCTATCTGGATTCAAGAATAAAACATGATCCTCTAACTTAGGGGATATAATTAGTGACAGGATTATAAGACTGTTGACAGATTTGCCTGGTCTCATGGGATTTGTTCATGTTTAATAGTCTTGTATTCTTTTTTTCTTCCCAAGGAAATCACATGTATTTTATCTGTTGGCTTGGGCACAATCCCTCACATATGCTGATAGTAGCCTAACAGTAAGTAATAAACTAATGGCCTGTGCAGGTACAAAAAAAGAAAAATCACACTAAGCAAGCATGGAACAGTAAATGTAAAACATTATTATACAGTGATTCATTTTATGAAATCAATATTTAATCTCTGCTCTTTTGCTGAAATGTGGCACGATACTGCTTCTCTATGGTCAATGAGTCAACCCCCCATTCAACAAATCAACAAATCAATCATATCCTAGTGACTGACCTATAAAACCCCACAGCATTTGTTAGTTGTGAGATAAAGTTCATTTGCTCTTCCTTTCTTTGGTAAAAGCACTGGATTTTTTATGTTTCTGAACAGTTTTAAGTTATTTAACTAATTTTATTTCTTTTGTATAATCTTGTCAAGTAAATTCTTTATTTTGAACCTTAACTTTGCTGACCTCTCCTTCTCATTTCGGATCTCAAATGGGCTTTATCCTGTCTAATCAATATTTAACATTTAAGTAACATTGCAGTAAACAAATCTAAAAAATGTATCATTGGGCATGTGTGGAAGCAGAACCACAATAGTTTTGCATTCTTCTGTAATTTATGGAAATTTCTCTCAAAATACACATTGACTAAATCAAAATAATAGAGGTAGAAGAGTTTGAGTTGTGTAATAATCCTTTCAGAGTTGGTATTCAAATGTCCATGAAGGGGCCGACACATACTGTACAGTACAATTTCTGTTGCAAAACAAAATTTGGACCCTTATACCTCCACTTCCTTGAGAGCAAGTATCTCAACCCCACAGTTCATGCCTCGATCCTTCAGCTCTGTGCTGAAAGGGTCCATGAGGACAATGGTGTTAAGCACTGGCGTCAGGCCCTTCTCACAGTTTGTCAGGAGAATTGCAGCCTTGTCAGGTTTGTCGCATATCACAGTGGATATTTCAGCTAAAAGAGAAATAAAAATGTTTTCTAACATAAGACCCTTAATCAGAAAAGGGGAGACAGTAGGAATGGGGCACTTATGAATGACTCACACAGTTTTGTTTTTGCTGCACAGCGTGGTCAAGGCTTTAATCAAAAACTGCTGAAACATAAAGAGACAAACAAACAAAATACTATAACCGTATTTCTTATTAAGAGTTAAGAAACCCGTTTGTATCGCAAAAAATAAATAAAAAGAAAAACCTATCTCCATTATCTCTTATGGGGAAAAATTTGAATCTGTTTGGGCACTAAAAAAACCTCTCTCCCACTTTTACTTTTTTCACCCAAAAAGTGACAAAAGAAACCTTCATACTGTTTGTTTTTAGTAATAATAAACACTGCTTAACTAGTTAGACATCATTAATCATACCTAAGCACAGTACTGTACAGTAATCACTTCATTTGCTTTCTGTGTAATTACACACACTCTCACAATTTTCATTTAATGTCTTAGCACAGTTAGGGTCCATGATAAAGTCTAAACAGGAAAAGTAAGAATGCATACAATAGCGAACAACGCACAAAGCAAGGCGAGGTGAACTGTATCACACGCGTCTCTCTTGCCGCTCCGTAGGCTCTGTGCTAGCTCTCACCCACACTGGGTAGTGGACTGTGATACGAACACAATATGAAAGGAGTTGTATGACGCCTTCCTCTTCACTCTCTACATTTGGCAGAGGTTTTGAATCGCATCTTCGTAGTTCCAAATTTGGTTTTCGTTTTTCAAAATGTGTGTAACAATTCATAAAAGTTTGTTTTAGTTTCATAAAAGTACATTAGTAAAAAGAGGTACTGGTGTACCGTACTAATCTTTGCCTTCAACAAATTCTGGCCAATGTTGGAACATTTGCGAAATAATTCCCAGGGGTAACACTAATTTCTGTGGTTCAGTTATTTAAAAGTGTGATAACACTCGCTTGCGTTTTAAAAAATAAAAATAAATCATTACCTCCGATTTCTACTATTGTATTTGTTGGATATTCATTTTTTGTATACATTTATTGTATGAATAAATGCAAACCAGGTCCTTATGTTTTATTTTGGCTTCAAACAAGAAGGATACCTGACAAATGTGTGGTATGCAATCTAAAGCGGAATATGACCACTAAACCTCAGTTAGTTACCTTTATTAACAATGTATACCAGTGCCTCAGGTCCCAGTGTGTCGTAAAGTGGAACAGCCACCATGGAGTAGGTATAACAGGCAAGCTCAGAAATAATCCACTGGAAAAAGAAAAAACAACCCATCACCATCTGTTACAATCTGTTTTTGAGCATCAGCAAGAACAGGTTAATCATGCTCATTGTTCAGTTTGCTTTCATTGAAGATGAATACCATATGGGACTAGTTCCTGATAGCAAGCACCTAATTTTAGCTCCACAGTATTTGTAATTTATAAACTAAATAGTCTGCAATATGTCCTGTCTATTCTTGACATTGGAATCATTAATCATAGGAGACAGTACCTAAATACCTTAAAATTAGAACTTTGACATGCCTTGAAGGGAATTTAATGAGTGAGCCACAAAAACAGTGTTTAAATTCCACATAATATAAATAAATAATGTAATAAGAATGTAAGCATGGTTGCAGTTAATAGGACCCCCTTCACCCAATATAACTAATTTGCCTTTTTACTAGTTAATTGATCTGAGGATCCCATTCAGCTGTTTCTAATGAGAAATACATCATATCCGCTTTAACAACATGGATGGGCAGCTTGTTTCACTCTTTCACAATTCTATGTGTGAATAAGTGTGCTTTTTGTGAAATAATGTCCCACTGGAAAAGAAATTCTCTTTTTTTTTTTAAAAAGTATCCTGAGAAATTCAGACACAGAATTATCAGAAATAGTTGTTACTTATAAGAACAAGCCATAAGGGTTTAGTTTGACTTGCATGTGAAAATAAGGGAGTTTTTCAATAATCTTAAGAAAAAGGGATTCAAAATTCACTAAAACCATTGTATCTTATTCATATAAGCTGTTAATTTTACTATACAACACTTTGACATGTTTTGATGCATCTCCCTTTTAGAACTTCATGCTTACTTTATGCTCACTGTGTTCTAAATGATCACTCATTCCTTTCCTTGGTAATGTACAGTACCTCTGGCCTGTTCTGGGCAAAAATGCCAATGAATTGATCAGGAGATGGTTTCAGTCCTCTGTGCAGTAATCCTGAGCCCAAATATTCAGCTCTGTCAGACACCTTATAAGGGTACAAAACACGTTAGATGCTACTGTCACAAGATTAGTTCAAACTAAGAAAAGACAATCATAATTACCGACAGCTTTCAAATTAGTTACCTGCTTATATTTTAGCCATTGATAAGGCTGCCTTGGCTTTCTATAGCCCAGACACGGTCCATTTCCTGGAAATGAAATAAAAAAATAATCTTAGAAGAATCTCAAAAGCACAACAGTGAAACCAAAAATTGTAAAGTGAACACTGAAATATAACAAAAGAAAAAAGGGATTTGAATAAAGTATTTTAAAGAATACTTGATATTGAAAGCACCTTCAATATCATATAATGATATAATAAACTTATTTTAAGCAAATCCTTCTACATCCGTACCTGATACATGTAGACCCCTCTGGAAAACTTCATACAATGTCCGGGCATCTTCATAATAGTACGACATAAGTTTATCATCTTTGAGCAAAGCACTTCTCCTTGCCCCATCCTGTTTGTGAAAGAAAGCATTTGATATTCCAAATGTTTCACACATTTGGTGGCTGATGGCTGATCACTATCCTTACGGAGGTTACACGATAATTGTCAATGACAATATGGTTCAAAAGAGTGCAGCATGGCACAGTGGTTAACATTGATGCCCTGCAGTTCTGGGGCCCTGGGTTGAATTACTGGGCATGATCGGCATGGAGTTTTTCCGTTCGCCACATATTTGAGTGGCTTTTCAGATTCCTCCCAGTGTCTAAAAACATATTAGTGGGTTTATTGGCGTAAGGGAAAACTGGACCTGGTGTAAGTGTGTGCATGTTTGTGTCTTTGTGTGCCCGGCAATGGTAAATCCCGTTTGCACTTGCACAGGGGAGCAACACTGTTGCTCACTAAGTGGTCTCTTGAAATGGTTGATACAGAGACCCATACAATCACTTCAATCACCCTCTGCTGAGTCTTGCAGGGTCAAGCATGTTATCAACCTTTAGATAAAACATTGTATTCTATAGGTGAAGTCTGTATATCTGTACTTCAGGTCTAATTTTCTTCCTAGGATCTATTGAGTTTGCCACAAGTGTCACACTCTAAAATCACATAATCCCCTGTACTTTTTTGGCTCCCTGCTGATCTGACACAATCAGAATATTTACCAGGCGACTAAACACATTGTGCCACGTCAACACAATTGTGCATTAGATAACAATTTATTTTTACAAAATATATTACTGCTGCATATCTGTACAGTGGGTGAGATTCCCCCTGTTTGTACATACGGTAAATATTTCTAAAAAAAACACTTAAAGGACTGGCTAGGTGAAATAATTGCCAAGTGTATATCAAAGTCAATTCTACTAATTCAAAGCAATATTGTAATGAGTTTTAGCCTTTTAGCACAATCTTAAGTACTTTAAGAACAATGTTAACACAACATCAAGTACAAAAAAGCGGAAGTAATTTTGTGACTTGTTTATAACTGTGTAATGTTGTGATTTGTGTATAATTCTGGGCATATATACAGTATATAGAATATGAGAGAAAGGTGGAAATACAGTGGGAAAAATGGACAGTGAGCTAATTTTTACATGACTGAGTTCTGTAGGACCACAGATGGTATAGCCATACGGGACCAGTGTGGATCTGATCATGCTCACAGAGGGTTCTCTGTTCAAGTATAAACAATCCAATACTCTTTCTCAGATATGGATAAACATAAAAAAAAAAAAAACTGGTGACACTGATTTTAACTCCTTACTGACTTTGGGTTCAACATTTGCCTCTTTTGCAAACAAATATAAAAAAGCCTTTCCACTATGAATGACCTAGTAATTGCAGGACACACCTTACAAGCAGCCAGACAGACTGCCAGCTCTGTAGATATGGAATACTTGAATTGCATTGAATCGCATGTCATTGGCAAATTTTTTGCCCATCAGGGAAAAAATAAAGCACAACTGTAAACGTTTTTCTTTGTTTTCTTTATTTCACTTGCACAAAATGTGAAAAAAGCTTTTACTTCATTTCATATTGTATGGCCATGGTGAATGGGAAATGTAGCCCCTGCAAGAGTGCAGGGAAGATACACATTGAAGCACTGAAATCACCAGTACATGGGGCCACTGCTTTACAGTGTATCTGCATTATAATTTAGTGTTGCTGAAGATAATTTAGATAAAACAACGAAATACACAATGTACACTGCAAAATGTGACTCCCCTTTACTCAAACCTAACTTTGGTTGTGTGTTTCGGGTCTCTTTGTCTCTGTCTCTTTTACTATTGTGTTGTATTTAATACAGGATATTGTTGTGATCTTTATAGGGTCTATTTAACGGTAAAGGTTGTGCTTAGATTATGCTCTTCATAATCTGACAATAGAAGAGACAAATGAGGACATGCTGTATATGTGGCAGTAAACTTTGTATTATATTAAAGTCACCTTGGAGATTTTTACCATTCCCGTTTAACTTGATTTTAAAGCACGTTTTTGAAGTAAGACTCATCTTTGTGTTTCTTTTCAGAATCTGTGCCAATTTCTTAATAGTTTATGTGAAAAAAAGACCTGAACCACTGCAAAAAAAGGTCACATACAGTAGGATGACTTTAAAAGGTAAAAATTAGTGATTCCCCCCTTATTGCTGTTTTTACAAACCTCCACTTTTTATAAGCATCGCTTGTAGGTGGGAGGTTTATACAAGTCTTCTGGAGTTGAGGGGTATTTGATCCGTGGCATGGAAAGGGCTACTTAATATCACCACGGAGTTTTCCCTTTTGTATGGGTCTTCAAAACACACTGACTTACCTTGATTCCCACAGTCTGCCTGTTGAGGTCAACTGGAAGCTTGATGGGTTTGGGGCGAGTCACCAGCCAGATTAGTATACCAGCGCCAAAGGTGAAGAGACCAGCGATGGCAGGAGTCGGCAGTGGAGAAAACAAAAACTGAAGAATGCAACTCATCCTGAGGTATAATTCAGATCCTGAGAGGAAGTAAATCCGCAAACAGTAAGTCTCAGACAGTTGTGGTCACCTGCAGATGTACAGAACAGAAAATCCAAGAAAGGCCCATTCCCTTGCTTACTTTGCATCTTTTTATATTGATATTAGAACTGACGTCTCAATACAACATGTGAGTAATTATAAATAACTCATCGATATGGAAATGTCTAAACATCGATCTAAGTGCAAAGGTGCACTTTCATCAGTAGTATATGCTTTTGCAGCAATAAGTGTCTTCTTGTGCCGGAAACCACATAGCCTCAAAGAAGACATCAGATCTTCATAAGAGTGGTATATTGCATAACTAGAACATTTTTTTCTCTGAACTTTGTAATATATTCACATTTTCATCCATTTTGCTTTGCTTAATACTGCATATTAAATGTGTAATAGAGGCTATTTATGAACGTTATTAGAGCTTCTGTTTTTACATTTTTGTAATGTTAAGATAGGAAGAGGGTGAAAGTGACAGATATTGTAAACAGTATGTTAGAGATAGAATGCACAATCATATCAAAGTCAAAGTACAACACCTACACACAATGACTCAACAACTGATGAAATCAGAAGACCTTTGCTTGAGTAAAATCACAGTTTGTCTAATTTAGGTGGGAGTGTGCTATGCAGAGTCAACACCTCACATTCACAAATTGATACCGCTGTTGGTTAGGGATTGTACTCTTCTTTTTGCAACAGAAGGCTTTTCTTTACCTCTGACCTTAATTGCCAGTGTACATCACATTTACCTTTCCTAATCTTTAATATGATCATCAAATTAAATGCTGAAACTACTCAAAACTAAATCAGTGACCTGTTGTCCCAAACCAACTCATCGGGTTTCTTATTTAAATCTTAGTTGTGACATTTTCATTGCTGCACAATTTTTAATAGTTATTAATTTTCCAGTATGGCCTGATGAAATAAAGATTCTTGAAATAGGAAATGATAACAATTGGCTGACTGAAACACGTAAAATAATGTCTTTCACGATGATTTCAAAAAGGTGCATGATAAATGATTGTTCCTATCACAGTGGTCTTTCGATTTACGTTTTTATGTGGGACTCTTTCACTAAACAATGCTATAAGAAAGAAAAATAGTATATTATACTATACATTGCTGTCTTGCTGTACTGGGGCCCTGGGATCAATTGTGGACTTGGGGTGTTATGTGTGTGGAGTTTGTATGTTCTCCCTATGTTCAAACGGGTTTCCTCCAGGTGCTCTAGTTTCCTCTCACAGTCTAAAAACATACTGTTGAGTTCATTGCATTCTGGGAAAATTTGCCCTGGTGTGAGTGTATACTTGTCTGTGTGTCTGCCCTGCGATGGACTGCTGTTCTCTCATGGGTGTATCCTGGTTTGTGCCCATTGCTTGCCAGGATAGGCTCTGGCTTGAACCTGAATTGGAAGAAGCAGTTAGAATGGATGGATGGATTTTAGAAGCTCAGTATAGGTAGAGCTATCACCTATCATAATTAGGGGAAATGTTTATTTTCTCTTCATAATATTTTTCTATCACCCTTTTCTCTTAAAGCTTTCATAGTAAAAAAAATGCGCTATGACAACTTTGCATAACATGAACTTTGAAATCTTCTTCACTCCTCTCATACAATGCAATGCCTGTGACTTGACATATCTGTGCTTCCAAAGTCCCACTACAGTGAAATGTCTGTTATAAAGATCATGACTTGAGGTTGATTAGCTCTTCTGAAAACTACTAGCTTACAGAATGTAGTTGGTTCTTGACATGAATCTCTATTCTTGTAAATAAACCAAGTTCAATACATTCTATTGCTGAGAAATCAGTATAGGTAATTTTTGATAGAGATAATTCTTGTATACATTCCTAATTTGGGGCCCCTCAAGAATATATACATTTTCTTAATTTAGGATGTTATTAGTTTACTTCATATACAGTACACTTGTATGGTCTTGAACCTAACCATACTAAAGTAGCAGGTACCCAGATGTGTGCTGGCATGAAAAGTAGTGCTTGTGTGATACACATGCAGCTGGGCAATATTTATCTTCCTGTTCAGAATCACCTTTGAGATTCCCATAAAAAATAATTAATAGATTTATAATATTATTCAGACCAGTATTTCCCAAGACTGGTCCTGGGAGACTCTAGTTTTATCTAGTTTTTGTTCCAAATGACCAGTTAATCACTTGTGTAAATTGATGCTTTTAATTGATCTGTTTGCCTATTTAAACTTTTGTTTAACTGTCTCTGCACTCAGTCCTTAGTTTAAAAAATATGATATTTTAAGTGTTTCACCCCACTCTCTTCAACGTGCAGAACTTCATGTAATCTCTTCTTAACAGTTCGTTGTCTTACTTCTGTCTACACACCTCTAGCATACACAGGTGGAAATGACACAGGATCAAACACTCCCACATTTTTTTTTTATCTTGTGCAGAGGTTCATTTAGTTACATTTAGCTTTCATGCCTCAAAAGGGTAAGGCTTGAAACTCAGAAATTGGTACAGGATTACTACCAGTTACAACCGTTTGTATTCAACCTTTTAAGATCTGAAACAAATTTTAAAAACATGCCTCAGATAGAGTACAAAACTGAAATTAAATACACTATGATTAAGAACAGGGCTGGACCGAAAACTAAAAGATACAGGGACAAAGACCAGTAGAAATCAAAAAGAAATCAAATAATACACATCTACTCAAATAATAATGAATGTACCTCTAATTCAGTAAAATTAATCTCTCTGTAATGCTGGTACAGTTCTATCACAGACAAGAAACATGTGTTTTGCAGATGGTATTGCTACAACTTATATAGTATTTTTATTTCTTGTTCTCCTTCAATATGGGTAACAAAACCAATGGAAATTAACATATTAGGAGAATTTAAGTTTGCTATTAAGAAAGATTAATTTTACAAAATTATATCTTAGTTTATCTCTAAGTCAGTTCACTGTACAGAATGGTACAGCGGTCAAGTAGTAGCATACTGTATTTCATATAAATCTTTCCCTGTCTGTCTCTTGACTGTGTGTCTCTGTGTGACTAATACGGTATTTACTGTACATCAGCTTTTCAAAGGATTATGCCCATGTTTGAAAATAAAAGCCATTCAAGGTAACACATCTCTCTACCTAGAAAAATCTTTCTAATATTAAAAAAACAAGACAATTACCATACCCTTTTGCTGACAATAATCTTCTCTTGCTGTTTTGCAAGCTGTTAGTTGGCACCCTGAGAACTGGGCAGGCGCATTCCTCTTCCGAGCACTGTTTCCAGACTGCAACTGGAGGAACATGGGAGACAGCATTCATAAAAAGCTGACAATGCCACACAAACTTTGAACCTTGGCTGCAATCATTTCAAAGATAACACCTGAGGTCACTAGAAGCACCGCACAGCATTGCACAAGCATAATGAGCAATTGTTTTGGGGAGTAATTAATATTTACATTGTATAAAATGTAAAACATACATTGCTTTATTAATATTTAACCACTTATAAATGCAGCTGAGGCAAGTACTTCTCATTGCTTCATCCTTAAGCATTGTTACACATGTCAAGGAAAACATATTTCAGCATTTTACTGACACTGTGATTACTCGTTTCATTGTAAAAAAAAACAGTACAAAGAAATCATTTGTCTACGATGTAAGGCTCAGGCCAGAACGTTTCAACTTTCAACTTTTGCCGGAGTAACCTTTTACCTAATAACCTAGTGATCATCACTCCTGGTCCTGGAGGGCCACAGCCCTGCACTGCGTGGATCATAGTGAACCTCATTGACTAAAAACGTGGAACCAGGCATAATCCACATCAATTAAATTGGTTTTGGAATTAGGTTGTTCATTAACAATTCAGGCAGAATGAAAACCAGAAAACCCTGGGGCTCTCTGGGAGCTGGAGGGAGGATCACTGCAAGAAATAATAAAGTAAAAATAAATTTCAAAATATAAAAAATGAACTAACAGATTCTCAGTGCATTCTAGCTACATGTCAAAATAGAAATAAGACATAATAAGGGATGCGTTATAAAGAACATACTATATTGCTGATTCTTTATAATCATACAAAGGAAAAGTGCATGAATTGGTGGATTTGTGAACATGTGGCCAATGGCATGTTTAATTACAGTAGTTATCTTGTTCAGAATCAAGTACTATAATGTTACTGTTGCATAATACTGAATACTGAGATAAAAGATTTCTGAAATAAGCCTCATTAAAAGAAAATCTATCAATGTCAGTAAACTACTAACAACAAAATGTGAGCTAAATGTCCTTCACCAGTTGGTAAATTTTCTCATGTTGTTTCTAAGTTCTTAAATTAAATACTTTTTGCCTATCCAAAGAAATGAAAGAAACAGACATGAGTGTGGTGGAAAAAGTATTTGAAGAAAGGCTTTCCCCTAGTAGATAAATGCCACCTGTGAGGGGAGAGATAATGTCAAATTTGTATCATGTTTAAACCTTTGAAAATCAGACTGGATAGCAGTAACACAATTTGTCATTTGTAGTTTATTGCCACAGTATCAGTACTATGCATATACAGTCCCTTGATTGCTGTATGTATTTCATGGTTTAATGTTTCGATATGATTGAAAGGTCAAGCGCAGTAATAATAAAAGGGTTTTACAGCTCTGAAATTTGTACACAGCAGAACTTGAGAAATACAAAGCTGATGTGTTGTCAGTTACAAAGGCCACTTTTAGACAACACATCTGGGATACCTGGATGTGTTATAGCTGTCAACTTTCCATTCAAAGTTCTAGGTTGCATTTCATAAATTATTTACGATAACCCTTTTAAAAAAAATCAATGTCTTTTAAATAGTCCCTATAATGCATTAATGAGAAAAAACACACCTGTGGACAAGTTATAAAACAAATTGCCAAAAATGACAGGATGGCAAGATTCTTTCCAGGGGGAAATGTCTGGTACTTGTTTTGCAAGTGCTGGATAGAATCTGGCACAAGAGAAATTATTTTGGCCTTCTTAACGTGCCTACCTGTGTGTATCTGTGTAATAGATTGCACTATACAGTTCTGACATTTACTGAGATCTACGCCCAAGAGACGAGAACGAGCCCATATGAGGACTGCCCTACAACGTGAATCTTCTTGCATGAGTGCATGACTCCTAGCATGCTGAAAAAGTATTGCATGTGATTTGGGAGATGGCTGTCAGTTAAGACTGACAATGCCTTACAAATGAAAGTGGCCTAGCTTTACCTACTTAAAGAGTGGAGCAGCAATAAATCCTGCCAAATAAGGTAAAAAGAGCAGCTACGGTAATGCATGTATGAATAGAAAGCTGTTAGCCCCTAAACCCATGAACCACATGTTGCGAAGGATCTTTCAGGACTCTATGTAGATGACACAATCCGGAAGGGAGTGAACACACACAGGGGGGAGACGAGGAACTGGGCTAGTAGAGGAACCAGGGGGGCGGTACGTGATGAAGGTGCTCCAGGGGGCGTGGTCCAGCCCTTTGGACTCCAAAGGGAGTCCAAAGGGAAGTCCAGTGCATGCAAAGGTCCAGAGCCGGGTAATAAATCCAAGACAAACAAAACAAAGTTAAAAGTCGGAGCAGGATCCGGTGAGGGGTCGTAGACAGACGAGACAAAGTTGAAAACCGGAGAGGGATCCGACGAAGGGTGTGGGGGGGGAAGGGTTAACGGAACCATGCGCACCTGGTCCCGGGCTCGGCTGGTTCAGGACACCTAGGAGGCGAATGCTACCTGAGCCGCGGACATAGGGCGACTCGGTGATAGGCGAGCCTCCGGGCGTCCGTGTTCCAACGCAGAACAGCATGAGCGTCTGGCTTTTAAAGGTGGGCTGGAACAGGGAGCAGGTGCACAAAATCAACTAAAAAGTGAACGAGCCGGAGCGCCCTTAAGAGGGAGGGACTACAATCGTGACACCACAATGCTTCTCCAGTCTCCAAACCCATTGACTACAAAACCAGCTCATCGAATCCAGTGTAGTAGAAATCTGTGAAAAGATCAGGGAGCCAAGGCTTAAATGCCTGTTGTAATTGGGTGCCAGTTGTCTGCTGGACAGGGGTTTCATTTAAGGGACCAAAGAGATGGAAATTACTGGGAATCAGGGCTGTGAGCTGTGCGGCCCAGCACCTCCTACTTGTAACACTGCAAACATCAGAGATGCATATTGCTTATTAACAAACATCAGCTTGTTTCTTTACCACACTGGGATCATTAACCCTTATTAAAAAAAGATCAGAAGGTACAGCAGACATCACAATCTCATAAACACCGTACAGTGTAGCATAGCTCTGCCTGTTTTATCTTCCAAGAACCAAACCCCTTGGTAATTTTCTTTCATTAAAATAAGTCACTTTTCTCAACATTGATGTGTACAGGTAATGTATACAGTGTATACAAATGTGTACAGGTAATAAATTGGATTAGTTTATATTTAACATCAGTTCACAGAAACACAGATTGAGGCTTACAGGATGTAGTATACTGCATTCAATGTAATAATAATAATTCCTTACACTTATATAGCACTTTCTGGACACTCCACTCAAAGTGCTTTACAGGTAATGGGGACTCCCCTCCACCACCAATGTGCAGCCCCACCTGGATGATGCGAAGGCAGCTATAGTCTGCAACAGTATTTTCACCACACACCACCAGTTATGAGTGGGGAGAAGAACAAAGTGATAAACAACCAATTCAAAGATGGGGATTATTATAGATGTGACCAATTAACTATCACCAACCTTACCTTCATTGTTAGTTTTTGAAATAATTAATCTTGTGTATGGCATGTGTGGGCAGGAGACGGCATGTCATGTCATGTTTCGTTGCCTAAGAGGAACGAGGGATAATAGCCAATCAACCCCAACCTTCATGCCTTTGGGAGGTGGGAGGAATTTGGAGCACCTCATGTGAAATAGGGAAATAGGGAGAAGATACACACTCTACATGGAAGGCACCCCAGAGTGGAATAGAACCCATGGACCCAACTCATATGTCATTCTTTCTCCAAGGCAGCTTTTAAAAGAGTTACAAAGTCAAATCTCTTAGTACATATTTTATTATTTTGATATATTTCAGACAATTTCTAAAACATGTGCTGTATATGTATCACCAAAACTTCAAAGATAAAAAAATTGATAGGTGGTGATTAATCAGAAGCTGCAAATTTAGATTACCGATCAACAAATTAAATTGGTCCTGTGTTCATTTCATGCAGTTTAGCAAACCATTTCCCTTGACACAGAGCGTGACAATTATACAGCACACTATTGAAGAAGATCTTTAAAAAAAAAACATTTTGGCCTTTTTTCTGGCCTCACTGAAATGTCGATGGTTGTATTAATGAGAAGTAGGAACTTCACAGTACTAAACTACATGCCATACTTGATTTAATCATGAAACCATTATATTTAATTATTATATTTCAATTGCATATTGTATTTTCCAATACAACAATATCGATCCACTGCATGCTGTGCAGTATTACTGTATGTAAGTTCCACCTTTGCTTCCACTCTTGGAATACAAAACACAAGTACAGGAGCTTGCTTTATTGAACACAACCCAAGTGAACTCTGACTGTTGCCCCATCAATTGATGGATATTATCAGATAACGAGCACCTTTGGAGTTTGGTTTCCATAGCTGATAAAACCAAGGTTTACCATACTTTTAAGTAAATGTGTGTGAGAACCAGTGCTTTATTTACTATACTGTAGGTATTCTAAATTTAACCTGAGGAGGCAGGACTGCCGAGTGGTTAATATTTATTTCATATTGTTTCATGATCTCGGAAAAGGAAAAAGCAAAATGGTGTGACCTGCATTTTATCAAGAAGAGTTTCACATGGATTTTAATTTACAGCAACATGGGATTCAGTATACTTTATTATTTTAAAGCATACTTAAATTTGCTTAATTTTTTTTAGTTTAGTGGATGGTTTTCTTGAGTTTCAACATGACTTGACTACAAATAGCTACATTGGACTACCTATATGAATTAATATTGTCCTGTTACCCAAAATAAAAAAAGCTGTTGGGTGAAATTCAGAATATCTTTTTTCATTTCTTTTATTAAGAGTGATCCTGAAGGTTTTATACTGTGTTAGGTGTTGTCTTTGTTGTCTGATAAGGGAATTGCTCTCTGTGTTAGTCAATTTCATTTTTAAAGTGATGTTCTAAAAGGGAAACAGAAATTCTTGCAGGCTCCATTTACTCCTTTGCCTTTATTGCCAGACATTTTCAAAGCCCTTTGGACTTCGCAGTATTCTCTTTTATCTCTAAATAACAATTTGTTGTGACTGCTTTGAAATAGCGACTATGTTAATGAGAAGAGAAGAAGGGCACTTCAGGTAAATATCTAATATAGTTATACTATATACAGTACTGTAGGTATACTCTAGGATCATTTTTTATTTATCCCTTTTTTACCTTTAGGCCCCATCACACTGCCTGCAAAAACTCAAATCTATTGGAAGCTACTTAATACACTTAATTAAATGATTATATTATTTATAATCATGAATTACAGTATGTAGTATATGCATTCACTACCACAAGTATAATCCATACAGTGGCAACAGATGCATTGCACCTGATCACTAACTTTTGAGCCCTAGATGCCCCACACTGTTTCAGTGCATCCCCACAAGTTTTTAATAGAAAAGTGTGAGAAATAGAAGACCCACACCATAGCTTTCATATTCTCATCTTGCAAGAAAGCCATAGCTGCACAAACAGCATAAGAATGTGTGATGTTCTGTTGGAATGTTGTTATATTAGGATGAAGTCACAGGAAAGGCAGTGAGTAAGGTCCTAGGGCTTGAACAATGTACTGTAGCACCCTGTAGTCAGAATATCATCAATCATTACAAGTCTTGATATGTAACAACTAGACGCCCCTGTACTGACTGTCACCGCTGGACATCTCCCTATCAATGTTGGTAAGGTGTCATGACTTGTGGTCTTCCAGATCATGGCCAACCATCGATAGGCTGTGTCTGGGTGTAAAATCTGCCAGGTTGCTTAATGTGACAGTAAGCAACAGGCTTGACATTCAAAAGCTTAAATCCCCTCATCTGCAACCTCTCAACTTTCACTAATGAGCTGGATTAGTTGTTATGCAACAGTCAAAGTCACTTAAGTGTATTAGGTCTTGAGTGATCAATTAATCCACATATCTCCAAATGTCCAAAATACAGAAGATGTGATAAATTCCTTTTTTATCAGCAATCCTGAAATACATTATCTGAGTGAAACTTATTCCAGCATTGAAAGATCTGTAGATCAAGGAAACCAGAGCAGTCAGAGAAAACCCACATGAACATGGGCAGAAATCACAAAACCCAGTCATAATAGTGACCATGCAGGTATTATTTATATTTAGGGTCTGCACTGTATGTCACAATGTCTACTCTAAGAAGGGAAGATTTACTAACAAGGTTTTGATTTATGTTGTTATCACTTGCATCACTGACACTTGCATCAGAGAGCACTAGCAAATATTGTGGATTGTAGCATAAACTGCTTGATGTGATAAGGTCTTATTTTGGAATGAACCTGCAGATTGTAGGTTTAGGCCTTGTGCTAAAACATGATATGACTTGTCTTCATAGGACACAGTTCAGGTTAATCTGATCATTTCAGTAGTTGGGAATTGGGGGTGTTACTAATCAGAACTTTTTCTCTTAATATTTGGAAAGTCTTTCCGTGGTAAACTCCAAATAAGTTTATCAGAATTATAGTAAATAAATATTTCAGTTTACCTGTCATCTAAATTTTAGTACAGATAAAGATAACAAATTGGTTGAAAAGCGTTGTTTTGTATTGCCTTATGCAAGTGCAAATATTTTACAATACTGGTTTTGGAAGACAAGTTATTAGAAATCAACAATTTATAGATTATATTTAAGAGCAAACATAGAATCTAAAACAAACAAAAAATGTATGTGCATTTATGTTTTGAACAAAAATTACATTTCTCCAACTAAGTCAGCAGCTGTGTCACCCTGCAACTCACAACTGCCAACCCACTGAAGCTCAGGTGATATGAGCCTGGCCAGTACCTGGATGGAAGACCCCCTGGGAAAGCTAAGGTTGCAGCAAGAAGAGGTGTTAGGAGGATCAGTAGGGAGCGCTCGCTCTGAAGTCTGTGCTAGTCCTAATTTCCCTGTATACTGATGGGGGTCACGATATTTTACAAAAAGACACTTTCCTTCAGAATGTGAAACCAAAGTCCTCACTCTCCTAAATTATTAAAAATCCCATGGGGTTTCTTGATAAGAGTAGGGGTGTTAAAGATGTTGTTCTGGCCAAATTCCCCCTTGACCTTTACCAGTCATGGCCTCCTAATATACCCATCTATGAATTCTGGCGCACTACGGCTACTGTTGCAAAATCCAGGTACTGTAGATGCAGCACATTGGTGGTGGTTGAGGGGAGTCCCATGACCTATAAAGAGTTTTTATATCAGAAAAGTGGTATATGTGTAAGGATTATTATTATACAAAATAACATCACGCATGGTGAGATCATTCAATGATAAATTAAGCTTCAAAAAGGCTCTAGATTTCCATAAATTCACATAATTCTTTTTTACTAAGTCATTTTGCAAGACAAACACCTGGCTCTGCTCTGACCAGCTGAAAAGTGAACATCTTGAATTGACTTTGTTTAAGCAAGCTGATTTTGGTGTAGAGAGCAAATCAGCACAGTAGTGATGCTGGGCTAAAGTCTGTCCTGTTAATTAAAGGTTTCTTTCTGGATGACACCGGAATAGACCCTTGAGAATTAATACGTGTTTCAGTCTCTTATCAACGTATAAAGGCTAATCGTTTCATCACCTGAACTACAAGTGTCTCTCTAGCACTGGAGAAGATCCAATCAGGAAAGATGGAAAGGGTGTTTAATAGGGTGATGCTTTATTGTTCTGGAAATTTTTCTTTCAGCTTTAGAGCATCGTTATCTTTTGTTATTCTTCTTTTAGTATTTTCTAGTGTAAGAAGTAGTGATCAAGAGACCAGATTATTTCTGGGGTTGCAAGCTCCCAGGAATCTCTCTTATCCGTTCAGTGTATTGAGACTGGGATCTGCAATGCAGCTGGCTTTAGACAAGCTAAATTCTAATCCTGCCTTCCTTACAAACTACACTCTGGACTTTGTGTATGCAGACTCAAACTGCGATTCCAAGACTTCACTCAGTTCCTTCATTGACCAAGTGTGGAAGTATAATATCTCAGCACTCTTTGGTCCTCCTTGTGCAGAGGAAGCAGAGGTAAGGAGGCAAAATCTGATACTAAATGTACTGTATAAGCTTGTTTGTAACCATGACATTCTGAATCCTGTGTAAGCCTATGTTGTCTTACATGAGTTTCTCTGTGACACCTTTGACTTCTATAAAAGCAAGCTGATTGCTAGAAAGCAAGCTTTTATATCCTGCTTTTGTTCTGAAGTAGTTTAATGGGTTGCTTTAATTACTGAGCCATGTAATGACATCTTTTCTCTGAAGAAAAATGGGTAAAATGTATGAATAAATGTTTACACATTGTACCATATCCTAAGAATACCTTACTTTATTTTATATATTAGTTAGTGACTCTGAAGAATCTATGCTATCTTGTGAACAGTTATGAAGTCAGAGTTGCCATTAAGGTTAATTCTAAACTAATTCTTCCCTATAGTTTATGAGATTGCAAGTTTTATATTTAATAAATTGTTTTAACCATCATATTCTCTAGAATGTACTGTAGCTGACAAACCCAAAGACTGCTTGTGTTGAACAACAGCTTCAGAGGTGATTGGTTTTCTTTCAACAGGTAACAGGTCTCATGGCATCTCAATGGAACATCCCAATGTTCAGCTATGCCAGTCAGACGCCCAAACTGGAGAATAATGCTGTATATGATACTTACATTAAACTGGTGTCCCCTCTCCATAAAGCAGGAGAGGTCCTGATTAAGACACTGGAGTACTTTGGCTGGAAATATGTGGCAATGATTGGAGGGGGTTCTTACTCAAGCACTTGGGACAAAATTAATGAGCTATGGATGTCAATGGAAAGGCAGTTGAAATCACAATTCATTGTCACAGCTAGCATAAAGTATGATACCAGCAACCTTGCTCTCACCCACAAGAACATTAAGTACATCTCTACTGTTGCTAGAAGTAAGTACACACTCTTTTTTTCCAACTGATTCAGAATCTTTGGGGTTGTTTTCTTCAAATTAAAATGTTGACTTAGTCTGTTTCTGTGATGGAAGGGCAATGTGTATTTTTGATAAGAAAGGTAATATGCCATGTATCTAACAAAATATTCCTAACAAGTTGCTAAAATATTAGCTATATTTGAAATCTATTTACTAATTTTTGCAACTAGAAAAAAAACTTTAGAAAACATTTTTGTTCTCTGATGTAACGTTATTGGTTCCCAACAGGCTTGATGTCCTTTACGATAATCTGATATCTTTTAAACAAGCTTTTGGATGTAGCAGCTATCAAAGTGTATAAATAACCCATTTATCTACGCAGAAAGAGAAAAGCCATTTTTAAAAATAATATTGAAATTTTTGTTTTATAAAAGGTGCAACATTTTGAAGATGTCGGTTTCCACATCTTCATGGTCAGATACTGCTCTGCTTGTTTTTTATTGAAGCAATTGAAAAATTATTTGTTATCTTCATGTACAGTACTATGTGCCTTTAGTATTTTTTAAGAATGTTGTTGAAATTGAAAGTCAGCCCAGGTTTGGTTATGTACAGTATATTAACCCAACTGTGCAAGTGTCTCAAAAATACTTGTAGCTTTGGGGAATGTTCATGGTTACTCTCATTGCAACAATGGTTTGGGAAGACCAACTTCAAGGGCTCAGATAAGTTCCACACTGGGTGGTTAGGATGTATTTTATCCATCCATATATTTTCTAGTATCTTCTTCTGATTCAGGGGCATTAGGGAACCAGAGCTTATCCTGACAAGCTGTCAAGAAGTCTTAATTTAGTAAATCAGTGTAGTTTGACAGGAATGTCCTGAAAGTTTGGAAATTTTTCTAATTCTCTGCTGATAGTGTATTACAGATGGTGGTATTTCATTCAATAGGTGTAAATTCAAACATGATACTTTAACTTTCAAGCAGTTGTTTTCAATATGGCAGATAGCCTTACTGCACCACCAGAACTGTCTAGATTATGTTCACACTGGAATATCTGGAAGAGTTTGGTCTACAACTGGCACAATTCAGTATGTTTAATGTTATGTGTAAAATACAAGCTTAAATTAATAAACCATACGGTACCAAGGCTAGGTGAACAGTGAGCCTTTGGAGCAGAACAAAATTTATTCTCATAAGAAAGGAGAGATGGACTAAAGGAGCAGCCATTGGGTCACATTCCTGTGAACCTGCTCCCTGAAAAGCATGAATGGCAGCAAACTCATTTATTGTTCAAAATGCCTTGCATTTCACTCACTGTGAATAGGACCTAAATTAAAACTTTAAAAATCACCCCATCGATCCACCATACAGAATATACTGTATGTAAAATGCACTGGCTTGATTTAAAATGAACAGACATGTATTATGCAAAGGAACAAGTAATAGGTTTATTCCATGCTGAAAAAAAGAAGAAAGAGAACACAACGTTTCGGCCGTGGAGCCTTCTTCAGGTGTGAGAGAGACAGGGCAGTAGGCAAAGGTAAAGTAGCGGGAGAACAAAGGTTGGGAGGGAGGAGGAGTGAGAGGCGGGAGCAGGGGACAGAAAGAGAGGCCAATCAAGAGGTGTGAAGTCAGAATGGGTGCAGAGAGGTGTGAAATGAAACTTCCAATGAATGGAGAAAATTTAAAAGAACAGTAATCTGTCGTTAAGGGAAGGGAGAATGTGTGATCCTAACTGCAGAATAATTTTAGTTTCGGTGGACTTTCTGATGTATGAGTTCGGAAAACCATCTTTGAGAACACAGATGGAAAGATTAGTGTGGTCGTGGCCGTCAGAGGTGAAATGAGAAACAATGGGCTTGGAGAGATCTTTAATCTTCACAGCCCTGACGTGTTCTCTGAAGCGGTCTCCGAGTCTCCTTCCTGTTTCTCCAATGTAGATGGCTGGGCATTTACTGCAAGAGATACAGTAAATAAGGTTGCTGGAGGTACAAGATGCTGTCTGGGTGATCCGGAATTGTCCTGAGGGGCCTTGAATGAGTGTGGTGGTGGCTGTGTACTTGCAGGTGATACAGCGAGCTCTGCATGGAATAAACCTATTACTTGTTCCTTTGCAGCCTACGCATGCTGACGCAGCTACCCACCTAGACATGTATTATGGCAATTATATGTCACATTTACCGTATTCGGTGCAGGAATAAAAGTACTATTATTAAAGCGGGTGTGAGTCTGGTCAACACCTGAACTGGAGACCTCCTAGGAAGCTATGATTGCTGTTGGAAGATGTGTTAGTGGGGTCAGCAGGGAGGCGCTCACCCTGGAGTCTATTTGGGTGCTAATGCCCCAGTATAGTGACGAGGACAGTATACTGTAAAAGAGGTCCTGACTCTCTGTAGTCATTAAAAATCTAGGTGTGTTGAAAAATCCTAGGTGTCCTGACCATAATTTCCTCCTGGCCCTTATCAGTCATGACCTCCTAATAATCCCCATCTAGGAATTGGCTTCATCACTCTGTTCTCCTCCCCACTGACAGCTGTTGTGTTGGGTGTTCTGGTGCACTATGGCTGCTATCACACAGATCGTCCTGCACATTTGTGGTGATGGAGGGGAGTCCCCATTACCTGTAAAGCACTTTGAGTGGAGTGTCCAGAATAGTGCTGTATAAATGTAAGGATTTATTATAAGCGAACAAAAGCTTTCTGCTTCCAGTTCCATTTTGAATTTTGGGACACTAGTGTTAGCGGTAATATAGCAATATTTAAAAATGCTGGTTCTTAAAGCACTTCGCTCTTTAAAAGTCATTCATGCTTTTTTAAAACTTCTGCAAACCTGATATTACTTAAAAAATAATTAGATAGAGATGTAGATTTCCACTGAAGGAGTTTATAACAGAAGTTCTGGAGGGAGGTAAGATCTTAATTCATTCTGCACACAAGTCTCACACCCAGGTCTTCCTTTCTTGTATCTCTGTTGCATCTCTCCTGCTGCTCCATCTACGTCCTTGCAGCTCTCTAGCTCACTTCTTTCAATAGTGGGGGTGGGGGGTGGCCAGCCTCAGCCTCACATCTGACTACCATTTCCTCAGCTAGATGAGTCAAATACTCTGATAATCCCCTAATTGCAATCAATAGAATCTATCCAAGATACTGAATTCGTGTTTAGGATCAGCCATGATTGAGTTTGATTTTTAACAAGTAGTTGAGTTTAAAAACACTCCAAAAGGTATGGAACAAGTTGAATGGTTAGTTAAGGTGTAGAGTCAAGATATTTTCCAAACAGAGGCCAGTTTTGCTCACTTTAGCTATTTCCTCTTACCCCTAATTATACATTCCTGGATCAGTTAGTCTGAGAGAGAATGGGTTAAGAGACAATCGTATTTCAAAAACACAATGTGAAAAATCTTAATAATAGTTTTATTTGTAAATCATCATGCAGACGGCATAAACACTGTATAGGCAGGGTCCAGGTGTTATCTATTTAACGCAACAGAAAAAATCTTCAACACACTCACCAATCTTCAGGTTGACCGTTGAAATGAAAAAGGAGGGAAAACTATAAATGTCTGCTATGGTTTTCTAACTTCTTATACCTTTTTTTGCAGTTATCATTGTAATTTGTAATTCTGAAGATGTGACCTCATTAATGCTGGAAGCTGAAAAGCAGGAGTTAGTGAACGGACAGTATGTGTTTTTCATTATCCAGCAGTTTGAGGTCAGTGGCTATGTGGTGAGTATATTCTAGAAAAATGAGATGCGGGGAACTTATTAAAATACCTCAGAACTTTGTGCCACAGTATATAGTTGAGCTATAGACATGTACTGTACATAAGTTTTTCTGTCTTTGTGGGAACATCCCACTGACTCCCATTCTGTTCACTACTGTCTAATTCAATTCAAGCTTTATTGTCCCATAGGGGAAATTTGTTTTACGGCACAGTCAAACACAACACAATGCCAAATAAACATCACCAAAAGGGAAGAGAATACAGTAGTGTTACAGGAGAAAAAAAAAGGGACAAGGTAGTTACTTTCAATTGTTTAAGAGTGTAATTACACTGGGAATTAAAATTTCCTGAAATGAAATGAACCCCACATGAGGTGAAAGACCTCAAAACAGTTCTGTTAGTGTTAGATTTAAAAGAATGTGTCATGCCCTCTACTGCTAGAGGGCGCTCCTACTCTGTCCTGCTCATAGTTTCCCTGTGCTTTGCTTATTCTTCCGGTGTGTTTTGTGGGGCTATACATTTCCGGGTTACCCTTTCCTCCTCGCTCACCATTGAGGGTTCGGATGTCTTGAGACCCGCCTAGCTCCTCCGGGGCATAGGTTTCTACCCGACATAGTCTGACCTCCTGAGCCCGGACTAATCCCCGTTTTGCCGCTACACATAGGATCTTTTTTGCTCTCCTGGCCATTCCACGGCATGCCTTTACGACATCCGTGACCGAAGGTTTCTATTGTAGAGACATCCCCACATTGTCTGTCAGGAGTTCCTATCTTCCTAGAGACATTTTGACACCAACATTTAGTAGAGAAGTTCTCTACTCAGAATATTTAAAAAATATTGGATCACACTTTG
This sequence comes from Lepisosteus oculatus, assembly GCF_040954835.1. Lineage (NCBI taxonomy): Eukaryota > Metazoa > Chordata > Actinopteri > Semionotiformes > Lepisosteidae > Lepisosteus > Lepisosteus oculatus. The sequence goes on from NC_090699.1 coordinate 39,147,583, forward strand.
TTTTTAAACTTTTACAAACTTGCTATTAGTAATATTTTTCTCTCAGTATATTCAGACTTAGATTAGAGACATAGATTTTCAATAATGGAGTTTATAACAGAAGTTCAAGAGGAATGTTAGATCCAAATCTTGCACCCTTTCTCTCTCCGGTGTATATAAGACTCACACCCAGGTCTTCCCTTTGTTACAATAGTAACATTTGTTTATACAAAGGGCTATAGTTGTCAGTTATAAGATTTCTGAAGATGTTTCAGGCAAAAGCCTTATGATATCCATGAAGCACTGCTAGTTACCAAATAAGCAAGATGTGCTTAACATGCTTCTCCCATTCATTTCCATTTTTAAATTTAAAACTAATATTCGTTTTTTGAATTTTTCACGTCTGGGATTATTATCCTTCCAACACGATGGAACTTCATGAGTGCAAAAAATAACCCGTTACTCAGTGAACATTTATTTCTTCCAGTCAGAATGATGGCCAAAGCCAATTTTAATGCTATTTTGTGAATTATTTAATCTTATTACATAGGCATTTGAAGTAAAATAAACAGAAAAAAACAACATTTAAGACCATGGCTAATTTCTGAAGTACTCAAAGAAATACAGAAAATTGATTTTGAAGACTTCAAGAGTGCTTATGCAGTTGCTCTTGTTTAATCACTAATTATATCTCAAAAGTAATTATTAAAAATAATGCTTAATTAGCTATCACAAGTTATCTACTAATTACATGCGGCTCTGTTGTTCTAAATTAAGGCCAGGTGCAACATGAGAAATTGCACTGGTTACTTTTATTGGATTATATTATTTCTTTTAACAATGCAGAGACAGATTCTCACCCACTGGTGTTTTAAAAGGCATAGAACTCACTTAACCAAAGTATGCTCTCTAGTGGTCACTGTACAATTCAAGTGTTACATGTTTTATATTTACCTGGGTTTTTAATTACTTTTTTGCTGCTTTATAAAGCACAACATCAACTCATTATCACTTACATACCAGTACTAATGAGTCCAAATCAAAGGATTACATACAGTATGCAAATGTTCTTGAGATTAGACTAATGATTGAAAGCAAAAGGGGCAAAAGACATTGAAAGCTTTCTAGTTCACAAGATTCTGGCTAAGAAATCAAAACCACGGTTTTTGGGAAAGTTAGGATCAAACGTATTTTGCAGCATTGTAACTTTTGTTCACTAGTGTATGTAAATGTAGTGGAAATGTAATTAACAAATATGAAATTTAAACTTTTGGGTATTGCAAAAGAAAAACTTTGAGAAGGAAATGAGATAACAAAGCCTGTCCACTTGCACATTCTTGATATGTTATCCATTTAAAAAATGGAGAATTGCTTTAGATTTAAAGCATTAAGAAATTTATTTACAGCCATCTTACAGTACGTATAGTATGTAGTACTTCAACTGCAAAAACCCTTGCTTTCATACAGTATACAGTAAATTGAATTACTGTTATTTATTTCTCTCACAACTAGATCCAGAAATTGATTTAGTAAAAACATGAAGTCTTTTTTTTCTTTGCTAGGATTACCTATGGAAACATGCTTCAGAACAAGGGACTAGACAAGATATTTTGAAAGCCTTTGACATGGCATTTGTGATTGCTCTGAAATCCTACAACGGATATGACTACTATGATTTCCTTGAAAAAGTTTATCTGAGACTGAAAGGGTCTCCATTCTACAGCAACCTAACTTCAGAGAAAGAGGTATGTCCCTCATAATTAATCAAATGAGGAAAGCAAAATATAATTATTTTAATTTGTCCTATGAAAAGCTGAAACACTGAAAGAATAAAATTGGCTGATTGTTTAATAATTATTCCACTTGACTGAAGAAACCCAAATAAAATCAAGTGCGTAATAAGTCATACAATAACAAAAACATAATAAAGTTTTCAGATTCGTTGTTACATTTGAGACATTTAAATTCTTCTGCAATAATGCTGCACGTTTATTTCTGTTTTCTATTTCTCTATATAGGAATAAGACCCATATTAAACAAGCATAGTTCTCTCACTTTATATAGTATCTCTGAATGGCTTTCATTTTACCTCAACAATTCATCATTGTTTTCTCAATAATATTTCCATTAATTAAAAATGTTACATAGTAATATATCATTTTAGTTAATAGGAATTTACTGGATGAAACATGAAATTTAGAATTACATATGCAACATGGATATACAAATGTATGTGAAATGTCATCACTTTTTCAATTATAAGTAAAACTTAAACTAAATTATAAAACGTAAAAAATCATAGAGAAAATTTAATACAAACCTATGACAAAAGGTTTAAGCACCTTCATTTTATCAGTGTTTGCATTATATTAAGAAATATTCCGATGTTATGTTACAGCTTGATACTGTTGATACTGTAAGAGGCAAGGAGTCTATCCACTAAGAAGAATTTAGTAAGAAAATAGTGTCATAATATTTTTTGATCACACCCCATTTCATCATGCATGTCGCCAAGAGCACTGAAGCAACATCTGGTTTTCATTTTCGTCATAATTTCCATTTAATAGCACATGGCCAAAGCACATGCAGACATGTGATCGTAATTTTAAAAGCATTTCATCATTCATTCCAGGTACCAAAGTCTCACACGAGGTCCTATACTCTTTGGGAAACAAAACACGTAAGACCTGAAGGACATGTGAGATCCAAAAAGTGGCTGCAAATCCAAGATACTGTACAAATAAACCAGATGCTGTTGACACCCTATACTGTAACTGGAGTTTAACAGTCCTGCTCTACTACATTCTGATGTTCAGTGTCCCACACACCAGACACGGGCTGAAATCCAATGATGCTCTGTTGTTTAATTGCTATTGTTTGTCTTCCAGGTCAGCTCCTATGCAGCCTTTCTCCATGATGCGGTTCTGCTTTATGGGATGGGCCTTAAGGAGATGGTTAAAGCAGGCAAGGATCCACGCAATGGCAGGGAGCTGGTTCAGCTCTTGAGAGACCAGAGCAATATCATGTTCTATGGTAATTTCTTGATCTCAGCCTCAGATCTATGGATGCATGGTTTTTACAATACCTCTTACAGTGAGCCTTCCATATTGTCTGTTTTGGAGCTATTGAATTTTCACCTTTTTTAACAACTGAATGACACCAAAACTTTACATTACACATGTCTATAGGACTTTATACGGTACTTTAAGATTGCACAGTTCCGTCTGGTTGGTTACAGTTCCATTGTTTTGCCACTAGAGGGAGCCTCAAGCACTAGTTGTTGGCGAAGCCGACAGTGTTAGCCAATCACGAATCGACTAGTGGACTGTACCTAGGGCTCCACGCCTCCTCTCCTCAGCCTTACTTAAACTGTGCTTTAATTTTTTTTTCTATTTTAAGTATTGTTTACTTCTACTCTGAAATCAGGACATTTACCTGTTTTTTCCCTGCCTCTAGTATTCTGCTCCTTACCTTGCTTCCTTGTCCTGCTCAGTTCAGTCCTTGTTCTTTTTTTCACATTTTACCTCCTGGTTTCTTTTTTTCTGTCTCCTGCTCCAGGAGTTTTGTGTCTCCAAGGACTGCCTACCTGGTTCTTGATTTCAGTCTGTTTCTAGATTTCCGTTGCAGACAGCGAAATATATACATTCTTTTAGACTTCCCTATCAGCTGGAACCTGCACAGGGTCCACTCCTTTGTTTTTTTGCAACTGTCTAGGCAACCTTAATAATGTACTCTTATCGACTTTTTTGTTTCCCTTGGTTCCAGTTCTGTTTGCTCTATGGTACTCTTTTCTCATGATATAGTTATTTGAATAATTCAAGCTTAGAAGCTCTCAATACAAATATAACAAAAGGTTTGCACTTTTCAGTACAAAAGTCAAATACAGTATTTTGAAAGGTATACCTGGGAAGATGACATTAAAACCTCCAGAAATATCCTGAAATGGGTATGCAATTCTTGTATAACAATAGGGAATAAGGATTTTAAAAACTGATTAATAAAGGTATGAGAAAATATAAAAAACTGATTAGAGTGTAACTGTGGTTTTAGAAGCATAAAGCAATTTCTTTGTAACATTTTGGTAATTCTTTTAGGTGCAACAGGGCTTGTGAAACTAGATGCATCTGGAGGAAGAAATATGGATTATGCTGTGTATGATCTGCAATTGTCTAAGAACATGACCAAGTTTGTACCTGTTTTACAGTATGACAGCTTCAAAAGTACTGTCAGGTAATTATCATTTGTAAAAGTGTTTTTCCACAGGACTGAAACTCTATCAGCAGACCGCAGTGTACTGTACTTTTGTATAAGAAACAAATCACCACATTTGCTCATTAAATGTGGTGATTATGCAATTATATCGGTACTTGAATGTCAAACTGTGTATCATCACTATGTAGCCACTAAATACATCTGTATAACAACAGTGTTAAATCATCTCTTGTCCCTGTAATTCATGTGTAATTATTCAGTATTTCCCATTTTAGCCCCACTCCTGAATTTTCCTACATTTCCTGGCCTAGTGGCAGACCATCAGCAGATAAACCAGACTGTGGATTTGACAATGAGCTGTGTGGACTGCTAATTAATGGTAATGTTTCATTACAATACAAAAATATGTCACTTTTGTAATGAAAGTTTTATTTTTTGTTTCACAAATGGACAATCAACCAACCTCAGCGCATTGAATGTTTCTCTTGCAGATTTATCGGTTTTAATCTTGGTGGTGATTCTGCTTGTCACAGCTTTTTTCGGGGCATCATTTATTACTTTGCTGATGGTGCAAAAATACAGACTCAAAACTAGATTAGGTGATGCCTGGTGGCATATAAACTATAATGACATCACCATTGTAAAAGATCCAAAGGTAAGTCTTTTTTCAGTTCTCCCTCAAAAATCGGTTGATCTTTCCCCCATTGTTTACATGTACAGTACATTGTAGCATTCATAGGAAAATATAAAAAAGTGTCCTATTTCAAACTGAGCTTGCCCTTTTCAATCTCTCCAGTTTATAGAAAAGACAAAAAATACTACTGTGTTTTCAGAATTTTACTCCTGCTTTCAGTGTTATTTTTTTGCCAACAAATGAAAAAAAATGTTTTTCTTTGGTTAAAGTAATAAAAATAAATGAATAAAACAAATGAGAAAAACACAAAAGAGTCTAGTCTAGGCAAATTAATGACTTATTTTAAAATTGGAAATATTACATCATTAGCACTTGAAATGGCCACCCTTTTTATGTACCACTGCTAAAGAAAAAAGGGTTCATTTTTAGTATAAAGTAAATATAAAACTGAGCTCAACAAAAATCAATAAGTTTTCTTATGTTTTCATTAAGAAACAGCATTGACTAAAAGGAGGTACCTGTAGTTACAAAAATAACCGAATACATTGAGACCTCCATAGATTTCTCCACCAACATATTAAGTGATTACATGCTCCATAGGGGGCAGCACAGTGGTGAAGTGATTAGCACTGCTGCCTCATGGTGCTGGGGCCCTAAGTTCAATTCCAGACCTGGGATGTTATCTACAGGGAGTTTGTATGTCCTCCCCATGTTTACTGTACGTGGGTTTCTTCCAGGTGTTCCGGTTTCCTCCCAAAGTCCAAGAACATACTAAGTCAATTGGCTTCTGGGAAAATTGGCCCTCGTGTGAGTGTGTGGATGTATTTGTGTCTGTGTCTGAGTGTCTGCCCTGTGAATGACTGGCATCCTTTCTGGGTTGTACCCAGCCTTGTGGCTGTTGCTTGCTGTTTCCAGACAGTGGTTATTAAAATAAATGAAAAATAAAAGATAAGTACAAACAGCAAGCAGTTTAGGTGGCAAAAAAACATTGAAATAAAGGGAGAGATTGCAGGTTCAAGACCATGTAAGAGGACCACTGAAGGGTCACAAATAACCTCCACAGATGACTGTAAATGTCAATTGAATTTGACACAGTAACATGTTACAGCTGTAATTGATGCTGGTGGTGGATTGACCTGATATTAGGGTTAGTTTTTTTGGAAGGCAGTATATAATATTGATATACATCCTTAACGTTTCTGAAAATATAACAGCAAAATTAAAAGACGAGGATTTTTTTTTTACATTTGTTTTTGCTAATTATTGTTAACTCTGCTTCATTGTATCTCACTCTTAGGGAAACCACAATTTGTCTGTAGCTACAACACCTACAATGAAGGAAAATGGAAGTTGTGGGACCCAGACTTTGATTTCTAGCAGCAATAGTTTTGGCTTGAGAGATAAAATGGGGAAAGAAGTTGTTTATGCTACAATCGGCATATACAAAGTAAGTGCATTACTTTGTGTGATATCATGGCAATTTTTCTCTCAGTGCTCACACTTTACACTTTACACTTTACCCTCTGGTTTTCTTTGTTGTGGATGGGGTTGTTTACATACATGGGAACTTGCTGCTCGTTTCTTCACTAGATAATAACAAACAAAGTTTTATGGATGCTCAGGTAGGAGGCCAAAAGTGAAGAGGTTTGAACATCAGGTACCTTTGGACTTGTACTGTATCTGAGAATACACCTGTGGTCTGGTTCCTACATTTTTCAACTTAAGAAATGGAGTTTATTTAACTAAAATTCGAGAGGGATGACAACAACCACGCTCAATCATTCCCAGCCGTCAGTGATTAGCAATCACTCCCTTCGTCCTTCCTCCACCGAACACTATAAACACTAAATGCAATATCTCTCTCCCTCGCATGCGACTTTTGCATCTCACCTCCACCCCAACTCCACCTCTGCAGCTACCCCTTGGTTACCTTGCGTTGGGGTCCTGGCCTCCTCGTCCTACAGTATGGCCAGGAGGTCGGCCCTCAGCCAAGCGGGTTAAGCCAAATATTTGCTCCACAATAGTTCATTACGTTTTGATTTTGGGCTTTGTCATTCCCCATGAAACAAAGTAATTTAATTATATCAAATAAAGTTTCCTTAAGCTACTTAAAAAAAAATCAGATATTCACCAGCCCTGCTTTAAAAGGAAAAGGTTTCAAAAAGAAACAAACAATCACAGTCTCAATTCTTACTGAAAGAGCACATTCTCACGATGTGGAAGACACATGAAAACTTTTACTTTTAGGTCCCCACAGTAATTGGCATGGTAAGACCTTTCCAGATATCTGTTATAACATTTGGAAGCTCAGATTCACTCTGAATAGAATACAAAATTCCTGAAATAGGTTCTCACATGACTTACAAGACAAGACCAAGACATACTAAAACTTAATAAACCATTTTCTTTCAACGGGTATCATAGTGACTTATTCAGGCAATTAATTAAGGTCCCTCTATTCATCTTTACTCTTGTTTTCAAAAATAACACTTTCTTCCTGAGTGGGATGAAAGTTAAGTTGTCAAATCCATGTGATTTCCAATTACCTTTGTGGTTCAAATATGTGGAATGTTCTAATTGTTTAATGTTGATGATGCATGGGCAGAAAAGTAAAGGAGGAATTGTGAAACAATGCTTTGAAACTGACCGTACCATAAATGGATATAAAACAACTATGTGAAGCAACTATTTCAACAGCTTCATAATTCCAGTGGTTTGCTCCTGTGAGTGATGGGGAGAGTGTAAGTTTGCTGTGCTTTTTTGATATTAAAGTCTGAAGCAAAATGTTTTCATTTTTATTTTCTCTCAGGGTAATGAGGTTGCAATCAAATACATTGAGAGGCAAATTCTTAGTGATATGAGAAAACCATCAATTATTGAAGAATTTCAAGTGGTAAATATTGCCTTCTTATTTATTACCTTACCTTATTTTTATCAGTTTAAGAAAATAAAGGATCTAACAGAAACCTACAAAAGAAGGATAGCACATGTGAATCTTGTAGGGTATGCTCTGTTTCTAGATATAAGGTACAGGTTTAGAAGAAGTTTCGACATACAGTAAACAACTACTTTTTACTAAATTGCTTTCATATGTAGTGTCTTCTAGCTCAACATTTCATATTTTACATATATAGTTTACAATTTTTTTTCCTACATGCATACAATACCTTGCATGCTGGAAGAGGTGTTAGTGGAGCCAGCAGGGGAAGCTCAGCTAATGCCCCAGTATAGTGATGTGGAAACTATACTGTAAACAGGCGCCGTCCTTCGGATGAGACATAAAACCGAGGTCCTGACTCTCTGTGGTCATTAAAAATCCCAGGGCATTTCTCGAAAAGAGTAAGGATGTAATCCTGGTGTCCTGGCCAAATATCCCATTGGCTCTTGCCAATCATGGCCTCCTAATAATCCCCATCTATGAATTGGCTTCATTTCTCTACTCTCCTCCCCACCAATAGCTGATGTGTGGTGAGTGTTCTGGCGCACTATGGCTGCTGTCGCATCATCCAGGTGGATGCTGCACATTGGTGGTGGTGGAGGGGATTCCCCATTACCTGTAAAGTGCTTTGAGTGGAGTGTCCAGAAAGGTGCTATATAAGTGTAAGCAATTATTATTAATTATTATTTGTCTACTGTACATTATATGTCATCTGACTTGTGTCTGCCCAGTTTTGAATTTTATCTATTTTCAGTTACTTCTGCAATGTGAGATGATCCTCCTTATCTGGTATCATCTGCAAACATGACCAGTTTACTTATTATTCTGCTATCTAGACTGATAAATTGTATATTAAGAACGGTGGCATCGTGCAGATCCCTCCAGTACTAACTGTTGGGATCCCTACAGTACAGTACTCTACTAATTACAACACCCAATTTTAACATTCACTCCTTATATGTACCCTCTATTTTGTATTCAATAACCACTTCTCAATCTAAACAAATATGCTTTCCTGAATGCTTACTCTCTGCATTTTGAGAATTAATCATTTATGAGGAACTTTATCCAGTCACCTGATAATCGAAATACACACATCACATGCCCTACATTATGTGTATTCATTACTGTTGTTGCTTGTTCAAAGAATTCTAGTAAGCTGAATATGAATATGGCCTACCTTTTAAAAATGTATTAGTATGAGTGACTTCACATCCATGTTTCATGTTATATTTCTATCTTCAACTACAGATGCGTGAACTGAAGCATGAAAATTTGGTACAATTTTTTGGGGTTTGCATAGAACCACCACATGTCTGTATCATAACGCAGTACTGCAGAAAGGGAAGCATAAAGGTACAATATTCCTTTTTCTTTGTGGGAGATGTTGCAAATGACCCAGATTCCGCAGTTTCAGTTTTGCTTAACTTAATAATATGTTGCCAGGATGTTCTGAGGAACTCGGATATTGAACTGGACTGGATGTTCAAACTGTCTTTCGCTTATGACATTGTTAATGTGAGTATGAGCTACTCAATGTTGCATCTGGTGTAACTACAGTAAGTTCTTTAATCTACCATGTTTAAGACATTTCATGGGGAGACAAAGCTCCTTCAAGTCCCACTTCCCAGGGCTAACTATTTTACAGCAAAATGTCAGTCAGCTTAAAAGGGAGTTTAGATAAGAGGACTTTTAAACACTTGAACTTCTTTTGAATCCCTGTGTTTATTCACTTTGATACTCTCTCATAGGCAAGATGTACTTTTACAAAAATCCAATAATAATGTTTCAAAAATATTTTACTTATTCTTAATGTACTTGAACTACACACATTGTTTCCTCCCTGCTTTTCTTATAAAACCAAATTAAAACAAATTATGTTGTGGAACACCGGAGTATATAAAAGCTTTTTTAATTTAATAATTCTATAGTTAAATTCCCTCATCAACGATATGAAAACAAAGGACATTGTTTTCACAGAAAAAGCTATATACTGTACAACTATTGGTTTTTGTGATAACAGCAGGGGTATGATTTATCACTTAACAATTCCTGTATAATACTTTACTTAAACCAGTTTCTTGGAGGCTAATTGTTTCTGTGAAGTGACTGAGACCTTGAAAAAAAAAACAGGATGAAGTTATAAGCCTTTGGGATCATGGATGGAGAATCCTCTGCTTGCATGGTGCAAAATATGCTGCCCCATGTATAAAACATTACTGTTGTGATTCTAGTGAGTGCTAACTTCACAGAAGGTGAATGATGTGTATAACATATTGTACAGCTATCCAGTTTCGAACTGCTTCTTCCAATTCAGGGTCTTGGGGGAGCAAGAGCCTGTCCTGGCAGGCAATGGCAGGCTACAATGAGGGGGCCACAAGGGGGTACACCCTGGACAAAACGCCAGTCCATCTTAAGGCAGACACACACACTCATCCCAGGGCCCCCTTTTCAAGAAGCCAATTACAGTAACTTACAGTAGCAGTCTGTCTTTGGACTGTGAGAGGAAACCGGAGCACCCGGAGGAAACCCACGTGCACACAGGGAGGACATTCATACTCCACGCAGTGAGCAACCCAGGTCCGGAATTGAACCCAGGGTCCTAGAACTGCGAGACCGCAATGCTTACACTGCATCACGGCACCACCTAGATCTTGTACATGCAGTGTGAAATCAAAATCTTGTGCGGATTGAAAGTGGTTGTTTCAGCTTTTGTTTGTAATATGTTCACTAGGGCATGGTGTTTATTCACAATAGTAATCTCCGATCCCATGGAAATCTGAAGCCAACTACATGTCTAGTGGACAGTCGCATGCAGGTTAAGCTTTCTGGATTTGGCCTGTGGGAGTTCCGTCATGGGACCAAGCATAGGGTGATCCCTTTGGAAAATCCAAAATATGAAGGTGGGTTCTTAGAAAATAATTTTGATACACTCAAGTAAAATATTCTGTTCACTGAAGTAATTAGGAGTTTTCATTTAAATTAAGTAAAAATAGAAATATCTGTCTTTTTTATGCCTTTGAAGAAGCTACCTTTTACGCACTGCACAGCATTTACTCAAAAAGATCTGAAAGAAATAAGATCTGAAAGAAAACAAATAGGTATAAAATTTTATGTTCCCCTTTTGTTTTGTATTATTTTAGTTGTGCAAAACTAACCATCTGGTTGTGAATCTAGTCAAGTTCTTAATGAAGACAATTGTGTTATGAATGGACAGATAAGATTTTAATTCTGCTTTATAGCAACACATGAACAAGTGACTGCTATATTTTAGAGCTCTATTGGACAGCCCCCGAGTTATTAAGACTTGTGCAGCACCCATTTAATGGAACCCCAAAAGGGGACATCTTCAGCTTTGCCATTATAATGCGGGAGCTGATCTGTGATGGTGAGGTGGGCCCATACCATGATGTCCAACTGGAACCTGAAGGTAATTTATTCTCACTTTTTACTTTGACATTGTCTTTTGACCTTAAACTGGAATATTTCACTGAAAGCTTTCCTATATGAGGAACAGAAAATTTTTTATATAGTTGTGTATGTATAACAAAAATGCTACATTTGTTACACAAATATGCTTTTTTTCCATATAGTGTTTGCTTTTTTATTTCAAATTTAGAGATGTTCATGGTGGATTACATATGATATCATTTTATATTTGCCAATATATATGTTCTGCACAGAAAATTGTTTTAAGTTGACTATTTACATACTGTATATCAAGATAATGATTTGGTTTTCTTTACACAATGTTCTAAAGTACTAACTCAAGCTTTTTTTTGTTAGAAATTATTGAACGAATAAAAACTCCTCATTCAGATCAACCATTCAGGCCATCCCTGTTGATTGGTAAGGTCAATGAGGGGATATCGGCCCTACTGAAATCTTGCTGGGATGAAAATCCAGAGCGTAGACCCACTTTTTTATCCATCAGGAGACGATTACGAGAAGCCAGTCCTGAAAGGTTAGTTTGAGAGGAGGTGGCAGATTGCATAAAATTAGAGGCAAAACATTTAAAAAATATTAAGCATACAGGGTAGCAAAAGTCTTGCACACAAACAGGAGGTAATATATATAGTATGTATGTAATGAGCATCAACAATTATGAATCCACTAGTTAGTAGTTCCTACCTTTATAAAAACTTTAATTATTAATTTATTAATACACCTTAGTGAGAGTAAAGAGATGCCAGGCTTGCCATTTAGCCATTTTTAATTCACATACTGTAGTTTAGAATCCTCAAAAACATGATCCCAGCCAACCAAAATCATGAACTGTATACACGAGCAGCTTATGGGAAGTGTTGAAGCAGTAAATCCATCACAATTAACAATCAAAACTAACTGACTCATGTAATTAACATTGTTTTTTTCTTTTTCAATATTTGATAATTGAATTGGCCACATTTTGTATTAAATAATATTCATTTATCAGAAAAAAATCTGTTGAAATAAAATGGCTAAAATACAAGTAGATGATCATTATTTCTGCATAAAGAAATGAAAATAATAAGTGAAAATAACAGAACAATACAAAATGTAAAAAAAGCACTTTTTCACTACAGTATAGATCCCTGCTGTTTGAAATAACTAGTTTAAGTAACAAGACGATGCAGCATAACAAACATACAAAGACACAAACACATCACATCTGGTGGGTTGTCCTTGTTCATCACACAGTGACTGACATGAATGCAAAATGCCTTGAGCCTTGAAGTTTTGTGGGAATGCTTTTTTTTGCAGTGGATTTGTATATTTATATATTTCAGTCATGTCAGTATTCTTGACAACATGGTGTGCAAGCTTGAGAAATATGCCAACCATCTAGAAGACGTGGTTGAGGAGAGAACAAACCAGCTCACAGCAGAGAAGAAAAGAACAGACAAACTTCTTTCCAGCATGTTGCCCAGGTACCATAAGTGCAACTTTTACCCACCTCCTTTTAAAGACTTCCCTTGGCCCCATTAAATGCACTATCAACACATTTCAATCTGTACTCTAATCTGTACTTGATTTTTTTTCCCTTCAAGATACATTGCAGAACAGCTGATGGCTGGGAGATCCGTGGAGCCCAAAAGCTATGAGACAGTGACCATCTTCTTCTCTGACATTGTGGGCTTCACCAGTATGTGCTCCATAAGCTCTCCCTTGGAGGTAGTCAGCCTACTCAACGACCTCTACAGTTTGTTCGATGAAATAATAAAGCTTTATGATGTCTATAAGGTACAGTACCCTAATCCATTTTCTGTACCTTAATCTCATTTTGTGACTGAAGTATATACTGTTTAAGATCATCTGGTCATTAAGATCGTTAAGGATACTTAAGTGCAGCAAAGCTTTGATAATTATACACAGGGTAGGAGTTAACTACTTATTGTTTAGTCATACAAATTAATTTTCTATGATGCATGTGTATTCTTAAAATCATGTTGCTGTGCAAGATCAGCTTTGCATTTTAATTTCTTCTGTTAATCCCATGTAAGGTTGAAACTATTGGAGATGCATACATGGTGGCAAGTGGGCTTCCCATTAGCAATGGCTTGAAACATGCTGAAGAAATAGCCACCATGTCTTTGCACTTTCTCAGTGCCATCATGATGTTTAAAATACGGCACCTTCCAGACGAAACACTGAAACTTCGCATAGGGATTAATTCAGGTAAAACCCATTTCCGTTCAACATGGATTGTGAGTTCTGCAGACTTGTATTTGTTAACTTGTAAAAAGCAAGTAATTGAAAAATAGTATATGTAAAAAAAAACAGTGCAGTTATACATTTATTTATATTTGAAGTGACCAAAAAAATATGAATTAGCTAGTAGAGGTAAAAAGAAATAACTGCTGATACCTTTACTTTAAAAAAAATACTTAAATAATCAATTATCTACAATATGCATTACAGTATGCAAAAACTGTATACTGTAGGTTTTATAATGCTTCTGTAGTATAAACATTGTTTTAAATGATCAAAGTGAATGTATTTTAAAATGTATATGTTCAAAATGAATTTACAGTATGATCACTTGTATAAAGCTGAAGCTAAGGGACACACTGTTGTAAGCGAATATTTTTATAGTAGTTCACTGACTTAAATACACTCCCTTGATTCTGCAGGGCCTGTTGTGGCAGGAGTTGTGGGAACAACAATGCCAAGATACTGTCTGTTTGGAGACACAGTTAACACAGCTTCAAGGATGGAAAGCAACAGCTTGCGTAAGTCTGATAATCAGCATCTTCTACCTGGGTTAAGCAGCTTCTTTCCTCGTTTTGTGGCACTGTAGTAGAATACCTTTCAAAGCGTATCATTATAAGTATATTAAGAAAACAGCACAGAACTGCAGTATTAGAAGAATATAGCTGGACTAGTAAAAATAAAGAGCCTAAAAGCTGGAAAAATATGCATTGACAGAAAAAGGGAGCTTCTTAACAGTTCATAATCTCTTGATTGATATGAGGTACTGTAGGCGTTTTGGGAAAATACAGAGGAGTATTTGCTTCAGTGTCACAATGCGAGACAAGGTTCTTTAATTAATAGCTTATTATTAATGACTAAGGTAATTAATACCTGGATTTAAAATAGCATCATGCAGTACCTCTAGGTATATGTTTTGTTTTGTAAAATGAGTACATATTTTAATGCGATACAATTGTTTTACTTTCAAACAGCTTTGAAGATTCATGTGTCTGAGAGCACAGCACAAATTCTAACCAAGACTGGCAAATTTGAAATAGAAGCAAGAGGAGACGTTGAAATCAAGGTAAGCCTCATACGCCTGCAACACACAATTAAATTTATCAATGTGCAACTTAAAATCACACAAAGTAGGCATTTGCATGACAGGTCCTACTATCCATTCTGGTTACTACAATTTTGATAGTTACTTTTTGTAATTATAAATGAAGTCTACCTTTTCTATCTGCATAACTGAAATAGTGGCATATTATCCGAATATTATCACCATCTTTACATGTACATAGCTCTCATTCTTAAGACTTATTATTTTTTAGCAGTTCTGAAGACATTTTTGCAGTTTACTTTGATTTTCAATAGAGACTACATTTTGTGCTATCCAGCTACAGAGGGGATATACTATAGGATATTTGTACTATGTGAATTTTTAAATAAATGTGAACCGTATCTAAAGTGCATTTCACTAATTTGTGTTGTTTTGGTAATATTACAAGGGAAAAGGAACCCAGAAGACTTATTGGTTAAAGAGCAAAAAAGGATTTATGATGCCCCTACCAGACTCTGCAAGTACTGCAGGAAAATCCAACAAAAATCTTTTGAAGGTATTTAACCTTGATTATCCAGAAAGATTGAAAAAAGGCAGTGTTTGTTGGCAAAATATCAAGCCATACCCTTTACTAAGTAAATTATTCTTGTTCCAGTTGTTTTTCTTTCAGTATTCCAGGCAAAATACTTGCTATTAAAAAAAATCAAAACACACTAACAGAAAAGTTTGAATGGTGAATGTGATTGTGAAAGGTCAGAAATAATGAGAACAGTAATCTCAATTGACCTGCCACTAGAGGCTTTTAGGCCTCTACTGTATAAATTGATTAATGTCTTAAATGGTGGAGAGCAGAGAGTCACATTCTCACATGGGCTTAATTTAGGCTTTGGTATATAGAATACATTTGGCTAGCTGGTATTGTGTTGTTTAAAGTGGGGTTTCTTTTGTTGTTGTCAAGCACTTTATAGGGATAAATTATCCTTGTGCAGTGTCACTGTTTTCCAGTTTCTGTTCATGTGCTCAGGTCTCATGAGCCACCTGCTGAAAAGCAGGCCAATCAGTCATTTTGCAGCAATTAATTCAACATACAGTACGATCTACACAAGTTCTTGCCTCCTTTAAAAATCCAGGTTGACTCCTTTATAAAGCCAGTATGTGAAGACTTTAACAATGCAGAAACAAATCACACAGTGACACCTCCCTGTTTTCTTTTATCAGACTTTGGTTTTAATGACTTTGAGATTATGTGCCTGTCTCTATATAAAATCTTCTCCATAGCCCCTAAACCTAAGAAAAACTGTAACAATGCAAACCTGAATAGTACAAACAGAATTGTGTAATGAATGCAGGGGAATGTGGGTATTTTTAAACAAGATAAAACAGCAATCTAAGTAGAGTCCAGTTCTTCATCTGTGACAAAATGAAATTTTGAAGAGTGTGTGTGTATCTTAGCAACCTGGTTCTCTATTGTGGTTGTGGAATTCTTTTCTCAATTAGGACAGTGAGAAGTGGACTGATGGAATAAAAACCAAAGATCCAGAGAAGAGGGAGAGGAGAAGGACACAGGGACGCAGCAGAGAGGATAGCGGGCAAAGTGAAACCCTGCTGATGAATATTTTGCCTGCAGATAGACAGTACGAAAAAGCCCAAGTCCACAGCCAGTCTCACCTGAGTCCAAACTAAACTAAAACGTCTTTTACTTATAAACTCAGTTCAACACATGAAGTCCAGAAAGGGACAAAAAGACTTACCTAACTTAAAAATGAAATGTAATCAACATCGCTGATGTAATTTTTCAATAAATGTGCTAAGAAAAAAGATTCCAAGTCTCAATGGGGCTGTTTCTATAATAACAATAAAAACTTACATACATAATTATATTTATAACATGATAATTACATACAGTATTGTTTATCACTTGTTTTTTTCCTCAAAATGCAATATTGTGGTAGTTTTCCAAGCTTAACAAATGGTATGCTTAATCTGAACGATGTCTCAAAATTTGTCATGGATAGTAATTTCTTTATGTTTAAATCTTTTATTGTTAGAAAGAATGACAAGTAAGATGGAACAAAGGCACACTTAATTTGAACAGTATGCACGTCTATATATACACATTCCTATAAAATGGGCAGAAACTCTTCATGGAAACACAACTTATGTTCACAAATACTGTATGTTATTCGATTTCTTAGGAAGGCAAAAACATTCACATAAGTCTTCTAATCAGCAAAGAATGATACATACTGTACAATCTACTAAATAAAATGAAGTGTATGTGACTTACTGCATTCTAATGCTTTTATGAATTGTGTTCCTTTTGAAAAACTGTCAGTAATAGAAAAAGTGTTAAACCCTATTTTAGACTGCAGTTTTTAGTGTTAAGAGTGAGGAAGGTCCTTTCTTCCAATCATAGAGTAGAAAAATAAATCAAGGTTGTCCAAACTTCAAACTTTCCCAGAAGCTTTTGCTTGTATAAAACATGCTTTGCATTTTTTAATGAAAGTTTAACATCTGTATAAAAACACAATGCTTGTGACTGTCTGAATTATAACATTTAAGAGCAAAAGGGAGAAAGGGAGACCTTAGATAATCTCCCTGAGACCACAGCATGAAACTTGGGGAAGCATCTTGTTCCACTCTCCTGAACACTGTGTGAACCCCTGTACAACATACAGTACATTGTTTAACGCCATTGTATATTTCACACTTGGCATATAAAACAAATAGATTTAACATGAATTTAGCGCTTATACTGCCCTTTTTTAGATTACAGAAGAAAGCAAACTTCCTAACAGGGTGTTCACTGTGAGCATGAAAAAGATGCAGTATGGCGCCATATCTGGAAAAAAACACAATAAGTCAAATGGGCAACATTTCATTTCTAAATATGCAAGTTTGAAATTGTTTGCACTTTTCTAGTTACCTGCAAGTTTTCTGTTGCTAGATGAGCCAATGGCTGCCAAGAACAAAAGAAACAAAAAGATAATTATCTCTGAAAACACGTCATCATTCCAGAAAAATGTTATTGGATTTTCCTGGCCACGTATGATGGCATCAGCTATACAAGAAATGAAGTCATTCTGATGTCACTGAATGACTCACACTCAAGCAGAAAACACAGATAGAATGAGAGTGCACCAGTAAATGAACATGGTAGGGAAACATGCATAAGAAATTGATCAACTGATGTTGTTACAGTACATGGGACTAACTGATTTATTTATGTGTTTTGATTCTCATCACTCATGTACATTGTTACCTAGTTCAACAATATAAACATACCTTTAACACGGAACTCTGCAGTTAGCACACCTCCATTTGGATCAGTCTGGTGACTTCTTAAATTGCATGGAACAGTCTTAAAACGAAAAAATAAGAGAATACAAAAGGACTAACAACTCCTACTTTCAATATACTGTATACTGTAGACATTCTGTACACATCACTCTGCCAGGAATACAGGGAAGTTGTGCTATCACAGCAACATGTCATATCGTTGAAGACAAGTAAAAAGATGAAGTGATGTTCTGGTGGAAATACGGTGGTGGCTGAGGGGAATTTAGAAATTCTGCAGAAGAACAGCAACTCAAATCTGTAGGCACAGCATGGTGTGCAATTTGACAGCTTAATCCCCACTCCAAGGGCACAGTGCTAGGCTTGTATCTTTTAATCCTACCCAGTGAGTACTCGGTGAGTATCAGTCAAACAGCACAGTGGCAATGGCATGGACACAGAACATGCCAGGCAATAATTTGCCACCTACACAAGGCAATTGTTTCATTAAATAATTGAGAGACAGTTTGAAATGACAACATCCCGCATTTCTTCAGAGTGTAAATCAATAGATCAACTCAGTAAATTATTCAAAACCTTGCTCATATTGCAAATCCTTATTCTCATAGGTTAATGAGCAAAATCCTTTTGGATTATAGCTTGCCAAAATCAGAAGAAGGCACCTCTGTATCATGATAATCTACTTGAATTAGCTATGATTACTTAATGTAATTCTAAGATGTTGCTTTGTGGCTTCATTCACATGAAGAAGCTTCATGAAGATGAAGAATCTTCTTCCTCCTGTAAATTTGTGACATTATCCTTGTCTTACTTACTGGTTGACAAAAAAGCTTTTCACTGTCACATATGTGGACTTCGCAGTGCAGCCAGACAGTTGACACTTTTTCCAGAAGCTGAAACCTGAATGAATTGAATTTGAACATTGACCGGCTGTCTTTTCCATTCTCAAAGATGGTCACTGTATGGTCTGATGAGCAACTGTGGGAAAAAGAGCACTTATGAATCACTCATCTGTTAGGTGTATGGAAAAGTCACAGCTTCAGAAGCTGTAATGTCAAATTCATGCTAATGCAAAACAGGTTGTCAACACAAAAATTAAGGCTTAAGTGAAATGACTGCAAACGAAACACACCTGTTTATAATTAGACTCCATCTCTTTTTGTCAGTGAACTGGGGAGAAGGGGTAGCCCAGCAGTTTTTAATCACAACTTTGAACCTAAAAAACAAATCCAGAAGCTACATGTGATACAATTGTATTCAACAACTGGTATGCCTTAAATCCTAGTAGACAAATACAAAACAAAACAACAAAACAGTTGCAGTGCAAATTGGATTTATGTTGAGTTTATTGTACCCTTGTGTCTATAAGAAGAGTTAATCCTTTGAGGAAACGAATCTGTGCTGCATTCTACACTGTTCAAACATATTTAAAGCACTACTTAAAGTAATGCTATATTTACATTTTTAAGGGTTAAGATAAAGTCTATTCCAGAGCCACAAACTCATCGGGCCAGAGCTCATCCTGGTTTTTGAAGTGTTAAGCAGACTACAGAGCATGTTGGATGGAATGCCAGTCTATCACAGGGATGACTCCCCAGCAATGCTGGTTCCCACTTATACAACTGGGTAGACTGGAGCAACTTTGCTAAGATACCTTCCTCATGTAAACTCACAACCTGTCAGTGATGAGTCCAAAGCGTAGTCACTACATTACATTACATCATGATTGAATTTGAGCTAATTTATTATGGCCAGAGAGAAAGACAATGTCTACTCAAAAATTAAATCCTTACTTAGTGAGAGCATACCTGTTACTCAGTCCTTTTGCCTCAATGCCAATAAATACTTCAGAACCAATCTCTGATGTATCAATAGTGTAGGGGACATCCATGGTATGTAAGAATTTTGAATTCTTTAAAAGAAGGGAGAAATCTTAGCAAATTAATGTAAACCCACCTATAATACAGCAAAGTAATCTAAGGTATATATATTATTTACTGCATAGTATTTAAAACATCTTTTCTGCGTAGGCTTAAGAGAACATGAATATAAGAAATAAAAAATTAGAGTTCTTTACTTCGTTCTTTAAAAAGGTACAAGAAACTAATTTCAAGCTTCTTGAACCTTATTGACATGGCTGACTAATATCTCTTGTGGATTACTGGACCATTTTCATATCAAAGTAACATTTAAAACTATTGTATAATCACTTCCACAACCTCATACCTTACGTAGACAGTATACCTTTAACTCTCTTGTTTTTTAGGGGAAGAGAAACATCACAGTTTCAAAGTGTAAGAAAAGCCTTTCAGAATGTAAATATGGATTCTTTTTATATTTGGGAAAATTAGTATCTTCTTTTCTCCTCATATTTCACTTAGCGTGGCAGAAATACGTTGTGTGATCCTTTACAATACCGAAAATAAAGCCGAAAGTTATTTACAAGGATGATAACAAGTGATCTCACCAATACTGTACAGGCTAGAAAATGTCCAACAGAAAATATCTAAGTAACTGTCAAGTGTTCAAATGGTTGCTCTTTAGCACATTAATTTGATTTTCTAAGGATCCTTTCACCATATTTCAAACAGCAGGATCATTAAGTTACAATGCAAACTGTGAACTGTCAAAACTTTTTTATTAATAAAAGACGAGCGCCCGTAACTCATAGGTTAATAAGAAGTTTTCTATGCTCTCTACTGGCCAGAATTCAAGAGAGATATTGTTTGATCTTTGTTTCAAAAACATAATGAGACCTCTAGAATTTATTGTATAATTATCAACTCTGATACAAGCCAAGGGATGTTTTAAAAAGATTCTACACTAATCAGTTTACTGTATGTAAGATATACCCTGTGGAAAAATGTCTTGCTTTGTAGCGTTCTAAAAATATACATGCATGACAAACTGAAGCTTTGTGCACTGTTTTACTTTTGATTACCATTCCCACATATTTGATTTAAAATTACATTTTTCAATTCCATAAAGATAAAGAAAACAGTTAAATACTTACAGTAAACACGTTCATAGACAGCTGAGATTTAAAAGAGCCTATGCTCCCATTGTTGACATAAACTGTCGCCACTCTGGAATAAGCAGATGGTTTAGTGAAAACACTGCAAGTTATTATGTGAGAATGTCTGTGTAATGAAATAAATTTTGTCCCAAATTATTTCATGCAAATGTCTTACCTTTGACTAAAGATGGCATTGCTCACCAAATAAGAAGCTTTGTAGGTACAGCTGAAGGAATAGTTCACAGGCTGGTTTCTGACCATGAGAGATGTGTCATTGGAGACTATTGAGTTGTAGAAAACATATTTGGGATCTTTGCCACCGAGATACTGAAAGAAACAACACATGAAAGTTTTATTTTTCTGCTCCCTGCTCCCTGTTCTCTAAACACAGAGCTGTTGTTGTATTTAAGATGAATGCTGCATAAACATTATTTAATATACTGTATATGTAAGCAGATCAAGCAGCTGATTACACAGAAAAATCTGTTTGGCACTCATGTCATACATCAGTCTTAGATTGCACAGGTTAACCTGTGTCCTGTTCTTTCATGTCTGTGAAAGTCTTACCTCTGATTGGGTTCCACAGTATGAATTGTTTTTAGGGGTCAGATCAGGAATAGCAAAACGGAAATATCCTGCACTGTTCACCCCACTGTAGCACACACCTCCCAGGGATAATTGGTTGATTTTCCATCCATAAGGACACTCAGGAACATTAGCAATAATAGCATTTGGAAAACAGGTGACCAAGACAAAGTCTAGTAAGAAATAAAAGTACACTAGTTATGTTATTAACATAGAAAATGATTTAAACACCGTACTGCATTGCAGGATTGTCTATCTTAGCAGGCTGTGCTAAAATGTCTGGTTATTTATAATTGAGTCAGCTGTTTGAGTCAGAAGGTATGACTATATAGTTTAGTCTTCCAAACAAGATCCATGAAAAACTGTTCTGCTGTACCACAACAGAAACAAATACAATGTATAATTATTTTTTAATTAGCTGTTTTTCAACAAAAATATGAGGAAGGTTAACTGAGAAAGATTGTAGACAGCAATCTGGGTAGCAGTTCAGTTTTTTAAGACTTACCTACTTTCTGGGGATGACAGGTCCATGCAACAGGCACTGCAATTATCAGAAGACCAACACAGACTAAAGCCATTTCTTATCACTGTGCACAAGGGAAAAAGAAGATGAAAGAAAAAAATAGAATCCTGTCACTTCCTGTAATTGAGGAAATTGTCAATACTATTCAACTGATATTTAATGATCTTTGTGGTTACAAAAGCAAGAACGTTCCAGGTTCAAATCAACAAAAGTTACATTTGAGAGAAAAATCTAGCATTGATTCTGTTCTTTGTATATGTCTGGTTTGCACTGTGCTCCAGTAGCTTTGAACCTTTAAACTCTTCACTATGTTTGGATAATTTCTTTTGAAAATGGAACAGGCTGCAGTATTTGTGAGAGAGTAGATCAAAGTAATTCTGCTTTTACTACCTGTTGCATACAGTGACATTTACTCCTTTATTACCTGAGCGAACTTATAAGCAAGTCACAAATGAAAGCAGCTATGGACAGCATTAATATGCCAAATGTTAAGTATGCCACAAGGAAAAGTATACAGTCTAAACAAGTGTTTCCCATTGCCATACATTTGTATTTTAATTTTCATTTGTAGATCTTCAGTCTTAAAAAGGTTAAATAGAGAGTATGTATACAATTTATTATTTTTCAGATGTCAGCATTTGAACCCTAGATCTTAAAGATCCAAATTTTAAAATGGTCACTCACTAGACCAAATGATAATAATTTATAAATAATTAATTCGATTTATAATTTTGTGTTTTGTGTTTTGAAAATGTGTTTCAGTTCGTTTTTGTATTTTAAAATGTATGTATCAGAAGCTGTTGTACAAAGTAATTTAGTATTACCTGATTCTTACATCATACTCCTTCATTGGCTTAATCAGTTTAAAAAAATATTTCTTACATTTAGTAAACCACTAAATATGAGAATTCTAGATTTGGAATGAAAATAAACTTTTTTTATCAGTAGCTATATCCTGTACATCTGTTAAAGTGTATCCATAAATATAAAAGGCTCTAATAAAGGAAAAAACAAATAATACTGTACCAGCACCATAGGAAGAGAAGATGTCCAATAAGTTTTAAGAGAAGATGTTCATAGCTTCTGTATAAAATTACTAGGGGGAACATCAACAATGAGTAGATGTTTTAGTGACTATGGGTACTCTATGTCTGTAGTAAAAATGGCATGGCCTCTTTGAGAGTATTTATAGCTAGTCTTGTAAAAGAGTCCCTTCTGGAGTGATCACTCATAAAGTGCCTTTGTGAACTGTGTCACAAAAGAGGTCTGTGCTGGTGAGACATTGAGATTCAAATTGCTACCTCTCCTGGGCCGAGAGTCTCAATCAGCATTGACTTTGTCACTCAATTTGCTGCTCCATTTCCTTGATCTTTTTATTTTTACAATTATGGAAACAATGTGGATTTATTCAGGTGTTATTTTTGCCTGCCGAAGCACTGACGTTCAATTGAAGTCAATGTAGAATTAGTGCATATTTTTTATATCTTGCTTTGCCAAAAAAGTAAAAAGTAAAGATTACTTCTGACAAAAAGTGAGCCCTAGCCACACGATATTGCATCATTTTGTTTTTAAATTCACAGACACAGGTGTTCATTTCTAAAATGCAGTGCCTAGGGGTTACCTGATTGCAAGTGTAATTGTCTGTCAAACTCTTTGAACTCAGTAAGATGCTCAAGTAGAGTGCATGCATTAAGAGTGCATTAGTCTGCTTTTAAAACAGGCACAATGAAATAAATACATCACCAGGTCAAACACTGGAGTTGCCATACAGTATATGCAGTGACAAAGATTTCCTTTCATATCTTTAGAAAAGACAAGATATGTTAACTACAAATCAAAACCAGAACCGACTGTATATTCTACATGAAAGCATTCTGCTTTTCATTCTTTAATTAAAAATAGTTGAAGTTAGTGAATCCTTTTTGTTCAAAGCGAGTTTCTGAGAGGTAATTCCTTCCACAGTATGTCAAACCGACATTTAACAGAGTATTGTGCTGAAATGGTTACTGATATGGCTTTAGGAAAACATAGATACTGTACTGTATGTATCATCAAACTGAAGAACAACTAACACTGAACACATACAGTATAGATACTGTATATGTAAGTTTAATCTGTGAAAACAACTCATAGCATCTGACATGAAGATAAGCATAATAATACTTTTTTGTGAAGCCTTTTTTGTTACTGTATTGTATGTGAAATACATGAACTCCTTGAAGCAGGCTGTGTTATTGAACTCAACCAACCTAGGCTAAATCTATCATGTATTACACAATTAGCTGTACAGGTAGATGATGTTTGACAATGCCACCAATATGATACACTGTAGAAGGAAAGGGGCCAATTTAAAAGAGTGGAAACTAGATCATGAATGTATAGTCACCTCCATCTTCACTGTAAGGCAAAAAGAGAGAGCACCCA
Organism: Lepisosteus oculatus; assembly: GCF_040954835.1. Taxonomy (NCBI): domain Eukaryota; kingdom Metazoa; phylum Chordata; class Actinopteri; order Semionotiformes; family Lepisosteidae; genus Lepisosteus; species Lepisosteus oculatus. The sequence goes on from NC_090699.1 coordinate 39,171,927, forward strand.
TCAAGGCACAGGTTATCGAAATGGAGTGTCAAATACGTACAGCTCCATTTTCACAGTGGTCAACAATCTGATACAGGCGACAGACAAAGGGCTTTCAAATGTTCTGTCATCTTATGGAAATTGTGGGATTCTGCTTTCTGAAAAATTCACAGAGGTTCAGTTTCACTTAGTGGACTCCCTATAAAATACTTAAAGATGCATGTTGTCTCAATAAAGGTACTGTTTTCCAAAACCCTTCCACATGTGAAGCAGGAATTACCTATACTTGTACTTTAAAAGATGCTAAGAGCAATGAGATCAGGGGGTCATGGTCCATCCATTTTTATTGTTATTGCAAATAATCTTTCATTAGAATTAAGGCATGCTTTGTGTTTTAAACTAATTTAACTAATTAAATCCTCATATAAATCAGTTCCGTTAATTTATTTTGTATAATTTTAAACAACAAATATTTTTTTTTAATGAAAGCTATAAGCAATTTGTTTTGAGATTCATATTATACTCTTTTTCACTGTAGTGTGTGAATAAGTACAGTATATATTATTTACATAATTTCAAAAATGAGCTGTGATTTGAAGTAATTTTTAATAAAAATAAATACAGCTGTTATTTAAAAAATGCAGCCTACTCTATCCCTGCTACTTCTAAAGGGTCTGTTTTACTCACTTAATCTGTTAATCTAGGAAATCCCTGTTGTAAAGCCATGCTAATGATAAAAGCTATTGATTTTGAAAACCCTCTTAAAACAAGGGAAGTCAATGTAATCAGAAAAAAAAAACACATTTCCATTGCAAATATGTTTAACATAACTATAAACTGTGCCAAAAGAGTGTGAAAGCAAATTGATGGTGGATACTGGGTGAGAAAAAGGCTGATGTCAATTGAAATTATCCCTTCTAATATCTAAATATTTCAAATGATCCTTTTACTTCAGTTTACCATCTCAGTAACAAACAGTACAAAAACATTCACTGTCTTTGCGGAGACATTGATCCCCATGGCTGTGGATGCTGCCATCTGCATTAACATAAAAACTCAGTGGAATGCATTTAGAGCAAAGTCCATTTAATACTTACACCGATAGAAATCAGTATACTGGCCCTGCCAGCAGGTAGATAACATTTCTGTCTGCTTTTTCACTAGATAATGGGGAGTGCTCAGTGTCAGAAAAACCACCAGATTCTGTTGTTACGTAAGGTAATTAAAAAAGCTAATGAGCTTCCTTGGGAAGATCGCAATCCCTAAAGAGTAAATTATCTTGATTATTATGATTGAGGAAGCAACATTTAAATCTCTTTTAAAACTGGACAGTTATATAATCCTGCTGCAGTATGTGCTTGAAATCCACCCAATTATTGCATTTATTTTCAGCTCGTGATTCTCAATTTGTCTTAATTCTTTTGATTTTACCAGAATATAAACACTTTTCTTTCTAAACACTCATTGCTATCTTTTTCACTGTTTTGCCCAAGTTAAAAGTTCTCTCTCCATTTATTTTATGGCTTTAGAAACAATACCACTAATTATAATAGTAAATCTGTATATGTACTGTATGTATTCTATTCCTTTTTATGCATCACAAGACATGTTTAACACTTTCTCGCCTCTGGAGAAAGAGTCAATTTCCACCTGGTATGATGTCCCCTCAAACATTTTGTAATATCTCTGGAAGTTTATACAGTAGAAGACTGGTTTATGGCCATGCCATGCTTTACCTTCACTGACTATGCACAAACAATCACAAACACAAACACAAACAAATCTTAAGGGATACACAGTAGATGGATGCATCCCAGGAGAATGGGTATTATACTACAGAATATTAATTTAGGAATAGGAAATGAGAATAGAAGGAAGAATTGGAATAACATTAGTAATTACCAGAGAATAGGAAATAACTCTTTACTTTAATTGTTGTGGGTATCCAGAGACAGGCTTCCCAGCAAACTTCCCAGCAGCTGAGGCCTAAAGACCTTTAAGAAACACCTGGACAAAATCTTAGATTTACTAAGCTACAAAACTACTAAATGACCAAGATTGGCTAAATCATATACTGTACAGGCTAATCAAAATGAAAAAAAATGAAAGAGCAAGTTGAAAAAAATCCAGTCATATTTATAGTCAACTGATACTTTATTGTTTTACTAACATTTTGGTTTACAAATGAGAGAGAATTTAATTTGTGATGAACTTTTCATCATCGCTATTTCCATGACTAAGGAGTTTGAATCTGGTGGTGGCGAGGGAATCATGCTGCACAACCTGATGCTTTCTTGTCAAGACATTATCAAATGGTATAATGCTGTTGCATAGAAGTACAACCAGTTTATGGAACGAGTGTTATGCTTCTGATATAGACAAAAAAAAAAAGTTATTCATCATTTATCCAGCGTGGAAATTTTGCAGACGAACAATGCAGTTTGTGTTGAATAAGCATGATTTAACTTGAGCAGGGAAGAGTGGAGTCCCTGTGAGAGAAGCTTGCCCTTTACTGTCAGGTAATGGGAGATTGATCACCTTTCACAACATGTGCAGCCGAGGCAGGTAAAGATTTCAGCTTCCTTAGATAATCAGTAACCTGTAGGGAACAGGCAGCTTTCATCTGCCTGTGATACAGACTCAATAATAAGCATTTAACTATTGCTTATAACTATTGCAACTATTATTAATTACTATTAATTATTATTAAAAAAACAAATGAATGGAAAATATGTAACTGAAATTGAAATCATTATGTTGTACATTAGTATCACCGCAAATTCATTGTTTTAACAAGGATTCAAAATATTACTGTTACAAATGCACATTATTTAAAAGGGGCTATACATAATCAAATATACACAAAGACATAGCATAGTGCATAGTTTTTCAATATAGGAGAAAAACACGGATAGAATAGAATATCTTTAAATTTCAATTTTTAAATTTCACTTTTAATAGAATATTAAAATTATTCCATACATTTTTTTAATTTGATTGTATAAATCAGTAACATTTTACTTTTTATGACTTTAGTGATGCATACATACAGGACTAAAAGCACTGTTACACCCAGTTCTGAAACATTAAAAGATTAATTCAAGTGTACACAGCACTAACGGCTTAGGATATGGAATGTATTTTTCTCCTCTGGTTTGTTTCGTGAGGTGCACCATTATTCTTTGTAGCATAGTCAATGAACTTTGCGTAGTTAATTTTCCCAGTAATATTTTTATCAAAAACAGACATGAGACGATAAAATTCCTCTTCATCAAGGACAGTGTTGCAAAACTTCAGGACAGATCGAAATTCCGACAGTGAAAGATATCCTGAGCTGTTCCAGTCCAGCTTCTTACAAGCTTGTTGAAGGGACTTCCAGTCTCCACCCAGCTTTAACACACAAACAGGTTCGTTTAACACTCAATGAATTTACTATTAATGTTGTTTTCATGGATGTCATGATCAGCCCCCACACATAATATAAAATCCTACATCATTTTTAAAATCCTACATCATTTTCTGGCATAAAGCTTTAAGGATTCTTACAGATATCCTGAAGTGATTCCTGTGAACAGTAATAATAATATTTGCTTACACTTACTGTATATAGCGCTTTTCTGGATTCTCCACTCAAAGCACTTTACAGGTAATGGGGACTCCCCTCTACCACCACCAATGTGCAGCATCCACCTGAATGATGCAAGGGCAGCCATAGTGCACCAGAACACTCACCACACATCAGCTATCAGTGGGGAGGAGAACAGAGTGATGAAGCCAATTCATAGACGGGGATTATTAGGAGGCCATGCTTGGTAAGGGCCAATGGGAAATTTGGCCAGGACACCGGGGTTACACCCCTACTCTTTTTCGAGAAGCGCCCAGGGATTTTTAATGACCACAGAGAGTCAGGACCTCAGTTTTACGTCTCATCCGAAGGACAGCGCCTGTTTACAGTATAGTGTCCCCGTCACTATACTGGGGCATTAGGACCCACATGGACCTCCGGGTGAGCACCCCCTACTGGACCCACTAACACCTCTTCAAGCAGCAACCTTAGTTTTTCCCAGGAGGTCTCGCATCCAGGTGCTGACCAGGCTTACACCTGCTTAGCTTCAGTGGGTTGCTAGTTGTGAGTTGCAGAGTGATATGGCTGCTGGCTACAGTGACTGGCTGTACCTTCCTTGTGTGTCATCTGATATAATTCTATAGGATTATTGCTAGAATCCATAAGAATTTTGGAACCACAAACACAAAAATGCTTACCTTTAGCAGGGAAATACTAATTGATTCAGAGACCAGGTGGTGGACATAAACACCTCATAAAATAAACACGTCTGAAGCCATTTTCAACATATGTTCAACATATGTCCAACATGGATAAGCAATAACCATCAGGTGTCACTTAATGCACTTTTGAAAATTGTTCTTAAATGTGAAACTCATAAACAAAAGCTGTATGTAATCTCTTTTCCTAAGCAGTAAGAAAGGAACAAAGTTGGTTCCAAGAAAAATACCTTTTGACGCAGTTGTTGGGTGATGCCACTCAGGCCCTTCAGGGTGATCTCGTTGTACATGGCGGGATTTCCTTCGGACCTTTGTGTTAAAGCTTTGGATTGATCAGTTCTCAATGTCCTTTTTTGTTCTTCAAATGGGTGTAAGAAATCTGCATATGAAATTCTGAAGTAAAGAAAGGCAGACAAACAACAATTAATCTCAAATGTCGCTTTTGGATTCTGTAATTTTATAATAATACACAGCAAAGAGAGGGGATATTTTTAGTTTGAATGCTAAAGTACAGGTAAAAGTACAAATTATTGAAGAGATTTAAGAAAAAGTGAAATTGACAAGAAAGTTAGAGAAAAAAATGTTTTGTTTGCTGTCTTAAGCCTCAACATCCTGTAGAAAATGACATTCCAGTCAAAGCTGTAAATCGTTCTGCAATATATCATGTTGTACTGTGAATTGTTTGATTATTATTGCTGCAATGCATTTAAACAAAGGAATAAAGGAACCTGTTGTCCCCACAGCTGAATTTCCTTGCAATCGCCTCATGTTGTGAGTCTGTTAACTCCGGACAGAAGTCTGTCAGCACGTCCTGAAACTCCTCTTTAGTCACAGCTCCAGAGGCCACTGGGTCAAGTTCTTGAAACTGCTTCTGAAGGTCATCGAGCTGGATCTGAACCTGCAATAAGAGTGTGTGAAGTCAAAACACCAGAAATCACAGATTGTTTTTACATATAGTGTTTATGGGATGTATTGGAATGAACGGTACTGTACCTTTGCACAAAGGTGGCTCATTGTTATTTCAGTATCTGAGTTGAGTTTTCGGGATCTTAACAGGAAGTCACTGTCCCCTTTAACTGGGGGGGCTCTTTTGGAACTCGGATAGCATGCAGAGGACAGAGAAAAAACAAAGTGGCGGACAAAGTGGTGGAAATCAAGGGTGCCATCTTGATTCATGATTAAAGTCTCCCAGAGCTTCCTGACCTCTTCTCTGGAGATGTGGGGTTGTATGTTAAAACTGAACAAAAATAAAGCTTTCAAATTAAGAAATAATTTCAAAAAGGTGGCGATGACTATAACTTGCATTGCATACTGTAATAGGAGTCCAATTTTTTTGGACTTTCACAACTTTTTTCTTTTCTTGTGGACATTTTTCCAGTGTGACTTTTGAGTAAAAAGGCATTTATTAAACGACATTTAAAATGCAGTATGTATTTTACAGAAAACAGTGTATTCTAGCATAAAAAGGACTTATAACTAAGAAGTCATGGATTCATATCCCAGGTGAGCCACTGCTGTTACTCTCATGAGCTCATGAGAGTTCTCTAGAACAATGGCATATCATATGAATGGGTAACTTGCTGGAATGGGATGGGTTTTTCTCAGTTGATTTCTGTAGCTAAACAAAGGTTTATTTTATATACAGTACATACAGTACAGAACAAAAGAAAGATTTAATCTTTTATCCAAACTCAGAACATAAACAAACATAAAACAAAGTGGCACTTCAATATATAAAAATAAACAGCTAAGAAGTTAACTATAGTGAGAAGTAATACTCTAATTGCCTTTCTATTAAAACAGTTTAATATAATATACTAAACCTGATACCTTTTCAACAGCTGATACAGAGTTTCTCGAGAGAGTCTTCTGGTGTTCATTTCATCCAGGTTGTTGAAGACTCTTTCAACTTCCTCGACATTATTTTTCACAAGGTCCTTAATAATCTTTGTTAGCTGCCCCAAGAGTGCAATGTACAAAGGTTAATAAAATTTCAAATGCTACATGCAGAAGAATTATATGAGTACATTGGAGAAAGTGCATGAAACCTGGTCTGTGGTTTTCTCTCTCCAGCTTTTCCGAAGCAGATCAGTCTTCGGCTTCCTGCTGATATTGGTTACAACAGTTCTACCATCATCTAAGAAAATCTCCATATTTCTGTAAATTGCAAAAAGAGTAGATTTTTTTCTCTGCCATATAGCACAGAGCAGTTAATATACAGTACATTGTCGTCATCAACACAGGACAGCTGTTTTGTTAACAAACTAACCCATACTGTGAATAGCAGGGAAGAAAATTTTCAAAACTTCCTCTAGCAATTTATTTGTCCCCCAGTCTGCCCTAACCGCTACCTGCTGTCTTGGTTCTGTCCATTGACAGGTGCTGTGAGAACATACAACCCCCTGCCCCCTGCTGCTGAGGGACTGTGAGACCAAAGTGCCGCTTGAAGGGCAAAGACACCTTGAAGAACAGTACTGTTGTCATGTGATTGACCTAATGCTTTATAACCACCTATTCTCATGAGATCACTCCAGAATGAATACTTATTTCAGTAAATACAGCCAATGTCTCACAGCTTTATACAGTATGATTCTGTGGTTATATAAGAAAATAACAGCACGCTTGAGCATGATTGCCTGATATATAACATCCTGACTTTTTGGACTTTAGAGGTGGAACTAGGGGAGGTGAAGGGATACATACTGTACTAGTGAATACTGGGAAGGAAGGAAAAGGGCAGGCACGGTGAATGAATGGGACTTCCCAACCAGACTTTATTGTCTAAATTACATTTCAAAGGAGGTCATGTCATATTAAAAAATAACATTTCAATCCTCAGGGCCGATGAAAATGTGCCAGAAGATTTGTAATACATGTTTTTCCACAGCCCCTTCAAAACATCTGCTTTGCCGTATTCCTACTGTAAATGTGATTGTTGTTTTTATTTAAAACTCTTTCTTGTTTCACAGTCTTCTGTTCAACAACCCGTATTCTTACCTTGTACCAAATTTACTCAGAAATTCTGAATATCTTATGTTTCCATGCTTGTCAAGAGGAACTTTCTCCAGCAGGTATTCAAATTCTTCATCTGTCATTTTCATTGAAAATCTGCTTGGACAAGGGAAGGTTATAGTAATAGTAATAGTAATAGTAATTATCTCTAGTTCCTTTCATGTCAACTGGATAATATAATTTTTCCATGCCTATAGTAATTATAAAACAGATATTTACTCATTATATAAAAACAAAATTAATAAAAATATATATTACATATTGTAGTACCTTGTCTCAATGGCTGCTCTAAACTGCTGCTGACTCACAGTATCCAGCTTTTCTGTGTCCATTTTTCTAAAGAAAACAGATGATTTAGTGAGACCAAGAAGGATCAGTCTGAAATCTCATACAACTGCTACGGTATGTTGTGATGTCAAGCTGCCAGCTATGACTTACATTAACAAATGTTCTCTACAGATATTGTTGCTCTCAACCATCTCTCCCTTCAGTTAATAGTAAAAAATAGCTTTAAAGATTGTCATATGGTTGGTGGTTAAGCTTTACACTTTTTTAAAAAACAAATATAAAATGTTATCAAAATTATTAATCGGAAAATGTAATCTGTTACACCTCATCATGATAAAACAATAATGATTCAACTTACAAAATGTGCATTAGATAATTTAATGTGGTAACCTTAGTTATACACATGTACATGCCTGTGAAGTACAGTATTCTATAACAAAGACTTACTGAAATTCACTTAGCAGAGAAACAAAATCTGTCTGTAGAATGTTTAAGAGCTTTGCCTCCAAAGCAGAGAGTGTGGAATGATCACCGAGACTCCTTGCTTGGTTAAACCTGCATCAAATACAAAGTTTAACACCAATCACAATTGTAGTTGTGGTGCTGCACTGTACTGCATGAGTATGCATTTTGTTTAATGTATTGTATATTCTGTGCCTCTGTTGAAGTTTTGCAAAAAGAATTTTTGTGTGGGATCATGTGACTGAACTGAATATTTTATTCAAAGCAGTACAAAGGTCATTGCTTAGAATTACCACAGGGCAAAACATGTTTAGATTTTATTTGCTTTTATCTGTTCACACTGTGACAACTATTCAAATTGCTACTTATAATAGCAAATGTCTTTTAGTGTTGTACAATGCAGAACACATGTCTTAGAAACATAACAAGACATACTGTACTGCAACAATAGTTAATTGAATACTTATTGGAAAATATAATCCACTCTTATTTGTATATTATTGGTCCAACTACAATTGAAGCCATCAAAACCATGAGTCTTACTTTTACAGGTGATAGATGTTTCCAATTACTGTATGTGCATAAATGGTATGCCAATTTCTGTTTACAGTTTCTGTGATTGTAAATTCAGTGTTGTAACAGGAGCTTTAAATAATTCCAGGCACTAAAAACAGTGCATACAATTGTTTCAGTGAGGCATTTAAGAGGCACAGCCTCTTAAATTCTTTCTTATGCAAGCATGATATACCTGTACATTAAAATGAATGTCTATCATGTCATAATTTAATGTAGAAAAAAACAGGGCAATGTACTGTTTCTAAAATAAAAAAAAATAAACTGGGAACACAGTTAACTCAGTTAGTCTTGCATTTAAAGGGTAGAACAACTATTGTTTGAAATACACACTGGAATAGGACACAGGAAGATTATCTTGTCTATTGTGCTTACACTATATGCAGTTCTGTAAAAAAGCAAGCAGCAATCACATTTTTCACCATAGTGAACAATGGAAAACACAATTGTTTGGTAGAGAAACAACGCTGAATCTCAAGCTTACAGACAGGATGTTCCTTCAGCTTTGCTCTGGCGCTGAAGGGAGAATTGTGGACATTCACCATCGCTTAATAAATCAACCCTACTGCCAGCTCAACTGACAGTATCCTGATATGGGCAGACATATCTTTTTCAACTCCTAGTATATCTTACAGGTTTCCAATGAACTTAGAGTACAGTATGTGTCCATTAACATATAATGAAAGATAACTCTCACTCCATCACTGCATTTAAACCACTGACCAGATGTTAACCAAGACCAAACAATCTAAAATGTGTTTTTTTTTTAAATAATAATTATTTAAAATTCCACATGTATGAAACGTACAGTTCAGTTAAATCTGTAGAATTATCTTCTGGAGCTGTGCCATTATTAAAACAGTAGATGGCAGTAGTATCACATAATTGCAGTATTCACCTTGGTTTATATGGATTGTTGCTCTCCAAATATTGTTAATCAATTTCAACATGCAAGTTAATGAAAATATTTAATTAGTATCTATTTATTTTAAAGAGTAAACTTTGAATTGTAGAACCTAACTGAAATCAAAGACTTGCACAATGCTGTGCTGTACTGCACACATTCTTTAAAAAAAGAGTATGTCAGTTTGAAAAAAAAAAGCATATACTGTACAGTGTATTCACTAGATGATCATTAAAATGTTCACTACAGGCAAATTACTTTGTTGATATTCAAACTTCTCTTAATCCCAGAGTGTTAGTTGGTGGAGCTCCAGAGAATTTCTCCTGATTCCATTTACAACAGATAAATGCATAAGAATCAGGATTTCAAGATTTAAAATGGTTCCCAGTCAGAATTACTGTATGTGCTAATTTATCGGTTTAGGTCCTGTTTATGCCATGGCAAAGTAACAACCTATTCCAGATTCTAATCTGATCATAGATGACCATAGATTCTATTCTTTTATTTTTATCTGGCTGCAAGCATCATGATTGAGTTCAATTACTTATGCCCTGAATTGATCAAAACAATCACTCTTTGTCATGACCACCAGCCAGCAGAGATCAACACGTAAGCGAGCTAATCAGCACCAGCAGCGGATTACTATTAACAAGCGTCGCCGCACGAGTTAACACACCTGCAATTGCTCTACTGTGCGGCACGCCGGGTTATTTATACCATTCTTACCTGATTCCCGTTGCTCGGTATTGAGTTCACTACTTGTTGCTCTGCCTAGCGTTCTTACCCCCTTTTGGCTGCCTGGAATTCTGCCTACACCTTTTGCCTTCGGACTTCAGATCTCGTCTCGCCCCTTGGATTGTTTGCTATCTTTGCCTGTTTTGGATTTGACCCTGCAGCCCTCTTTTCGACCACGATTCTGTCTCACATTTTGGATTGTTCGCACCAGGTGCCTTTACCGGATCTCGACCTACCTTTGCCTTCGGACTACGACTCAGCTCCTGGATTTGCTCAGTACGCTTACTTACCTCCCTGCGACTCCTGCATCTGCATCGGATCCTTTTCACCTCTACAGAGCAGCGTTACACTCTTCCTATGTAATTTAAATAATCTTTTACGTTTTGTAGGGCTCTAGCACCTGAGAATGAGATTTGTGAAGCCTGGGCCTCACCTGTGACTGGGATGCACAAGGACCCTGTGCATCATTCCTTTCTCGCTTCTATCCTGGTAGCGCAGCAGAAAGGCTCTGTAGTCAACATCAGGGGACATATCATCCAGCCCACAGCGTGCAAGGAAGAGACTGAGCTGCTCCTTTTTCAGTGGGAGTTGGAACCTTCTCAAAACCTGTAAAAAGTCTTCTCTGGACACCTGCTCAAACAAATGTGTAAATGCGGTAGATATTTGAGAGTATTCTTGATTCATGCCTTCCCAGTATTTAAAGGAGGAATTAGCATTGATGAAAAATTCAAAGATCATCAATGAAACCTTAGTCAAATCAGAATCAGATGGATACAAGGAGAATACTTGGCCTGTTCTTATACTGTAGGTACAGTATAAAGGTGATATACAGTAGGCAGATAAGGAAATGTGAAGACAATTAATCACATTATTGTTATGTAAGAGAGAAAGATACAGTATACAGTAGACAGTTTTTCATCTGACGTTTCTGGATCAAAAGTGCCACATTAAACAGAAGTGCATTACAGACACACACTAGTGGTTTTAAAACCTGGAGATGCAACAAGCTGAAATCCTATAAGTCGAACAAGAAACCAGTCTTTTCACAGATTTGAAAGACAAAAGCAATGGAAACACAATGACAGAAAGGACTAAAAATCTTCAGATCATGAGGCTACTTCTGTAAAAGGTGAACTAGGAGGCAAGAGCAGTCTTACTTTGCCTGAGGTCTTCAGATCAAAGCGCTGAAACTCCACCATCATGTCCTTGAATCCCTCAGTGAGTTTTTCCTTAAGCCACTTCTCCACATTCAGTGAAAGATTCCTCTCCTGCAGGGACTTTGAAGATCTTTTTTCTGAAGCCTCTGCATTATAAAATTTTAAATCTGAAGAGCTTTGATGCTCTTGATTTTAAACCCAATGTTTCACATTCTGCTGTTGTCCATACTTTTGCTCTCTGTTTCTTTGGTGTAAAGCCCTTACATCACTGATAAGAACTTGGCTCAAAGATATTTTATGCTTTTCTTCATAAACCATAAGAATAGACTTACATCTTCTACAGCTAAGTTTATAATACAAAATAGATGTACCTACAGCTTCTACATGTACAGTATATAATAATAACATACACAGTATATATACAGTACATGTATATAATGTATTTAATAATCAAAAGTGATGATACAAATGTGTCCAAGACATTTACTTTATGGCATGATATATCCATTATACACTTATGTAAGCTATATGTACTCAACATCAAATTCAAGTACATTTGGGTTACTCTATAGCACATAAACCAGGTATAAGTCAGTGTTATCAAATCATTAAAGGAAGAGTGAAATTAATATTTTTTCAACTGCAATCTCATTTAGTTTTTATTAGAATCATGTAAAATTTAAAATGGGGAAGAATTGCAGAAGAACACACTACAGGAAACCCAGGGTTCAGATTTGTCTGTGTGCTGACTGTTAATCTAGAAGGGTTGAATTATCAAACAAAGAAGCTTCACTGTTATGTGAGCTCCAGACTTCATGGTGTGTGGGTAACAGGTAAACCAAGCTCCTGAATTGCACGGCGTTGCAGCTGTCAGCACATGTGTTGCCGATTTGCACTATGAAGCATTTAGACGCTTACAATTCTGAGACCATCACATTCTTGTCTGTTTGGCATGTTGAAGTAAGCTCTCTGAGATCAGAACTTCAGTTTTGACAATAGATTCCACATGCAGGAACGGGCCAGAAAGTAACCCAAATGAAGGATATTCATGCCCCTGTAATATGGTAGCAGAAGTACTGCACTGTATGTGGATATACTGTACAAGGGGAATGTGCTGAAAGAACCCCCCTACTGTGGAGCCTCTCTGGTGGTCCATTAGATAAGTTACACATTTACTTTAGCCTTACCCTAATATTTCACATTTTGAGTGTGAAATTTGCCACAAGCAAACTAAGGAAAGTAATCTTGAGAACAAACCTTTCAGATTGTGCCTCTCTCCAAGCAGCCCATAAATAATATCTATACTAAGGCCAACTCTGGTCTGAGCGCACCATTCACTAAAATAAATTCAGTGCAGTAACTGTAATTGACAATACACAAGTAAACTGTGTTAATATTTAATGCACATTTTCTTCTGCTGTTAAAGATAAAAAAACCCTGATGTGGCATTAGATATCCACTAAATGCTTACTCTTAATTGATTGCTTCTATGTGCCTGTGGGATTCCAGAGTAATGAATTTCTTACTTGGCTTGCCCTGGGGCAGAGGTGTGGTGGATACTCTGTTAAGGACTGCCAGAAGACTTTGCCTTCGTTCCTCGGCAGGGCTTGGAGCTTCAAACCCTAATATCCTCATCAGGTTCTCGACATTAACAGCAAGCTTTCCTTCTCTGTCATACCTTGATGGAGCAGTATTTGTGTAGTTAGGAGAAAATGCTGAGCAATAAAGATGGTGTGAAGAATAGTTGAATCTAGTTTTCTTATAAAGTGATGAAACTTTAAACCCCACACCGTAGATACATATTTCATTAGTTCAGTCTGATGAAGCTACAGTGTGAAGTATCATTTTTGTGGTCTAAGTAATTATCACATCAATACAATGATTCATTATATTCTGACATAAATGGGTAAGATGCTATTGCCAGTGAATATACACCCACTTTTCCCGCTACAATTTAGTGTAAGATTTAAGAGAAAGAAAACAATACTGCCTTGTGGATTTCTGACTTCGGTTTCTAACAGCATATTTCTCACACTTTGATTTTCCATTTATTTTGGGAAGCACTTATTATTTATTCCATTTATTTTGGGAAGCATTGTAGGTAAACAATCAAATGCATATTTATTTTGTTAAAGCTGGCCTTTCCAAGCCAGTTCAGTGAAAGATTGAAAGAAGAAATTGCATCAGAAATGTAGTCATTTGAAGTCACGTTGCTACCTTTTCCAGAGTCTCTCAAACTCCTTATTGTTTGTTACTATTCCCAGCTGACACAGAACTCTCCTCATGTCTGATGGGTGCAATAGAGCCTCCTCCTTCTGATCAAATAGACTGCGAATTTCTAAGGGCCTGAGGTGAGAGAGTAACAGATTGCTATCATTGACTCTCAGAGGCTATTTTGTCCAGTGAGTTCAATGCTGGAACTGCAGTGCAATCACCGTTTGATATCCTACAGTACAAATTATTAAAGACTGTTTAATAAGATCATAACAATAAAGGACTAGATCTATGCAATAGTTATATAATATGAAGATAAATTAAATTCATATGCTATATAAAAAGTGAGAAAATAGTAATGCATTGGTGATTGGCAGTTTTAAAAATAAAATGGTAATGCTCTTCCTGTTGCGTAAGGAATATACTGTAAAGTAATTTAGGATAATTTAGAAGCATGTTTTTAGGATGATTTAAAAGCTAGCATAGATAATGGTTATGAGTCGTCCCCCCCCCCCCTAGACTGCAGGATCCATTGCTAATATTCATCATTATTCGGAATTCAGTATCAGTAGCTTGTCAGTGAAGAGATCTCAGTTTTTGTACAGTTGCAGAGATTGTTTTTATGGACGAAGCTTTAGGCTAAAGCACTGGTATTTAATTAACAATATTCAAGCAACAAACAAAAAATGGTAGTTTCAATAACTTTTTTGCACAAAGACATAACATTTTGCAATGTTTTTGAACCCTATAAGACCAAAGAACAGGTCAAACTGTTATATTAACTCAGTTAAAAACAGCGTGACTTTCCCCTTAAGCAACACACATTTGGTTGTAAAAGCTTTTTGGTACAGTACATTGGCTAAACTTCTGTTTCGAAACACAGTGTGCTCTTAACTGTTTGTTCAAATGTTTGCATGGCACAAAAAGGGACACCAGCAAAATGGGTTCTGAGGCTTTGTACCCTAACTAAATGCCATTGCTCTAGTCTTGGCCAATCTGGACAGATTAGTTATTCAAGCTGAGAAGTGGGCTGATAAACAGGCAACTCACAGTACATTGAGTAAGTGACCTGGCTCTTATTCAAAGAGGTTATCAGAATGTTTAATGTTCATTAGACTTTACTCCCACTATGCATTAATATAAATTAGACTGTAGTCTTGATTTGGCACTGATCGTGTAATGGAGTGCATATTTCCCCAAGTTATGTGAAGTCCAAGATTTCCCGTTTTATTAGATTGCTTTAATTTGTAATGTATTTATTTTCACTTTGGCATTTATCAAACACATTTTTAGTTAATGTGCACAGTAAGCACAAATATATGTATTAGAGTATTTTGTTATTCAGTTAAGCACATGTTGGTTGCACAGGTAAGCAGGCTTGTAAGTACTGTAGGCAGGTATAAATACTGTATATTAAGAACAGAGGCATAACTGTATAACTGAACATAAGGCATATAAAGATGTTGTTAAGGGATTAGTACCAGAACATGTCTAAGTGCTTTGGCCAAACTTTTTTCTAGCCAATAAAGCCAATCCAACTTCCACAAAAATGAACCATCAAAAGATGCTGTGAGACAAAGTGCTCCATAGAGACTCTAGAGTGAGTTGTACATGAACAAATTGCTGCTGGTGTCACTTATCATAGGAGCTCAGTTTCACATCTCACCCCAAGGCTGAAACACTTACTCAGCAAACCTTTGAAGCTAAGCTAAGTTGTGAGCTAGGTGCTGTACCTCCTAACAAACAAATCATGAATTTGTTTTCCTTGATTAGTGACTCTCATAACCTCTTTGTTTGTAAAATCTAGTACAGCTGCTGAACTGATAACTGAGATTATAAAAGTATGCAGTCTTAAACCAAGCATATAACACTTAATGGCCAAAATGGCAGTAACCTCCATAGGCTAGCATGTTAGGTATGTCACAGCAGCAACTAGTGTACAATTAAGAACAGGATATACTGTAATATGTATTCAACAAGACTGAAAAATCTGCCCCTTCAAACAGGATTGCCTTCAGCTCAGGTTAAAGTAAAGTAGAAGATTGGAATTGACCTTCAGGCACCACTGGTTCAACCAGTTTTCAAAGGAATGAGCTCTGGGGATTGTTGCGCTCAGAGAACAGGATGAAAGTCCGTCTCACACAGGCTGCCTGCCACTATCTGCTTATTTGCCTGCTGGTCCTAAACATTTCCAATTTAATTAAATTTTAATCTGCAGTTTATGACATACTGTATTATACCCTATAAAATAACATGATACTGCTATAAAAACCGTATCCCTTTCATGCTCCTTTATGGATGGCGTGACAGTACAGTGGTCAGTGCTGCTGCCTCACAGCTCTTGGGGCAGGGGTTTTGGTTCCATGATGAGGTGCCTTTTGGATGCAGAATTCACCCTTTTTCATGTGGGTTTTGTCCTGGCAGTCTGATTTCTTCCCTCTTCTACAGACATGCTGGCTAGGTTTTATCAGCCATTTTAAATTCTCCTTCTCTGTGAATTTGAGATTTGAGAGTCTTGTGTTTCTAGGCTGCAACACCTCACCAGGACAACTATATTGATAACGGACAGAAGGATGATCAAATTTCCTTTGAAAGACAAAACATTTATCTCTCCTTTAACCCTTGCATCTACTGTTAATGATGTAAAACTGGGATAGACCAGATGATCTGTATTTAAAATAAACACACCCCTACCGGAAATATCATGATCGCACCAACCTCAAAGTGTAGGAAACTGCAGCTGCTGCTGTGTATGTAACAATGAAAGGCTGTCCAGTATTGTTGTCAAGTCAAATCAATCTTACGGGAGAGTTGAAAAGCCAAAGTAAAAGTCATTTTGTTTCATTTCAAACTCTATACCTGAAAAAACTCAACTATTCACCTTTACCTTTGAAGGTCAGTGATCAGCATTATGCTGCCTCCCTGCCTGTATCATCATTTAAAAGCCGGAGGATTTAATATGAGTATTCATATTAAAAGAAAGCACCCAATTCCAACAGATGAGTTTTGTTTGCATAGCTGGAGTTTCTCATCACCTTATATTCATTTTTATTTTTCACACCATAGAAATAGCTTAAAATATACTTTCATGCTGTGGGAAATAACTGAAATTCAGTTCTGTTTTACAAACAATGCATGCATTACAATACCTTTCTCTCAATAATTTCTTTAGGGCCAAATGAGCCTGAGTTGCAGTTTTCTTTGTATCGTCTTGTTTTCTTTTAATAGGATCCTTCCAATCTGCTTTGCTGTCATTGTCCCACTTTCCCAAACTGCGACAAAACGTTTCAACAGAGATGGTGATTTTGTCTGTCAAGTTTAATCTGAAATAAAAAGAAAAAACACATCACATACAACATGCCTAAAAACGTACTGGTGTGCACCACATGTCTGTATTTTTTTTCCTGATACTTGAGTGCCAAATTCATCCTGGTTTCTTGATGTTTAAGACCCCAAAATGCAAAAAAAAAACTTCAATTTCAATTGATTTCAAGTAATGTGTATATTAGTTGTACAATTAATGTAGTATAACAATAATTCCTCACATTCACAGTATGTAGCGCTTTTCTGGAAACTCCACTCAAAGTGCTTTACCAATGTGTAACACCCACCTGGATGCAACAGTAGACATAGTACACCAGTACGCTCACCACACATCAGCTATCAGTGGAGAGGATAACAGATTAATGAAGCCAATTCATAGATAATAAGCAGTATATTCCTTTCATTTTGCATGACCTCACCTGGATAAAAGAGAGGAAAATTCTTTTCCACTGATAAATCTTCCCAAATATTTTGTGACGATGATGAGAAGAGCATCCCTGTAATGCATAGATTGACATCCAGTAGCATTCCAAATGTAAATTCAACAATTCAAATTTCATTTTGGATAAATTAAAATGCATACAGACATAGATTTTGAATACTTTAAAAGACATAACTTCAGGTCACATTCTGCATTTAAAAACATTCACAATGTGCAAGACTAAGTACACATATAGAGATAACAATAAAAAATGAGGTACCTGGATACATTTCCTCTGCCTGTTGGATCATTGGAAAGGAACAGTCTTTTCAAAGAATAAAAGTTACCCGATTTAATCTTCTCACAAAGAAGGAGCTCAAGCTTTAGAGAAAAGCACAATAAATGAATTATCCGTTTAAAGCAAATTCAAAAGGTATTCACTTAATTAAGCAATTTGGTGGCTTTATGCTCCTTGTCAATTAAAAAACAATCATTAATCTGATAAGAAAAAGAAAAACACAAGAGCATTAGAATGATTTCAAATGAAATGTAGCATTTCAAGCCCCGATCTCGTTTTTTAAACACTGTTAAATTGCTACTCACAAAAAATCAGATCCCATACATGGAAATGGAAAAATCCTAATCAGATCAGCTGCATTGTGTTAAAAATGCTTTAGTCAAGGGTGATCTCTTACAAATGAAGGAATAAAGGATGATTATTATCATTTGGCAATGATAAAAAAAATGAAAATGAAAAAAAAAGATCTAATAACCCAAACCCTGTAGTTACAATAATATTGTCTTCCTGTTTGAGATTATTGATTGATCAGAAGACATATTCTCAGCCTGAATGACTCTACTGTACTGTCTGTTGCACTGTCTGTTGAAAGAAGGACAATTATTCACATACCTACAACTGTACACCAAATACCAGGATCATGTAAAATATGCCATGAACAGAAACCAAGCACTGAAAGGCAGGAATTAACAGAACATGCTGTTGTGCAACATGAAACAGAATGAACAATGGATTGCTTCACACCCTTGTCTTGTCCTTACCTCATCAGTCCGAAGCTGAATCTGGGTTCCAGGCCGAAAAGAGGTTTGTCTTTCATCTTCAGACATATATGCGTGATCCGGCATTTTTCTGTCGCCTAAGCATAACAGATTTTCTTCAGAATTCAAGTGCTAGCTCTCAGCACTGGGACAGGGACAGGGACACAGGGACAGCACTGAAACAAACTACTTCACATACTGTATCTGTATAGTTTGTTGTTAGTCACCCACATCTACCACAAAACCAAAATGTAAAAAGAACAGAAAAAATAATTCACAGGATAGACATCAACACTGGAAGACAGCCTGCTTAGGCTGTGTATCATGGACATAGACATGGCTGTGTATCAGTGCCTTTGACATCTGCCTTAAAATCATCACTATACTGTAGCTCTTTTGATTGAACTGACAGTACACACATGTCATTGACAGGAAGATGGGCCATCCCAGTTTATACTGATACAGCATTTCAGGTTAACCACCTATGCTGAGGGTCATGCACTGTTCATGGACTGTGCAATATCTTGATCAATGACATAAGAATGGTGTCCAAATTGCATCTAAACAACCACTCTGTTGTTGTGACCCCACTACCCCATGTGCCTTGCCTAATTGTGAAGAAGCAACATTGAGAGATAATGTCAAATTATTCTAGATGTCATACTATGACAGATAGTTAACAGTCTTTTTACACCCAATGCCCCCCAAAAGGGTCTTGTTCATCTTGTTTTTAGAAACTAAAAAATCCCTGCAACACATATTTTAAAATTCATACAAGAAGTCAGAAAAGATAAGGATCCTGCTCTCATCTGATAGGATGGTTGTCTTCTGGCGAAGCTTTCACAGGTTTTAAACTAAACTTGTGCAATTGAAAATAGTAAAAAAAACAGTTATGCTATCTACAGTATGGTGAAACAAGACTACAAAATATGAAAAACCCACCCAAGTTTATCCAATAGTCCACCTTTTTCCAGGTGTCCAGTTTGTTAAATTTATGCCTTTTCACTGTTTCTTCCAATGAGGGGTGAAACCGTCCTTCTCTGGGTGACGATTTGTCAGCTTCCCCACGACAGCTTCTCTGAGGCTGGTCCCAGGAGGCAGACTTCACATTCCTCCCAGCCCGAGTGGAGATTCCATCCACAGAGAAAGAGCTGGGGTCCCCGAGTCTTGCCAGGGGATGTGGTATGTCAGGAAGTTTGGACGGGATCCCCGCGTGGGAATTTGGTCTTTTCATGATCGCCACAGCCATCTTGCCTCTGCGTTTATGCAGAAAAAAAAACAAAGAAAGCAAGCGTGAAAGACAGAAAAATAGTTCAGTTAGATCTCTTTTTGGCTCTGACAACATCAACAACTCTTGGTTGCTAATAGTAACCAATCCTTTTCCCTTTCACCAGAAGACAAAGGCACTGCAGGGGATCAGGGAGGCTATAGAACAAGTGTACTGTATATCATGTGTATTATTGCACATGAGCGTGGTGTTTATTGTGATTGAAGTGAACTTATCATTTGCCTGTACCCATTTGACAATTTTTATGATATTATTGTTAATAATAAATCACAATTGCTAATAGAGTATTACACACTAATTGGTGCTGAGCTACTGTATATCAATTGACAAAGCTTTCTTCAGGACAAATGCATACAGATAAGAGTGACAAAGAATAGCAGGGCAATACCAACAACACAATGTCAGAATGTACAGTATAAACTATCGATATGCAAAAATCTGCATTTTAAGCCAGCTCCTACAGGCCGAGGTTTTCAAAATTAAATATACATACTGTACAAAACTTACACAGTTGGAAAACAAACCTCACGGATAGAATATAGATCTTGGGAATTAATAAACTTCGAATCAGCCACTATTGTTATTGTTTTCATTAACCGTGTCAATCATTTTTTAATACAACCTAGCGCAGAAGAGATATTGAGGTACACTGAATAAATGCTGGAACACAAGTTTAACCAGATGAACACGTAAGGTGAAACAGCGCCACTTATTTGCCTCTCACAAATCGAGGAAGTACAAGCCGCATGTGCGGACGTTAAAGAGAGCTGGGCTTTCTTCTGCAGCTGGGAGCTGCAGTGTGAGCATGTCGGTGTGTTCACTTTAAGCTTCTTCAAGGACGGAAACGACAGGAACGGGGGGCATCTTTAGTTAAACACACCAGAGATGGTACAAAGAGAGCTTGTTTATAAGGTAAGAGCTGAAACTGCCATCTACTCCGTTGGTCGCAGAGATCGGGAACTTGTATCAGTACAGTTATAGTGTCAAAACGAGTTGGTAAAATACAGTAGGGCTTAAGGGCCTTATTCTTGTCTTCAGCATGCTTCAGCTGCAGCCGGTATTCGCATCACAGTGCTGTTACTGTATACGGTAGGTTATAGTGACGAAAGGTTGTGGACTGTTGGTAAGTCGTGTCAATCTGTTTACGTGGTATTTTCATTATTATATTGTTTTGAGGATATGAACTTAAACCTACTAGGCTGAAAAATGTTAGCGTATTAAGTGGAAACTGGCGTAATGTAGTAACCTTACAGATCAGTGCAGTACCGTTGATCACCGCAAAGCGAAACGACTGGTTTACACGCAAAAGAAAAACTTCAGGATTCTGCTCAATAAACCTCGTAAAGAATCGAGGGTGTCGACAGCTGATGTTGCATGTACTGTAGTGCGGTCCAAACAACGTGGGTGATACGCTTTGAGAAGAACCACAATTTAACATAGAACGGAGTTTTATTTTTCCATCAGGCAAAGTAGTTTAAACGCATGCTCAAGTTCATTATGAAGTTTCAGCGGCTTGAAATAGACGCTGTTATACAAAAACGTGTTAAAGACATTGACAGCTGAGCAACTTCAAGTTTTTCCGTATATTTTTATTTTGTTAGTTTTCCACAGCTGGATACCGTGTTCCTAGGCTCTTAAATAGTTAAAACTACTATTCTGGGGAAAGTAACTTTCACAAATTTAGCCATGTATTCTTGCAGTTGTACGTTAAATATAAATGAAGATCTGCCAAGTCTAAATTTAAATTAGTAATCTACCAGGTGTGAAAATAGAAGGGGATATTTACTCCGTGCTGGCAGGATAAAACAAAGTTTTATGTTGAGCGTTTTTAGAGGTATCTTGACATTACAGGAAACTGATATATCATACAGTACAGCTACGCCTGCCGACGAACAGTACCTGGGATGAGGGTGTATTAATCATGACAAAGTTACAGTTTTTGTTAGCGTCTGGTAATGGGGGAACTGCTTGTCCATCTGTCTTTGCTTCTGGATGTATCATTACCCCCCCTTAAATTTAAAGATCTTGTCAGATAGATTATACTTGGTTTGTTAAGCTATATTTACATGTCAGTAAACATTTAACTTCTTCTTATTGTTATTATTATTGTTAATAATAATTCACTCAAGACCCTTCCAATTATTATATTTTACTTTTAATAGTTTTTTTTCTGAAAACAATCCTACAAGCCTTGTGCAAGATATTTTTTGTCTCTGAAGTCCTTTATAAAAACCTTGTTATGCACCTAGGATCTTATGCATACTTTACATACAGTAGAATGAAAAAAGTCGCAGGCTGTTAAGTACACTTTTGTATTTTAAAAGTTTGTTTGACCGTATAACCAAACGATATTTAATAGTTGAATCAGGTTATTTTGTCATAATTGTCAAATGGTTATTTTTCTGTTTAGTAAATCTATTGTGTCTTAATTAAACTACATGACACAGTGAAATTTTATGTACCTACATTTAACAATATTGTTGTTAAAACAACTACAATCGGCTGCTCGAAATATGAAGCCTAAAATTGAATACACAAACATTTTAAGATTCTGTGGTTTCTTATCATTGAAGATAATCATTTCTGCTTATTCTTTGCGTAAACATGTTGTGTATTGTATTTTGAAACTGTATGTGTCCCATTAGTTCTCATACCAATAATAGTACAAATTAATCAAAATAAGAAATTATTAAAGATTCTGTTTTTTGTTATGCTATTTTTTTCAGTGATTAATATTAGATGTACAGCAGTAGTTTTGGAAAGCATGACTCATTAGCTCTATGACAATGCTACAGGTATATCTTTTTCTTAAGGCAGTTGCTAAACTACGGAAGCGCATTGCTGCCACTAAGGGAAAAAAATTGCTCCCTTATATCGTAATTATGAGATAACGAATTTTCTTGTAATTACGAGATAGCAATGCTTACGTCAGTGTATGTACAACCTGTTACGTTGTGCACTGAACACATGTAGAAGTATGGTGAACTTGGCTGGCGCTTTCAGTTTAATGATTGTGTCCAGCGCTGCAGAATTTGTACAGATTGCAATTTTTATGAATGATGAAAAGTTTCACCAAAATATGTTTTGCTGTAGGTTTAACATTAATATTGGCATCTCCCTGCGTTGGACTAGTGTCCCATCCAGGGTGTGTTCTGTCTTTCACCCAATGACTGCTGGGATAGACTTCAGGCCACTGTGACCCTGAATCGGATAAATGGTGATTGAAAACAATGAAGATGATGTTGACGATGTCTCTAAATTGATACTCATGTTTTAGAATAATTGAAATGATATAGATGAAAGGAATTTTCACATGTTTTAGTGCAGTAACTGTAACATAATGAGGGCAAACACTTTCTCCTTTTCTGTGCGAAACTGTGTGAGAATAATTAAAAATTGATCCTGCTACCTGCAGTGAAAAGTAGTACAGACCCTGTGGCTCTGCCGTGTTTAAAAAAATATGCATCTTCGAAAATAAAAGGCAGACCATTCAGCTTGTTTATGTACAATACAGCCCTATTAAGACAGGATTAAATCAGGTATATTTATCAGCCTCAGCATACTATCATGCTTGTACCTTACTTTTACTGTTTTTTTTCAGCAGATAAGCCATTTTCAATGTATCGCACGGTCAGATTTACTTTTGCTTCTCTAGGACTTAAAGTGGTGCTGATTCAGGCTGTTTTCTTCTGCAGTATTTGTTTGTCCACAATTCCCAGGGTCTTTTCCTTTTGTTTCTAATTAGCGTTTCCTCTAAATCTTATAACAGAAGCCCATTATTTATTGTGTTAAGTTAACCTAATTTCTAGTATTTTACATGCCTACTCTAAAATCTCAACTCTGAGTCTTTGTAAAGGATATTAATCCTGACTGTATTGTAAATTTCAACATAAATGTTATTTTTTAGCATTTTTCAGGTTAACTTTGTTTAGGATTTTCAAGACAATCGTCTCGTGTGGCCTTGTAATGTGCACCGCAGTACTTTTGGTTCAGTGTTTGTTTCACCTTGGAGTCTTGCACAGTTTTTTTTGTTTGCCTTCTGTTTCTATAGCTGAAAAACAAACAATAGAAAATGCTATCTTTCCTTGTAGTTTCTGCACAGTTTGTTTATTTGCATACGGCTCTTCTTTTTCCTTTGCAACGTGAATTATTATCACAACAGTTCAGTTGTTGAAATAATATAAATCGTAGTCCTGTGTTTGGATTGTGTACTGAATGCTTTCCGGGCTCAGCTTAAGCTGGACAAACAAGACCTGATATGGTATATAGCTTCCCATAACATAATGCATCATGTAATAGTTTTAAATGCGATTTGGCAGTAGGGTGCTTACAGGAGAAAGTGTAAGCAGTGCATGCAAATGCCAAAAGTTTTTTTTTTTCAAAACAATTATTAACTATATTTAAATAATAGGAAAATGAGACTATTCAGTTTTGATTCCTTGGACTCTCTTCCCATTTTTTTAAATTGCCCCCCTCCCCTCACATACCGTCTTACAACTGGAGGGTACTCCCTATTTTGTTCTTCGCTGTTGCTTGGTTACTGTGTTTGCTAAGTGGGTCCTATGATAAAGCAAGTGAAACATGCTTGGAATGACCAGTTTTAGACCTCTGCACTTAATGTTTTGTGACTCTTTGTCTTGAAGTATTTCACTTGTAACGTGTACAGAATCCGATTGCTTATGCCACTGTTCCTGCAGACACTTTATCCAAAGTATTTATCTTGAAATACTTTTCATCCCAGTGTTTGAATTGCAATCTGTATGATGAGATAGCGTAGCCCTGGCCATTCAGTTCAGTAGACTGTGTTCTACATCCTGCAAGGTCTTATTAATATGTCACAAACACCAGGCAGGAGCTACTAGATTGCAGTTTGAGGTCAGTTGAGTCTGAGCTGCAGGGCTTGAAGTAAAAGTGTTTTTGTTACCACATTCCTTTTTAAACCTTTTTAACATTTTGTTTTTAGAATTTCTCCTTTTAAAATGTCTAATGCTGACATATATAAAGTGAATGCAGCTTTTTAAAAACGTTCATTGGCCGACGAGATTGAAATCTGACAGGTTTCCAACTTGATTTTGTGTTTTGTGTTGAAGCAATCTAAACATTTGAAGTGTGAAAGATGTTTGCATTATGTTTACCTGGAGAACTTAAATTAAGTAAAAAATATTGCACTGGTTTCAAGTGAATCCATTGTATTCAAAACGTGTTTTGTCACATGCCATGAACAAGGAATTGAACAAATAGATTGTACATTAACTCCCAATTAGCAAAAAAGTGTAATAAAACTTTATTTTGAAACATATCAAAGTGTCTATCAAAAGATTATTAAAGATCTTGAAACTGTCTTATGTACTTCTTTTCTCAGAAGTTGTCTGTCAGTTTTCTATTTTTGCTCTTCTCAGATATGTAGAAGCTTACAAAAGTTATTAAACAAGCTAAACTGCCTAAATGATATTTTGTGCTATACTGCATGCTACAGTAGGTCTAATTATAGTACTTGATACATGTGTTGAAAAACATTTCCAATGTAATAGAAAGTGTAGATTTACAGTAGCTCTGTTTGTTGTGGTACTTACAGGTCTGGTTGAGGATTTTTCTGGAGAGACAACCTGCACTATGAAATGTCTGTATCTTAGCAGGGAGTGTACAGTAGTGAGGATATTAATAAATTAATAAACACAGTATTTTCATCCAAGGTTTGAATATGCAGAGCTTGTCTGAAAAAATATATCCCCTGAGCAGAACCATGTTTGTGTGTGTTTTGTGTCTTTTTATTCCTCGGTTTTCCTACATTGTGCTCTAAGTACTAAAAGTATCCATAAAGATGCTTTGTATAGAATGCTGAATTCATCCCACTTTTCAAGAACATTGTGGTAAGCTTAATCAGTATTTCTGAGTTTGTTTGTGTACATACCTTGTGATGGGCTGCCATACTGACCAGGATATAAGGTTGATTTGCATATTCCCATTTTTTTAGTCGCGCTGTGCTCTAGCCATAGTAAAAGAACACCGTCTGGGCCTGGAGAAATTGATGTGTCGGTACACAGTAAATATTCCTTCTGACAACAGAGCCAAGGATGTTGATCAAACCTTAAAGTGAGACGGCAGCACAGACAAGACTACAGCTTGCTGAGTTGTACCCAGCACCCACATACTGTATAGTGTGTCACTATTTGTGAGCTGGACACCTGGGGAAATGGTTTTAAAAATCGAATTCAGTGTAATGTGGACTGAGGCCAGAAGACCTAGACTGGGGGTTGTATTACCTAATAGGAGAGACAGACCAAATAGCAAAAAAAGTCAGGGAATTAGTGTTGTGTAGTAATGCGGTTGGCAGGAAAGTATAGATGGGACAATTCTCCTAATTGTTTTTACCGACTGCTGAGATACAGGTAGCTTGAACTTGCTGTTAGTGATTACAACTCTGCGCCTGCAGGTACTGTAGGTATAGTGCAATATGCAGGATAGTATTTCTCTTCACTCTGGAAGTGTGTTGAACGTGCATGTATAGTGCCTATAGAAAGTGGATTTCCAAAGTGGAAATTAGTATTGTGTACTATTGTGTACTAAGAGCCTGAAATCTAGATTAAATTGGAAGTTATTTACACAACAACTTCCAAGTAAAACACATTCAACACTCAAACATTCTGAAAAGTAATTGTAAATGAAAGCCTAGAAAAAATGGATTGGATAAGAATACACACCCCTTTGCAATAGCAAATGTAAATTAGTTCCAGTGTTACTGATTGCCTTCCAGATTATTCAACATGCTAATTAGCTTCCACCTGTGTTAAATTGTACGGATTCAGATGATTTTGGGATCATTAATGCAGCCAGTAACTGTAACAGTGATAATTAATGAAATCATTCGAAATATCAATATAACAGCACCAAAGTGTTCAAAACACTCCAGAACTGATTCGAAATGACCCTGATTTCTCACATTTTAAACAAAAGCCTTAGACTAGTATGTTTGTATTTTCATCAATGATATACATTTCTTTTCCAGATCTATTACTGGTACGGAATATAAAGGGTGATGGAGGAGGTTGTGGTCTCCTTTGGAACCCAGGACAATGTGTTTATGGCCAGTTCCTTTGATCAAGGTGGAAGTCGATGGAAGTACCCAGGTGAAGAATTGGTATGGAACTATTTTATATTAATTCTTAAATTGAACTTTACAATACACTTTTGTACCTTAAGAGTCCACAGTGCCAAGATACAGAAACCCTATCGTTACAGCAGTGGGTTTTTTTAATTTATTTTTTAGATAACTGTATGGGTTGCTTTTGTGGGTGGGGATGGGGGGGGTGTCAGGTGGGTAGGAGGGGCTGTTATCCGCAGATTTTTGATAAGTGTATTTGACTACAAAAATAATAAAAATGTATTAAAAAATAATGTAGTTTAATCCCTAACATGTAGGCTTTTAATGTAATGTATATACCTTACGAAGGGATATAAGGTATATAAATTGCATAAAGGGATGTGTATTGAAATGATTTAATTTCAATTTTTGGTAACTGCTAGTGGTTGGCTTGGTGGTCCAGTGGTTAGCATTGCTGCCTTGCAGAGCTGTGGTCCTGGGTTCCACACTTAGGGTGCTGTCTGTTTGGAGTTTGTATGCTGCCCATGCGGTTATCCTCCGGGTGCTCCCGTTTCTTCCCACAGTCCAAAAACATGCTGTTAATTGAATTGGCTTCTGGGAAAATCGGGCCTGGTGTGTCTCTGTGGGTCTGCTTACTGGCATCCCCTGCAGGGTGTATCCTGCCTTGCGCCCTGCTTGTTGGGATAGGCTCTGGCAGTCCTGCTACTCTGAAATGGAAGAAGTGGTTAGAAAAGGGACGGATGGGTAACTGTTAGCTAGTTGTAATGACCCAGAATACAGTTGTTTTCACTTCCACTGTCCGAGGTGCTGTGTCGAATCTTCGACCAATTCTGCGTGGTTAGCCAACACAGCCCCATGTTTTAAAATGCAAATGTATATATTTTAAGAAAACAAAATTGATTTTTCTTTCCAGGAGCGCAGTTCTAGCCCTTCTGTTTTGAGATCTATAACCTCAAAATGGAAAGAGGGCCTTCTAAACAGAAAGAGACCCTTTGTTGGAAGGTGCTGTCATTCCTGCACTCCTCAGAGTCAGGTAGAAACTCCAGTTTCTCGAAATGCATAATTTTAACATCTTCAAGGTTCAACAGATTTATAGGGTTAAAGAGGAATTGCCAAGGATAATTACAGGGATTAGAAGTTCTAAAAAAGCTAGTTATATCCTCTTTTCAGAATTCCTGTCTTAAGAACTCTGTTTACATGTGGGGATATAATGCTACGCTTATCTGACAGATTTCTTTCTATTTAAAAATCATATACGAATGTGTACATTTAAATCTGCTCTGTAATGGATTATATAGATTCTTACATCATGACTTTCTGTCCCTGATGTATAAAAAACTTTGTTACCAACACAGACATTAATCTGGGCCAATTGACTATTAAAGTGAGGCACAGAAATACAACATATTTTTGTCTTGTAGGAAAAGCTCTTCAATTCCAGTATTCCTTCTCTGGGTCTGCGGAATGTCATTTACATTAATGAAACGCACACCAGGTATGTCTTGACTCAGATGGGACATTTTTTTTGCCAGCATGTGGGGATCAGTCACTGACAAGTTAAAGCAGTGTCTTGATTACGCCTATATTTTTCTGTTTGAAAACTCACTTGATTGTTTTCCATGTATGTAGTTTTTCCCACTCAGTGCATTAACTGATTAACCTTTGAAAGATCTAACTGAAAGATTTCTCCATGTCAATAAATATCTCATATGTACACATAGTACATTTATAACTCAAGAAGGAGAGCCTGTTTTGTATACATATTTTCCAGATTAGTTTTATCCCGTGAAACATTGTTAACTGGAGTTTCGAGCCAGGTGCTGTGTAAGCGGTTGCTAAGTCCTAATGATCTGCCTTCTGCTAGTGCATCCATGTGTTCAAGATGGCAGTATCGATGTGGACTGTGTGCCGCAGTGGGTAGATTGTCATTTTTCCCCATATTGTTTTGCTGTAGGCACAGGGGATGGCTGGCCAGGCGTCTGTGCTACGTTCTGTTTGTCCTGGAGCGTGATGTTCGGAAGGACATGTTTGCTAGGAATGTGGTGGAAAATGTATTGAACAACAGCAGGTAGACACAAGCTATTCGTGCCTGTTTTTTTAGGTCTCGCAAAAAATTCTGACATTAACTTAGTTTTTTAAAAAATTCAGTTTTTTACAGCATGTCTTCAGATTATGAAGTTAAATGTATCACGGTTGATAAGATATTAGCATCACTAGTTCCTCCTACAGTATATACATGAAAAGACAGGCATATTTCAAATTAGTGGGCCACAGAAGCGCACTTAGAATGACTGTAATGCATTATCACGTGCCTACCTATTAATTTTCTTTAAGAGTTTTTTTTTCTTCATTTCTTATAGAGTGGAGAAGGCTACCATAGAAGTAGCTTCAGAAAACAGCCCAGGTGTGATGGAGTCCAGGATCGACCGCAAAGCTGTCAGCAGAGTGAGGAGAAAAGCCAGAGGAATTCTCCAGGAAATGGTGGCTAATATCTCTCCCTCCTTTATTAGGTACATGTCCACTTTATCATATGTGATCTTTATTTATAGCGTGTCATGTGAAAGCAGTAAGCATCACTGAGGTAGACAGCTTTACATCTAATATTACTAATTATTTTATAAATTCTGCATTGTCTTTTTAGAAACATTTTTGTGAAAAATACCCAAATTTTCAGTAGTAAAAGTAGTATATTTTTTATAATGGCAATAGAATTTTCATTTTTGAAGATGCTTCCATTGTATTTTTAAACATATTTTGTAATTTCTTGTTCTGATTGCTATTGTGGAATAGTACCTTGAGGTGCTGGTTGTAATTGAATTTGGCAGTAGAAATATGCCAGATAGAGGCAGTAGTCTTCTTTCTTTGTGAGCCATGTCTGCAAATGGCTTTGGAAGGGTGCCAAATTGTATGCGGAATGCTGCTACTTCCTGTTCTGACAAAAGCCATGCATCGTTTTAAAAAGCGTTGCAGAAAGAAAACGTTTCAAAAGAAGCTTTTGTAAGATAGTGCAAGAAAAAGGCTAACAGCCTTCCGTTTTTTTATTAGGCAAAGCAACTTAAAGATTGATGTAATTTGTTTGCTTTTACAATTGAGCTGCATTGTCAAATTGTATGTTAGTCTTCAGAGTAAAATTGGATCGCTGGAGACTAGCTTTAAAATCTGAAAAGTAGAGGAACAGCATATGCAATAGTGGGTGAGTAAAAAAAAAACTGTTTTGTCCCTGAACAGGTTAACTGGCTGGGTGCTGCTGAAATTATTCAATGGCTTCTTCTGGAGCATTCAGATTCATAAGGGGCAACTTGAGATGGTGAAAAAGGCTGCCACAGAGGTGAGGAATTATGAATCCCTAATGCCCATTGAGCCTTCTATGTACTGTATTTTCTGAAATATTTGAATAAGATTAGATAAGAAAATTCCCCACTTTGTACTGAACTTTCTGAGCCACATTTTGCAACAATATTTGCTTTGAAAGGAAACAAAAGACTATCGGGCAGGGTTCAGCTGTGTATTAGGGGAAAAAAACAGTTAAAAGTTTATAAGATAATTTTGCCACATAATATTTATTTTCTTTGGAAAAATAAAATATTTATTTTGGGAATATTTATTTTTTAGAACAAAATGCAAAAACCTGACCATTGTGAAAGTACTGTAGTTACAGAAGAAAATGTAGAGGATGTAAGAAGTCACAGTGCAGTTTAACAAATGTTTGAAATTAGTTTTAGTTTGTTACATACTGTATAAGACCATTTTCTGGAGAACACCCAAGAGGGCACACAAGATGTATCCCCCAGAGAGCTTTGAACCAACCCAAGCAGTATTTCAGGAATGTTTTATAGTTTGAGTACAGCTCTGGTTACTTTCTGTTACTAGCGTGAAAGGGTGTTTAGAAATGATCATTACATATGCATTAGTGCCTATAGAAAAAAATATTTCCACGTGGCTCATGGGCTATTTCTGTAAGGTTATTGACACGTTTCAGTTATTCCTGAAATGTCACATACAACAGGTGTCCGTCTCACTCTGCAAAGAATACATTTAGAGTGTGCACAGCTCTGGTCAGGAATGAACCCTTGTCAAGCCAAGTCTTACAAAAAGGTGCATTCATTGTAGATGAACAAAGATAGCTTTAAAAGTAGCAGTGTCATAGAAGTTCTGCTTTGCATGTACTGACAGGCCTGCAGGTTAGTGAATGTTGCTTTAGAGAAATCTGGTTTCTGAAGGATAGCAGGTGGGAAACAGTCTATGGCTGTTCTTTTTTTAAACCATTACCGAGGGATTTGAATCTCAGTGTACAATTACTTTTCAGAAGGTAATTAACCATTCTCGGTAACCTGGTTACAATCTCTTCCACAGCTCTTAGTCTCATAGATTCTCCTGTTCTTTTTAACAAGAAATCCATACCTGAGATCTTGAAGATTTCAAGTTCCCTGCATCTGTCTCCATTCGGCAGAACTGTCGGCATTTTCATGTTGCATCGGAACATTTTTTATAATTGCTCCATGGAGAAAGTTGTTGATTTTGTTGACACAAGTCTTTATTGAATTATTGAGTACACTAATGTCCCTGCCAAAAAGATACGTTGTGTTAGGATGACCTGACTGAGGTGATAGCTCAATGCCCTTTCCATGGTTAAAGATTACACTGTGTCCTTTATTTATCATTATTGCAACATTAGTAGATAGCTGTCAGTTATGGCAAAATTTTGAGGGGGTGTCACTGGTTGTAAGAACACTTGATTTGCTTGAATATATCTCATGATTCCTAGTGTTATAGGATGTTGTGCACAGGGTGCACTTTGTAGAAATTCAGTAGAAATGTGGCCTGGGGTCATTATCCTGACCTGGCTTGAGTGCATTTTAAACACACACCTGCTGTATGTGGCATCTCGGAAATAACCGAAAGACAGGGGTAACACTGTGCCATAAATGAAACTATTTTCTATGATTCCAATATATTAGTAATGGTCATAAACACCCATTCATGGTAATAATAAAGGGTGGCTATGGCAGTACATGGACTATAAAACTCCGTAACAGTGCTGGAATTTGGGGCACTGGGGGGGATACACTTTGTGTGCGTCACCGTCCATGTTCTCTAGAAATGTCCTTTTCATCACAAATTAAAACTCATCTCAATCCTCTGCTGAGACATCTGGTATCCCTACAGTGCATTAATTGTCACAATAGTTTTTTTGCCCCTTAATAACTGGTGAATACCTAATATATTGAAATGTGATTTGTTCTTGTTTTTCAGCAAAATGTTCCGTTAGTGTTCCTGCCAGTTCATAAATCTCATATAGACTATCTGTTGATCACCTTCATCTTGTTCTGTCACAACATTAAAGCTCCACACATTGCTGCTGGAAACAACCTCAATATTCCCATCTTCAGGTTAGTAAACCTGCAAGTATCATTCTCATTCAATGCAACTGGGTATACTGTATCTGGAATCTGGGAACTGAAAACATATCCTTAATTATATATTGTGGTATTCAGTAACGGTTCTTGGTGCAGTAACATCTTTTGTAGGTTTGTGACTGTAATGTGACATAATGTCCATTGCTCCCTTTTTCCTCTGGTGCATTACATCTTTAGAGTCTAAGTTCTTTTCTTAGATAAGCAGGAGTATAACTGTGGAAGCCCCTGTTTCCTGGTTTTTAATGTCACCTCTCCGTCTTGGAGTAAGACGGTTGGTAAAGTAACAGTGGACAGTAGGTCATTATCAGTAGGTTTTTGGGGAATGTGGTGCAGACAAGAACTACTACCTTGTCTCCCTCTGCCACCCTCTTAGACTGTTTTTTTTTTATCTTTTTAAATTGGAATTTCACTCATTGCTGATTTAGGGTAGATTTACGCGTTTCAAAATGGCTTTTGTTTTAAAGAGAATGGGTGTTGATGTTTCTTGTGTGTCTGCAGCACGTTGATACGCAAACTTGGAGGTTTCTTCATTCGTCGCAAGTTGGATGAGAACCCTAGTGGGAAAAAGGATGTTTTGTACAGATCTCTTCTTCATGTGGTGGGTTTAAAATATTTGTTTCTAACTGTACAGATAATGGCAGAAAATTGTCTGGTAAATCAAGCATGATGTTCTTCCTCATGGAGGAGTGTAATGGGGTTCTTGTGCTATCCTTAGCATGATTATGCTTGTGTGCTTTAACAGCATGCTAGTATTATAAGAATGTTAGAAAATCCCAGATGAATACAGTACCTTTTTGTCTAAAGCACAGATTTTGAGACTACGGATGAAACCTAAAATATTTTTTTGTTTCTCTCCTTAACCCTAATATACAGTATCTCTAAAGTTTTAACAAATGAGTCGGCTCCTGTGCTGAACTGTCAGTGTGCTTGAAGGTTATATTCACCTCTGAGTCAGCTTTTGAAAGATTATACATTTAAACTCTAGTGCATTGCTATTGAGGTTAAGATGTGATTGTGCTAGACTAACCAAGAGACATGTCTAGATCAGGCCACTGACCATGTCAAAAGTAGATTAGGTGGCATAATGTTACAGTATATGGCATCCATGTGTTCACTGCTTTAGTGGTTCTGGAAACAGGCCTTAGTTTTCATAGAATTAACATGAGTCAACTTAATCCAAAATGAAATACTCTTGATCCGGTTTTCGTGTGTTTGGTAGTTTAAATTGAACCCTGAATAAAATGCAAGAAAAGAATGGAAGAAAATGCAAGAAATGTATTAAAAAATAAATTTTAAGAAATAAATCAAATAATAAAAAACGCTGTGTTGGTTCTTTAGTGCTGCAGTTTTAAATCCAATAAATGTCTGCAAATTATAAACCTGTTTTTTCTCCCCATCTTGCTGGGAACTGGCAAAGCTGGGGTTAATCGTGGTCTTTTCACTACCCTTTTCATGCTCAGTACTAATGCAACACAAGCAAAAATCTCTTTAACCCATTGGTTTAATAGAAAGTTTAAGGTCTAATGTGCATTTGTTGATCTTACCTTCTTCTTCATACATTGCTCGTAGTGGCAGAACTGTTTCATTTCTCCCTGTTCTTGGCTGGTCTCATCATGGCCTCATCACGAGTTCTGAAATGAAATTTGTCCTGCTTGTCTGTACTGATTGAATTGAGTGTTGTGTGTGTCTCTCTTCAGTACACTGAGGAGCTACTCAAACAGCACCAGTTTCTGGAGATATACCTGGAAGGCACTCGTTCACGCAGTGGGAAGCCCTCCCCTGCCAGAGCAGGCCTGCTGTCCATCATAGTCGACACCCTGTGCTCAACTTCCATCTCAGATGTGCTTATAGTCCCTGTGGGCATCTCTTACGACCGCATCATCGAGGGCAACTACAACAGTGAACAGCTGGTAGGACAGTTGAAATTGAATTTTAATGCCAGTGTAATTAAGGAAATTATCCACCTTAGTTCTCAGTTATATTGGGGATGGTTCACACTGTTAAATAGTTACTACTGTACTTTGTAAGTAGAGTACAATGAGCATTAGAATATTGTTTCCGTCTGGAGATATGTGGTGGCTGTACTGTATGTTTCAGATTTTCATTATTGATGCCTAACATTTGCAATTCACTATTGGGTAAACGTAAGTTAAACTAGTTCTTCTTTGCATCTCACCATAAACTGCTGAAATGATTTTGCCCCGTTTAAAAATTATGGCAGCTCACTGTCTCAGCAGTTTCAGCTGCTTTCCAATTTGTGTTCATACCAAAAATCAAATGCTACAGTGAACTGCGAAATTAAAAAAGCTACAGACCCTAGCTAATGGGCCAGCAGTCAGATGGACTTTGAATTGGCGTAACCCCTTTCATATGAAGGACTTCACAGAAATGCCAAAAGATCTGTATTCATCATCCTTATGCATCTCTCATTCCAGGGGAAACCCAAGAAAAATGAAAGCTTGTGGAGTGTAGCGCGAGGGGTGTTCCGAATGCTGCGCAAGAACTATGGCTGTGTCAGAGTGGACTTCACACAGCCTTTTTCTTTGAAGGTGAGGTGTATTGTGACCTGCATTTCCACTCCGCACTTATTTTCCCCATGAACAGCTTCCATCATATGGAGTTATTTAACATTTTATTGGAATCATTGGATTTCATTTGTCATTTAATAAGATTAAACCAAACTCTTTTCCCTTTGTCATAAAGCAAATGCACATTGAATTATTTTAAGAATGTATGCATTATTAGTATGAAGCAGGGGAAAGGACTTTGATAAAATGAAAGATGTGCATTAAAAGATAGTTTGAGAGTTTTTGATCTGGGAAGGTGAAACAGCTTTGTGCTATTTAAGTTGTCTTTAAATGGACAATTTCCGTATTTTCCTAGTTGCATTCCAGTTTAAACAAAATACAGCAGTTTCCCCAATTTGGAAGAAGTGAACTGTTTGCAAAGACATTTTTAAACATCACACAAAATTCTCAGTTTTCCCAATTTCCCTGCAGTACATTATGTTCTGCCAGACATGAATTTAATCACATTGCCCTGAAAGACCTTGCGTATTTATTTCAGGAGTACCTGGATAGTCAAAGACATCGGCAGCTTCCTGCTCCGCTTACACTGGAACAGCTCCTGGTTCCCACAATTATTGCAGCACAGTAAGTTTTGAAAGTCACCCAGAATTATAAATATCAAATAGCAGGATTTAAAAAACAAACAAACTGATAGGTGGCTATTGGAAGGTTTTTTTAAATGTGGCGTCACATGTGTAACCTCTTGCAAGCTCAAGATATTCTTGCTTTTAATTCTGCAAACTCAGAAAGTCTGGTGAGTTGAAGGATAACATGAATATGCTGCTTCCACACAATGCTCATGCTTCAGCATTGAAGTGAAATGTACATTAGTACACCGAGCAGTCTCGAGTTTTGGCCTAACTTTGTTTTGAAGCATGCATGGAGGTGTTTTACTTCCTGCTTTACTCTTTTACTTTATGAACAGTGTAGGGTGAAAGTTGGTAGATGTTCCTTATACCATGTCTGGAGTCTTTGCTTCAAAATGGCACTGTGGGATGTGGTTCAGGCAGTGATTTGATCACTGTCTTATTTTGGGACATTACTATTTTTTATCTTTACAAATCTCCTTTTTCTTCTTACCTCATTTGATATAAGTCTAGTTCTCCTTGTGGTTTAAAATTTGTGTCACGAGTATTATACAGTAAGTATGACTGCTGATCAAATTGAATTTGATTGAAGAGGCTGAAGAGATGCACAAGTGGTGTTTCGCTGTTGCATGCTTTGTGCAATTGTGCTGCGTTTGTTTTATTTGCTGTGAGGTTGTGAGGCTCTGTTTTGGTTTCTCAATGGATTGTCATTTCATAGGCCAGACCAGGCCCTTTTCAATGGTGAGGAGGAAGGTCATCTCAGTTCCTTGGACCTTACAGATGAACCCTGGAGACGTCAAGTGATTGGAAACTTGGCCAAGCATGTGCTCTTCAGTGAGTGAATCTCTTTTGGTCTTCATTTCTATCTCTGATTATCTCTTTTTCTCTTATGACTTTTCTTATAAACATTCTCATTTTAATGTTTCCAGCCGCCAATAAATCGTCAGCTGTGATGTCCACCCACATAGTTGCTTGTTTGCTCTTGTATCGACATAGACAGGTAAGTCATTGTTCTTCTTTTTTTTTTCAATATTATTTTTTGAACATACATGGGCTTTTCTTTGCCTGTGTCATTTAGCAACCAAACCACAATTCTTTGTTTACAACTTTAACCTAATTGTAACTAAAGGTGTTTTGAGTTTCTAGTGCTTTAATGTTCAGTAACGACTGAATACTAGTTAAAACCTGTTGCTGAGCTAGTGTGGTGACATTTTGCCTACTTTAGTTCAGACAGGAAGATTAGATCTTCTACCGCTCTCTTCAGCAAAAGACTGAAAAAAATCAGAGTGAAGCTAAATGCTTCATAAATGGTAG
This sequence comes from Lepisosteus oculatus, assembly GCF_040954835.1. Lineage (NCBI taxonomy): Eukaryota > Metazoa > Chordata > Actinopteri > Semionotiformes > Lepisosteidae > Lepisosteus > Lepisosteus oculatus. Next base: position 39,208,611 of record NC_090699.1, read on the forward strand.
AAAGCCACTCTTCCATACATTATGGTTAAATACAGTAACTATCCAGCTAATAGCTTTCAACTATGCGATGACAAAGACCTCTAATTGCAGCTTCTAACTTCATCAAGAACTTTCTACCGTTTATACTGACAGTTTCCTAAAGTGTATTTTTTTTTGGAATTTCCTGTTAGACAGGAGACTTCTCTTGCAGAGTTAAAATCTGGTGTAAAATGGGGATGGAAATCTGTTTAATTTCTTTTAATAGGCTTTAATATTGAAAAGGTTTGTAACTTATGTTTTAGTTTGCGTTCTGAACTAGCAGCAAAAGAAATCCCAAAATAGATCTAACTGGTATTTCAATTAGCATACAGAAAACTGGGTTCTTCTTTCCTAATGTGATGTTAAGGAAGTAGAATGAATACTGTACTGTACATTGGGAAATTAAACATGAAATTAAATATAATTTATTTTAATTTATTCTATTGTTACAAATGGGTTGTTATGAAACTGGCAAAAATCAGGAATTGACAGAGCGGTAAAGTCAATAAGTAAAATAATTAATTAGAATCCCCAATCTATAAGTGATATCTCTAGAATATAAAAGAGCAGTTGGTGTAATTAAAGGTACGTGAATTCTTTATTCTCTGGCACAGTTTTGGTGAAAAGAGTAATAATCCAGGCACACTTTGTTAAACAAATGTTTATTAGCAAGGACAAGACAAACACTAGGCTAAAGACAACAACACACAAGTTACTCTCTACAGTATTTACAAACAAGCTGTTTCAGAGACCTAACATTCTAATCACCCCCCAAAAAAGTACCTGGGTGGGAGACCTCCTGGGGAAAAAACTAAGGTTGTTGCTGGAAGTGGTGTTAGTGAGGCCAGTAGGGGGTGATCACCAGGGTCTGTGTGATACCCCAGTATTGTGACAGGGACCCTATACTGTAAGAAAAAAAAAAGGCGCTGCCCTTCAGATGAGATGTAAAACCGATGTCCTGACTCTCTGTGGTCATTAAAAACTCCAGGGTGTTTCTCAAAAAGAGTAGTGGTGTTACCCTGGCGTCCAAAATTTAAATTGGGCAAAATTTCTCATTGACCTTCACCAATCATGGCCTCCTGATAATCCCTATTTAGAGCTGGCTTCATCAGTCTGTTCTCCTCCACACTGATAGCTGATGTGCAGTAAGCGTTCTGGCGCACTATGGCTGCCATCACATCATCCAGGTGGATACTGCACATTGGTGGTGGTGGAGAGTTCCCATTACCTGTAAAGCTTTTTTTGTGGAGTATCCAGAAAAGTGCTACATGAGTGTAAGGTATTATTAATAATAATAATTAATGCAATACAACCTGCAGTTATATCTCTCTCTTTCTGCAAATCCGGGTGCCACAAAATAAATGCAAGCCTACATTATCTCTATTCTAAAAAACAAAAATGCATCTTAAGCAAGAGAAATGTTTAAAACCAAGATATTTTTTTATTCAGGAAACCCTAAAAACACAGAATAGCAAGCTCTCTCCAGCAAGGTTCAGATACTTCGCTCCAGTCAGGTTTTGTTTGGATGATGATCATAGAGGCTGTCACCTGGCACAAGCTTCAAGTTCCAGCTCCTCTTGTTGTCTGACCTTCTTTCTCTCCTCTCTCCCTCTTCTTCTTCTTGTCCTTTCCCCTCCTCTGTGGTCTTAATGTGATCTTATGTGATGTGTTTTTTGTATTGCTCATTGCAAACAATTAACCCACAACTTACCTAGATATACCAAGCTAATCTTTACAATTCTTTTTGCTTGAAGGGCTCCCCACATCTCAGCAGACATCCTTTCTGCTTTGAAGCTAGAGGTGCCAGGTGTCACAAACTTTAGCGAAACACTCCCTAGTTGCCTAAAGCTGTCACAATATTATGAATTTATTATTGAACATCAAAAATGGTATAACAAGTAACCAACATGTTTTTTTCAGTCATAGTTGTAATTTTGTTCATGAAGTTACAACTAATGCTGTTAATTGATTCAATGTACTGTACAGTACATGGTGGATATGCATTGTATGTATTGGTAAACTGGGATTGCCATTAGAGATCTATCAATGTATTTTTTAGTCTTATTTGCATGGTGTTAAAGTGTTTATAGTGCCATGTGGTTATACAATCTGATAATATAATTCTACTTGATCCCTTGCATGTACTGTATACTATTAATCCGTTTGGATTGTAATATGTAAAATGGTTTATAAGTGTCACTTTTCTATATCTAGTTCACAAATTCTACCAGATTAAAAGCAAAAAGAAAACCTTTTCAAGAAAAAGTAAGCATCTGTTATAAGCAAGTGTGACATGGCCATTGTGTTCTGCTTCAGGGTGTGTACTTGTCTAAACTAGTGGAAGACTTCTTCTCCATGAAGGAAGAGGTCCTCTCTCGTGATTTTGATCTGGGCTTTTCTGGCAACTCGGAGGATGTCGTCATGCATGCCTTGCATCTTCTTGGAAACTGTGTCAATGTGACCACTTCCAGCCGCAATACGGAGTTCTTCATCTCTCCTGCCACGACCATTCCTGCCTTATTCGAGCTCAACTTCTATAGCAATGGTTTATTTCATGTTTTCATTACGGAAGCCATCATTGGTACGTACAATCCAGGGATATGCCATTACCTTGCATTACAGTGACGAGTCTTGAACCAGCCAGTCTTTTATTGAATATTGCTATGCACAGAGAAAAAAATCTCTTAAGACTTGATATGCCCCCGCCCCCCCCGACAATTGTATTTAATAACACATTCTCCGTAAAGCTAAATCTGCTTTCCGTAATGTAACATTTCTAATCCCTTGTAGTCAAGAACATTTTGAATTGGATTTGCTTGATATATCCCCCCCCACTATTCGGCCCTGAGATATTTAGAAATTAAACTCATTATTCACTTAAGTGATTTAAATTAATTTTTAGCGGTCTGAGGTTCTAGTCTGTCACACTGAATGATCCATCCGTTCCCTAATCACTTTATCGAATTCAGGGTGATGGTGGCCTAGAGCCTATTTTGGCTCACTAAGGGTGCAAGACGGGAAACATTTTGGACGGGGAACAAGTCTATCACAGGGCAGACTCATACCATGGGTCAATTTTCTTAGAAGCCAGATTTCCTACCGGTATTTGGGCTTCTGGAGAAAATTTGGCAAACACGGGGAGAACATACATATACAGTATTCATACAGATAGCATCCCAGCTCTGGAATTGAACCCAGGGTCTCCCTGGTGGGTGCGCTGTACCACAGTGCCACCCATATGAAGGATCGTAGCTAAGAAACACTGGTTTAAGAGATTTTCTGAATGTGTGTAATGAATGATTTGGGTATTAAAAAAAGTGGTCTCTTGTTCATTTGCATGCTACTGGACTGAAAGAGACATGAGCAAGTTCAGTTTATGGGACCAGTTGTACAATATATCGTTAAGGTCCTTCGTCCTTTGGTAGTTGATGATCTCCACAAACCTGCGAACATTTGCATAGATGGTCTTGCTCATCTATGCAAAAGTCACCTATGGTTTGGCTATTTGATATAAAGAAGATATCCTGTGGACCATATTTCAACAGGAGATATGTTCATGATTGTAGAATTCATTCCATAGAACTGGCCTCTCAGTAAGCAAGAGTCATTGATTACCATTGTATTCTGTGTTACTATTCCTCCTCACAGCTTGCAGTGTCTTGGCTATATTGAGGGAGCAGGCTGCAGAGACAGTGCAGAGCACCTCCGAGATGATGGTGAGCCAGGAAAGGCTTATCAGAAAAGCAGCTGGGCTCTCTCATTTCTTAACAAATGAAGTGGCTGTTGCTTTAGTAAGTATAAGGCTTAGTTTTGTCCTGTCTTGTCCACAATCCCCCCTTAACTCCCCCAACAGGCTGATTGAATCAGCATGATATTATTTGTGTTAACTGAGTTTAAACAGGCTGTCCCTGAAGATGTGTAAAACCTGGATGACGTCTGTGGAGAACAGCGATATTATGAATATCTGATAGTTCACATAAGAGCTCCACCAGCTGGAGAAAAAACTAAATCCTGCATAAAGTAAGGGTAGTGGATTGTGATCCAAATTATTTTCATGCCACTCCGTAATCTGTTTTCTGGATTTTTTAATTGGATGATATTTTCAAAACCTTATGCGGTTTGTGGCTGATGTATAAAACTGTAGTAAATCCTAACCAGGCTAACCAGCCCTTGACAATGCCTCCTCCTCAGTGGACTTGACTGTAGTGAAAATAAAAGTTTTGTGTGGTGGATTTTATTCTGACTGTTGTAAAATAATCCAAGTCTCAACATCTGTCTCACTGTCTGTTGCTCCTTCCTTATGAGGTCAAAAGTTTTATTACCTTGCCTTTTGTGTTCAGAGCAAAAGGCTATTACTCAGAGATCTGGGTTTGTTTTTACAGGTGCACACATTTAGTTACCAAGCAGTCTCCCGGCTGTTTCAGCCTTACCCAGTTTCTGTTTTGTATTGGCATGCTTTGCTGCAGATACAGTACATTGCCAGTGACAGGCAGTATAAAGGCGTCTCAGGGAGCGTGACCCACTCTTCCTTCACCTTCCCTCGTCCAAATAATCCCCTGATTTCAGTCCAACCCACACTGCTGCCCTCATCACAACTTCAATTGAAAGCAATCTTTAAAAATGTAATAGGGTTGGACAGCAAGCGTTTTCAAACATCTTGTATAATTCATGCCGTGCCCTGTTCATGCAGTTCTTTTTGAACTGTAGAAAGCAACTTATTATTCAGTGACTCCTCCTATTATTTTGGGTGGCAAAGTTATTCAGTGCTTATTTTCCAATAATCATTGAGAATTTTTCTTTAAACAGCCTTGCCAGATGGTTTATCAGGTCTTTGATGACACTGTGGGAAGGTTAATCCAGTATGGGATCCTCATAGTTGCTGAGGTAAGATACATGGATGCTTTAGTTGAGAAGATTTCCCAAGATATGCTGTTTCCATATGACATTGATATATTCCCATCAGAAAACGATGGTTAAAAAAACATTGTTTTTGATGTACACCAGGACACATGGATCAATTGTGGGAAAATGTTAATGTTTTGTGTTGTTTTCAATTTGCAGTTTGCATCTTACAGGCACTTCTGCAGTGTATGTATTAAGGTGTTTATTCTTTTTAGTAGCTTGAACTAGTGTTCTAGCCTTTTGCATGCATTGCATCAGGGATGGAGAGGTTGTTGAGAAGATGATTTGTGAATTTTTACTAGTTTTGAGTTACCCCTAGTCCTAGGGACTGGTTTAAGTCGCAAATTATGTATGGCTTTGTCTTAAGTATCTCCCCCATCACTGTCCTTTCAGAATCTTTGGTTAAAATGGGTTATTAAATTGAATACAGTGAAATGATTTAAAAGCAGCAAACCTTTAAAATGTGGTGATTTATCCATTATAATAAGAAATTTGGAGTCTTAGCCAACCCTTCCATCACAAAAAAAAATGTTATAGGATATTATATGCATAGGCATAAGTAATTATAATATAACATTTTATAGGCTATTCTACAGACGTTCAAATTAAAACAAATAGCAGCTATGCTACATGCTTAAATAGCGGAATACTATCAAGTATGGTTCAGATATTTTCGTTATCAATAGGTACTTTGTGCTACTGTACATTTGTGAAAGGACTACAATGGTATTACTGCATGTCAACTGCATGAATCATTTGGTTACCTACTATATGCCAACCAATCCTTAAATGCAAAGGTGTGCCAATGTTTATTTTTAGTAGCTGAGCTGAACATAAGCGAAGCCATTGGTTTATGGTATATATTTAGTGTCTGTGTGCTTACATAAATACTAAATATTTGAGAATACTTTAAATGGTACGGTTCCTCCTGTGATATAATACTTTTGAGTAGATATTATTTATGGTCATGCAAATTAATGAGACTTTTTAGCACATTTTTCTGTATTACATCTAGCAATACATTCCAAAGCCTTTCCTTGATACTGTACTGTACATAGTGCTTTGTATGGAGTTAACAGAACAAAATTGTCTTCTAATTCATTGATATTCTATCCATAATCTCTATACATGTATTTCCTAAAACTTTGGTTTCATGGAAAGGTGACTAGAGCATGTCAGTTCTACAAAACGCTTAAACTACAGTATACATGCTCAGTGAGCTGATGCATTTAGATGTCAGCTTACAGTTTATGCTTAGAGTAAGCAAACTGGTGTCCTTTACCAGTTCTTTGTTTGAATTGTGGAGGATGTTGCTCAGTTTTACCTAAAAATACTGCATGTGTGCAAAGGTCACTTGTTATAGTATTCCAGATATTGCACAAAAAGGTTTTGCATTTAATTTTGCACATTTGCAACGCGGACTATGAGCTCAAAGACAAATTGCCTGACGTTTTAGCCGATCATATACTGTAAAGACATATCGCCTGTCTCTCCTCTGATAAAGCTGTGGGCTTGCACTGAAAGCATTCCTACGCCGACCTGCTTGTTCTTCTTTTGGCTCATGTGATTTGATGTGCCTGTTGTCTTTACAGGAAGAGCAGGAGGAGCTGAGCCCCAGTCCTACCGAGGAGCCCTGGCCGAAAAAGTTCCCGGAGCCCCTGTCCTGGAGAAGCGATGAGGAGGATGAGGACAGTGACTTTGGGGAGGAGCAGAGGGATCGATACCTGAAGGTATCCACCATACCATGTGCTCTTGCTTCCAGGATCTGGCTCCTTCTTTCCAGTTAAAAAGACAATGTTGGGAATTTGAAGGAAAAACATTTAAGAATTGGGGATTGCTAAACCGCTTCCTTTGCAGGGGATTTTGACGCCTTAATCTTTCAGTGAATAAGACTTGATTTCCCTTCAGATTGTGCTGGATCACCTCTGAAGTGGTCTTGGCCATGGGGTCTCCACCTTCATGACTGATGAATTTTAGTATAGTGTTTAGTACAATGTTTCGAAGAAAGCAGTTGTTACCGTTTCTGCAATGAAGAATGCGTTTGTATCCCACTATCCAAAACGCTAACGACAAGACTCTCTAAATGTTGTAGGTGAGCTTGTCTCCAGAACACCAGGAATTCTTCGGTTTCCTGCAGAGGATTTTGGGCCCTGTCCTCGAAGCCTACAGTGCGGCAGCCATCTTTTTGCACAGTTTGAACGGTCCGGTTACAGAAAGGGAATACACTAACCAGCTATTCCGATTCCTTCTGACAAGGAGTGAGAAAAAGGTGGCAGTATTTGGTGAGTCATTCTGAAGAAAAAAAAAAGGTTAACGAAGTTTCCACCTTTTTAGGCTGTGCTTTGGGGGAGGGGTTGAATGTTGAATTTGTATCAAAATTGTACTTCTGTTAATAAGTAGGGTTTCCTTCATTGAAGAAATATTTTTTAAATAAGTATTTGAAATTTGTTACAGTCCATTAATCTGTTAAATGAGTGATAGGTTTGTTTGAGGAAAAAATATGATGTGGGCAACTTAGGATAATGATCTCAAAACAAGGGCTCTACATAAGATTGTCCATGTAAGACAAAATAATTTATCCTGATTTCTTTTACTTTTAGCATGCAAAGGTTATTTATTGTAAGATCTAGAAATAAAAATGTATCTTTTCTATAAGAACTGTGTTTTTTATGTTTGTAGAGAAATTATCAAAATTTGATTCAGTTTTGCTTTTAAAAATGCTGTTTCTTTTGATGAAAGCATTTGGAGGCAGTACAAAGACACAGAATGAATGTGTTTACATGGGGAAAGAAAATTAATGTGGATATCTCCCGTTTCACTTAAAAAAATGATAGACCCAGGTTACTAAAGCTCTTGTAATTATGTAAGTCTTCTAGATTTGTAGGCCCCTTAAGTCTACAACTGAGGATTTCTCGAAGTATTTAAATAATTAATTGAGTAATTAAGTCTAAAACTGGATCATTAAATTAATTAGAGTGCTCAAAACTTACATCATTCCCCCGGACCAAGACTGGGAACCTCTGGCTCAGAGAGTACATGAATCTTGAACAGCCTTGACTCTTATGTTTAACTAACCTGACGGCAATCTTCTGAAATGTTTTGTTGCAATTACTTTTCCATTTATTGTAGGAGAAAGTGCCACACACTACCTTGTGAAGAATACAGTGAAAACGTTTAAAGAACTGGGGGTAGGTGTTTTGTAAGAAAGCATTAGTCTGTGAACTTGTATACTTTTGCTTCTTTTGAACAAGACCTTAAATTTATTGTGCATGTTCTAAGATGTGGTATATTGAAAATAACCTACTGTATATTCATGGTTATCCTTCTGAATACCTTATTCTACTGCAATGTGCAGAAATTATTAATTGAAAGCAGATTTTCAGTATCAAGAATACATGCTTTAGATTATTGACTGGTGAAAGTGCCATTTTGAAACCATTGTAATGTTATAGTTTTGGATCTTAACTTAGATCTTTTAGTGCATAAAACTATAGAATGATATAGAAACTCATGCAAATTGCTGTATGCGATTCAAGAAAGGGGAATACTACCTCTTGTGTGGTAGTGTACAGTATATACTGTATCACGTGTTGTGTTTCATACACAATCTATAGTGAAATCTTACATTTTATGTGTCTTCTACCTGTTTCATCTGCATATTGGAATTCTTAAACCATTGTGAGCACATATTGACATGTATTATAATTTTTATAATTATAATTTTACTCAACTCTGTGCTGCTGCCAGGATGTGAACAATTTTTGTGAGGTGAAAGTAGTTGAAAGTACTGTAATCCGTTTCTGTATACGACTGCCGCATATCCGCTGGCCTGTGTATACCCACGGTTTAAGAATCTTTGTATTCTTGAGCAAATTAAAATTAGTACTTGCTTTTTTTTTCCTGTTAAGACCCAGCTCCAGTGCATTTGTACAGTAGTATAATAATGTATTGATAATGTTTCAAAAGTATAGGCCACTCTCAACCAAGCATCTCTCTAAAGAGGATTTTAAGCATACAGTACTTCTGTTATCTACATTTTTGTATATCTTGCCCTGGTATTGTTCTCACCATAGTGGATTATGCCATGGCTAACTGTACTATAAAATGCTGGAAATGAAAAAGAAATGTAGAAAACATTTTTTTCTTCACTGTTTGCAGGTCTTCAAAGAAAGAAGTGAAAACAGGGTGACAGTCCTGGAACTTAGCAGTACTTTTCTACCTCAAGCTAACCGTAACAAGCTGCTTCAGTTCATCCTCTCTTTCAGCTTAATATAACCTGCATTTTAAAATATTCACCTTGGGGAAAATTCTCAGTTAGTCAGTGTGCAAAAGGGCTTTTACTGGATAGTAAAAAGGTGCTAATTTATGGCATAGCTTTACCTGGAAGTGCCTTCATAAAGTACTAACAAATAGGAGACTCATCTTTCTTTTGTAATGAATTGCTGAAATATTAATGTGCAGCTAGTCTAATTGTTAAACACGTTAGCACTGATGCATCAGCACAGCCTGTGATTTGTATTCTTGAGTGTTTGCTTTCAGTTTGTATCCTTTCACTTCCAAAATACAGACGTAGTACTCATCTCTGACTAGGAGATGAATGTCATTGACGGAACAAAAACCGTACAAGTTGCCTTCATTGTGAAAGGTTGAATAGACACTACAGAAAGAAAAGGAAAGAAAATGTTAATAATGATATTTATTCAAGAACCCTACATTGCATGTAATAGGAAACAAGCATTTAAAGGATTTTAAAAAGCAGTGAAAATATTAATGCAAGAAATAAAAAGGTGCTTAATTTAGTGTTATTCCTGAATGCAGTTGGGGTTCTATATTTGGTCAAAGTAAAAAAATGTTAATGGGATTGTATATTGCTCAGCTCCCTGGTGAAGCTGTCGTGGCATCTTAGTTTTAGGGCATAGATTCTAATACTTTGCATACCCTGAAAGCCAAACATTCTTCCAAGGTGTGGGTTCTGGGTTTCATGGTGTTTAGCTGAAACCAGTATTCTAATGGACGTCATACGGTAAATGTGCTTTTTGGAGGTTGAATACTCTTTAACTAAAAGGACTGGCACTGACTATATTGATTTTTACACCTTCTGTGGATATCCTGGACATTTGTAGTGAATGAATAGTCGTTCTCTTGGTGATGTCTGTTTTCTCTTGGAGGTGATTTATTCCATTTTTTTTGCTGTAGAATGGCATGTGTTGAAAGGGGGCATTTTAGTTAACACCACTACCATGAAAACATTAATAGTAGCTTTTGAAGGTTTGTTAAAGGCACATACAGTATTTGACAGCAGGTCAGTAAGTTCGTTGAACAGTGCACTTAAAATGGTTCTAGCCATGATTTCTCTGTACCTCTTGCCAGTACAATCCTGATAGTGTGCAACAAATCATAGTGCAAGTTGAACTTGTGACATCACTTTTCCAGGCCTCCCTACAGCCTTTAAGTCGGTTTCAGTGGACAGCTTTTTGGCATGGCAGTTTTTCATCCGATGCTTGTGTAACTTGGGAAGCTAGTGCACAGAGGCACAGAAATAAACTTCACATTTATTCCAAGACCCACTGGAATCTCTGATACTGTTGACTCGTTGGGTCCTCTGATACTGTTGACCCATTGGGACCTCAGATACTGTTGAACTACATTGTGGTTATGTCGAAGTTCGTAGGGGGAGTTTAGAGAGCTAGTGTCTCTGTGTTATTGGAGACCATTGTGATGATGTCACTCACCAGTACTCCTAGCCCTCTACTGCAAGGGGCCTGGTCTTTTGTGATTGAGGGCTTGGATGCTGATGGTGCAAGCTGTGCACATGAAGCTGCTCAAGAGAGTGGATCATGTCCTGGTCAGGACCACGCATATCATGCATATACTCTTGTAGGCCCATCTTTCTTTTAAACTGTGAATAAAATGGATCTATTTTGGTGGCTCCACAGGCCATCAACAGGACATCCAGACCTCAGGTCATCTTGAAATGGCTTGAAGTCATGCTTTAACATAGGTGATCATTTTGTTTTAATCATTTCAAGAATTATGAGGGTCTGTTACCATATGCACCACTGCTGTTTTGTCAAGGAAGATAGAAGACTGTCAAACACTGGACAACATCTTAATTTTAGTGAGATTCATACTTTGAGTGAAGAAGTTTAGGTCTAGCCAGCCGATACCCTAAAGCCAAGAATTTAAGTAGAGTTGTTTTAGTGTAAAGTAGTGGCGGAATAAGCTTTAAAGTGAACCAAATTGCTGTGATGAATCTGAATTCCTTTTTCTCTTTATTTTCATTTTCAACCCCATAAATTCTGCAGTGTGGCTTAAAGCAAATGCAGACATACTGTAGAAAGTTATGTTATGTGGTTATCAGAACGTTTATTAAGGAGTACTTCTTTTTTCTGACTAAAGCAGACCAAGGTGAGTTCTCGGTTTTGCAAAACAAGCTGATATCCTTTGTACGGTAATTTCTTCCCTTTACAAAATTAAATTTAATTTGCCGTTGAGAAATAATTTCACAATAAACTTCCATTTGTGTTGAGACTGTGGGAGGAAACCATTATGAAAATGGGGACATCTTAATTTTAGTGAGATTCATACTTTGAGTGAAGAAGTTTAGGTCTAGCCAGCCGATACCCTAAAGCCAAGAATTTAAGTAGAGTTGTTTTAGTGTAAAGTAGTGGCGGAATAAGCTTTAAAGTGAACCAAATTGCTGTGATGAATCTGAATTCCTTTTTCTCTTTATTTTCATTTTCAACCCCATAAATTCTGCAGTGTGGCTTAAAGCAAATGCAGACATACTGTAGAAAGTTATGTTATGTGGTCATCAGAACGTTTATTAAGGAGTACTTCTTTTTTCTGACTAAAGCAGACCAAGGTGAGTTCTCGGTTTTGCAAAACAAGCTGATATCCTTTGTACGGTAATTTCTTCCCTTTACAAAATTAAATTTAATTTGCCGTTGAGAAATAATTTCACAATAAACTTCCATTTGTGTTGAGACTGTGGGAGGAAACCATTATGAAAATGGGGAGAGCTGGCAAACTCCATGCAGACAGCACCCCAAGAATTGAGCCCAGGGACCCAGCAGTGCGAGGCAGCAATGTTAACTACTGCACCACCTTGCTGCCCCCTAATGTAATCATATAATTGTATGATATTAACGATTGCGTAATATAACTGTATATATTCTCTGATACGGGTTGCGCTGTTTTGATTAAGAGGAATGTAAAAGAAGGAATAATAAGAAAGGGGAGTGTTTTATTATGAAAGATCTCCAAATTGCATTTTCTATTCAAACTGTTTTGGGAGCTGTCCATATACAGTAATAAGTCTTTACTCCATTTCCACAGAGCTCTGCTTTTCCTGTTTTCAATGTGTAGATTCAAATACGATCTGGATGTGTAAGGGGGAAATCAGGACATTTCCTTTTAACAATTTAAGTTGCAGTTCTTAACGAGTAAACACAAGTAACTGGAGAGAAGTTACAGCAAACTGTGAAAGCAAGGAGGGCATTGTTTAGTTTTGAGGAACATTTCCATCTTCCTTAGTGTATTGATTCTCTAGTCCTTTTAGTGTTTGCATTAATAATTTTCTGCTGTATTTTGGTAGTCGTGTACCTTATACCAGCTTTCGAGCATGCTGCACACACTAATGAAGTGATATACAGCAGGAATAATCTAACTAGGCCAGCAAAGCTGAAATTCTCCCACTTTGAGCAGCTACCTAAGCCACTGTGCTCTAACCTTATTGGTCTGCGGTGGAAATAGATGCTTTTTTATTAGAACATGCATTATTGAGCCATTTTGAACTAAAGCCATATAACAAATAACTGTGAGAACCTGAGGATGTGTGGCTTGTGAATTATATAACATCGCAGGCAACAATTTTATTTGTAATATGCATGCATCTACTGCTGTTGAATGTTTTGTCTGAAGGGTATAGGCTTGGACACCACTGTAGTTTTAATTCACCTTAGGTGTGTGATTAAAAGATACTTGAAAGTTACTGAGAAACAGCATTTTTCAATTTGAATGAATTATGTGGTTACCAGTTGAGTACAAATTCAATTACTGTGCTCACAGAACATACTGTATACAAATCCCTGCCAGCTTAAAATGAACTCCCCCCAGATGTGGTGGGATTCTTTCATTTTCTGTGATATAACATTTTCACCTGCTGCATGAACATCCTGTTTCTTGTTTTTCATGGCACTCAGGGTCCATGCTCTCAGAGACTGCTGCATTTTGTTGCCCTTGTGTCACAATATGGTACAATATTTAATATCTCTATGATAAGACTGCTCATATCATTCATTTTAACATGGCAGGTTGAATGTGGCCTCTTTTTCCCAATATTCTATATATATAATGTTTGCATGATATAAATAATCCTTCCTGTACACTTGACCACCAATTTTCAGTCATTCTGCTCAAAGTTGAGCAACTTTGAAATACATTATTGAGTACTGTAAGTTACCTAAGATGTTGTACAACAAAGTATCTGGCAAAGCCTGGAAGACTGAAATGAGTTTTTTAATATGCTTTCAGAAATGACTGTAATTGAAATGAAATTAATACTGCAGACAGCTCACAAGTTAAATGTGTTTCAGGGCTTAAAGTGCAAGGATGGTAGGTACACTGCTAGTTCTTTATTTTAAATGGTTCTCACTGGGGAATGATAGCCTGGTATTAATGATGACATAGCCAGATCCCCTGTCTGGGGAGAGCCAAGGGGAAAGCAAACAGAAGAAAGAATGATAAAGACCTGCATTTCATTGGAGAAATGTTGGATCTGTGGCATGAATTGATGCTTGCCTCTCCTGAACTTAAAAACCTGGAAATGTACCAAATCTGAATTCAGATGGAAGATCAAATGCTTTGCAGTGCAGCAACATCTAGATCTTTCACCCAGAGTCAAGAAAAAAATATTAAAAACTGTTTAAAGCTGCAGACATAAATATCAGGCTTTTGTAAAGCTGTAGAAAATATTAACACATATTAAATTCATTAGACTGCTGAAAATCGTAACAGTTGCTAGTTCCATAAGTTTTGTTAATTTGTAAATGGTATTAATTTTAATAAAATTGTGAGTATCTTTGTTGGACATTTAGTGTTATCAGCATGTGTTAACCACTTTTTTTGCACTCAAACTTTGGAATGTCTCTATTTTTTATCCTAGCCGTTTAGTAGTAACAGCTGTCACTCAGCTTGACTCCGTGCTAAGCCTGCGGTGCCAAACTGGAGAGAGTAGGACTACAGTATGTATGCTTTCCTCTGAAATGCAGTGTCAGATCATCCAGCATTTTTCACACTGCAAGTCCCACAGTGCCTGCAGGAAACTTAGCATTTATTTGATTGAGCAATGCAGCTCCCACTTGTTATATCGCAAGCTCACAGGTGACCCAGGGGTGTCACTATTACACTGCAAGCCAAGAGCAATCACTCTGCCCAGTCCTGGTCCTGGAGGTCTTGAGTGTACATATGCTGGTTTGTCTGATGCAGCGCTATGTGTTGAGCGACATGAAAGCCTGCTTAAATGTATTGTGCAGGTTGAAACTTAGTAAGGAAGTCCATGAGACAATATTGGTTTTGACTTGGTATACTGGCTGGCTGAGTCTCATGCAAATAAAGGTCTAATGAATCTGTCAGCTTGCTAACTTTGATTGTGCTTGGGGTTACATTGTTTAACACAATATTAAATCTTTTTTTTTATATATTGTGTTAACACTATAAGCAAAGTCCCATTTTCAAAATACTGGCATTTCCACTGATCGCTTATGCGGGTGAATGTAACACCACTGTAATATAAATTATCTGTATTAAATATTAACAAGGACCTTATTTCCAGTGCACACTCAGTAATAGTGGTATGGCATTGCTTCTTCCTCAATTTGGCTTTATGCACTGGGAAACCAGACTGTACAGCAATAAACTCTGACTGCCCTTCTGTGAACATTTAGTGCGCAAAACACTTCTTCTGTCTCTCCCCAAAGGTAAATCAATTTAAATATGAAATTGTGCTATATATACTGTATTAGTCTTTTTGATATTTGTAAATGAACTTGTCCAGAACTCAGCAACATTGTGAATGGATACCGCTTCATTGAGAGAGGGGTGTACATTCCCTTGAAAGTTTGCTGACTGCTGAAAGCAGTGCTGTGCTCTCGTTTACTTAGGTTAGTTCTGAATAGAAACTCAGTCGCAGTAAATGAATTAAAGAACTTCAGGACAGTACCAATAAAAGCACTTATAAAGAATAAAGCTCCTCTATAACCTCTGAACAGGATGCCTTTACATCACCAACAGTATTTAAAATGTTAAAATGCATGCTTGCAAATATTACCAATGTAACATAACCTTTGCAAAAATGAATTCTATTTGATTAACACAACTATAGCATATTCATGTTATTTTTTGATCTAATGGTTTTTAACAACATGTCTAAGAGTGTAGTGATTTGTGCCATTGTTTACATACTTTGTTCTATTTTTTTTATTTTTTGCCTGTTGCATAGTAATTTTAATGTAAAGCACAGTTGTTATTCAGTTTTTTTTTAAATAAAATAATAGATTAACAATAAAATGGTTCATGTTAATGTTGTGGTGAGGTTTGGTGTGGAAATCTGAAAAAGTTAGATTAGGCTTTAATGTTTTAATGGTTCTGGCTATACCTTTATACAGAGACACTGACTGCCATTCACATTATTTACAGGGGAACTGCAGTCCCAATTACACAAGATGGCACTGTGCTTCTCTGGTTATGTCATCTGTTTTGTGATGTAAAAATGAGTTATGGTGAACATTTGAGCTTTTATTGTGGTTTGAAATGCACTCATCAGTTCTGATTCTTTCTTAACCTGAAATATAAAAATAATGTTGCAGTTCCCCTTTAAGTCAACAAATAGTGGCTTTGACCACAATACAGTTCAGGTGTGCACTGTTAATTAAATATTAGTGTTTTTTAAAGCTAAAAACTTCAAAATTAAATTGCAATAGAATCTATCAAAGTACTACCATTGTAGTTGTGATACTCCAGTATTAGTTACCATGTCTACTCTTAGTATAAGTTTCTGGAACAAGTATCAAATTTGTGGCTACTGGCCTCAGATGAAGCACCCGCAAAAAAAAAAAAGAAAAAGAAAAAGGTTCCTCTGAAGATGCACGAAGGAAGTAGTTTCTGGTAAGAGAAAATCTTTAAATACTTTGTTGTTAAGAAAAATGAGTTCTTGTTTTCTTGAGGTCTTGTTTTTAATGATGCCCGGAACGGTAAGTAAAAGTTTTTATGTAGTATGGTACTTGGTTTTTTTAAGGATGGGACCTTGAAAACTACACAAAACCGATTGCAAAGTCTGATGGTGTTACACCAAAAAATGTTAAAACTTACTTTGAAAATGTGTTCTAAATAAATCTTAAAAATCGTATAGAGTATCTTTGAATTGTTCCATTAGCCATTAGTAATAACTGTAAAATTACATAATGAAAAACACTTACAGGGAACACCATAAACATTTCCAAAATACAGACGCACGATCCCCAGACAGTAACACTTATTTTCACAAAGGTTAATTTCATGCTCTGCTGATGTACACTTGCAGATACAAGAGCAACATTATGTGTTCTATGTAAAGTCTTCATTGCTTCAATTTCACACTTCACGATGGCATATTGCAGTTTTAAGTCTGCATGTCTATTTGCATTTTTACATTATTAGCTTTAGCTTGGGTGTTATCTAACTGAAGGTAAAAGTATTTTTTTAATAAAGAGTTATTGAATAAAACCTGACTAAATAAAATAAAGCCTTTAATTATGAACAGTCAGCTTCGGTGGAAAAGAGCAATGTAAGTGGGGAGCAGCATTAGCATCGCAAGTTAATGTGCAAATTCCACATGGAATTAACTTTTACTTGTGTCTCCATAAGATACAATATTTTGCATTGTTAAATGGATTCAGTGATGCTTTAAGTGTAATTCAATTATGCAAATATTGTGAATCTACATCTTATATGCGAAATGAAGCCTTAGAGAGCTGAAGTTGAATTCATTCTAAATTCTGAGGTATAGTATGCTATTGAAATTTAATTGGGAGGAGTCTTTTGTGTTGGACACTTTTCCTGTAAAAGTGAAATGACTCCTCGGGCTGAAAAGTGGGTTTTTTTTGTTCATATCTAGTGAAATCAGCGAATGGACATTCTGATGGAAGATCGTTGTAGATTTTGGGTTACCTGTTGACCTTAGTTGACCTTTGTAGAGCTTTCTTGTTTTTACTCTTAACGCCTCAACAGTTTTTAAGTTTTATTCCCATGATGTTTGATTGGCCTGCAAAGTTCACACCAAACAGTGGTTTAGGTCAAGTGTACTGATGTCATGGTGGTTCACCAACAAACCTTTCCAAGTTTAAACTTTATAGTTTGTACAGTGCCTTTGTAAAAACAGAGGATTATTGGCATTCAGTCCTTGTATTGACAAAGAAAAATTCAAACTCATAAATTCTGGAAATGTATTTGCATATTTTGTTCTGTAGGTGGCAGTGATAGTCTGTTCTTCATATTGCAGGTTCCTAGGTTGCGTGTACAGATTCACTTCAGTGCTGTTTTGATCGGACTAGGGCTTTTAATTAATTAGACGTGAGTGTAGGTTAGGGGTATTTCTAAATCTTTTTCTTGGTGGTTGACGCAAGCCTTGTATTGGCGCTGTTGTTTTTCTAATTGTATGTGATGATAGTTTATTAAGGAGAATTAATTAAAACTAAGGCCTACTTAACATGATGTGGTAGAATTCAAACGAGGAGCAAAAGAATGAAGTTTAAATTGGTGCTCTTGGGCAAATCTGATATACTGAAGGGAATAAACAGTGTAGGTACTTCTCATTAATTCTGGTGCTTTTGTCACATCCTCCTTGGCAGCATTTCCACTCATTCTGCACGTGCCTAGAGTTATTGAAATTTCTGTAGCTTTGATGCACGGCAATGGAACAGTTAGGCTTAAGCCCAAACTTGCAGAATTCATACTTACGGCTAAAAATGTAATTGGGGGAAAAAAAACATATTTTGAGACATGAATTCAAGTGTAATGTTGCAATTGTGGTTGGTAGCTGCATTGTACACATCCCGACATCCTTTGATTTCTGCGACTGATTAATTGTGAAATCAGCAAAGGAAGGAGGAAAGTATTGGTTAGCATTTGTCTGCGTTCAGGATAACAAAAGCATTCTTCTTGGGACTAAAAGAAACTGCATTCCTTTTAAAGTTTAAACACAGATATTTAGTTAACGAGACTTCATTGTTTAAATTGAATCAATGTTATCACTGGGATTATAAATAGTGCATGAGACAAAGGGGATCCAATGAGATTTCAGATAACAGATGAAGATACTGTAGTTTTAAAGCCTTTATGATTTGAGTAATAGTGACATGAAGATTGTTTATAATAAGTCCTTCCTCCCCTCATTTTTTTAAATAACTTGATCTTTTAAGGAGATTTTCTTTCATTAGTTTGCTTGTACTGTACCCTCTTTCATATTTTTCCTTGGTTTAAAGTACCATGCTCAGAAACAGGGAAAAAAAGCTGCTGTTTTTACATTGTAGATTTAAAATTGTGAAAGAACAAACACAATAAGCTACAAAAGATAGCTCAGAAAAGACACATTAATTAACAGCACCTACCCCACAGTGGCTGACTGCTCCTACATTTAAAGGTAATTTTAAAAGCCTGACAAAACATCTAGCTGCAATCTAATCTCTGCTTTAGAGAGTGATTTGAGTACAGCTCACAAAGTGCAACGAAAGGATATATTGTTTCTTTTATTTGTTTTGTCTCAAATTTATACTTAAATCTCAGACTTCAGGTATGTTTGTGGAATCATTATTGATAGAGTAAAAAGCAGAATATTTCATAGATTTGTTTTGGGTGGCTAAAATGTTAAGCCATAAGCATACCTAAGTAAACAAATTATCACAAGAGCACATTTCATTTTCTGACAGCTTTCTCCATATTGTATCTTGATTTACCAACTGATGAGATTTTGACTAAAGTCTCTTAATTGAGTTCAGGAGTTCAGACTTCATATTAGCATTCTTTAGCATGAACCTTTTAGATTGATGGGTGACACCCTGGCTAAGAAATGTTCTGAACCTTCCATGAGGAGCAATCCCAGGAGGACTTATACGGAGTATGGAAGGCTGGGAAGGAAGTATTAATATCTTGAATTTGTAAAGGTGCAGGATGGTATGGGTAAAGTTGTGTTGGGTCTGTCTTCTTTCCTGAAATATAATTTCTAAACACCATTTACTAGCTCATACTATACAGTATATGACTGAGTTACTGTCAGTAATATGTTTCACCTTCAGTCTGCATTTTTTACTTAAAGTCATGATTGATTCAGTTTTGTTTCACCTTCATTGCATATATTTTTTTAATCTTTCTGCAGTGTGCTTCTCAAATCTATTTGCTTTAATGCAGACGTGATGTTTAATACATCACAAAAGCTCCTTGCATTAAGCTTGTTTGGGTTTCAGTATTGTTCATGACCAAACTTCCCAGGTGTTTCTGCGTGATGGTGAGGAGTTTCGGCTGTACAAGAATCTTTCAACAAAGCAGTGCTGCTTTTAGAAAGCAAAAACACATAATTACAAGTGCATGTACTGTAAGTGTACATATGATGAGAGCTCTTTTAGATAATACCGTCTTTGAACTGCTTACAAATTCAGGGCCTTGTCACATCAAAAGTGAAATAATCTGAGATACTTCTAATGTAACAAAAGAAAGTAGACCCAGATTTGTATATCTGTTAGCCTGGCCTTGAGTACCACTGAGGTCCTTATCATCGTAACGCAATTTGCTTTCATATACTGTACAAAAAGGTGCAGAAGTTCTTGGAGAGAGGGGCTTGTACAGTCATGGGGTGTCTATCTTAGCCTGGCAGGGAGCATTACTGTCCACACAAGAAGCAAATTAAGAACACTGTCTCTACTGTATAGACATGCCTTCTTGTACAATAGGGTAGGTGCAAATATGCAATATGATGCAATACTTAAATAATGTTATTAATACATGTTGTGGTGTAAATTAGTATTGATTTCCAGCTCTGGAATGGGGCTTGACTCGACACCTTGTGTAAAATGTAATGTGGCATTATGTATATATGTCCAGCACAACAAAATCTGTGCATAATTATTTTATGCTGTACATAACTTGATCCTTTCACGTTTTCATTCATGGTGTGAGGTGCCTGTGGTAATGTAGTATTACTTGAAATACAGTATGATGTTTGAATTGTGGGGCAGCTAAAGCACTGGGACTGCTAAAAGAGAGGATTGAGATTCAAAAGAAGGTAGCTCTTTGTGATCTGACTGCTCATGTTGCCTTGCAGCAATTTTCTTCCATGATTTAGATGAATTATATATGATTTCCCCAGGAGAGCTGGTGCCCTTTTGTTAGCCAACCTGCTAACTGTGGAGTTAGAACAAGCTGAGTTCTTCTGACAGCACGCTGGGGATTATGGGCATGATTCTCCACATATACAAAATGGAATAGAAAGAAAGTGACTGTTTCAAACATGGTCACATAACATTTACTTTATACTATTATACTAAGGACTATACTTTATACTAAGGACTATTTTTAAGATCAATGTGGTTGTTTTTTATTGCATTGAAATCCTTTGACATTTATCTGCAGCTTGATGTCATCCTGTACTGCAAATAATGTACTGCTTATGCTTATATACTAAGTATTTTGATATTTGCACTGCATTTCCAGGAATCCCTCTTTCCTGATTTCATCTATGTTACATGTTTAATTCTTAACATAGTTTCAGTCAAATTAGTTTGTGCTCCAGTTGGTGCCCACCTCCTATAGAGAAGCTGGTTAGATTTGATTGGCAGCAAACTATTCTTTTCTCCATGGTCCTGCAATTGACTGGTATCCTAGTCATGTGCTCTCAATCTCATTTTAGGCTCTATGCACTAGGATCTGACTTGTCACAATCCTCACTAGGATAAACTGCTTACTTATAATGGATAAATAGTTATTATGAACCAGACTAGTGCAAATGGCATCTGCTTGAATATTATGATGTTATATAACATTATTTTTGTTCTTTTAACGGTACCTAAAAAACTAAGCACATGCAGTACTAAGGTTCATTACTGTACTATTTTCTCTCATTCACAATTGAAGTGGCCACAATGCTACAAAAATAGCATTCATATAAATGCTTTCTATTGGTTAGCACCATTATGTAAAATGGCACTATCATTCTGCTTTACAACAGAAGTAACAAATCATCTCAAAATCTGGCAGCAATTTATTTTGCATCTGTAAATGTGAGACCAATACCTTTAGCAGTTAGAAAATGCTTTAATACTAATGGTGATAAAAATGTATTTTTAAAACTATTGGCCATACAGAGAACATCATATCACTTCTGGCACTGCCACAGTGTACCTAAGTCACTGCATTTGTTGAAGAGTTCTGTACTTTACAAAAGACTCAGATACCTTACAAGGTAAACAAATATAAAACTTGAAATAATATTTATCACTTTTAGCTAATGACGTTGTATTAGATACAGGGTAGTATAACATTTATTTACAAATATATTGAAACATTTTTTAAAACATGAGGTGCATTTTTGGGGTCCTACAGTAAGTTAAAATCCTGAGATGTTATCTGTGTGGAGTTTGTATGTTCTTCCTGTATTTCCATGGGATTCCTCCGACAGTCTGTGAAGTACCGTATGTGTGTGTGTTCCAATTGTGTCTATGAGTGCTCTGTGAGGGATTGGCATTCCATCCAGGGTGTATCCCACCATGCTCCCATTGGTTGCCAAGATAGATTGTGGCTTCCCCTGATCCTGTATTGAATAAAGTGGTTAGTAAACAGATAGAAACATGTATCCTACTACTTAATAAAGCTGTGTTGACCAAATATCCTACAGTTGTGTGGTATTAGGAGTGGTTGTGATGTAGAATACTGTATGTCAGAGATCTCAGTTTGCATTGCTTGCTTACCTCAGTTATGAAGTAATCAATAATTATGAAGTGGCAAAAATAAAGTTTACATAATGACAACATGTTTATGGCAATAAATGTATGTCTATACAGTACGTTTATATGGAGAATCACAAAAGTGATGCCAGAGTGCATACGATTCAGCACAATTTCATGGGTTTTAAATCACATTGCAGGGAATGAAAGAATGATG
Source organism: Lepisosteus oculatus (assembly GCF_040954835.1). Taxonomy (NCBI): domain Eukaryota; kingdom Metazoa; phylum Chordata; class Actinopteri; order Semionotiformes; family Lepisosteidae; genus Lepisosteus; species Lepisosteus oculatus. Next base: position 39,230,718 of record NC_090699.1, read on the forward strand.
AATATGTTGCTCAGGGAAACATCACAATTTAAAGGATACTCATGGTATATGATTACAGAAGTGACACCAGCTGGGTATTATCAAGCCAGACCCTGTGAATCACATGGAACTACCCCAGACGTGCCATGTGAGGGCTTTCTTCTGCACAGCAAAACTTCAGCTAGCAAGACAGGTGAACATACTGTAGAAGAACATCCAAACTTTTTCCAATAAGAGGTGGCCCTTTCCCTCATCTGTCCAATTGATTAGTAACTGATTCATCCTCTAATGGTTTCATTCATCTATTTTTGAGCGTCATGGAAGACTCATACTGTATATCTTGCCTGCTTCCTTATATTGGTGGTGTTCGCATAATGCTTCGAGTGTCTCATTTACAGAAGTCAAGTTTGTTATTCATGATAATCTCGCAGTACTGCACTACAGTGACAATTATTAATGTCAAGGTAATATTTCAGCATAATTCTGCTTGTTCCCACTTGGTAAAGATCAATCATGACTTTTTGATTTAGCCCAGGTTCAATGTGTCTAAACCCAACAAATGCCTGATGGAAAACAATGTCAACCACAACCAATTAATGTCACTGATACAGTATACTGTAGCAGGAGCTATTGAGGTTGTGTACATGTATTGTAAAAAAACATATTGTCCATGTGAACTTCTCCATATTAACAAAAAATTAAAAATTCATTAAAAAATCACTGTAATAGAAAACACTGATTAATATTATCCTGGTGTGTTCCATTATATGGTCCTGCCAAAGGTTGTTGTTTATATTTTGTAGGCAGCAGGAAGAGGTCTAAAATATTATGTCAGCATTCCTTGTTTGTATGCGAATCAGCAAAGTGTCCAGTTAATTAATTCCAAATCTTTCTGAAAAGCAGCTTTTTTTCTTTTCCCCTACAGATAATTGCTTAGATGTGGCTTTAGTTTTTTTTATTCAGAAGAGCGCTCTACCTTAAAGCAGTTCCATTTGCACTGTATTCAATGTTTCTTCTTGAAGGAAAAAACAAACTCAATCCTACAAATTGAAAATGAATTCTGTATGGCCCCAGTAGAAAAAAAGTGATCCTGACTGCTGGTCCTGGAGAGCTGCAGCCCTGAAGGTTTTATATGGAACTCAAACCCCTCACTGACTGTTAGTACAGTAAATCAAGGCCATGTGAGTCAATTATCAAAGTCATTTGTAGGTGGTTGGAGTTGGAGACAAAAGCAGTAGAACCTATGGCTCTCCACGACCAGCAGTGTGGTCACTGGCTTACAACTTCACTGGAGTGCTTTCTTATTAGAAGCCAATTTTATTTGTCATTATACTTACACGAGTGCATGGTACAGTGAAAAGTGTTTCTCATTAGTCTCTCAGGTATACAGTATATCAATATACTGTATAAATAGAACAGAAGACAAGACAATAGACAGTAATACAATAACATTAACAGTGTAAACAACAGTATGGTCCCAGTGCAAAATTGTCAAAAACTGTGCAAATACGCAAACAGAGAAAAGTATACAAACAGGACAAAAACAGTGCAAAAGTAATTCGGCGAACAGTGCAAAAAAATACAGTGCTGAATATATAGTACAACTAGTACAGTTTTAAGTACAATTTTGGCTTACATTCAGTTGTCGTGTTTGTAGTGGTGTTGGAGTATGATGGTCACGTTTTGTGAATATGGTTCAGAAACATCCAGGATTCTGCTTCGAGAGGAGCCATCCGATTCCCTTCCCAGACTACTGTTGTGCCACCTGTATGAAAAGGGTTAAGCAGTATCGGGGCTAAACCTGGTTGTTGTTGTTGGTAAGATGCCCCTTTTAGCAAACGAGAAGTGCCATGTGTAATTGTGCATAAAATCATTCAACCTGATGCAGAGTTTAATGAGGTACCTAGGGGAAGTACTGTATGAGCTGTAACAATTTATTATACCAGTAGTTCGCAGCTCACTTTCAACTGTCCATATTTGTAAGGAGCTGGTAGAGGCTTCAAAAATGTTGTGGAGTAGCATGGAGAGAAGAAAAACAAAACAAAATGCACAAATCCTTGTGACAGATTTTATACAGATGCATTCAAGGCACATTTTAGATATCTCTAATTATCTGGGGAGAACTAAAACTTTGGATTCACAGCTAAAGACAAGTCATTTTTAAAAGTGAAATTCTCCTGCCTGTTTTCAATTGCAATGATGTGGGAATTTCTTAGAGTTAAATTCAGGGTCAGAACCTTCCTTGACTCTTTTAGTTTCTCCATCTCTTTTATTTTGTGCTGTAACTTTCTCTTAAGCCTGTGAAGTCGTGTTTATGTGCTTAAAATATTCCCCATAATACCTATTTAATAGACTATTCTGCTTTTCATGGTGTAATTCCCTGATTGTGAGAGTGGGATTACCTTATTATCCATGATTGTGAAAAGCACTTCAAAGGTTGTTTTCCTTATCAGAAAATGACATTAATGGTATCCCACTTGCCTTTTTGGCAATTAGAAAAAAAGTCTTCTTCAGACAAATCATTAAAGTATTTTTCATAACACCCAAGTCTATCACCAATTTTGTTTACAGGATACTTGATAATAGAATAGTAGACTGGACAACACTTGCTATCAATCTCTCTAGCAACAACCAACATTACAGATTTTTCCATAAAAAGTCACAGTTTGTTTTTAGCATTGAGTCTTGTCGGTAGACAGTTGAAAGGTTATGAAATGAGAGCTAAAGACAAACAGAGCACAAAACATCAGAGAATAGAAACTGGCTGACGATATTTAGTCAACATAAAAATAATAAAATTAAATTAAACATTTTCCCCCAGAAGGAAAAAAGAAAGTAACTGTTTAGGCTTGTCAGTTCCCCCGAAACAATAATGCAAATATTAAATAAATGAACAAGACCCTGTAGCAGAATGAAAGAGTATCACTTTTAATACTGAATGTAATGCTTTAGAGAACGCAAAGCATAATAATTTAAGATTTAAGATTTTCTTACCTTTTCCCCTTTTGATTAGTCCATATGTCTCCCAATCAGATATGCCTCACTTCTTTAACATTTTAGTATTTTCTCCTTCAAATGGCAAGCACTAGTAAAAAGCTATGGATTTGTTGAAAATATAACATTCTGGATACAATAAATGCTAATATTGTACAGTATATGAAATATATACTTTATACTATTTTTCTGAAACAAAGACCATCACTTCAGGTTTTTGCTGGCGTTATGAAATCGGCCCTTTGGTAATCGGTAAATTATAGAAATTATTTTGTTTTTAAAAGTGAATTTAAAAGTGAACCCTTTTCTATTTTACACTAATTTTAAGAAAAAAAATGGAATCCTTTCTTTTATAGCAGAAACTGGGAGGCCAACCACTGGAGCCATGCATTTCTTCCTCTGCATCTCTAAAAATGTCATATTTTGATGTAAGAGAATAACAAAGGACTTGAGCAAAGTTTTCTCAAATTCCAGTATCTTAAACCACAGACTCTTCCATTTGTGATGGCTCAGAAGAGAAGAAAAGTGTGTGACAGTGCAGTTCCATTTGAAAAGCAATAAAAAAGTAATGTCAAAAACATTCCTGCCCTAGATAAATAAGCCTGACCCCAAAACTGATTACTCAAACGTTTTGCTGAGTTTTAGGTTTCTCCGAACAACAATTCAGTCAAAATTAAAACAAAAAATATAGTATTCTCTCGTCTCTGTTTAAATGACCCTATCTACTGTACCTACAGTACACATTGGACTTTAAGCTACAGTTTTCATTTTTGATGTTCATATTATTAAACTGCACAGTGTTATCTTTAGAGTTATTTTGAACTCTAATTTCTACTTGAAGTACTCCTTATTTCACAAAAGTCACACAATATGGACTTGGTTGGTGGTTCTGTAAAAATGCATTAATCAATTTGATAAGATGTACTCAGAAGGTTAGGAACAATGTGAAACATGGAGGAAAAAATGCATAAAAAGTAGCAAGCAAACTGATATCTTTGTAATACAATTTCTGTATGAATACATCAGTAGTGTGGCACTCTTTGTTAAAAATTACAATGAGCTTCTTTATTTTCAATTCCTTTTTTGTATTGATAATTAAGAAAATATAATTGCCCAATGTTTAACCAGCAGTGTAGGCTTAAATTGTCAGGAATTAGTCAACAATGTCACCTGCACTTCTGCTCTGATGAATGTCATGATAAAGGGTTTCCCGGCTATACACGCAAGAATGTCCTGTGTTCTTTGTAATTAAAATTTTGTCTGACTCTACAGAAGGCCACTGCTGCGATTAATTAATCTTCTGAAGGTAGCAGAATAGTTAGGAAAACCTTAAAACTTGCCTTGTTTGGCTTATCTCACTTTGAAACTTGTCATATTGGGAACAAGCAGAAACATATGCACACAGTCTGGTACAACTCCAAGCAAGTGCAATCTGAACATTTTAAATGTGAATTTATGTCGCTCTTTATTTTCCTTTAGAGAACACAGAAAGAAATAAAAAGAGAGCTGCAGGTAAGTCATTTCTCTGCTTCCAGTATTGGCTTAGTGTTCTTTTGTTTGTTTCTTTTCCCTGGTTGAAAGCTCATCTCATGAAGTGGCAGAGATGGAGCACAATAATAGCTCTTCGCCTCTGCCCACTTTGTTAAACTAACGCCAACAGACAAGAATCTCAGGAACCCAGGGCCATCATAGATGGGCATCTGTTTAGGCTATTTCACAGATGATGGGATCTTTAATCCTAGCCTGCGCCTCTTGATTAATTCCTAGAGTTTCAAGTACAATGAGTCATCCTTAATGGTCATTGAAAGAACGGGAAGAATCACTTATAATAGGATATTGTAATGCTGCCCTGGGCACTTCATTAGTCTTTTGAAGAATGCCTTCCTCACAACGTGAGATGCCTAAAGGTAAATAGCTCCAAGCAGAAACCTCTGTGACTTCATAATGAATTTTGCATTTCTATTAAACTCTATTATTCCAACCTACTGAAGGAGGCAAAGCTCTCTACACTATAACGCTATCCATTCTTCACACAGCACTGAGCAGCTACTGTATGCTTTCAGAATTGCCAAATAAGGTCACAGGTATTTCAATTGTAAATTACATAGAATTTTAGTGACCGGATTTCAGTCTATACAATTATGAGGGATATTTTGCAAATAGATATTACATTTCCTGGATAGATGGGATGATGTTGATGTACAGATTCATTTGCAATGTGGACTCATGATCACAAGAAAGTGGATTACCGTCCCCACGGCAATCTTTAGATTTCTATTCTTTCTCATTGTCCTTTTACTCCAGATATCTCAGTCAGAGTAGTTCGTTGAAAATGTGTCAGTATTTGAGAGGTAGAGTTAGCCTGTAGGACAGGCACAGTGTAATCTAAGGCATCTCAGTTTGCTTAATGGCACACTACATCAGAAAGGCTTTGAGCAACATGAACTTAGGACAATGCATTCAAATTCAGATTCTTTCTTTCATCTTTACTAATTATATTTTGATTTCATGGGTATTCATTTGTGAGATGGACTCCAAATCTTTGTAAATATATTTTTTTCAAGGTCAATTTGGAATTTTTCATTAAAATAATAATGTTCAAGGATATTCTATTTCCAAAAAGAACACTCGTGCAAATAGCTATTCTATTGCAAGATACAGTGTATAAAATATATAAGAGCAGAACCATTTTTTATATGTACACTGTAGAACACTAGTCCTGAATATTAAAATCAATAATTTTCTAGTGCTTGTGCTAGTAATTTAAAGAGCTATTTTTCTCTTATCTTCAAGAAGTATTAAGCACTTTGCAGTGGAAAATGGTTACCAAGTAAACGTTGGATTTCAGAATTAGCTACTACAGTATATACATATAGTGAAGTGTATGAATTTAGACATTTTCTTCGGTAAGTGTTGATGACATTATAGTAAAGCACAATCAAATAAACAAAATGAATTTAACTTAATAAAAGCTGGATAAAACATCATATTTCCTTGGGAGATCTTGGTAAATCCATGGAAGAACTGGAAAGCCTATGAACATACAGCACAATGGTACATTTTTATAAAGGGATATTTTGGAAAATTAAACAGTGCATAATGCAGCTGAATATGTTTGCATATAAACCGTAGAAACAAACACATCTGAAATAGTGTATTGTACTTTTATGTTTCATAAGAAAGTAATGTATTGCTTTTTTTCCTGTTCCAGGCCATTACAGCAGCTCAGTGCATTAAAATGAAATAATACTTCATAGATGTATGTGGTTACTTTAGTTAGGGGGTAAAAGCTTTTTGGTTCCTCTCTGAAAATAATTTGAAATAAAAAATCTGAGGAAAAGTAGTACAAATAGAATTGTCTGCCTTACAGGGAGATGAAGGGAAAAGAGAAGCTTGCTCATTTTGAAGAAGCACACTCTTCTCTGTTTTAACAGAGGGCTTACACTGTAGAAAGATAAAACCTTTTAATGCAATTCAAGAGGCTCTGTATATGACACACAAGTAAACACATGAACAACAAATCTATTCTGGCTCTTTTTAGACCTCAGTGTTGTTGCATTTGTTGTGACCTTTTATTCTTAGGGGAGATTCAGTTTTACAGTTTGCAGGTTTTCAAAATCAAGTTACATGTACATTTACTAAGCTTTAAAAAGTGTACAGCGTATCATAAAAAGAGTATGCATAAAAATCTTCACCCACTTTCAAGATCAAATAATCTAGTCATCGCTTCTAGTTACATTAAAGCAATGTCTCCTGCTATTAAAACCAAATGAGCATGACAGATTTCAAGATTAAAGATGAAAAGAAGATTCCCGTTCATCAGAGAATGATATCCAATGAAAATGACAGGAAGGAATAAATTGTTTTGCAATATTATGATCAGTAGAATCCATCCATATTCAAACCTCTTTATCAAATACGGGGTCTGGGCTGGAGCTTATCTTGACAAGCAATGGGGACAAGGCGGGAATACACCCTAGATGTGATGCCAGTCCATTGCAAGACACAGGCACAAATACATTCACACCAGGACCAGTTTTCCTAGAAGATAACTAACCTATTAGTATGTTTTTGGACTATAGGTGGAAACCAGAGTGCCCAGAGGTAACCCACGTAAACATGGCAATAATATACAGTACAAACTCCATGCAGATAGCATCCCAGAAACTGAACCCTGGGCCCCAGTGCTGTGAGGCAGCAATTTTAACCACTGTTCCACTGTGCCACCAGATTGATAGAATATTTTAAAGAAAGCATTAACATTGTCACAGGAAAAAAAGGGAAAATAAAAATGTAGAATTACTTTGACCCTTAAAGGTGACCTGGAATGCTAGGAACGTAGAGAGTCTGGATCATAAGAACGTTTACAAATGAAAGGAGGTTCTTTGCCCATCTAGCCCTTTGGATTGCTAGTAGCTAATTGATCTGACAGTCTCATCCAGCAATTTCGTACAAGAAGTCGGGTTAGTGACTTTGTCAAAAAGGCTGTAAGCCTTCTTCCAGACACTTAACACAACCTTTGTGTAAGTAAAGAAATGCCTCCTGTTCTTAGCTTCATAGTTTCCTCTTGAGTTCTCCAGTTTATTTTTTGCTGCTGATTTTGAAGGTCGTAGGGTTTAATTTCTCAGTCTTGGAAAATTATGATTACTTCAGTCAGGTTACTTCATAGTCTTCATTGTACTGAAGAAATTGTTTGTTTTTAGTCTATCACAGTTTAAACCTTGGAATGTATCTGGTTGCTCTGTGCACAGCCATATCCTTTTAGTGATGTGTCCAAAATTGTTCACACTATTCTATTTGAGATAGTACTGGTGCATTTTACAATTTTAACATAACATCCTTTGTTTTAAACTCTACACTTTCAACTAAATTTCCTGTTTCCTGATGCTGAGTAAATCAGATGGAAAGATTTCCCTTTTTATTTCCCATATTATCTAGAAGATGTTGTAAGTCATACTATTTGATATTTGCATACAGTATGTATACTCATTTCTTGCTAGTCTGCATTTACAAACACCAGCCCATCTACTTGAGCTCCACAGCAACGCTCGCACATACACCAGCATTCCTCGCCTTAACAAACCTCCATGGATCAGATGATGCCTACTTCCCCACAAATTATTATCACAATGTTCTGTTCGTAGCAACTTGTGTTTTTCTAATTCTCTATTTCCAACCATTTTCTCAATTCTTTCCTTGTGCTATCTTGAATCCAGGTTGTTAAGCATTGTGTTACTTATCACATTAACTCAATTATGTTTTCAGAGAACATAGCTATGTAAAAGTTAGTGTGGTGATTATCACTAGATCACTAGACCTTTTTTACTGTATACTGTACATTCCTTTGGTGTTTCAATAACCTAGGACACATGGTATGGGTGTTGCCATCAAAAGTGCTTACAACAGGGTTTAAGGTTTAGTCATATGTGCTGTTCTTCCAGAATATGTATCTGTACATGATTGACTGGAGGTTCAAGTAACCCTCCAAAACCATCTGATCCACAATGTAAATGATGAATCAATAAACAATGTGACCCAAGTATGATAATTTATTGTCTTTGCATCTTAATACATAGTCATTAAATATTTAAAAGCAGAAAATAAACTTTAGACCCTTTAGATAGCACTGATACAAACAGGAAAGTCTTCCCACCTCAATCTCAATCTCAAAGATCATCCACATGAAAAATTAATATAAAACTGTGAATGCACTTGCCAGACTCTAGGAATATTAAAAGTTCAGAGTTTTTGGATATCAAATATGCAGTACTGTATATGTACTCTTCACACATCACACGTACAATGCACATCTTACCTATAGGCAATTTTAAAAAACATGAGTTTCACAGTCTTGGAAAAGTTTCTAGGATGTTGTACGCTTGCAGAGACAAATGTAAGTCAAGGGTCAACGCATATGAAAGAAAAAGAATCTGTCAGTGAAAGAGAGGAGGAGAAATCGGGAGACTGGCCAGGAAGGTGCTGAGTGAATTTGATGGTGTGAGTGTCAGAAGTCATCAGTAATGCCCACTATTCCAATCTGTTCCCTCTGAGCTTTATCTCGCTGCTGTTGAGAGTTATGTTTCTCCTGGGTTATGGTTCAATCTTATTTTATTTATGGACTGACTTCTTTGCGTTTTATACCACTAGGTTCGATCGGTAATGAGCTCACAAGAACATTTTTTGTTTTGGGTGTCTTTTTTTTATGGTGGATAATATCCTGTGGTGAAGCTTTACACAAATCACCAGAGAGAGCTTGTGGTATAAAAAACAATCAAAAACAATAAATACTGTTATATGCACTCTTTGACCTGCTAGTAAGTCCCTTTCAATAAAAGTATCTGCCAAAAAAAATTGCAAAATATCTTCTCTTTAATGAATATACTGTACAAGTAAATTGTTTTTAGATGTTAAGGAGCATAAAAGATAACCCTTATAACTGTATAATTATTTGCATTAGTTATTGCTGTGCAGCAGGGAATAAGGCATTCTGTCTTGTTATAAACCATTCCATCCAAATCAGAGATTACCACAGTCCTACAAAGACATAGTTCTGCAGACTTTAGAATTCAAATTTTGTCAACATCTCCACTCAGGACATTTGGCAGGGGCACGTCCTGGTGGTGGAGTGGCTAACCCTGGAACTGGAACTTGCGATCTGTCCCAGAGGGGAGAGAAGACCAACTAGAGATGGAATTATTTGATCTGAAGGCCTTTTAGGTTTCCTGCATCCTGTATGTTTTAACCAAGTCCTCAAGGGTAGAGCATGTGGCAGAAGATCATTTACCTGGAAGAACTTAATGATTGTTATGGTGGATGAAGGCTGCAACAGAGACCTCCAATTGTCTTCGTTTCTATGCCCATGGATCAAAGTTACATTCTGTCAAGATGTGTGGAAACAGATGAACAACAATTTTACCACTATAAAAAATTTCACACAAAGGCATCTTCCAACCCCAGCTTCTGCAATCCTTTGACAAACCAGCTAATGACAATGGGATAATGAAATAAAATGAAGTCTTTTCAGCAGCAGTAACTGAGATTGAGCGATCCTTTTTCGGATCCACTACACTTGAGCTTTTTGGGGAAGAGGCTAGAAAAAGTACCTTGTAACATCATTCCGGACTGAATGGCTGCAAGGATGACTATTCTGTAGGAGAAAAACAGAAAAGAGTGTGTTGCAATGTGGGACATGCAATATCAAGATTTAGGGCTACATAAACAGATGCTGCCCCTAACCTGAGTGCACAATGGTAAGTTAAAACTTGTACATTATGGAGTACTGCAAATAGTGGTTTCACACAAGGATAAAAAGCTACATGTAAACTCATACTGTTTAAATTTTGAGCACTACTGGAAAATGTATATGAATTTTAAAAGCATCATATTCATGGATATAAAATGACTGGACTTACTTTAATGTTAATGTAATGGACTTACTTTTCACTGTTAATGACTAGTTACAATTCTTCACAAACTTAACAATCATTCAGGTGATTATAATTTAGTCTAAATGCACTCCTTTTCAGATATCATAGGCCAATCATCCTAAGAGTATTGATGCACTACTAAAGCAACACTTTTCTAACACTACACTTAAATTTATTTTAAATGTTTCTCTAAATATCGCAAATGCAAGCTTTCTCCATTTCCTCTTAACACAACCATTTATTTTTTTTGCACTAGCAAAACCATTTTAAAATAAACAAGTTAACAGTATAATGCTGGCAACAACACTTCAGACAGAAACTGCACAATGGGGGGATCTTAATTATTTTATCAAAAAATCAAAACAGCACCACCAACTATATATCACAAGACGCATGACAAAAAAAAACTTTTTAGTGATGTTTAGTATCCAGATACAAAAGCATAAAGCAATTATTTTTCAAAGGTATATTTACTTTGTGTGATTTAAACATATTTAAAAAAGTAGCAAGGACCCTTCTATGTCCAATTAAAAAACAAAACAAATTCATTTTCCTTTTCAAAACCCCTATAATAAGGGTTTAATGAGTTTAATTTTAACAGTTAACAACACTCTGCACCAATACTTCACTGCTGACAAGATCGGCTCTGATTAAATTACTGTATGAGAGAGGAAGTAATTCATAATGGTGTGATGGAACACTTTTTTAAGACAACGTATCCTGTATTTTAGGGTAGAAAATGGTATGATGACTAGAGATATGATAAAATCATTTAACTTTAACCATTAACAGCACAGAGATACACAAATGAAAATGTCTAAGGTGGTGGTTAATTGTTTTTACAATATTATAATTTTTTCCCTGTTTTATGATCAGTTTAGAAATACAGTACATGCATCTCTGATTTAATGTTGCATGACTGAAGCTACAGGGGAAGGTCATCTCCTATTTGGAACAGATCCCTGCCTTGTTTGAATAAACACTGTTACGCAGTTACAGTACACTGTTACAGCACGCCTGCTGTGACTCTGTCATTCCCACCCGCATGCTGTGAAAGCAGTACTAGGACTTAGAAGACTAATGATCAAGGTGCAGCTTCAGAAGCCCACATGAGGCTTAAGTCACTTACTGTACATGCAAACACATTGCAACACACTCACTATCTGCATCCTTTTCAATGTCTAAAATAACAAATTCGCTTGATAACCAGGATTCCGAATGGCTGTCCCGCTGCTATTGCTTTTTTTATTTTTCAGGGAGTTTCCTCTTTGTTTTAAGTTTGGACTGTTAGGGTATTTACATTCTTATCACTAAATAATTGCAATAGTTTGGATAGACTCTTGGTCTTGATCTTATTAAGGCCTCCTCTCATTTGCAACTAGTGTTTTCAAGTCTGGTATTTTAAACAGAAGAGGAAGGTTAACAGTGAAAAAAGCATAGTGACAAAATGCCAAGACTTTCACTTCACACATTTGGACATGTTGGCAGTTGGACCTAACCACTAAAATATGATAACTTTTCTACACTCTGTTGCTATCTCACCACTATCTCTCCACATACTGTAAGAAGAAGGTACTGTAAATATCTAGCACTCATAGTCATAGAGCTCCAGTCACTACTTTATTTTGTTGGTGCTTCAGAAAGTGTAACAGGGTTTTTACTGTTCTGGAATGAAGTTCCATATTACTAATTCCATGTACAGTAGGAGGTTAATGAGGTGCTTCTGCTCCTCCAGAATGGCACAACAGAAATAAAAGCCTTCGGCCACAGCTCTGACCTGAAACAGGTGGCTTAGGAGAGACAGGTGGTTGTGGAGACAGTTGGCATTTAGTGGATGGGGAGCAGACAGTGAAATTTAATGGAGAAAAAGATACACAACACTATCCCAAGCGTTCTTGACAGAAGAGCTGTCTACTTATTCTTACAAATACTGCGAAGTCTTTGAATACTTTATTTTGGTGGTAAAAACGAATGCAGAAACAGCAAGCGTGCAAGGGACACATCACATGCACGTGAAAAAGTGTACAGACTAGAACTTTTAAAGTTGAAGTCCCAGCCAGGTCCGGTTTCTTGCAAATTAATCTTCTTTTGAGCGGAAAAACAGAATCCATTTCTTAATATACAAAAGATGAAAAACACAGAAGGAATTCTGCATTGCTTTATCATACCACGCCTCACAAGAAATAAATATTGTGTTTCTATGGAAACGAGAAAGCTCTAGTTGCCAATTAAAGAAATCCTTCGGTTTACTATGTGAAAGAAAAAGGTAATAGAGCGTTAAACAAGCAACAAAATCATTTAAGGCGTAAATCATCAACATTTTTATTTTTTACTTTTCAAACTCATTACAATTTTCTGTTATTGAAAACTATCAAAATATTAATAAAACTCTTATTATTTCACTAATTCCTTATGATGTTTCAACAACTTGCTGCGAACCGTTTTCTCTCATGATACAGAGATGATGGCAATAAAGCTTTTCTGAAAAAAATGCCCCCCTTTGAACTACTGTACGCTGTCTTTTAGAATGGTCATATACTACACTTAAAAAACATTTTTTTTATTTTGTATAGTTAAGTGCAATATGCAATATGACATTAACGAACTGAAGGGGATCCAGTTTTTTAAATATTATATATTAATATTATGATGATAAAAAAGGAGGGAAAACCATTGAATTTGGCAAAGTTGTTTTAGCAAATGATTATTCCTGGCTTCACCCTTTCACTAGCAACACAAGTGCCACCTATCGATTGTCTTTGGACAGTGAACCACATAGATATACAGTACTACATTACAATGTGGCATACTACCCTTATGTTAACACAGTTATGAATGTTAACACGTGTTCTGAGTGGCTGCATCTGTAGCATCTAGTTAGCAAAAACATGTTTCAGATACAAATAAACATCTAGCCTGAAGAATCTACAGTACATCTGAAAAAGACATGTACAGTATGATGACACTTCATTCTCAACTTCTAGGTACTGTCCTGAAGCAGTAAACAAGAGTGGGCAAAATGTTAGTTTGTATACAGTAATTAAAACAATTTAAAATAAGTTATGTTATATTAAAAGCATGTTCTTCTTCAAAATCAACAGTGAAACATGAAGCAGAGGACAAAAGCAGACACTGTAAAGTTGAAAACAGGAGAGAGATCTTTGAGCAAAAGAGCTTGTGGGAGTCTGGAACAAACTATCAGGCTACAGTATGTTGTTGAAGCTGATGCTTGGTTAATTTAAAAAAAAAGAGTTGATAAGATTCTTGGATCAATTAATTAATGAATTCGATGGGCCAAATGGCCTCCTCTCATTTGTAACCTTTTTCAGTTCTTATAACTATATCTGACTGAGTTGTCACATCCACATACAGTTTTCCCTTTTTCTGAATAAATTATTGTGCAAATTGCCTTACTCGTATTTCTACAGTATGACATTTAATGATACAACAAAATTAAATCAGTATTTTATAATATACAGGTAATTACCAGCTGTTCTGTATGGGTTAGAGAGGTCTCTGCTTTAATTAAAATGGTGATAAACACACAATAGGCATTACTGAACTATTTGTCTCATCTTTAGTATTCCTCCATTTTGTTTTGTACTGGCTCTGGATTCCCTTTAGGAACACCATAAATAACCCAGAACAACCACTTGACATTCAGGGGGAGTGAAGAACATATACAACAACCAAAGGTTTTGTTCTATTTTTTATATGCCAAGGAGACTCATTGTTTTTTTCTTTTTATTCATTTGAGATGTTTTAGGCCTCACTGCAGTTTAATTAACAGGCACTCACAAAAGTTTCATTTCAGTTGCTTAACCTTCATACGTTGCCTATTTTTTGTACAATGGTACAACTGCCTCTCATTTTTTTCAGATACAAACTGTCTACCCACACACCTATTGTTATTTTAATTAATTTGTCCAGCTGCATATTACACCTGAAATTTATAGTGCTTGTTGAGTACAATAATTCTTTAAAATGTTCCTTTAAAAGAAAGAATATACATCTTATATCTTCCTTCTAGACTCAAACAGTGGGTAAACTCCACCTTGCATGAATAAACTTGATCAAGATTTGTTGAGACAAATTGATTTCTATTCTTATTTGTATTTAGAAATATTTTTCACACACTGTGAGGTGACAGATGTGCTAAGGAATGCTTGACATTACACTGCAACATGAATATCAATACGTCATCACCATTTTCATTATTAAATTGCCATTTCTCATGAAAATATATAATTATTGGCTCTTTGAGTCAGCTACTCTGTACGCTTAAAGGTTTAGTGTCATAGAAGTATTTATTTTTTTAATTGTAGAAATTAACATCTGCTGTCTGTGAAATTAAAAATCATCTCCAGTTAAATGAAAAAAAATTTGATAAAATTCCACACTTACTGCCTGGAGGAATTTTCATGGTCTGTCCTACATTGAAGAACTAATAAGAATACTTTTAACTTTGCAGACTATGTAACCTAAAATGAATTAGCATTTACTGTGCATATGCAAATTATGTATTTGATAATCCATTTACTGCCCATTTGATGACACCATAAGCAATAAAGAGTTTTCTGAGAGGGAATATTTGAAATAGCTCTCATTAAATTGTAATAAAGCGTGCAAAGCCTCTCAGTAATCTCTTAAATCTCATCCATCAACCACATCCCAGGAAACATGGTATTTTGTGTCTTCTCATTACATTGAAGAGGCAGGAGAGTTGGTGTGAGTGTGAATATGTATTTATTTAATTGTGTTGTAAAGCAAATATGCATTAAAAGCCTAGGGATCACCTACAATCTCTATTTTTAAGAAGTGTAGATTCCACAGTATATCTAAGAATACTATTTGAAGATATTAAAAATGCAATTTATCTTTGCATTGGAATGAAAGCATGTCTTATTGGTAATATTTAATCTCAGCTCTTAGGAGTCTTGCAACCATTTCTGGAAGCTGTTGGAATTCCTAGCTGGGAAATGTAAAAAAATATACATTTTTATATTACACAGTACTTGATGCTGATCAACTAATATGATAATGCTACTGCTATGCAAAGTTCTGTTAACTTAAAAGTATGACAAGAAAATCTGCTTTAGACATAAAACTGGGACTAACAATTATCCTTGAGCAGCACAATGACCCAAAATGCCTCAAAACTATCATTGAAGTCAAAGGTAATGGGTCTAAATACTTACTCTATGCCATCCACATATTTCATTTTTTGTCTTCAGACTTTGCTGACATTTTAACTAATTTCACTCTTAGAAGCTGTCAATTTGAACATTCATGTTTGAATAAAACATGAAGTATGCATCATTTTGTAATTTCCCCATATAGAACGTACAGTAGGAAGGGCCTGAATACTTTTGCTAGGCACTGTAATTAACTTGCTCAATGGTGTGCTGGATAAGGGAATCATAATGTGAAAATGTGAGTCTTTTGCATTTTATCTTAGCCTCAGTTCTATGTAAATCCATACAAATTAGTAAAATGTCTAATGACTTTATGGAGCAAAAAAAAAAGTTTTAACCTAGACATACGTAGGAACCTTTTTGATAAACTACTGTAAAAAGCACTTAGCCGGCAAGTGATAGAACACTAATATGCATTTGATTCAAAATGGTATTTTGATACAGTACCCAGTGTATTTTAATGCACATTCAGTAATGACTGTAGTTTTGATTTTTTTTCAAAATAAATTGTTCCACTTTAATTTCCATGTTTTACTTTGGTGACATTTAAAGCCTAACATTAGCTGAAGAACAATTGTCTTTATTGCAAAGAATGAGCATTAAGTCCTGTGTACAGTATGCTGATTGGTAAATTAGCCTTGTCCTATGTAGCTCTTGCAGAGAAATACATTCATTTATGTACTGTAGTTGCTTAAAATTGAGCAGAATAATGATTTACAGTTCAAACGTTTAAGTTTCAGTATCTGATAATGACAATTCAGTAGAGTGTTAGGAATTAGTAGTGAGGACCCTATGCAGAAAACCAAGGCAAACTCCAAAAGGTGTAGTGGAAAGAACAATCCAAGGTCCGAAAGCCCTAGGTAAACTAGCCAGTGCAAAAGTACAAATAACCAGAGGCGGAGCCGTAATCCATAAGGAAGCCGAGAGTCAAAAGCAGAACGAGACCAAAAGAACCGAAAGCGAAACCAGGAGACGTAGACGGCGAACAAACCAGGGCCAGGAAGCCAAAAACCAAGTAGTAAATAACAATGAGACTGGGAGTAGCTCTAGTCAGGAAAACCCTAATACTGAGCACTGGGGAGAATGTGAAACATCATTAAATAGGCTGGGGTAAAAGGCTAATTTTGAACCGTGCTGGAATGTGAGGTGGAATGCCAAGTCCTCCGGGGGCGTGGTGTAACAGAGGTCCTGAGATCAAATCTGGACCTGGGGTTTACTATCTGTGTGGATTTTGTATATTTTCCCTATCTTCAGTTTGGGTTTCCTCCAAGTGCTCCAGTTTGATCTCACAGTTCAAAGACAGTAGATTAATTGACTTCCCGGAAAACTGGCCCTGGTGTGAGTGAGTCTGTCAAGTTTGTGTGCCTTGCGATAGATTGTCCAGGGTGTATCCTGCCTTGCGCCAGATGCTTGCTGGGATAGGCTGTGGCTCTTCCATTGGTTTAAATGGTTAGATTGTGGTTGGTTAAGTGAAAATGACTCACTTCAGCAATTTATATAACAGAAACTCAAGAAACAGCATGTCTTCCTAACTTACTTAGAAATGTACTCCTTATTCATTTTTGGATATTTTTCCCTGTTTAGTAGTGTAACATGTGAGAATTGTTGCTGTGCAATAGTCTTACACTTCATAGATACAATCAGGAGATACAATCTAATGTACTCTATAAATGTTATCAGCATCAACAGTTTGCTCAACGTTTCCTCTACAAAGGCCTGTAAAACCTATAGGAATGAAACCCTCCAGGACTAGAACTGGGAACTCCAGCCTTAACGTGAGTATCTTGGTTATGAATAACCAATCTGCCATATTTTAATCATATTTAGACGAGGTGTGCTAATTACCTGGCACATTTCCAGAACCATCTATAAATTTTACATAATGTGTTTAGGCAGTTAATGGTCTATGTCAGATTACCTTGGGGGTTCTCTGTTATTGATTGATTTAATTTTCCATGAAATCTAAACCTGGTAAAAGATGCAACACTGACACTCTGCTGCCAGCACTTAAAATACATTGGAGAGAGCTCTAAAGGAACCGATTTTCACATGTAATAAGAGTGACAGATCTGACATTGTTAATAGCATAGGTACAGTACATACACTACACTCTTTTTTCAAATACAAAAATCTACAATTGACTTTACATTGAACCATAAAAGTGTCATAAGATATCATGGTAAATGTTTCAAAAATAAATGTTTGCTTTAGTAAAATACACTGAAGGTATGTTAATATCTCTGTAAACCACAGGAAAAAAATACTGTATGATCGAACTGTGCTAAAAGTTCAAAACAGCAATACTAAATTTGTCAAACTAAACTTTTACAAGTTTGTAATGTTTCAAAAAGCATTACACAAAAAACACAATCTTTGCATTTTTTATATAATGAGAACATTTATTATCTATTACATTCAAACAATGAATTTCATGAAGGGGCTGTTGATCTCTAAATGTAATAAAGGACTGCATATGTCTTCTGAATCCCCCCCCACTACTAAAAATAAAAGTATTATAATAAAAACAAAAGACAATCATCTCAAAAATGATTAGTTCCACTCTAATGTTCAAAAGCAGTACAGCTTCTGCAACAGCTGTAGGCCAGTATTGTGCAGTGGATTGAAAGTCTTCAGGATTTGAAATTTGTCAGGACATGAGCAAAAAAACAAATAGGAAAATAATAGCACTAAAAATAAAATAATTAATAATTCCTTACACTTACAGTATTATCCTGAAATAACTAAGTAACTTCACCCAAACAAAGGGTGCATCAACAATGGTGCAATTATATTAATGATTAGTGTTCTGTTATTGGAATGTTAAGCTCAATTGTGTTTTCAATGAGCATGGTTCCAGGCTTACAATAATAATAGTAATGTTTCTTTATTAGCCCTATACAATTTCTTGCATTAGGAATTCATCTTTTTGCATACCCCAGCTTTTTCTCCATGGAGACACAGACAGGGAGAGAAGCTTGGGGTCAGAGCACAGTGTCTGCCATTGTACAGCACCCCTGGAGCAGTTAGGGTTAAGGGCCTTGCTTAGGGGCCTAATGGAGTAGGATTCCTCTGCCAGCCACAGGATTTGAACCAGCACCCTTCCAATCACAGGCACAGATCCTTAGCCACAGAGCCACCACTCCGCCCAATAAGCTATGACTCAGGAATTACCCATACATTTTGGTTTTATTTGTTAATATGACTGTGCATTCCATGCAAAATGCAAGAGTTTGAAACATATAATCACTTTCTTTGAATCTTTTGCTTTTAGGCCAACATAGCATTCCGTTGTAGGTGCACAGTGCACTCACACCAACCTCTAACTCACCACAACCAACTCCTGGCTCACAACACCCTTAAAATAGGATTTAGGTCGTACCCCTATGGATACACTAGGTATAAAACATAAAATTCACAAGACAAACAAAACATAGCACAGTAGTCCTGACTACTTGGAAACACAAATACATGAATCCCTTAACAATACACAGGACAGACATTCATTACATCTTCTATACCTGGTTGCCATTTCTAGCAATAACATTAGGCTCTGATAACCTCCTCTACCAGCAATGGTATGTTCCACTAGCTCTGTTTCAGGCATATAACCAGTCTCCTATGTGTTTGCAACCTTTTGACCTTTCTGAGGACCCCTCCAAACAAATCGGCTCTGGCTTCAACTCTCATGCAGTGCTGTTAAGAGGTAAGCTAGTGGCATTCTACACTATGCTTGTTTCTCTAGTGCCATTTCTCTAAACAGTGTTCTCTACCATTAGTTTCCCCTCCTTTCCACAACCTATGTGTGCACCTGCAGGCTCAGAAACAAACAGGGTAAATTGGAGAGAAATGATCCACTCTGGTGTTTTTGAAAAACATGAGCTCCGTTAAATTCTGCCACCCCTGTCCTAGCATGTTCCATCTGCTACAGTGACAGACTGCTCTGTCACATACTGTAGGCTGAATTGTGTTTTCAATTAGCATGGTTCCAGGCTTATAGTAGGCTAAGCCTCCAGAATACCCAATACATTTTGGCTTTATTTGTTAATATGCCTGTGTATTCAATGCCACATGCAAGAGTTTGAAACATACAGTATAATTGCTTTGACAGCCATGCCATCAAAATTGTCTACATGTTGTAAGGCATCCCAACCCTAACCCTAACCCTAGCTAAGGATTTGGCTTAGATTAGGGTTAAGACTTTGTTCAAAGAGTATCCACAATCCTTCCCTTATTAAGGTAAAAAATATAGTTCATGGATTCAAAATATTTGCCTGAAATGACTAAGCAACCTCACCCAACCAAGGAGAATGTATCAACAATGGTGAAATTATATTTCTGACTAGCATTCTGTTATTGAAATGTTAGGCTGAATTGTGTTTTCAAAGAACATGGTTCCAGGCTTATAGTAAATTCAAGACAAATGCAAGATTTTGAAACATATAATCGCTTTTTTAAAATCTTTTGCTTTTAGAGCAACATTCCATTGTAGATCAGTGCAGTGTACAGTATATAGCCATGATATACAGTTCTGTATATCCTGTAGTGCTTTTCAGTACACTTAACTCAAAGCACTTTACAGCTAATGGAGACTCCCCTACACCACCACCAATGTGCAGCCCCTCCTGGATGATGTGACAGCAGCCATAATGCACCTGTATACATTGCTATCAGTGGAGAGAAAAACAGAGTGATGAACCCAATTCATAGATGGGGATCACTAGGATCCCAAGATTGCTTAAGGCCAAAGAAGGCCGGAATGCAGGGGGTAACTCTCCTACTCTTTTCAAACAACCCCCCTTCTATTTTTAATTAACATAAAGAGTCAGGACCTTTCTTTTATATCTCATCCAAAGACCTGCACCTTTTTACGGTATAGTGTTCCCTTCTTTATACTGGGATATTTGGACCCAAAGAGACCACAGAGTGAGCACCACATACTGTACTTCCCCCACTAGCTCGTCTTCCAGCAGCAACCTTAGTTTTTCCCAGGAGGTCTCCCATCCAGGTACTGACCAGGCTCACACCTGCAGAGCTTCAGTGGGATGTCAATTGTGAGCTGCAGGGTGATATGACTGCTGGGACTAGCTGCAGGTTGTAAATAGTATGCATTATTCTTCAGACATCTTTTGTGACAGTAGTGTTTTGTTTAAAATGGAGTTTAAAAGTAACATAAAAAATAATTAATAAGAAGGTTTGCTTGATCATTCTGAACTGTCCCTTGCTCCATGGCATTGTGATGGATTGGGTCCTGCCTTGAACCGTAAGCTTCTGGAATAGACTCAGCTTGCCAAGAACCTCAGAAGGATAATTGGAATTGAATTGATAATTGAATCTGATAATGGATGGATGGGTGCTTTGTTCTAAAGCTTTCCTCTAAAAGTTTACTTACAGTGTGGCACAGCATGGGGACAGACATAAAAACACACAGGTGAACGTGATGAAGAGGAGACTGTGAAAAATCAAGCCTTCTATTATTTTTGTGGGTCTCTAATTTGTAACATCAATGTATTGATTGGAGGCCTCTTCATCTCTGACATCTTATCTATATGCTGGGTTGTAAGGCTAATGGAAACTGACATGAAATCCAGTTGGTTCTGAAACTTAGAAAGCTGCATTTTATTGATAGAAAAAAATGGATTATGGACGGACACAAATATTGTCCACATTTAATAAGAAGAATGAACATTTGATGTTTGGTGCTATAAGTGACTGAAAATTACTATATCAGACAATTACATCTTGGCATGTAGGTGTACAGCTTTTATTTTTTGTAAGGTTTTTCACAGTTTGCAGGATAGAAAAATGGTCAGATGACCTAATTTGTCTAGTGAAGAGTGTTGTGAATCACATTATTTGCTGCAAGTATAAACTTTTAAAAAATGTCTTTACATTTATTTTCAATTGCAGTATGCCTATGGCTACATTAAAGCCACAGTTTTTTTTCCATTGTAATGAATTATAGTAATCTGTAGCTTGAAATTAAGGTGTAAAATAAGTTGTGGAGGTGGCAATCAAGCATACAAATATTCTTTTACAAAAACAGCTTCACAATTAACTCTGACAGGGCTTTTTCAAGGCTTATCATAAAAACATCAATTTCTCTGTGTACAGTATATACCAGAAGGCAAAAAATGCACCTTGACAGTTCCTGTACATCTCACTACTGAGATATTGTGCACATTGTTCTTTGCTGTGGGTATTAGGTCTACTTTTGAAAAGTAATGTTCTGAGCCTCCTACAGAGACATACTGTAGTTGCACAGAATTGGCTACTTCTACTCCTCTGCTCCATTTATTTAAAAAAAATGACGCCTAAAATATTTGAGTGCTTCAGGAACAGCTATAAAATACTTTGTATTTCCCAATATGATGTCCCTGCTTTGTTGTACCAATTGTAGTACCTGAGGAAAAACATAATGGATAACAGTCAATGAACAATTCAAAACATGAACAATGTGAAGTGTATAAATATTAATTTATACACTTTAACTTTCTGCATATTGCCAGCTGAATTCATAAAAATAAGAGCAGCAGGAGAGATACCCTGACTCCATGGCTACCAAACTGTTCTGCTTTCTGAAACAAAATACTATCCAATTAAGATCAGGTAATGTGGCTTTTATTTTTACACACTTGTCTTCGTTAACAGTCATTAATGCGAGGCCTTTTCATGTTCAACTTGCTTGGGATGAAAGTCTTTCATTTTGATTCTTTAAAAGATCCTAAAGGGATGATTCAGATATTTCTTGGAAGATGTATAATGGGCTATTACAAAGTCAACAGTAATGCTTTTCCATGGATGATCAGTGTTAAGCTCCCATCTGTCTAACTATAAGTGTTTGATGAATTGTTTTGCACATATCTACCAGAATAACATAAAAAGATCAAGGGAATAAATGCCTCTGGTGGGCTTCACATTGTTTTGGTTATGGGTAGAGAAAAATGCTTTGGCTCTGAACTCTCATCTTTTTAAAAATAATTTTGCCCTGAAAACCTTCCTGACATGCAGGAAGAAGCGGGTTATATTGAGTCATTTACAAAGGTTCTTTCTGTAAGGAAAGATTTCCTGGAAGTGTGCTCTGCAGGTAATTGAGTCTGAGATATTACCATCCACAGAGTTCAAATCGGTATTTCATTTCCACTGAAGTACTGTACATTCACGAAACTCATACAGTGGTCAGTCATTGACATTTTCTTTGAAATAAGGCAGAGCATGCACTCTCCTTTGCTGAGATCTACTCTGGGTAAAACTTTTCAAAATTAAGGCTATTTACTTGTGTGCCATGTGACCACAAGCAGTGGTCTGTGGTGGATATAATTCATGTGTTTCACTTCTAAGGTACTCAACAAAACATGCTGTACAGGTTTGGAGATCTGACAGACTTTTCAGTTGCTTAACATAAATGATAGTTTGAATTGAGCATGATTTATAATAGTGGTTCCTAACCTTTACTGCTTCCTGCACTTCTCTGGTTCTCAAAATACATTATTGGACCCCTTATTATTATTGAAGTAATCTGTGTTTTTGATGATTTACCTTCTAAAAAAATCTTGCACCCTCAGAAATGGGATTTTGCCCCCTCAGGGGTTGCTTGCACCTGAGGTTAATAACCGCTGCTTCAGATGCTGCTGTAGTAGCTTTAGATAATTCAATTTTTGTTTACCAGGGTTGTTAGCATCATTTCATCATTCAGGCCAAAGGGTGTCAGTAGTCCTGAAAAAGACTGTGGTCATTTTGAATTGTATAAAAAGAATGAAAGTGCAGAACATGGGAGTTGACTTCTGTTTTAACTGTGTTTAATACAAAACTTCTAAATTAAGGCCAACTCTTTGCACTTCGTTATGAATGTGGAGACTGAAAACGCACACAGAATTTTAAAGAAAAGCCTTGCACATTGAATAATTGCGTAATAAATGCGTGCTTAAGTAAACAAAGTGGAAGTTAATATCACCAACCTTAATGTTCAGCTCTGGCAAAGAGTCTTGCATCACCTTAGTATTATCTATAAAACTGTTGCCCAAAGCAACATAAACATGTATAAAATGATGAATTGTTAATGCTGAATCTATTATGCTTCAGGATAAGGATTATTACACTTGAAGCCACATAAAATATTGTAGGGTTTGTTAGAGTCCAGGACCAGCTTTTGAAACATTGTAATTAAACACGCTTAAGACATATAAGATACATTATATATCTTCTCATAAAGAAGTCCATTGTCCATTAGCTGGTCTATTTAAGTTAAAGTTTAAGTTAATTTAAGTTAACCTGACACAGCAAGTCACAAGAATACAATCCTTCTCTTGTAGGTTCCTCACATATCTCTGGCTTGTGCACTGTGATTTATGTTAAGGTACAGTGCGTACAATGTGACAATACAGTACACAGTTCCCATTTAAAGTTCCAGTACTTCTTTTTTACTCTAAAAAATTGTATTGTATTGCCATTGTATTATTTGTGAGTCAAAGTACACAATCCTATTATAGTTCATGGTCTTATTATGCTGTAGGAACAGTAGACCTGTTTTGCTTTTGTGGTGAGCTGGAGTCCATCAAGGTTGGGTCCTGGTGTACTGCATCCCTTATGCACCACCTAATGCTGGAGCCTTATTCAAAATTACTGAGAAAAGGTATTACATGGAAGTTGTTGAAGTACATGTAAAGTAATGTGCTTCAAAGCCCATTTCATAATGAGCGGACTACAGCTTTATTTTTGAATTAATAATGGGTGAGGGCAAAAGTCTCATCATTTTTTCATGACGTCGTCATTATCTTTTTGCAGTTCATGCCACCACTGTTCTAAGGCCAATTGGGGAGCTTCGTTTTTACTTTCCAATTACAAGAAGAAGAACTGCTTTAGATCCTTTTGAAAAACAGCTTAAAAACAATTCTATGAAAAAAAGAATTCATTTAAGCTATAGAATAAATGTTTTGTTTCAGTAGAAAAAAAAAGATGAAAGGAGTGCTGCTACTCATTTCAAAGTATAAAACTCTCCCCCATCTTACCTAATGTACTACTAAGTAATTTGCATTTTGTTCTGTAAAAGTAGTTATTTTCTTTTCTGGGGGTGATACTAATGATGCTTTAAAAGTATAGTTTTTATTCCCCTCTGTTGAAATTATCTTGTCATTGTTTTATATTTCTTGCTTTTCTCTTAATATTTTCTAGAGGCAGTTAAGTTCCTACATTTTTGATAAACAAAATAGCAAAACATAATGCTCTCTAAGCAGTCAACACACCTATGGAAAAAGGAATGACACTTTCCATGAACAATTTAAATCTTCATGTTGGATGATGGTCTTAGCGCATCTACAGGACAGTCAAAACTGTAGTTAATTTTTTTTGTTAAGTGCTTCAGACCATGGGAGAAAGTTGCTGTGAGCCAGATCAGCATCAGCAAAAGTGGGGAAGTGTTATGTCGATTTCAATCAGTCTAATTGAGTATCTGGTTAGCAAACTCACCATTGCTATCAGGGTGAGTTTCATCAGTGTTCTCGGGAGAAAAAAACACAACTGGCCAGCATTTCCTAGATGCAAAGGAAGAGTGTCACAAAATCTCACTGCAGTCTTTCCAAAGACTGATTAGGTCTTTGTGTCAGTGCTGCCAGTACAGTTTTAGTGATAAGGGTTTCAGTAGCTGGTAATTTTGTCATTTGTTTTATTTTCATTTTGATAGAATCATGTGTCCTGCTGAAAACATATAAAATGATCCTTAGATCTGTATTTTTGATGGCTGAACCATCCAGCCATCCATTTGCTAACCACTTCATCCAATTGAGGGTCACAGGGGAGCCGGAATCTACCCCAGCAAGCAATGGGCACAAGGCAGGGAACATCATGGAAGGAATGCCAGTCCATTGCAGGGCACACACAGACACTGATATTTTTATCACATTGCTTGTACATTTGTTTGGTGTTGTAGATTAAGCCGACCCAGGGACGCCAAATAATGTAGGGAAAACCGGTTCAGGGACGCCAAATATGTAATCATAGTGGCTCTCTGAAGGCACCAGTTCTGTAGGGTTTGGGCATTTACTGAGAAAATTATTAATCGTAGCAGTAAATCACAAAGTTGATTCTTTTGATGGCTTTAGAATCCAACCATGCGATATAACTCAAACAACGCACACACACAGGTACTAATACACGAGGATACATTTATTAATACATAGAATATGCATATAAACCTAACAGATCTTATCGAGAGGGTTATCAGAATACAAAAGATATATATTCATTCAGTTACAAAGTGTTACACATATCAAGAGGACATACGTTCAGTATATCATTCATTAAGACCGTTTCGTAAAGTGAACTTGGTTACAACTTCTACATTAGATACTCAAAACAAGTACATAACTCTTAGGAATTAAATTGATATCAACTGGTTTGGATAACAATTGAATTCTCGAGCTGTAATGCATTGAAGTTGAATACTCATCCAATCTTTGGGGATTCAGATCTCCTGCGGGCACAAAGAAACAGTTGCAGGCTGTTGCTGTCCAATCCGCGCTCTCTGGCTCCGTGCCAGGCTGTGCTGTGCGGCTTGCGACGGTGCGCTGCTGATGCTCATTGTTGGCATTAACTAGCAAAGTTTGTGCACAGGAGAAAAGATGACTGTGGGTCCCAGCAAGTCAGGAAGAGGACCGGTTCGTTCCTGATGAAGAGCTAGTTCTGAATAGTGATTCAGCTTTCCACAGTTCCGACCTGTTCACGAGGCCTGCTGCTGGTTACTCTCTGGCAACCTCCACTCTAGACTCTTAGAACAAAGGAAAGTTCTGGCACTCTGACACACTGGCCGTTCCGGGGTTGTCCGGGCTGAGTCTCAGGATGGTCAGGAGGCGCGCTGCGAGAATGTCCTGCCCTTGGGAGCCTTCTGCTCCTGGGCCGTCCTGCCCTGGAATTCTCCTTTGAATTCCCTTTAGAATTGTTGAATCTGAATCTGAATCTCGTTGAATCTCTCAGGCTCTCTGTGTTGCCTGTTTTTACCTGGAGGAACTTCAGCTCATTGATTGGCTGAAAGTTCCATGGGCATCAGAGTCCCACGTGGGTTACTCGGCCCTACCAGTCCCTGATTGGTTGATCAAGGTGAGATATGAGTCGCTTACTCCTGACACTTAGTAATGCAGTCCAGATGTCCAACTGGCACTCCCTAGACAGATAGGCGCCAATGGATGACCATTGATCATGATAGCCAGGCTTAGCTAAGTGCATCCCCCTTTGGGAGCTGTCCTTATCAAAAGAAAACATTTTGCATGAATGGTTTCTCTGTGGCTGCACCACAGAGATGAACAGAGAAATGGGGCCTCATTTGGGAAGGCTCAGAACACTTAATTCTTTCTTATTAATAAGCCTCGCCGCTACAGTGTATACAGTATGTATAACATATTTAATGAAATAGTTCTGAGTGCTGCACTTTTATTTTGCAGCAGTGTGTATAGTATAAGCAGCTCTCTGGTTATTTTTTCATTGAACTACTGTGTGCTTTATTGCACCTTTCCACAAAACTAATTCAAAATTAAAGAGAACTAATGATGCTTGTTTACCTAACATCAATTCACAACAGGAGGAAAAAGAGGAACAATAAAGCTTTTAAAACAAGTTCATAGCTGAGGACTGAAAATGAGTTAGTCATTTATTCCGTATGCACCAAAGGCAAAAAAAAAATCTGAATTGGTAACAAGAAAAATGATTAGTTTAAAGTGACTCCAAAACTTTAAACCAGTTTCTACATAATCATTTCTTTGAATCACTAAATGAACATTTTGAATTCCGGTCATGATTTATAATCTCTCAATAATGAATGTAACAGTCCCTGTGCTGAAGCACCTCTTTGCATTTTCTGTATCTGCTTTGCTCTTTGTCTTCCACAGCTTTTCCATTTCAATTGTATTTGCCATTAATTTTTGCAAGATAGAATGCTGACAGGGAAGGCAGTTTAAGCTACTGTAGCAATCAGATCTGGATCCCTGGTACTGCAGGCATGTTTGTCACAGAACTGCAGAATGGTGTAGACCACCCAGAAAGGTGGTCTCTGGCAGCTATATTTGTCACTTTTCTCTGAAAATAAATTTAGCATTTGCATGTTGCAATATTTATAAATGAAGGGTCTCTTAGGAGCTGGTTTTGTCACGATCGTAAATCCCTCCTCTTAAGGGCTTTCCCATTTTAGTTGATTTTGTGCACCTGCCTCCTATCCAGTCCCTCCCTATTTAAGCCAGATGCTCCTGCCATTCTGGGTTCAGCTTTGGAAGATGGATGCCCGGAAGCCTGCCTACCAGTGGGTCCAGGACAGACTCGATGGCATAGGCTTCTCCACGGCATCCTGACCATCTGGGTCCGGGGCTGGGAGCGCCTGACCCCGTTATCCCACTTTTAATCCGGGTCCTGCACTGGATCTTGGTCCGGATTTTTAACCTTGTCTTGTCTGTCCTGGATGGATCACCCGGCACTGGACTCTTGGACTTCATCCTGGATTTACCCTTCAGACTTCCTTGGAATTCTTCCCCAGGACCACGCCCCCCCCGAGCAACAGTGCACAGTGGATACGCCCCCAATATTTGTCAAACGTCCAGTTCCTAGTTATCTCCTCCCTGTGTCTGTTTCACTCTCTTCCGGATTCTACCATCTGCACAGGGTCCTGATCTACACTTCATGACAGGTTTAGACTATTCCTTCTGAAAATGTCATGTTAAACCCACTTCCCTATCCTGCAAATAGCATGTAGGGGAGTGAGGCACCGTAGCCTCTGATCTTGGTTGAGTAATGAACTGGGGAGATTAGCCCTCCTCCCTTTGGGAATAAATAGGTCCTGGATGATCAGTGGTAGTTGGACCAGTAGTGAGGTGGTGTGGTAGGAAGAGGCAAGATGATGATCCTTGTTTCAATCCTGTTCGCTAGAAAGCTATGGGGAATTACATGTTGCCCTTTGTCACTTTATCTGTCAGAGGAATATGACTGGTTAGGTGATGATTTAAAAAACGTGAAGTGAGGACTTTTGATGCTCTGAGAACTGAAAGTAGATCCATTGAGATCACTGCATTAGTGGGCGAAGGAGCCAGAAGAGAAGCCAGGGGAGCTCCAGCTTACAAATCATCATCTTATCTAATCACCTGGTTAGGCAGGTCTAAATGCATCTAATGCAAACACAACATAGTCCATCCCTCAGTGAACACCATCCCTTCTATCAAGCTGGTAATGGCAGCATTATGTTATGGTTTGATTTTTCTTTGTTGTATTTGTTGATATTTAAATAATTTCACCCAAGTGTTCAGTTTGATCATTCATTTTTTTTTAAATTACAAATGAGGTAATAAGTGGTGGCTCTGTGAGAGAGCCACTTGTTAATTGAAAAAACCTATAGAATGAGGCACAGCTGGTATGACTGAGTAATTAGCACTCAGTGGGTGCTTCCCATTCCCAGAAGAGGTGAAATTCTATGTAAGGGAATGGATTGGGATGTGTATAGAATTAACCACTCCTCTGGGCTAATCAAGATGCTTTTAAGAACTGTAAGAGGGAAAACAGTTTCAATCTGAATCTGAGCCTGGAAAAAGGGAGAGTGAGCTACAGTACATAAAAAACAGGTTGGCTTATAGGCTTGTGGAACTCGGCAAGCAAGGAATGTGAAAATACAGTTAAAGACTGCTTACCAGTCTCAATGGGGTTGAAGTATGCTGCCATAGAACAGGGTTATCCAGCTGAGACTGGGCTGACAGCAGGTGTTAGTACCTGGAGATGTGGGGTATTACTTAGTAAGGTAGTGGTGTATCTTCTGCTCATATATAGGGAGAGGAGGCTCAGGCTGACCACTCCTGGTGCCTTACCATCAGCAGACAGATGGGTAGTCTCAGAGTGAAAGAGTGAAAACAGTAAACTGTTGCTGTGTCAGGAACACAAGTGTTGATTATGAAGAAGCTGTAATGCCCAGACAGAATCGGCCATGATAGCAAGTGAAAAGAATAAGAGATACTGGCTGTTGCTCTGGTGCTTAATGAAAATTAAGATCAAAGACTTGAGTTGACATGGTCATTTAAGTAATTGTGATTGATTGATAAAGTGATTAGTGAAGCAAAGATAGCGATTGAGAGACGTGGAGTTAATTGAGATTAATACTCTAGTGCGCGTTTGGGTGACATGGAATACTAATTGAATCCTCCACTCCCTGGTTGTGTTAAAGTGAATAGTGACTAGTAAAGATTAATAATTCAG
Source organism: Lepisosteus oculatus (assembly GCF_040954835.1). Taxonomy (NCBI): domain Eukaryota; kingdom Metazoa; phylum Chordata; class Actinopteri; order Semionotiformes; family Lepisosteidae; genus Lepisosteus; species Lepisosteus oculatus. Next base: position 39,260,524 of record NC_090699.1, read on the forward strand.
TGACAGGGAATTAATTGAGTAGAATACTCTAGTGCATGATTAATGAAGATGGAGAGTGAAGAGTTGTTGAGAAGATCTATTAAATGTGATCATGTATAGTATCTAGAGAAGAGTTAACGAAAAGGCTTGGTGACTATTGTGAATAGGGGGAAGAAAACCAAGCAATCTTACTCAAGAGTGGAGTGTCTAGAATCTAGAAACCTGGATGGAGTCAGAAAAAGTAATACAGCCACTTAAAATGCAAAAAACTAAGGGTGACACACTGACACACCAGGTGGTGCCTCCATCAGCAGTTGTCACAATTGACTTACATACAGTATACATACAGAATACATTTGTTTGCATACAGGTATTTGTATTTTAACAAAATGGGCAATAATTGGAAATGAGTATATATGTGGAAATACCTTTGCAAGGTACTGTGCATTAGAAACAAGGCAACCATTCAATTTATCCAGTTTTCCAGTAAGTAGACCCAGAGTTGTTTTGAATCCTCATGAGAAGATTCAAGACCAGAATCTTTTGTATACAGTACATGCAGAACATGATAATCAAGGTCAGTTTATTTCTATAGTTTTCCCTTAGGCTCTTTTTTTAATGATTTTTATGAGATATGGGGAATGTGATGTTTCTTAAGATCATGTTACTACTACAGTATTGCTAAAAATGATTCGGAGTGATCGAAGCTTATTAGAGGTAAATCTGATCAAAATTATAGCCCACAATTAGCCTTAATAGTAGCTTATGAATACCTAATTATTCAATTACACAGATATACAGAAGAGCTCTTCTAAAGGCTTTTTAAATTACTTTTTGTAAATAATACTGAGAGGGTGTACTTTAAATGTAATTTAAGCCTGTCACCCTGTTTTACATTAAATTTTATGTTTCATTAGATACATTCTGTTTTATTATTTACTTTATTAAGGTGGTTTTCCTTTCCTTCACAAAGGCTTTAAGAGGGTTAGTTATACTAACTCCTGAAAATGGTAAGGTATTGATAAATCAGAATTAGATGATTCAAGGAAAGCAATTGGCTTGCTGGGCTGGGGACTAGAGCTCACTGTTGTGGCTTTCACAGTGAAATAATTTTGTTTCTTAATTGTTGCTCTGTGTTGTATGAAATAAAAGGAAGGCAATTAAAATGGTTTCAGTAGTGATTTATCTCTGTTTACACAAACAGAGGTACAGTTTTCTGCTCCACAGGTCTTAATCTAATGCCTAACATTACATAGAACCCTGCATGTTTATACCACGAGACAGGATTTCAAGATTAAACCAGAAGTCTCATACATTTTAATGATAGATACTTTTCTAATTACAAAGAGACTGAAGTGTCGTGGCTGAATGAAAGCAATACATCACAACATCTGAGCTACCAACAGAAAAGACACAGAAGACCTTTTAAAGCTTTACTTTCATTTTGATGGTAAAGGACCTCAATTCTGTTTGGGCTTTAGTGCACCAGTGTAATTAGTTAATAGGTTGCCTTCCTTTATGGGATATTTTTTTTCTTCAATTTTTTCTTTTTAAAATAAAAACCCACTGCTTATTCTGAATCTATTAACAAAATGATTACATTTCAGTTGTTTTTTATAAATATTCAACCTACAAGACAATAATGAAAGGCTGAGCCCTATCAAGTGCTGTATATCACGCATCCAGTCAACCAAAAACATTCAAATTAGAAACAGCCTGACACACCTAAAGCATCTGTCAGACAAGTATTATTCATAGAGGATAAATGAACAGCTAAATGACAGTGTGTTGTGATATGTAACTTAGTTCAATAAGACACCGTTCCAGATGTCATGGTCTCCCAGTCATTCACACATTGGATCAGGTGAGCTTGACCGGTGCCTTGTGACACAACCTTTCTCACAATAAATAACCTGTTATTTTGCCTTAGTTGGTGTCTCTGGTGATCATGAGGAGAAAGTAATGTGTAGAAAACCCTGTCAAAAATAGAATCAAAAGTCCACATGATATATATTTATAGTATGACTCTCTTTAAGTATTGCATTTAGGTCTGAAAGAAAAAGCATGCAGTATGCCTTTGATGTCGAATGTTACACCATTAGAGTCTCAGGTTAAGTCTACTTTGTTCAGCAGTAGAGGTTTGGTGGTGCACTCTGTGACTCTCTGTGACTTTTAGCACATTGCTACTAATTTTTTCAATGCATTTCTTGATATTCACATTTGCATCTGCTCCAGTGAGCCAGTGTAAAGTGTGGGGTATACAGTACCTGTATGTAACACAATCACAATGGTTCCGCACACATAACATGTTTTCAAAGTTGTTTTTTTTATCAATCGGAAAGTATGGTCTTGTTTCCATCAGGGGTCACTTCAAACACACAGCAGTTTGTGGATATGATTGTACTTCTCTTTCAAGTGGACAAGCTACTGCTGAATCATCCATGGAGCACTAACTGAATTTGAAAAAAGGCTAGATATGAGGGGATCAAAAAGCCTTCTGTCACACTCTTTTCTTTGTTTGGATTTGCCTTGTATTATTTTCTTGTTCTTCTTTATATCTGGTATGGAATTCAGTCCTTGAACAAAGAGGGAAGGCAATCATCTGCACTTGGATTTCAACCCTGATGTCTAATTTCCACCTTCTGTTTGTTTGTGGGGAGATGATATGGCACCAGTTGGAGCTCACATTTGAATCCTTAAGTCACAAACTGAATTAAGTTCTAACCTTTTATTAGTTCCAGACAGAGCCCCTTTGTGGATTTTCTTATAATAATAATAATAATAATAATAATTGCTTACACTTATATAGTGCTTTTCTGGACACTCCATTCAAAGCTCTTTACAGGTAATGGGGACTCCCCTCCACCACCACCAATGTGCAGCATCCACCTGGATGATGCGACAGCAGCCATAGTGCGCCAGAACGCTCACCACACATCAACTATCAGTGAGGAGGAGAGCAGAGTAATGAAACCAATTAATATATGGGGATTATTAGGAGGCCATGATTGGTAAGGGCCAATGGGAAATTTGGCCAGGAGTCCAGGGTTACACCCCTACTCTTTTCGAGAAATGTCCTGGGATTTTTAGTGACCACAGAGAGTCAGGACCTTGGTTTTACGTCTCATCCGAAGGAAGGCACCTGTTTACAGTATAGTGTCCCTGTCACTATACTGGGGCATTAGGACCCACATGGACCGCAGGGTGAGAGCCCCCTGCTGGCCCCACTAACACCTCTTCCAGCAGCAACCTTAGTTTTTCTCAGGAGGTCTCACATCCAGGTACTGACCAGGCTCACACCTGCTGAACTTTAGTGGGTTGCCAGTTGTGAGTTGCAGAGTGATATGGCTGCTGGCTATGCTATCTTATGTACAATAAGAAGAATGTTTTTGTCATGGATCAAGTAAAGGTTTATTCCATGCTGAAAAGAGAAGAAAAGAAACACAACGTTTTGCTTCTCTAGGTGTCTGTTCCTTTGCAGCCTACGATGCTGATGCTGTCACGACCGCCTATCAACAGAGATCAGCCCACAAACGAATTGACCAGTTCTAGCAGAGGACTCATCACAACAAGCTCTGCCGCACATGTTAAATCATGACCACCCACTGTACTGTTCTGCACTCATCTCTATTTAACCCTCAAAAATCGCTACTCTCTGCTCTGTATTGATTTCTCTCCTAGAGAGCTCCTACCTGTATGTCACTCCTTTTTTGAAAACCTGTTTCATACAACCACACTTGGCTTTTGAACTTACCTTTACTCTAGATCACAAACTCACCTGTCAATTTGGATTGGAGACGTGTGTAGTTGCTGCCTCTACTCGCTCTTTTGTCTGCATAGGATCCTACTACTTCATCACTTGGATTTGTTACAGATGCAGCCACCTACTTGAACTACATGTTTTTGTCATTGCTAGTTTAAACCAGTGAAAAAGGTTTAATTACTTTTAGAAGAAAAGGGATGAGCAATACACATAGAGGCAAACAGTTCACTGGCATAAGTCATTTAATTCTCTGAAGTCCAGTCTATATTATGAAAAAAAACCTGCAGCAAAACCAATCCAAATAATAGCACCAAGCCCATAACAGTAACACAGAACCAGCCAATTACGGATGAGAGGAGAACTGATGATGGGTGAGTCAACATAAGTTAAGTCATGATACAGCTTCACAGGTCTGAACCCCAGCAGATGAAATTAATTTGCCTGTTAGGCATGCAGGCCTGCATTTATGAATCCCTGACCTGAGGTGACATATTCAATTTTCTGCTGAATTGATTGACTTCTGCTCACCCTTATTATGTGAGTTCTGGTTTGCTGGTTTGCAAGTGATAAGTTACAGTTTCTTTATGTTCCACTGTTTCTCAAAATCTGTTATATATTTCACAGCCTGGAACTGAAGTATGACAATCTGAATGGTTTGCTATGATTTGTAGAATCCATTTCTCTCCCAAAAAAGTAATTCCTCCCCGAATAAGACCAGCACTTTCAAATATCATCATAAGGCATACTATGGCATAATGACATACTATACAGTACATTACATGTTACAGATCTAGGCTATTTTGTGTATTGAGTTTTTTTTTTCAATGAACTCCAGCACAGAGATTTAAAAAAGTGACCATTTAGTTCCTTAAACATCATTAATGTTGCATGTTACCAGCATATTAATAATAGCAGATAATAGTTTAAAGTAATGTACAGTATAGTCACTGAAGAGTTTGATTACCAATTAATGCAGGACTGAAAAGGAGAAATGGTACAGTAGGCCACATGCACTGTTACAAAGCCCTTCATTGAGTGGGAGGTACAAATAGGTCGATACCTGTATAACAGATGCTCAAATAACACAAACTAAGAAGTGAATCTAGGAGACCAACTCAGAATATCAGAGGTTTTGCCATCATTTGTCTCTACTGCACACAATGAGATAGCATCACCATAAGCTGACACATTTTTAACACTTTTTGAGACATCAAGCAACTTTATCTTTCTCCTTGCGTGACAGAAATGTATCAGCTAATTAAAATATATAATACATGTAGAAAACTTTTCGTTTATACTGTATCTTTCTTTTTTGAGGTGCTACCAGGCAAAGCTTTCTTTTGTTTGGAGTATTTATGCACTTATTGAACATAGAGAAAATTATTCCATTCAATTTAACTTCAAGTTATGACATACTGGAGTTATATTGAATAAGAATGGCTTTAACTTCCCTGTAAGGAATGTGTGTCTTTTTGGAAGAGTTTTGGGATTTGTCTGCCATGAAGAGACCCTGGGGAAAAAAAAACGATGTTAGGTCTAGATACTAATACTGTACATATTGTAAATATTTGTAAATAATATTCATTTTACTTTGTGTTTTGTCCATAAAACATGTCTTGTGTCATTTAGTTTTTTTTAAACTTGTCCAAGAAACATATATACAAAAAAAGAAAAACATTCTACAATAATCAAAAATGCAGATTCTTTAAGGAATTTCCTACTAGTTGTTTTAGTTTTCAAGCTTTTAATTGCTTACGCTGTGTAACAGAACAAGTGTACTACAACAACTAAGATCAGGGCCAGAACACTAACCTGCCAACTCTTATTGATTAACCTGCAATATGCAATACCTGGTGGTGTCATTGCTGGGATATTTTTATAATACAGATGTTCTTCTGTATTCTGAAAACGATCCTCTCTTTTCCAAGAGAACTTTAACAGTCCTTGTATTTGTCATTCTAAAACCAAACATAGTTTTTGTAGGTTAAACTGAGTTTTCAGTGCTGAAAAAATTAATTTACGACCCAACTGAACAAAATGTGTTCTATTGTGTACATGTTGAAAACTGTGAAGGCCAATACAACAGTTGAACATTGTAAGCATCAAGGAATACCTGTTTAAATCTTGGCTGTATGGCTTTTGATCAGTTGGTCTGTTTTAAGTCCCAGAGACACCATTTACTATAGAGACTCCAACATTGTAAAAGATGAATGTTTGGGTTCTGTTTTGCTGTAATGACACATTGGGTGCCAGAATGAGGATGATCGCTAACATTATCTGTCATCCTGACACACTTTAAGAGATGAGAATCAACTGCTGGGTGGGCATTAAAATGATGTGCAGGCAGCTGCTGTGACACTCCAGAACTCTCCATCCTAAGTGCCGAGTTCATCAGTCTTCTTATCTTGCAGCTGAATAGTAGATTCTATTAATCCATTAATTAGGCAGAAAGGGTGTGCATCATGGTGTCCTCACACCAAAGTGACATTCCATATAAATTCATGCACTGTTGTGTTTGTTTCACACCTGTCCCCTAAGCAGTAGCACCTCCCATCAAATCATTCCGCACAAACCAAAGTCCAGGAAGGGTTTCTTTTATGTACACTGGGACACAAAAATAATCTTTGGATGTATTGCATGACTTCTTCCTTTAAGATTGTCATTGCATTTTTATTGTCTCTCACTGTATTTCAATTGGGAATAGTTTTGATAAAAGTTTGTTCTGAATATCAGACTTCTAATACTACTCACAACTTGTTGATTTGTTTTAAATATAGTGCATATCACTAGACAGAGGTGTCATTGTAAATAGTGAAAATTATAAGAAAACTTTTATCTTTCATCTGTACTTTCATGGAAGAAAGAATTAATAGGCATTATGGGTCAAATCACTCATCCCATACTGTATATTCCATTGCAGAATAGCATAGTTCAAGTTTGAAGTCTCTTCATACAATGTGCTAACAAAAGTGAGTTCTTTACTTTTATTGTTTGTGATAGTGCTTCATTGCTATAAGAAAGCTCAGACTAAGTGGATGTAGTCTGTTGGGAACTCTGCTGACTTGTAAACATCTACAATACATGGGATAAAAGTGAAAAGTACAGTAGCCAGGTGAACAAAATATCTTCCCCATGTCTTTGCGACTTATCTGCTAGTTAAGTCTTAGAGCTCTTGGTGAAATAGGATAAATATTTCTATTGTCTGTTTTTATCACAGCAGAAAATTCATCAGAGATTTTTCACACTAAGGCGTATGTGTTTGTGAAGCTGAGGAAAATGCATTTTAATCAGTCAGATAACTTTGTTTCTTAGGTGTTTTTGTGCTACTGTAGCTTCCTGTTGGAAAGATGTTGAGCGCATTTGGTTGTTCAGCAGCCTCTCTGTGTACATTTATGCTAGTAGAAGGCTGCTCTTCTTTTTCCACTGCAAGCCTATATTTTTTTCAAGATACAGTATGTCTCTTCTTTTGAGATCCAGTGCTGCAGGGACAGAACTTCTTCTGACTGTCCATCTGATTTGGGTCTACTGTATTTTTTTTTGACAAAAGAGCAAACTTAATTTCTTCACGGTTATCATACATAATACTGCATATAAATGCTACGTCGGTGTCCGAGCTACACAGAAGTGAAACCAGTGTGATTCTGCCAAAACACCCTGGGAAAACATTGGACCAAACGGAAATCTTCATCTTACTAGAAGAAGTAACACTGAATATGGTCCTAGTAAAATATATACTATACTGTACAGTATATTCTATAGATAGATAGATACTTTATTGATCCCGTGAGGGAAATTCTTCTTTTTTTTTCAGGATATTCCAATGCCATTTATGGCATGTGAGTGTTGAAATCTGCTTGGACAAGAATTGGAAGCTGAGTAAAATAAGGTAATACACCAGTATTGTTTTTTAAATTTATTTTGAAAGAATCACTTCTGCTATTAATCTGCAGAGGAATTGCCTGAACACCATATACAGTAGTTTTATAAATTAATGCAGGAACAGGTCTGAAAAAGGGCACTCAGCGTTTGTTTTATGAGAAATTTCTAGAAAAAAGAGCCGCCTTCCAAATGATGTACTGTATGTTTTCCACTTGTTGATTTTCCTACAAAGTTTCCTGTGTATTTTATGGATGTGGTTTCTAGGAAATGTTCTTAATCATGATTTCATGTTTATTGAGCATTTTTAAAAATACATTAAATCATGACATACCACAGCTCAAATGAGAAAGCTTTTTAGGGTCTGTTGACTATTTTAGCTCCAAGCTTTTTGTCTCCAGGTCATGTATAGTGACAATAATGAATATGAAGCTATGTATGTTTTGGTAAATCAATACACATAATATGAGACAGATTTTCATCTGTTTCTGATTCACACGAATGTCTTCCAGATACAATAAAAAAAGACATTAGAAATGAATAAAATAATCAATAATTGATACAGTATGTGGGTGCAACAGATGTTTAGCCATTAACCAAAACAGTTTTACACTAAACATACATTTAATTATAATTTAATTGCAAAGTGCATATCGCCTTGACCATATCCACCTTATTAGTAAGGAATTAACAGGAACTACCCCATAAGCAAGGGCACGGTTTGACCTGTGTTTTAATGTGGCAAGATGGACCACAAGCATTAACATCCATTATTTAATGTAAAACATTGTTTTTTGTCATGATGCTACTATTTTTCATAGTATATTCCATATAGATGTCATATACCGATACTTTCAGTCCAGAAAACCAGGCTGTGATATGTATTCAGTTAATCTTTTGGTAATTCTGTCAGCCATTACTTATGCAAAGACTTCTATGCTCTTTAGCAGGGATATGGTGAGTGGAGAGAATGTTTGAAAAGCAATACTTTTGTTCAGATGATTACAGTACTTTGACCTATTAACTGTACATCTTCAGTGAGTGAACCAGTTTCAGTCAACAGTACACCTAAAATACAGTATTTATGCCATAATTGAGGTCCAAAATAAGATAAAACAGCAGATATAATAATACATTTAGCTTTTCTAGATTTACTAGAGAACTGCATATTGCTGATAATAATGTTGGAAACCTAGAACCACTCCCAGAAGCATAGGGCTCAAGGCAGGACTGCTCCCTGAGTGGGAAAGCATGCAAGGCACATGTGTACACAAGCACACAGGGACAATCTAAGCAACATGCCTCTGGATGGTAGGAGGAAACTGAAGTGTCTAGCAAAAACCCACTCAAGCACAGGAAGTACAGTACATCCACATTTATTGTACTCCAGCCCTTTGTTGACTTCTGGGAAAATTGGCCCTGGAGCGAGTTTGTTTGTGCTTGTGTCTGCACTCCGATAAACTTGCATCCTGTCCACGGTAAAGTATATCCCTCCTGAAACCTTTTGCTTGCTTGGATAGGCTTCAGCTCTCCTGCAAGCCTGAATTAGTGGTTCTAAAATAGATGGAGGGAATATACTGTTGCATGTTTCAAGATTGTTCTTTCAAATAAAAGTCTGGATTATAATTACAAGTTATAATTCATACTCTTTAAAAGTGAGCATGCTACAGTAAATCACTTTAGTAAAAAGTTTTCATAGCCATGGATCAAGGCTAATAGTCCAGCTTTACATCATTTGTTAGGCATCTTGTGTTTGGAGGAGGGTATCTACAGTTATTGAAAACTAATAAAACCAGAAGATTTTATGTGATGCTTGAGCAATTTGAATTAGATCTGCTATTAACCCAGCTCCATTATTGATGAGAACAATATTCTTAGAATTAATTGTGCTTTCTGCAGGTTTTTATTATGGCTGGAAAACACTTATAAAGTAATGTCTCACAAGTTTGTTCTCATGATAGCATTTGGAATTGTGTGTTCCAGGGCTGCGGCAATCATCAGCTACATACATTTCAAAAGAAGTACTTTGCAAATGCTGTCAGAATTCCTTGTTTAATGAATATCTATAAACTTTTGAAGCTTCATTGTCCATGAGTCCCTAACAAAATGTACTGTAGTAATCTCTGTGCCTGTAAGAACCTCCATACTCTTACTTACAACTTTCTTTTGAAACATGAACACCTTGAATGCAATCTGGTAAAATGTATTGGCAAATGGTTTTTTTTAAGTCATGACAAGTAAAATATGACATGTTTTAAAGATGTTGTTTATAATGTACACAAGCATGCATTTTCAAAAATGCAAATTACAGTGTATTAAATAACATGGTAATGGTTGTGTTTCTTCACATTATGCAAATCAGTATGCACCACCACTTTTTAAAACCTAAATTGTTTCCCAATAGGTGCCACGTTACACATACTATACTAGTGAATAGCAGTTCTTACAATGCAGTGGGACTGTGTAACACTGTGGGCCTATTTCCGAAGAATTTTTCTTTCCAGATTTAAAACATTTGAATTTTTCTCTGCTGTCCTGTCCATTGCCACTTTTACATAATTAACATTTAATAATGTTTTTTTTTTAATTAATATATTTTTAATATGAATATTTTATCAATGTTTTTTCAGGATGAGGGCAAATACAATTTGTGATTTTTTATTTATAAAATTAAAAGATCAAGTTGAAATATTTTAGGACACTAGTAAGGTAAAACATTTAGCACTGTAAACTGGACCTTAACTTTTAAGTTTATATGGTATCATCATCACATTAGTGCTCACTTTCAAACTTACTGTAAAACATCTTTTTTGTAAGCATTTGCTTTTGACTAAAACATTAATGTTCCAATAATATTGAAAAATTTGTGAGAGGAAGGCAGGACAGATGTACAGTATTTCTGCAGTCAGCCAAAATATAGTCTCAGCAAATGTAATACGATTTTATTACATTTTCAGCTTCTAATTCTTTTATGTAAAGAAATCATTCTCGAGATATTGCATTTCCCAAGGGGATTCGAGGAAATTTTTTCATTTTGTTGAGAAAAAGCTGAAGTTCACTGACAATTTAGGTAACACAATATTGAAAATAATTTTGAAGAGAGGGGATAAAGTAGGTACATAATCCATAGTAGAGACAGAGTAATGTTGTATGTGTAAAACTGAAATATTGTTTAATGCAAAGTTGTACTGCTATAGTAAATGTGATTGGTTGCCATGAAAACGAATCTGTACAGGATTGCCCAGTACAGGGCCCATGTAATTATAAGCAATGATACAATGATATAATTCCAGAGTTTGAAACTTCTGTAGAGCACATTGGCAGCTGAGAAGGAAATCACACATAATAAGATAAGTATTGTATAAATTTGCAGTTTTAGCTAAAGGTGGATACTCCAATAAACACAATATACTGTAGTTCAATTGCAAAAGGGCTTTTGAAAATGGTATTGTTGATAATAGAAGTGGTTGAGAAAAATCTCAAAACTATCCAAAAGTTTTTCTGATTATTTTTTTGCATAAGTGATGTTCCTGCAGTTATTGTGGGCATGACTTTGCTTCAAGATCATTAAGATATATCTGTACCTTAACGCAAAATGGTCTCAGTGGTCAGGTAGGCTGAAAACTGCAACAGAAATTAACATTGGGGTGATCATATGTGGAATAAGTGTTCTTTACAGATCAGTCCGTGATTGAACTGTTTGGAGATAATCAACAGCAGTTTCTAAAAGACAGACTGGAGAAGAGTATCTCTGTGTACAGTATAAGAGCTACACTAAAGCATGGGAATGAATCAATACTATTGTGGGGCTGTATCTCCTCCAAAGGTGACAGGGTCTTGCATTAAAGAGAGATAAATGACTACACAACAAATCTGATCAACTGTGGGCAATTTAATAGGATATCTGGAATATTATTCTACTGTCCTTCATTGATCAACTGCATGGAGGCATGATTACAAGATGTCATCCTTACAGTTAATAAAGGACATACATACCATATGTTAATGTTCTGAATAATGTTTTGAATTTGCATATCATCTATAATCATGAACTTATTTTGTGTGTATTTGCATAGAATAGTATTTGCATTATACCTGTATACCCAATTGATCATTTACTCAGCATTTCTGTACAGACGTATTTCCAATACTGATGAACAAATTCACTAGACAGAGAAATACTGTATACAGTAACTTCTATATTGTAATAATTTCATTTTTTTAATTCTTCAAGCTATAGTTTAATTTTTGTTGCTGCTTGTTTGATTCTATTTTTTGCATTCCCTCTGCAAAATGTTCAATTTCATTATGTGAAACACAACCATTATTAACTGCCATTTTGAACGGTATAATTTCATTGAGTGCTGTTGAAGAGAGTCCAATTTAAGATAAGCAAGTTTTTTTCAGTTTTACAAGAGGAATCTGATGATAATAGAAGGTTTAAAGGGTTGTTTATCTGGAAAACAATTTTCTCTGGATGTGCTCTGAGCAAGGAATATTTAGTTCTTATGTGACGCAGACACTAGAAGGTAATTGTATCCATGCTATGTTGTTGCATGTCTTAAATGATTAAACTCCAGTGACGGTTACTTATTTCATCCCACTTCATTACTGTTTTCACTGCATTGGACATTTGTGCATCTCTTAGAATCACTGCAATCACAATAATAATTACTGTTAAATTGTTTTTTGTGGGTAAGATATACTTACATTGAGAGCAGAGGAAGGAAAGTGAGACAGATACTGTGAAGTGTTCATTCTATGTTTCCTGAATGCTAATATTTATTCTAAATATACATGAAACATGAGTTAGGATCTGGTAAAATGCGTGGAGATTCTGGATACTTTTCAGATCATCTTACTGATGTATGTGCCTATTAAAAAAATATATTATTTTGGGATTATCTGAGGCTGACTTTGTGAATCATGGTTCTGTTAAACAAAGACATTGGCTGATGTTCTATTTGGCATAGCAACAAACATCTATACTCTGTGTATTTTTTTTATTTAGTCACTGAAATACTTATTTATATATTCCCAGTTTAAAACAACAAACCCCGCATCACAAACGACAACTTTAAATCTTCAACTTTTCTTTTTCCACTTGTTGATAAAGACCCAACTTTGCTTTCCAACACAAGAAAACAAAATATGTTCATTTAACATGAACTCCATCCCCTTTAATAGAGTTTAGACTCTTGTTGACGAACCTTTTTAAGTCAAAGTTTTTTCTCCATCTTCATTTATAATCATTTAAACAGACAAGACACAGATATTAAAGAAATATCTTAAGTGTTGATTATGTGATGCCATTAGATCTCATTTTCAGTATCGCTTTTAAATGTGGAAGCAAATGCCCCACAGTTTGAATCTGGTAACTGCACTGTATAATTCTTTAATTCTTTTGTAAATATGGTGGTGTTTATGCTCAGAATGGGAATCCGGTTTAATCCTAAAAATAAACTAGTTTTATCATAATAAAAATATGGAACAAGCTACCCTGTCGTGTTGTTGAAGCCAATACCCTGGCTTCATTCAAGAAATGGAGGAAATATCTACTAACCGCCAAATGGCTTAAACTCATTTTTAAGTCCTTGGTTAAACAAAAGTCATTTTCCCAAGTTGTGGACAACATTCATCTTCTGCTGGTTTAGTTGGCATTTTCTCGTTTTGACCTGCTTTATGAGGGCAGGTCCATCACTAATATGGGTAAAGAAAATGAGGTACAGTACTTTGCTGTACTGAAAAGCATGATGGGAAAAAAAGAGCAATATACTGTATACAGTATATGTGTAGCAGTGATCTGTCACTGCAACAATCAGACCCTTGTGCTGTCAAGCTCTACAAGACTTTGTAAGTCTTATATTTTTGTTTTCACATTCAATTTCAAGTAATTAACAGCTAAAGAGCTGAAAAGCTATTACATTTGTTCACTTAAGCAATTACTTAGTTTAGTTAGATGTTCAGGGTTAGAACCTTCTCCTTGGTACATGATTGACAAATATGCATTAGTGCTTATGCACTGGAGGGTGACTTTAGTACAACCCTGATTAAAACGAAAACATCTGCCTTTAAAATAATAGAGTTTATGACCGGAGTTATGAGTCTGTGAAATGAAATTGTTCTAAAATTGCCTGGGTGTATACTGAGAGAAAACTAATTCAACAAATATGGTCGAGCAGTGGAAATGATAGTTCTGTGAGTTTAGCAATATTTATTGAATTTGACAAGACTCAGAGCAAGCCAGACACCTCAGGCAAACAAAAAAAGCCATCAAAGCATCCAATCAGTAATTTGTGATTGGTGGGTGGGTTGAAGTTTTGATTTATCTGGGCAGTAGACATAAATGAGTTTCAGGTTATTTAGTTTCACTGGAAACAGAAGCCCATTTTCAGGCAGAGATTTGATTTAAGTGTCAGTGTCATATACTGACCAGCCACTATAGGGTGTTAAATGAGCGTGGATTTCAAGCATTATTCTGTTAAGTGTTGTTACGTACAATTTTTCTAAAGGACTTTTTCTGTTGTTAAAAATAAGCTTTTTAACTTCTGTTAATTAATGAGCTGTAACTGTAAAAGAACAGTACTGAAATGACATTTCATTACTGCTAGGAATTGTTGCATTATACAGTATTGCTGAACCACTAGTTTAGATGGAGGTCCATTTTTGTTAGAAGGTCACATTTATTAATCAGCCTTTTTAGAAGTTGAAACCATTTATTCGGGTATGGGTTATGCCATTTATTGGAGAAAACTCATTAAGTGAGTGATATCATGAAGCTAATTACTGTATGCTATTTTAAACCAGTATTAGCAACAAAAAAGAGGTGCGAAGAAGTTACAGTATCACTTACTGTTTTCTTAGTGAAATGGTATCTGTCAACCAGTCCTATACAGGTTGTTTGTCAAACTTTACCCAGAATATATTTGGGGAAAATAAAGAATTGCCTTAAAGGTCTTATGACCTTTATGAAAAGGTCAAAGATGAAAGATCAATAAGGTAAAACAAGAAGTTTTAAAAACTATAAGTTGGACATGTTTCTAAAATGTTTTAAAATCCAGCTGTTCAATTATGTTAACTATGGACTGCACTTTAGCGATTAAACTATTAAGCAAGTAAACAATAGAAAGCTGACTCACTTCTAAATGTACAAATGCATTTGTCTTACCCACTGCCCTACAACACTACACCATAGCGCTAAACGGGTCATGTCATAGATCTCAGTTTGTGTTAACAAGTGAGAACATTCTCAAGTTGACACCCATGGCCAGGTCTTAGCGTGTGTACATTTGTCAGGAATTTTAGAAAGCAGAACCATGCAACCTGCCCAAGCGGTAGCAAAATGTTATGATGTACAGTCCTGTAAGGTTAGGAACCCAGCTGCATGCTCTTTCTTCCTTTCATTTATTAATTCAGACCCACATTAGCTTCTTTATCGGCCTTTTTTTTTACAATGATACAGCACTTCACTGTATTTTATAGCATTGCTACAGAATGATTGCCCTCTTGTGTTTTGACAAATAATAAACCAACAAGCTTTGCTTCATTGATGGATGAGTTTGTCATGCCCCATAGTGGGCTTTTTACACATGGGTGCAAAAATGTCTTGACAGCATGGCCGACAGGGTTGTCTACTAACTGTATAGCCACATTTATCTTGAAGTGTGCAAGAATATTGTCCTTTTCCAAATCAAGTTACTGCTAAGCCCCCGGTTCTCATTCCTGCCATCCCGTACAGTTCGTGACTAATGGCTCTTTACTCAAGGCATTAATTAAATCCACATTGATTTAGCTCTGTCTGGTCTGGGGCTAATTCAGAGACTTAACATTGTGCTGAATTCTGGCACTTTCTAAAAAACCCCAGCTGAAAAGTTGCATCTATTAAACACAGCTAGTGGTCCTAGAGCTTTCACATTTTTCATTCAGAGCAATGATGTAAAAGGCAAGGATATAATATTTTGCATATTTAAATCTCTTAAAGTCTCTTAAAATCACTTTTTTTCATTCTGGAACGTCATTACCACAACCATCTACTTTTCTGTTAAAAGATTACTTTAAATAGATGGTGTGAATTGTAATGTAATAGATGATTTTCAAATTTCAATAGCAGCAAGAAGGATCCTTTTAGCATTTTGAAATCTGAAATTTATGTCAAAAAGCAACTTCTCAGAGTTGTTCTGGCTAGCAAAATTATGTGATAAGCATCAAAACTGGAGCATTACATTTCAGATCTTGTCTTTAAGAAATACTTTTTCTAAACCCTTTTTTTTCCTTACAGTAGCTTCCTGAAGATCCCAAAATAAATCTGTGCAGCAGTTTAAGTTTGGATTGACTTTCAAAGTGGAACACAGATAAGATCATAAGAAAGGTTACAAGTGGGAGAGGGCCATTTGCCCTCTATAGCTCCTTTTGCTGTTAATTAATCTAAAGATTTCATCCAGCCTTTTCTTGAATGAAGCCAATTTCTTAGTTTTAGCCATAAGGCTGGGTAACGTGTTCCATACTCCCACAACCCTTTGGGTAAAGACAGGCCTCCTGTTCTTGCTTTTAAATGTACTTCCGCAGTTTCCACTTGTGTTTCACTGTTCCTCTTGAAGAAAACCTCTGGAATGGACTTTGTTGATGCCTTTGATAATTTTGAAAACTTGGATTAGGTCCCCCTCATAGTCTTCTTTGTTCCAGATTAAAAAGGATTAATACCTGTAGATTGTCAGTGTAGAACATTTAATTAAATCCTGGAATCTGTCTGGTTGCTCTTCTCTGGATTGACTCCTCAGCAGTCATATTTATTTTTGGAATATGGTCATCAAAATTGTGCACATTATTCTAAATGAGGCCTAATTTGTGGATTACACAATTGTAACATGACATCCCTGGATGTAGGTAAAAATGTTTTAAATCATGGGTTGTAAACCTGTGATCTGAATTGGGCTGTATTGACACTCTAGAGGATTGTATTATAAATATGGTCAAGAATACCTGCCTTCATGTTTGGAGTTCTAAAAAGAAATAAGTATTACAAATTGAAGTTCAGCTGGAAGAACACTTTCTGGTTCACAAACACCACTAGTAGAAGTAACCTGGATTTCCTTAGAGGTCTTCTACTGTATCCCAGTACTGACTAGGCCCAGTCTAGCTTAAGTTTCTGAAATCTGACACAATGATGCTACAAGGTGGTATCACTGCAAATGTATATATATATAAACGCCCAAAGAAACAAAAGAGACACCTGCTCTGATTTTCTCTGGTGTCAAAATTAGCTTTCAGAAAGAAAAATAAAAAAGGAACAGAACATTTTTTTTCAGTGAAGTAATACATACAGTACAGTACTGTTATATAATAATAAAAGCAATAAAAGGTGCTGCTTTTTACATAAGGCAGAATATTTCTTCTGTGAATAAAGATCACTACATTTTAGGGGTTTGACAGCATCTGCAGATTGTAATACTTCAGCTGTTTGTTTTTGTTTACTGTCCTTTAGAGAAAGATGACAGAGTTCTTTCAAGCTTGACAGCTAAGTGAGAACTGGTAAGCGGGCTGGTAGTGGTGCGTGGGTGTGGATGCTGGGGAACACTGGCACTTGCAATTAAAAAAACATGATCCTTGCAGCCTGAGCGATCCTTATCTTTACTTTTCTTAGTTCTGCAGATGCCCATGCTAGACTAAATGCTTAATATCACAACATGATGTAGGTCTTGCAAGTCCCTCTAGTTTGTGCCTAATCAAATTCCTTAAGTATATTTTGTATCTGCAACTGATTTGCCTGTTTTGTTATGCTGTTCATTTTAAAAAGTTGCACTAAAAACATTTCCCACAATGACCTGTTAAAGAAGTGAGAATAAAGTCTCATGAAAGTGATTAATAATAATAATAATAACATCACTTTATTAACCATTTACAATTTCTTGCAATAGGTATGATTTTTTTCACATACCAAAGCTTGCTCTCCATGAGACACATAGATAGGGAGAGAGCCTGGGGTCAGAGCACAGGGTCTGCTATTATACAGCACCCCTGGAGCAGTTGGGGTTAAGGGCCTTGCTCAGGAGCACACCAGAGTAGGATTCCTCTGCCAGCTGTGGGATTTGAACCAGCATCCTTCCAGCCACAGGTGCAGATCCTTAGCCACAGCGCCACCACTCCACCCTTTATGGAGGCAAAAAGGTGTAAAGTATAGAACTTGCATGTGGCTTGTAGCCAGTGTTAATAATAACAGCAGTATTCAGCTAATAGCACTGCTATTTACACTTCCAAAATACACTTTCTCCAGCAGAAGGAAATAGCTGTTTCAGAAATCCACATACTGTAACTAGACCATGTTCTCTAAGAAGGCTCCTATAATATCTCACATCTTTCTTCAATTATGAAAATAATTTCAACTTTATTTGGGATTAAGAACTGTATTTCTTTGTATTAAATAATGTAATTATATTATGTCAGATGCAGGGATAACTTCAGTAACTGCCAGATAAAAGAAAAAAATGTTTATTAATCCATAGACAGTGGTTAAATCTGCCTCCTTCTTTACTAGTGGAGGTAAGTATGAGCATGTGTCCCTTTTTAGCTTTGTGTTTGCCTCTCAGCAGATTTACAGAGTTTCTGGAATCTCCAGAGATGTACCCTCCTAGAGCAGCCTACTTCTGAATTTTAAAATTTCACTTTCCTGATATAAGCACTTTCATATAAACTTAACTTTAATAAACTCTTAAACAAAGATTGAGCATCTTGGCAGGGGAGTCCAACTGAGACACCAAAAAGTTGAAGGATATTTGCTTTTTTGCTGAACTTCTTTTTCCCTCCACCCATCCATCTATTTTCTGACCACTTCATCAAATTCATGGTCTCAGGAGAGCCAGAGTCTATCTTGGCAGGCAAGAGGCTCAAAGCGGAGCACATCACTGGACTACAGTAGATGCCAGTCCATCAGAGGGGACACACAGATATGGTTACACACACTCCAAGGGTGGAGCGGTGGCTCTGTGGCTCAGGATCTGCGCCTGTGACTCGAAGGTTGCCAGTTCAAATCCTGTGGCCGGCAGAGGAATCCTACTCTGTTAGGCCCTTGAGCAAGGCCCTTAACCCCAACTTATCCAGGGGCACCGTACAGTGGCAGACCCTGTGCTCTGACCCCAAGCTTCTCTCCCTGTCTGTGTCTCCATGGAGAAAAGGCTGGGGTATGCGAAAAGACGAATTCCTAATGCAAGAAATTGTATAGGGCTAATAAGAATCATTACATTACACACTCACATCAAGGCCAAATTTCCCAGAAGCCAGTTCACCTACCAATACAGTATGTCTTTGGACTGTGGGAGGAAAGAGGAGCACCCAGAGAAAACCCACATGAACATGAGGAGACAAAACAAACTCCATGCACATAGTACCCCAGGTCCAGAATTGAGCTCAGGGCCCCAGTGCTACAAGGCAGCAAATGCTTATCACAGGGCCACCATTTTGCCCATTCCCTTTATCTTTATCTAGAAAAAACTATGAAATGTTACTAAGTAGCAAGTTAAACCTAATCTGTTTCACCTGTGTCTAAACCAGGTTTACAATATACTGTAAGTTTTTTTTAACAGTATTGTTGCTTCAAGTCTCTTGGAAATTTATTCAGTTCTGATGCAGGGTGGCTTCTGTGTGCAGTTGGTGCTGTAAGATTGTCTCTTGTCCACATACTGTAGGTTTTCTTTATGTGCAGTGGTTTCCTTTCATCTCCCTAACACACGCTGAAAAGGGTAACTTCTGCCTGTGTCTGTGAATATCAGTAGCATGTAAGGAGAAAGAAGGTCATTTATAGAATGTTAAAAAGTTAGCTGGCTGAAAAAAATGTCTAATGAACTGCAAGCACAGGTTGGAAAGGATCCTAGAAAATTAAGAGAAAGATCGAAAGGAATATACTGTAACAATAGGATTTAAACCTATTATATTGGAACAACTAAAAAAAAAAGGAAGAAATGGTTCAGATAAAAATAGAAAACAATTTGATGATGAAAGGTACAGTAAATGGACAGTCTTAATGAATATTTCACTTAGGTGTTTACCAAGAAAGAAATAAACAGCATGCTTCAGGCTGAACAAACATAGATATCTACTAAATAATATTAACCAGAAATAGACAGAAGTGCCACAGGTACTAAAATACCTAAAGAGACACAGATCTCCAGAGCCTGATAGTATTGTACCAATTGAATATGAGAAAAAGATACAGGATATTAGCAAGACTCTTCCAGAAGTCCCACAAGACAAGGGTAATTCCTTTGGATGGGAAAATGTCTAATGTGGCACCGAGCCATCAAAAGGGTATCAAAAACCCATTATAGATCAATAAATCTAATTTCTCTTACATGCAAGGTTGTGCAAATAAAATAATTAGCACTATACAAAATTATCATTTGGAGGATAGGATACAATTATTTCATAGTAGTGTCTTTTTATAAAATCATAGTAATGTCTTTTTATTACAAAAAATTTAGACATTGTTGCTTAATTAACTTACTTGACTTCCTTGAAGTTGTAACGGTATTTATAGCTTAGGTTACCTCTTCAAATGCAATGTGGGACATAGAGCTCTCCTCACACCCAATGGCAGTGTGGTTTACAAAAGATTCATTTCCTTGCAGGGTGGTGTACACCATTTATAATTATCGTGTAACTCGCAAATGTTATGTCCTGGGGGACATTTTAAGTTGTGGGAGCTGGAATTGGGGGATCTTGATTTTCATCTTCATTTGGCACACAGTATGGGAACGTACTTTTGAGTCCTCCAAAAAAAGCAGCATATCAGTTTATCCATTTCAAGGTTATCCATAAGACCAACGTCACCTCCCCTTAGGCATGATCAAATAAAGATTTTATCAGAAGCCCTGCTGCACAGACTGTGGGAATGGCAGAGTGAGCAGTATGTTTCACATGTTTAGGAAATGCCTTGTTGTGTCTAGTTTATTGTCCTCATGTATGTATTGTATTATATTGTCTCTTATTTCTGAAACAGATACACCCTCTCTCCCTTTCCTTGTTACATGATAATTCTTCTTCAATCTCAGATGTTGCTAAATTTGTTTAAGGATGTTGTCCAGTCAGAATATACTACAGCTCAAATTATAACAAAGTTTTCATTCTTCGTGTCTGGCATCTTTTGCCATTAAATATCCATTGAACTATGTTCAATAAATAATATATCAATAACATCTTTGTAAGGTGTGTACTATCAATATTATCCACATATGCTTAAGAAATATATTTTTCAGAAGATCTAAAATATGAATTAATAGTTTAGTTTGTTTAATGTTCTGCTGATTGAAAAAGTATTGATTGCGAGTCAAAATGCAGAACAGGGTAAGGTGAAGGAGGAGCTTTCTTTCTTATTAAAAGAAAAAGCCTAATAATGGTAGAATTTGGTACATTTTGAAAACTGCTTTTCCAAAATAAAAGGTTTATGAAGAACAGGGGAGCTTTGGATTATTATAATTATGCATTAAACCTTGCATGACGTCACCTGAACCAATAGTGGATAATAAGTGAGAGCAACCCTTTTATTAGTTACAGTGTATGAGTCTAATATTCTCAACCTTTCTGTAAAAAAAAAATATTGCTATTAGATATAGTACAGTACTTGTGTTGCCCTTCATTATTTGAATACTACCTTAAAAACTTTAAAATTTAGGCAAGTAAGAATTCATTTAAGTGCAAAGGGATGTGAGGAGAAATTCATAAATATTTCAAAATTGACTACATTAAACTATAATATTAATAGTTTCTAATATTCCTACTGTTGTAATATGAAAGAGCCACGTCACCTTTCTGAAAATTAATCTTTTGGGTCCTGCTCATTAATGTTCCTATGAGAATTCTGGTAAGAAGACATTTTAAATACTTAATATTAAGCAAGGATGGAGAATATATTAATAGTTTATGTGTTAGAGAATTGTCTGTAGTTTGGTTTTATTTGCCTAGGATGGTATCCACACCCCTGCTTGTGCAGGGTCCATCTGAACCTAAGAGTTTTTAATTTTAAAATTACATATCTTTGAAGACTTCACTTAGATTAATGTAGTCATTTTTTTTTATGACTGACAAAACTAATGTACAATTCCATTAAACTACAGCACTGTATATGCAGTATCCATAAAAAAAATGTGTGCTGAATTCCTTTGTCTTTTTCCCTACCACAAATATTTCATTTTTGTGTTTTATGCAGTCCTCCTAACACTCTTCGGATAAAACCAGGTTAATGGTTTGTTGAGGCTCCAGGCTTCTGAAGAACGTTCATGGCGAGAAATACTCCTTAGTAAATGAATGGCAGGGGGTTTTGACATTTTGACCCTTTGGAATCTATGGAGTTCATTTTCATGTCTGTGGAGACTCCAGTCTATGCAAAATAACAAGGGGAATTGTTTTATTTATCTTAATGAGAGGAAGAGGTTTTGCCCAGAGGATTGCAGGAGTCTGGAATTATCTCCCAAGTCATTTAGTCGAAGCTGACTCTGTGGCTTCCTTTTAGAAAGAGAGAAATAATTATTTGATCTTTAAGCTCCTAGCAACTAAATGAGTAGGAAGGGCTGAATGGCCATATTAATAATCTTCCTTACATTCTCATGAATTTTTTTAATAGAAAGAACAGAACCTCCCCTTGTTTCTCTTACTGCTGTATTTAAGCCATTTCTGGTATTGTGGTGTATTTTAAATGTAACAAAAATAATAAATATTAATTTGATTAAGCATAACAGAGAGGAGCAAATATGTTGTTGAAAAGTAGTTTGAAACACAACATTAATGCATCAAAGTGACCAAAGACCAGGAAAGATCAGAAATTAAAATGCCGCACTTAAACCAATGTCACTGAAAGCTTTCTTAGCAAGCAGCTCAAGCTGACAAGAGGTTGTACTCTATGCACAACAATTGTGGAGGCAAAACACACTACAATACAGTACAACTTTAGCATTATCTATGGCATATTTCCCTGTTTCCTAGATTAGTACATGCACATTGTACTGTAATGTAAATGATCATTCTTGCTGTGGTGGTACCACAAATAATAAAAAAAATAGTGTACCCTTTGTCTTTGAATGGAAATGTTCATGAACTAAAGGTAGGATTGAATGTGAAATAACAAAATTAATAAGGAACACATATTTGAACATTATGAACACATACTGTATATGTGCTTGTGAATGAAACTGACTAGATTTATCTGCAAGAATTAAGCATTTGAATTACTGTACAAATAAAGGAACTGAATTAAATTGGAATTCCAGTCATATAAATTGAAGTGATTTGATTAATATGAGCAGGAATCAAACACGATGTTCAATGTATATTATGTCTTGTCTCATACTCCACAGTTAACTTTAATCCATAAGTTAATCGTGATTCAGTTGATTTTTGGTTAATGACTTATCAGTGAATCATAATGTGATGCCAATTAGCAAACGTATTACAGCATAACAGGTAAAGCATAAAAGGTGCTATACAGTATGTTTAAAAAATGGCACAATTTCTAATTGGGAAAACCCCCTTTACAAAACCCCACCAACCCCTGTACTGTATCTGTATTCCATATGAATTTTGGATGCAACAGAAAGTGATGTTCCAATGAGTCTAATGTTGGCGAGGAAGCTGGCATCAGAATCTGTTCATAAAAGGCCAGGCATTTCAGCCAACGTGGACAAAGACAGAATCTGCAAATATGAAGATCAACACAAAGGTTTCTAATGAAATGTGTGTAATGACATGCAATGATAAGTTCTACTAAGAAAAATGAAAGGCACTTTTGGTACCCTGTATTTGGAGAGATTCTTTTTCACTGCACACATTGGATGCTTCTGTGTACTCTGTCATGCACTGTGCTTCTCCTGTGCTTTATACAGTATACCCTTGTACATATTGTTCCTTGGTGTACCTGTTCTTACTGGCTTATCTGCTCTTATTGCAGCCTCTTGGCTGCTGTTTAGTGTACCCCGGGATACTCTATTACCTGTGTATTCAAGAAGGCCACATGTTCTCAAAAGTGCATTTTTTTCCACAGTAATTTGTACCAAAGCCTGTGAATGTGGCAGTAAGACCTTCTCTAAAATTACTCACCGGGCAACAGTGGTTATTGCAGACTCTTTCTATAGATAGCTTATAGACTTGGACTCTGACACAAGTGATATGCAATGAAATCAATATGGAATGAAACTGAAATGTAATTTAAGGCTATTTGTAAGAGCTGATCTAGAACTAGCATCCAGGTCAATGGCCTCTTTGTACTATACTGTGCTGGGTCATTACAGGTCAAAAATAGGCTGCAACAGAATGACAGAATCTGTGTCCTTGAGCAGACCAAACAGAACACACTGACAGATGCCATTTGCCTTCTATGCCTCCAATGTTGGATTGTGGTGTTTTAAAACTAAGATAGCTTTTTCTTCGTTATTACTTTACAAAAATCTCTGATATATTGAGTAAGTGCAGTTACAGTACATCTTTTTTCATGATTAAAGTAAAATTGTGTTTTCTTTCTTTCTTAACACTTGACATTTTTTGTTAGACATCATACTAAAAAAAATACAACCCATAAATCCGGTCTAAAATAATGACATTACCGAAAGGGCAGCATGGTGGTGCAGTGGTTAACATTGCTGCCCTGGGTTCAGTTTCAGACATGGAGTGCAATCTGTGGAGTTTGTATGTTCTCTCCACGTGTGTGTGGGTTTCCTCTGGGTGCTCCAGTTTCCTCCCACAGTCCAGAAACATATTGGTAGGTTAATTTGTTTATATGAAAATTGGCTTTAGGTGTGAGAGTGTGTTTGTGACTCTCCTGCAATGGACTGGCATACCCTGCC
Source organism: Lepisosteus oculatus (assembly GCF_040954835.1). Taxonomy (NCBI): domain Eukaryota; kingdom Metazoa; phylum Chordata; class Actinopteri; order Semionotiformes; family Lepisosteidae; genus Lepisosteus; species Lepisosteus oculatus. The sequence continues at coordinate 39,284,962 of NC_090699.1, forward strand.
TTGAGCCTGTTAGCTCTGGTTCCTCCACAGCACTGAGTTGGAAGCAGAGTTTAGGAAATGGATGGAAGTAAAATAATAATTTATATAGAAAGTTTATTCAGTAATTTATACAGAAACTAAATATAAACCTTTACAATTATTTCATAGCATCGGTTTGGAGAAAATTAACTTAAACATTTTCTTCAATTGTCTGTGTTTGTATTTAACAATTCTACCAATTTTCTCCTTTGCTATTAAGTGCACATTCTGCATGAAAACATCCACACCTGTCTTTAAAGCCTTGCTCGGGGTTAGTAGTCACGGAAAAATCAATGAATCTTTAAGTGTAGACATGCAATGAATCAGAAATTGTCTGACCCTCACTCCCAGGGTAAGAGGGTTTTCTTTTGATGTTGACTGTAGCTTTGTTTTTTTTTTCTGTGAACTTTGAATTGTGCTTTGTTTATTGGAAATAAATGCATCTTAGCTACAGCATCGAAAAGCATTTCTGAGTCTGCTGCTTCACTTCTTACATTAGAGGCTGAGGTTAAATGAGGCATGCTGAGATTAACTGAGCATACTGATTTGTCACAATAGAGAATGGTAATTAAAAGTGTTGCCTGCAATTGATTCCTAATCAGTGACATATGGTGTCTAATCAAGATCAATTAGTTATTATAAGTTGCAGTTATATACATATAAATGTTTTGTGTATAATAAGTAATTTTTCATTGGGTGTGTTTGAATTTTATAAGGTCAATGCATTTTTTCTTAAAGTCTAATATTTTTGTCTTGGGAACTGTTGCGGTGATTCTAATTTAACTGTCATTGGCTGTGCTGACTACTGCACAATCCTTCAGATCCTGAGGAGCTGAAGCATGTGATATACGGAGTTCATTTTCTCCCTATTAGGTTTCACTTATGTTTTTAGTGGCAATTTCTGCTGAGCTCATTAGAGAGATTGGGATCTGACAGTGTGGAAATCAAAGCAGAGTACTAGAAGATCAGAAAGATATTGAACAAAAGAGTATAAAAGGTCTCTTGAAAGATACCAAAAAAGCATGCACTATATTAGTGGCATACCATCCTTAAAGATGAACTAAATGATGATGAGTACCTTTCCACTAAAGCTTTGCACAGGCCTTATCAATTTCTATTAAAAACTTTTTTTGTGCATCACACCAACAATAATTTTATTCCTCACCACAATGGTTTCTAAATTAAATTTGTTGTCCACTAAGTGTAAGATCACAATGTTGCAACGATCCATGAAAAATTGCACTTACAGTCAATAATCACCAAATCATCCACTGTTTGGTTAACAACATCTAAAGCAATTTGAGCTTGAATTTTAGCTTGGCAAGAAGCTGATCTTTAAGGGGTTACAGCTCTAATTTATCGAGTACTGTATGTCATGTTAACATGTTTACTCTTTTTGTCACAATAACTGTGCATGAAAACTTTGCTCCTCTTTTCTAGTGTATACAATTGAGATGGCATTTATTACTCTATATAATGAATATTGCTAACTATTATTTTTTTCTTTTACTAAATTAGTAAAAAAACAATGTTGAAATAAGTTTGCAAACCGTTTTGATGTTTGTTATTTATGTCTTTGGCAGAAGACACTTGCTTTCATATGGCACTCTGTTTTATTTTGTGATGTTCCATGTACAGTACATATAGATTTGATATGGACATCTTGCTGAGAAGAATTTAGTGCTTTTAAGTTTGTGTACATATGATAAGAAAAGGGAGTGGTTTAATTTCATTTCTGCTGAATACCCCCCATCTCCTTTAAATTCTTTACATTATGTGACTAGGAGGCTTGCCAGCTTCCTTCTAGCCATTAGTGGATATTCATCAAGGTGCCCAGAATGATCTTCGCAGGTACTGTATTGAATAGAAAGCATGCCTCTTCTGGTGCTATTTCACAGAATGAATAATTTGTCTTTTCTGTGTCACTGGAAGTCATTTGTTTCTGACTGTACAGTCTGAGGGCTGCCTAATATTTTAGCATGCTAGAAGGTATAGCTGGACAAGCTTATTTTAAAGACTGTGCTCAAGATGATATTCTTGGTAAATGTAAAGTCAGTGATAATTTAGTAAGCTTACACTCATACTTGCATACTGAAGCACAAGTGTAAGTATTGTAAGTTTTAGAAAAAGTTGAACATTATTTTGTGAACCATTATTCTTCTGTCTTATTGTACAAGAACACAACAACAAAGGGCAAGACACAGATTCCTGTTTTAATTAAATGAACCAAGCCTTGACTTAACAAGAATTCTCAAAAAGGAGTAGAAAAAAGAGTTTTGCAGGTCAATGAAAATTTTGTTTTCATTGGAACCCAACAGAATGCGAATTTCAGTGTCATATCATCACATAATCTATTTAGTGCGCTCTGCATCAGTTACAACAAAACAACAAGAGGACAAAATGAAAAAAAAAATGTTTTGAAAGAGCATTCACTTACAGTGTTTAATTTAATGGAAGTTTGGAACTGAAAGAATGACAACAATGAAATAATTTGCAACGCAGCTGTTCTTAATCCTATTCATTCCCAATGTAATTCCTCAAAACGTAATTCCTATATCACATATACTGTAGATCCCTCTTGTTTCACTTTCATCTCATGCATTTCCTCAACCCCATCTCCAACTTTTCAACTACCCCTGGGTTAACTCCTCACTCTGCATGGGGGTCTTGTCATTCTATGACCATGTGGGCCTCAGTCAGGTGGGTTAAGCCAGGTCTTATAATACCTAAATACTCAATGAACATCCTCAAATGCATCCCATTCCTGGGCTTTGTTATTCCTCAATAAACGATCATTGCATTTAATGACCTCTAGAATGACCTCTAACATTCCATATACACTGAGTTTTCATAAAAACCTAATTGAGCAAATAACAAATCTTAAATACCTTAGAGATTGTATTTTTATGCCAGCAACAAGCTGCACTTTCTAAGAACATTATAAGATGAAAGGTTACTGCTTTGGAGCTTTACCAAACTTTAAAGAATGCTATAGCACAGTCTAATTCAAATGTTTAATTTGTACTGTACTGTATGTTCTGTACCACTGCCTGAGTAAGAAGAAGCTGGTATCAGCTGCATTCCCCTTTTCTACACTGCAGAAGCACATTTCCTTCCCTAATGTGTTTCTACATATTGTGACATATTCCATTTTGTCATCACAGTCTAATGTTCCATGAGACTTGTTATACACCATGATCATTTAGACCAGTGTTATCAGTGTTCCACTCTGACTTTTACATATCTAATACAAATTTGAGCGTGCTAAACTGTTTTAATAGAATGTTATTAAGTGCAAATTTCTTTGAATAAAGAGATCAACAAAATATACTTACTGTATACAGTATATGTAGGAACCACTCTATAAACCTGTATGTTGTCGTATTTTGGGATCTTGCTTCTGTGATTTGTGAATTTTTATTTTTTCTAGCAATACCACTTTAGCACTAAGTAGCTGTCAGCCTCATTATTGTATCGGTGTATTTTCTTGTTTTGTTAGGTTTGAGAAAGTGTCCAGAAAGTGTCCTTAAATGATACCCATCCCTCCAAAATGTCCTCTTCCACCCAGGCCCTTCTAAACCATCTGCTGAATGCAACTGAAAATGTCCTCTAATTGCCAACCCTGAGACCCCATTCCGCTGAATATTTCACAATTCATTTTCCATGTGATACTTTCCACTCATACCGCTTTAAAGAAATGTTCTTTTAAATTATTATTTAAAATTATATTGTAAATTACAACATTGTACATTTTAAAGATTTTGTTGCAGGGAAGATTTGTTCACTATTGTTGCTGGCAGTTTTTTCCACTTCGAGGCATTTCATTTGCTACAATACTGTATATACTGTATAGTATACTGTGTACTGTATATACAGTATACTCTACATACCTAGGCACAGTGTTTGGGGGAAAGTTACTTTAAAAAATGCAAGTTATAAGATACTTGTGTAAGGGGTTGGTTTTTAAAATGACCATGAAATTAGGAGTGATGGGGAATTAAAATCCTTTCCTCCAATTTCTTATGCAGAGGATTGCTTTTAAAAAAAAGTAAATTGTAAGTGTGATGCATTACATTTTAAAAGTAACTTGTATTCTTTATGTACAGTATGACAATTCCTGATCTGTTCATCTGTCTGTATAATATGTAGGATACATATTGCTTTCTGTCTGAGTCCATTACTTTACGATGATGTGGGAGCAGAAAGTACAGCTCATGTGAGTAGTGTTCTGCTGACTGTGTCTCAACTGGACTAAAACAAAATCAAATGTTTTTATCGGAAAAAGTCACTATGCAATCTTATTTCAAGAAATTGAGTTGTCTGCTTTTAAAAAAGATATATTTTCAAGAAAAATAAATGATCTCCCACTCTTTAAAAAGATTCATTTGATTCAAATTCATCACAGTCTGTTAAATGAATTGCAAGTGGTAGAGAGAAGACTTTACAATAAGAAGGAATCAATACCTAACAGTCATCTTTTTCAAGTTTATGTACTGTATAGAACTTCTCAGTACAAATTATTGCAAAGAGAAACAGTCCATAACTGATGATGTTAGTCTGTACAGATAACTGGACAACGTCACTAATTACAATCAATAGTAGTAATCCATTACCCACTTTACCTTATATGTGAAACGAATCCATTTTGCATCTTCACTAAATATTTTCAAATTGAGAATCCTCTATAACATTTCTTTCATTAATGACAATATTTATTCCAGAATGCATTAGCCTTCTAAAATAATTGCAACTACACTAAATTCTTATTTTTATTACTTAAAAGACCAATTTCCTAGCCTCTCTTAGTCATATAACCATAGGCAGCACTTTTCATAATCATTAAATCAAGCATTTAGGGTTATAAATGATGCCTTTTTAGCCCCACTGCACTGTATATTCTGATAGCATTAATAGTACACTGACCTATGTTTAAAACAATTGAATTAAGAACAGATGGACATAAGAAGAGGTCATTTGTCTTACTTGGTTGTTAGTAATTAACAGTATATGAGGATTTCATCAAGCTATTATAACAAAAGTTCAGGAGGAAGGATAGATTCTAATTTCACCTACTTTTGTTTTCCTACCTACAGCATATGCAACAAATACAGTATTTGTACATCTCGCCTTCTAAACTTCCCTTTACTTCCCTCTCTCACACACCTTTCAGCACCCCAACTTCACCTTTGTAGGAACTCCATGGCTCATTCCTCCTGAAAGTGAGGCGGGTCCAGTCAGCAAATAACATCAAATATTTTTGGTTTCTCTGTCACATTCATTACGATCTAACCACTGAACTTTTTTTTGAGGGTCAACTTCAGCAATATGGAATATCCTTTGTTTTTCACTGCTGTTACTGAAGAAGTATCAGACAAAGTAAAAGAAAGCTTTACTTTGTCAGTACCTTTGTAAGTGAATGGTGTGAATGTTAACCTTTTTTAAGAAAGACAAATATTTTTTTTCCTCAGTGTAAAATGTACTGCAGTTTTCCTGACTCTGAGTAAATTTCACCTTAATAACAACATTTAACAAATTTTTGGTCAGAAAATCACTCACCTAGTCATAGTCGCAAAATAAAGGGCCAGCAGGCCAACAGTGGAATTATAATAATGTGAAATTTCAGCAAGAAGCAAGGTAGAGTGCTACTGTAGATACATTTCTAGAGCCACTGCTGTTATTTTCCAGTGATGCAAAGGGAACAGCACTGGCCTCTATTGACGTAATTGAAAAATCAGGATTGATACTTGAAAGGCCTGTGGAAATCAGAACTGCTAACACAACAGTGATGATAGGAGTAAACACTTGACTTTATAAATCACTGAAAGGAATATAGATTACCTCTTCTTATTCTAATTGGCTGTGTTATTCTTGGCAGCCTCATGGCACTTCTGAGAACCATTGAATTACTTATACAACTGGCATACAAAATGCTTTCTGTTACAATCCTGGTAACAAGCAGCATACCACTATGTACTGTTTATGAAACTATAAAATAGAAATTAGATAATGAAAATGACCAAAATGTGCCCCACATTACAGTTGGTACATTTAACCAACTGTAAGTAGGCTTTTGAGCAAATAAGAGAAACTAAAGTTCTGCTTGCAGTCCTCTCAGCAGATACAGTATACAGTATGGCAGAAATACAGTTTTCTGTGTATAGTTTAACTAGAGTCTCTTAAAGTAGAGGTTCAGGACACAGTTAAGGCATTTGAAAGCAATACAGCTGACCTTGCTAAAGTTATTGATGTACTGTCTTCTAAACCCTATTTACAGACGTTTCCTGATCCCTACAGAAGTAAATAACATGTTGACCACTTTTTGTTAAAAATCACTTGGATCCAGCACCTTACCTGGGCTACAATTTTGAGAAAGCATTGAAAGAGGTTCATTCAGGATGTCACTGGAAGTTAAAGATGTGCTCAGGTGAAAGATGCATTGATTTTGCTGCCCATGGAAATTCAGCACAGACTTCCACTGAACATGAAGAAGAAGAAGCATTTAAGACAAAGGTGTGATGGAAATAATTGAGCTGCCTCAGCACTTTGGGTTCAATTCTGAAGTCACTGATAGAATTGTGATGCAGTGGAGCAACACATTCTGCCAGGTTGAAAATCCTGTCCCAGACTGCGGTTTTCTCCACTTAAGTCAATTTGTTTCACAGTGTAGCACACAAATCCATTTGGAGAATCATGCTGCTTTTAACCTTCCTAATTCTACTACAATAGTAGTTCATAGCAACTCATTCATTTACTCATGTTGAACAAGCAGCAGCCTAAGCCATGTGCCACAAATCAAGAGCTATCAACATTCAAACAAATGGCATGGGATTGGGATGGAGGACGCTGTGGAGATTTACTGGACTGTAGGTATGCATGTACTGTAAAACCTGAAACACGGGTTTAAAAGTGACTTGCAGTCTAAAAACAATTTCATAGTTTAATGAAATATTGAACATGAGATAATCCAGTGTGTCTCCTTATCAGATGGAACATTTCCATTGTACATACTGTATAGCCTTTACCAGAGTTTCTACAGATCTACTGTATTTAAAGTATATTTACTGAATTCTATAGAGATGTTTGATGACATTTTTAATGCCTGTTTAATGTCTTCATTGTGATATCTAGAAACTTTTTTTTTATTTTTCCAGTGTCAGGGTCGAATTGCTTTTCAGACTGCTCTCTGGTTACAACCCCTTTCTCTCATGATTCCAGATCAATTTAAGTAAATGCACTGCTGTACTTCTTTGGTTGGGATTTTGTTGTGTCTGCAATACGTTTTGAGAGAGATTTTAAAAACCACACTATACAAATGGTCATCAGGGGGTCTTGAATGTTAATCCCTGTAGGCTTTCAGCATTAGGCCTGTCAGTTCCTTGTGTTTTGTGTCCTCATTGTATGCAAGGCACATTCAAGTCTCTTCTCTTCCTCTTACATTTCACATGGTTTTCTTAAGTTGGCTGACAGCCTCTTGTCTAAAATGTTCATCTAGTCCTGATCTCAGTGTTATAAAACCCAGGACACAACAGTGAAATGCAGGAATTCTCTGCATTTGATCTTCTTGTGCTGGCATATAATCTGTTGTTTAGTGTTTCTGGACTTATTTCCGCAAAGTGACAGTGCATATTTTTCATGAATGTTTTCAAGTACATTGACTGCCTGAACTGTAGCATTTTTTTCTTTCTTTTCTTTTTCTTCTATCTCTCTGTCACCAAGTGTCTGCTCTTGACAGGTACTGGTACAAATACTTTTTTCATCCCTGAACAATGGAAACTTTTTGAAAGTCATTTACTGTTGGCAGTGATTGTGAGATGATGTCAACTGGTAGGCTTTTAGGATGTCATACTGTATTTTTCTATTGCTGTGATTTTTTTTATTATATGATTAAAACACTAGCCGTGGTCTATGATACAGTATATAGAGCTTATTGTTGTGTGCCGGTGGTATGAGGGCAAATATTTATTTTAAGAAAATACCATTATTAATTTGTATCTTTATAGGAGAAGCGATTTCCCAAACTTTAGGTCTGTGTGTCTTGGATTCTGTTGAGTGGGTGTATTGGTGTTTGTACAACTAATCCTTAATTCACTGAAGGAAACAAGTAGTGAGGACTGCTAGTACAGATTCTATTGCGTGCAGCATAGAAATTTGGAATCCGGAATTACCGGGAGCTATCATTTGGTGAGCACTGAAATGAAAAGTTTGTGGGAGAGAGTGTTCAGAGAGAAGAGCAGGAATCTGGAGTGAGAGATCTATAGTTGCTTTTAAATTTATTACATGTATTTCTCTTTGAACAAAAACTACCCAGGTACTTGAGAACTGAATGAAGCTGTAATTTCATATGTGAAACTATTTGAGTTTCCGTTTGTAAATTTGAGTTGAAAAGAGTTGTTCCTGTTTTATTTGGGGTGTTTTTCTTTTCTTAGGGCTCAAAGGGTGAGTATTAGCAACAAGCGTAGGATCATCTGTGAAGAATTTAGTCAATGTAAACAGCCCTGTTTACTATTAAGGAAAATAATTTAGAAGGAACTGCAACTGGGAGAACACACCAAGGTTATGAATTACTGTCAATAGCAAATTTTACGTGTTTATGTCTTGTCTTGGAATTGCTTAATTAAAAGTGTTCTTAGATAGTGCCTGCTATTTTATTCCTCCCAACAACTTGTTCAAGTGAGTTAAAAGAATCCACAGGGCCACACTCAATATTCCCTCAAAGTGGTTGTGTGAGAATACATGTGCTGTTTATAACAATTGTTTCGATGCAAGCTGGTTTCAAAACCTGATTTAAATCACAAATTTTACTGTAATTTATGCATCCATTCATTTTTTAATCACTCTGTCTAATTCAGGGTCATGGGGGAGCTGGACCCTATCTCAGCAGGCAAAGGGTACAAGGCAACAAGGCAGGAAACACCCTTGACAGGCTGCCAGTCCAGCATAGAGCACATGCAGATACACCTATACCCATATCAGGGCCAATTTTCCCAGAAGCCAGTTCATCTAACCGTATGTCTTTGGACGGAGGAAACAGGAACACCCAGAGGAAATCCATGTGAACACAGGAAGAACATACAAACTCCACACAGATAGCACCCCAGAAACTGAACTCAGAGCCCCAGTGTTGTGAGGCAGTAATGCTAACCAATGCACCAGTGTGCCGCTTCCTTATTTATTACTGTTAGTTTCACATATGATTGGAATATGTAATTTTTTACAAGCAGTTATACATGCAGAGTATTTTATTGTACCTGCATTAATTCTTTAATAAACTTTTTTATTTTTTACCTAAAAACACAAATAAAAACACAACAACTCAATCTGTATTGTTTGCTCTAAGAAAGTAAGTTCCAGTAAGATCTCACCTTACTGTGTAAAACAACATTTTTAAATATAATTTTAATTACATATTAAACACTAAACATAGTGTTGCAAATGTGGAAACACTACTAAGGATATTTATTTTCTTGTTTCATCTCTTTTAAATGATTTTTAAGTGAATTTGTAACCTGTAAACCTGTACAGAACATTCTCATGTATTTCATTTGTAGACCTAAGGAATTTCCATCAGTGGGATGGAAATTCAGGTGTGATTTACAAACCAATTTAGACTATAACTCCAGTTTTGTCCTACCTTGGCATGTTCCTTTATTACTACGCTGGTGTTATTCAGATTTTCATATTTAATATTAATGTGGCACATTATGTATGCAGTCTACCTTATTAATCATTCATTTAAAAATCAAGCCATAGCAGATTCAGAAAATTAAATTCCCCATTAATGTACTGTAAGACACTTCTATCATTTTATTTCTGGCAGAACAGACAAATTGCCTCAGAAAATTGATCTTTCTCTTACAGATGAAAAAGGAACATTTGACATTAAAGGTTACCCTGCATTTTTTAAAGTGTATTTTTATATTACATTTGCACTTTCATTCTCATTTACTGATAGCCTCAGGATTAAAGAGGATTGCAGCTGTTTTGCAGATTTGTGGTACTTCGTAACCTCTCTGTCTTTTAGTGATTCAGTGAAAGCTTTATCATAATCACATATTGTAATACCCAAAGCTTAAAAAAGTACATGAAAAAATCCAGCTTTTTGTAGAAAAGATATCATCACTTGAATTAAAATAATCTGTTATAATATACTGGACCAAGTGGCCTTCTGCTTTTTAGCTTGTAGGCAGTTCTCTTTGGTGGTGGTACTACCATATATAAGTGATGAGAACAAAAGTAATTCAAGTGGCCAGGACATGCAGCTATGAAAGGCTATAGATATGCTTTATTATCAATAGGACTAACACTATTACAGGCGTACCAAATATTACTGCATGGGGTTCATTGGGTGTTTGTGGCAAAATAAGCTAGGTCCTAGGGGGTGTGATCCCCCTTATGTCAAAATGAGGTCTGTGCATTTGTTCATACTTTTTATGTCTACCCACCAATATCTTGCATATGATTCTGTCAAGAAGGGACACTAAGGTAGGGGTTTAGCAAAGGAACAAAATAAACAGCTTTCCAAGTCTGGTGTACTGGAAAGTATTGTCTTGGCATGAGTAAGAAGCCCAAGAATGTAAATAGGGATATTTTTGTTTATTTCCCAGGGTTCCATCCTGCCAGCTGCTCCTTTGAATGTCACAGTGACAATCACACTTAGTTACAGCACTGAAGATAGATGAAACACTCCTTGCTGTTCTGTGAACATGAAACATTTGTACCTTAGCAACAGGGTGCAGGACCATCAGTCCTTTTAATGTGGCTCTTGGCTGCCACATTCCCCCTAAGACCAGGCTTATTGCAATATGGAGACAGAAGGCATGGGGAGAGACAAAGACAAAAACGCTGAAAGAATGTAAATTAAGGCATAATGTACTGTATATCTACTATGATTATACTGTATATTATTTTTTATTTTATTTGGTTGGTACTTTTATTTGAAGGAGCTTCTAAAGGATATAATTACATTTTTTAACATACTGTACATTTGGTACTCATCTCATCTGAGTGAGTATCTCTCCATCTGAGTGGAGTGATAAAGTAGTGTAATGGGTAAGTTTAGGTTCAATCCCTACTGCAGACACTGCCGTTACACCTTGAGTGAGGTACTTTCCTCAATTCCTCCTGGCCACTCAGTTGTCTGAATAGGGACCAATGTTTGCTGGGTGTAGGCTCTGCAATAGACTGGCGTCACATCCAGAGGGGAGTTTAGACTCTTTTAATAATGGCGAATAATAGATATTATAAAAAAGATTTTTTTCACAAATCACTGAACTTAAAATTTTCATGTCAGACAGGAGAGCAAAACGCTCTTCTATTTCATTGTATTCAGGTGCTGGGACTATGGCTTCTTACTGCACATTTATAGTCAGATTTGTTGGTGTCAGATTTAAGTGATTTTTGGGATATGGTCAGATTCTAATCATGCTATTTCCAGAAATACAGTACAAGCATTCAAACTTTGTCATATTGACTCGGCTGAAAGCATACATTTGTGCCTCCACATGCCAAGAGTATTTAAACAGGAGCACTGAAATTATAAGGGAAACTAACTCCTCTGAAAACAATGTAAAGCTCACAAAAGAATAGTTCGTTCTGAGCTCAATGAGATTCATACCAATTATAAAAAATGCTGAATTTACAAAAGTCACCACTAGCTAATACACTGTTCATTAAAGCAAAGCAATTTTTCACAGACTGGAAAGAGGCTGCACACACAGTAAGTCTGCATTCTGGGACTGATTAACAGTAATCCTGTAGGTGTTTGTGATAAGCCATCTTTAAAGCCCCTCTGTTTCCTTTTTACCTTCTCCCTCCGAAAAAATAATACACCATAAAACAAACATGTAGCATTCCCACAGTGCCCACTTCCCATTATTAATATACATTTAATTCTTCCCAGAGTTTCAAAGGTCAGCATGTCATGCTACCATTTATTTTTATTAAACACACGTTTTGTATAAATATCAATTGGTCTTTTCATGTTTTAGTAAAACATTACTTTTACAGGCTCTGTTTGTTTTAGGTCGCTAACAAAAAACTTTTAATGCAGACAAAGAAAAATATTGGACACATAATCTTGTTTATTCATTATACTTACCAGGCACACATTCTGATTTTCTTTATATATTGATTTGGTACATGTTTGTATCCAGACTGACATGAAGAATTATCTGGATATTTAACCCAAGTCACTTTAATAGACTTTCAGGGTCCATCGGGCAAACAAATTAAGCACATCATGATTTTTTTTAATGTAAAACAATACATTTCTGTAGTTCCACTGCTATACAGTATTCAGAAATTAGAACGTCCAAGCATACAGTACACTCTTTTTAATAATGGAGAATATTTAATATTATTCAAAAGATATTTTATTTTCACAAATCACTAAACTTAAAATTTTCATGGCAGACAGGTAACCAAAACGCTATTCTATTTCATTGCTGGGACTATGACTTCTTACTGCACATTTATAGTCAGATTTGTTCAGTAAATGGTGTGAATTAAGTGATTTTTGGGAGGGTCAGATTATAATCTTACAGAATTTAACTGATCTACTGTATTAAACTACAGAATTTCAGCAGTAGGTCCTTTGGAATTCCTTAGACCCTTTAGTGCTCTGGAGTATTAATCTAAAACTAATTTCCAATCTCTCAGGTATGATGTTAGCTGGCCTATATCAGCAACTTCATAATCATAAGTAAAATCATTATTTTGATTTAAAAAGAGCATATTCCATAGTAGCAAGTAAAAATTACAATAGTAAGAATGATTGGATAACACTGTATAAAGTAATTTGACTATACTGTATATTACATTAAACCTTCGTAATGACTGTATAACTAAACGGTAAGAGTTGAGACCTTTAGAGAAGTATGTACAGTAAGTGCAGTCTGAGCAGAGCAGCCACCAAGACATGAAAATTTGTATGACAAAACAACATATTAGAACCTGCAGATACTTACATCATCATAACAAGATAAGACCACTTTATTAGCCATATACAATTTCTTGTATTAGAAATTTGTCTTTTTGGATACCCCAGTTTGCTCTCCATGAGACACACAGACAGGGAGAGAAGCTTGGTGTCAGAGCACAGGGTCAGCCATTTATACAGCGCCCCTGGAGCAGTTGGGGTTAAGGGCCTTGCTCGGGGCCCAACGGAGTAGGATTCCTCTGCCGGCTGTGGGATACAAACCAGCAACCTTTCAGCCACAGGCACAGATCCTTAGCCACAGAGCCACTGCACTGCCCCTGTGGTATATCTGCGCTGCTGTACAAAGAACTTAATTAAATAAGGCATTACACTATGAATGTTATGACAATTGGCAATTTACTCAGTAGTATTTTGTGTTGTTCTTATAGTTATCATAACAACTTTGACCATTATTGATATCATTAAGGTTGAATAAGAAGCTTTATTTGACTTTGATCAACATTTCTAAACACCTGATTACAACAGCCCACAGTAAACTGTACATGAGTGGCAAAAGGGAAGTGTTTCAGTAGTTAATCCATCACATTTACCAATGAGAACTAATTGGTTCATTATCAGGTGTTTCTCATTATTAACACCATTTGCTTCTCCCTACAAACTCATACATCTTTAGGACTGAGTTGTCTTAAACTGGCTAGACGTTCAGTAGACCAACACAATAGAATTGTTTAATTTTAAGGAAAAACTTCCAAGGAAAGAATAACAATGCAAACTTAGTATCTGCACAGCAGTGTGTTATGTATTCCAATACATGTAGATATTTAGTTTTAAAATCTTTCTTTTTATGTTACAACAATTTTTAAATTTCATTAACGCTTTTGTTCTAATTCGTTTATTCTGTTTCTTTGAAGTGGTACTTTCAGAGGAGCTGTTGAAAATTGTAAAATAAGTATGCTTTTCATAGTTAATACATATACTCTTTGAAAGATTTCCTTTGAAAGATGACTTAAAATGTCGTCATTTAGTTATTACATAAATAACATTTGTAGGATTAATCTCTGCAAAATAACTTTGTGCCAGTTTTTTGCTGAGGGATTAGGAAAGTGGAATTGGCTGTGTTTTATCATTTTGTGAACTAATTAGCATCAAACATTACAGAAACAAATCAGTAGCAGAAGATATTGTTACAATGGTTTGGCACTTCCATAAACAAAGTTTATCTGAAGGTATGCATTAAAACCTCATTAAGGTTTTTGCTAAATGTTGAAATAGGAAAAATAGAAATTTCAAGCACAAAATACAGTATGTGCTGAAAATTTAGAAGGTTTGTCTTAAAAGGCAATTTTTACTTAATTACTTAAGGGCAACTATAGTTCCATCTGTATTGCAGCACGTAGTGCTGTACTTTCTTGTTGGTTGGTATAATTTACATAATCGGCTGGTCTTGCAGCTTCTGGATAAATAGCCTTGTGAAGTCAGTTCATGATATTACTGGGAGAAAGAAACTGCCCCTAGAACTTTACCCTGCCACCTTAGGCAGGCTTACTCTTTCCTTTCTTTTTTGTACTGTAAATGTAGGGGGAGAGTTTTCTCTCTTTCTCTTAGCTTGTGTGCTTCTATTTGATATCACTCTCTTTTCACCTTACTCAAGTCTGTCCACCTGTAATTCTCAAGGACTACAAAACTGAGTGTGAATGAAGGAGACTTAGTATGTATGAAGGTGTGGTTTAACTATCTTTGTCATCCCAAAGAAGGACCATAGTATGTCAAAGGGAAAAAGTCTATTGCAGGTAGGTATCTAGAAGGTGGTTATACAGTATTATGTTGGCACAGAAACTACAGTACAGTAGACATACAATACTGTAAATCATACATTGTAATCATACAATACTGTAAATCACTGTAAACTCTAATTTAAACCATACCTCAATTCAAAACAAACAGAGATTGCTCTTACCTGGGCTATAACCGAAAGATAAGAAAATCCACATTTCCAAAAATCTAACACAATGAGAATTCCATATTGTACAGTAAAATATAAAATGCTGAAGTACCAAAGTCCAGTTGTCTTGGTCATATTAGCATTTTCTTTTTATTGGGAATCTATACCCTCTTTCTATCAGAAAACGATATAGGATTATTAAATGAGTGACTAGCAAAACATTTTATGCATTTAGAATGTGAATATACATAGCATGTGCAGCGTATTCTCTGCCAAGACTGAATTCTGCTATGCCAAGAGACTTGTCTTCTGTCACCAAAGCATTCAGGGTAATTAGTCTGTAATGAATTGTATATACTGTATGGGCATAATGTATATCCTGTACAGAGAGGTGATACAAAGATCTTTAATTTCAAACTGATAACTACATACAGTATCTTTGAATTTGTTTTTACACCAAAAGCTGGATGTTCATCTCATAAAAATCTATAAATAAAGAACCAATGGAAGCCTGAAATCTATTTTCAGAAATCAAAACATTTCTGCTTGTCCAGTGTGAATGCAATTGGCCATGAAGGTCTACCAAAAGGCATGTCTGAAGGCTGCACTAATTTGGTAAATTTAATGTTTATTTGGTACATAATTAGTACATACTTATGGAAGCTGTCTTCATTTATACTGCAACTAACAGATATTTTACAATAAACAAAAAAGTCTGAACAGCAAGGGAGCTCACTGCATGTTTTAATTTTAACATGTGGCCTTAAACTCTGGTCTATTTCCATAGCATACTCCTCAAAATTTGGCAAATAATTTCTGACACATGCTTCTTAATGCAAATTTGTAGACATGTACAGTACGTATGCTTTTAAGTAAGGCTGAAACCATGATACCAAAAGATGAGTGATTTAAGTTAAAGATTGACAAGGCTGGATCAATAGAAATTATGTTATATGGATGTGAATGTCAGGTTCTGTAAAAGGCAATTTCCTATTATCCTTAGCGTGGGATCAAAGGAGAGTGAGTATTACCCTTTCTCTTGCAGCATTTTCAGAGATGAACCATTCTATGAGATTCTATGAGAAACATTGATGACCTTGGAAACCTTAAACAGGAGGAAATCCATGCACAGAGAAAGAAGTGGAGTTTGTGCTGAAAGATGTTGCTTTGAGTGCTAGAGTGAAAGCAGGGGCCCCTGGAGTCAGTTGAAAATGCACTCTTGTTATGTAAAAACAGCAAGCCTGTTTAGCTAGACTGCAGCTACAGTATGTGCTTTTGGGAAAGCCCACTAAGAGGTGGGCCTCTTCTGTACCTTGATGGAAAGCAATGAGAAATCCAACAGTTTGTAGGAATATTGAATTAATATATGGAGGAAAAGCATCAGAGAATCCAACATAATGGGTACAAAGAGAGGCATAGCACACAAGCCTAAAGGAGCAGATGGAGTCAGGTCTTGTTTGCACAGTACTTGCTTACTATACATTTACTATTTCAAATGTAAATAAACTATTTTCATGGCTAGGTGTCTGATTTTAAACCATGCTGTGTGTACAGCAGTTTCTTTCAGGTTTGGCTTATTTGGAAGTTAAGGAAGTTCTAAGTGTGATACCAGCAAGAAAATAACGTTCTTCCCTTGCTGTTGATGTTTTGTGAATTGTACAGTAGCTGCAGTTTGTCAGTGTTGTACGTATATATAATGTTTAGGAACAAGTAATAGGTTTATTCCATGCTGAAAAAAGAAGAAAGAGAAAGAGATGATATATATATATAATGTAATATATATAAGCTATATTTTTTATACATAAGATATATATAGATATATATAATATATATATAGGACGTATATATAATGTATAGGAACAAGTAATAAGTTTATTCCATGCTGAAAAAAAGAAGAAAGAGAAAGAGATGTCTAGAAACGGAAGAGTAGTCCACTCCTTTTCTAGACATCAACTTCTCCATCAACTACCCCCGACTGTCCACTACAGTTTATTACAAACCCACGGATTCACACAGCTACCTCCTGTACAGCTCATTTCACCCCAACCACACTAAAAACTCTCTTCCTTTTTCACAGTTCCTTAGGCTACGACAATTATGCAGCGACGACATCGACTTCGAGAACCAAGCCCTCGAAATGTACTCCTTTTTCATCAACAGAGGATACCCCAGCAGTGTGATTGACAGGTCCCTTGCCAAAAACACCCCCCGGACCATCAACCAGATCAGGAACTCCAGTCATAACAACCGCATTCCTTTGGTGCTTCCTTACCACCCTAACACACTTCCTATCCCCAGGACCATTAACCACAACGTTTCCATCCTATAGGATGATCCCTCCATTGGGGCCCTCTTTTCTGATCGCCCTATCATCTCATATCACCAACCACCTTATCTGCGTAACCTCCTTGTTCACAGCTCCCTTGACCGCCCTCAACAACCATCCACACCAGGCACTTTCCCTTGCAACACAGCTCACTCTATCACCTGCAAGTACACAGCCACCACCACACTCATTCAAGGCCCCTCAGGACAATTCCGGATCACCCAGACAGCATCTTGTACCTCAAGCAACCTTATTTACTGTATCTCTTGCAGTAAATGCCCAGCCATCTACATTGGAGAAACAGGAAGGAGACTCGGAGACCACTTCAGAGAACACATCAGGGCTGTGAAGATTAAAGATCTCTCCAAACCCATTGTTTCTCATTTCACCTCTGACGGCCACGACCACTCTAATCTCTCTGTCTGTGTTCTCAAAGATGGTTTTCCGAACTCATACATCAGAAAGACCACCGAAACCAAAATTATTCTGCAGCTAGGATCACACATTCTCCCTTCTCTTAACGACAGAATACTGTTCTTTTAAATTTTCTCCATTCATTGGAAGTTTCATTTCACACCTCTCTGCACCCATTCTGACTTCACACCTCTTGATTGGCCTCTCTTTCTGTCCCCTGCTCCCGCCTCTCACTCCTTCCTCCCAACCTTTGTTCTCCCGCTACTTTACCTTTGGCTACTGCCAAAGTAGCAGGTCTCACACCTGAAGAAGGCTCCACAGCCGAAACGTTGTGTTCTCTTTCTTCTTTTTTTCAGCATGGAATAAACCTATTACTTGTTCCTTTGCAGCCTACGTATGCTGACGCAGCTACCCACCTGAACTATATAATGTATATGTACATATAGAATGTTTTATTAACACTGTTTGTAATATCATTGTACTATCCATGCCTCTTAATTGCTCTATAGAAAAATTCATAGAATGTGACTTTATGGATGTACTAGTTTCATACCCTGCCACCACTCCCACTGGTGCTCTGTTGAGAGGACTACTGTTTGTGAAGTGTGTGTCTCATAACCAGATTCTAATTGTTTTTGCCTTAAAGGTATCAGAAATGCACGAGTCTTATAAAGTCCCATTTTAAATCTCATTAAAGCTCATTGGCATGGGTGATGCTTTTGTTTGTCTTATTTAGAACTTTCATTAAAATCCATTAATGAGATATGGAGCCCAAATCGAACCTCATTTATTTTAGGCTTGACAGGAAATGAACTGATACATCTAACCACAGTGATGACAATATAACCCTAATTATATTCATAGAGTAAGCTATACAGTGTGGAATATATGATGTGCTATTGTTTTGTTAACTACTGTATCTTTTTCCCTTGCATTTCATCATGTGAAACAATTCTATGACAATACACCCTCCAAATCTTCTGAGAGCACATAAGTACCCATAGTATTAGTTGTCTGAATAGCAAAAAACAAATTTTACTAAAGCATTTCCTAAATATTTTTTTTACACTCCCAATTTGTATGTACTAGTTATCTGTATAATTTATGTGAGTACAATTTTCTGCTGCCTTTGATACCATACAGTACTTTCACTGAGATGTGGATTAACATTAATCAAATTGTTTTCTCCACGTCTGAACCTATTTAAAATAAGATGGTTCATATCTGAATTATCTGTCGAGGCTGACAGTTATTGATTTGCTTTCTGTTTGTAACTTTGGTTATTCAAATTGGATTATTAGCAGCTTACATTCACAGCTAATGGGGTTGTAACAAACAAACAAAAGCAGCACATTCTGTTTAGAAAAAAAAATCCTTGTAGTTTTCACTTTTTCCATAGAATAGCTTTAATGTACGACCCATCACTCATAAAATGTTAGCAGGATCATTCATCATCAAGTAAGTACAGTAGTACATCGTTAGAAAAAGGACATTGAGGATCAGTGCCCAAAGTGTAACCTTAGTGCTTTGCAAACCTTTGTGATAAAAACAGATACTAGAGGACACTATGAGTACTGTATCTGTTTTCTGTGGCAGGCATGTGTGAATCATTTATTTTGGAAGAATATGCCTTTACTGGTTTCAGGGCTGAAACTACTACGATAAAACAGAGTATCAACAGACAAGGGTAGAGGAACTGTGAGTTCAAATACTACTACTACTACTACTACTACTAATAATAATAATAATAATAATCATCATCATCATCTACCGTATCCATTTATACTTAACAATAAAAACGCCCAAGTCTCGCTTTTGTTGATTACAGTTCAATAGAAATTGTCCATATTCCATAACTGAAAATTCCAAGGAAAGTGTTTTTTCCATTCTTTTTTTAGAGATGTGATAGCCTACCTTATCCCAGCCCATAGGATGGAGGCTCTACAGTATCTCAGAAATACTAAGGGTTTTGGATAAAATATAAGGAAGAATGTTGTGATGGGGTTCCTCTTTTAGCTAAAGAAGGTATTGGTGCACCTGCAAGAGGTGAAAAGAGTTTGGCAGTGCCACACAGTTACAGTAATGTAGCACACCTGCTGGTAATTCGGTGTTGTGATTCCACTGTGCTGCTGCAGCTGTTCCAACCCTATTCAATGAGTCTCTTTTCTCTTCTAGTAGTTCATGGATCTGCATGGTTCATGAAATTCATGGTTTGCAGAGGCAATAACAACCTTTAAGGGTAGAAGCATGGACCAAAATAATTCTTCTCCCTTGAAACAATTTTGAAAACTAGCTTTATTTAAACTTCCAGATTCAGCTATCCATATCTAATTTGCTGTTAAAGATGTTCTGACTTTATCCTGCCATCTTACAGAAAGGTGTCAGGTATTCTTGTTTCTCTTGAGTTCCAGACCAGTATTTTAAAACTCCAGATTTAGTCCAGTCTCTTGCTGGCTTAGACCTATTTTGGATTTGTGAGAAGTATTTGTACTCATAAAGATGCAGAATTTATAAATTGTTGATTCTAGGAATTGTAAATCCCTTAATTTAATTTCCTGTGCTGTACTCTAAACCCGTTAAAGATTTATTGTAAGCCATTCCTTTCATTCACTGTAAAGGTAATGGAGGTAAATACAAAGTGATGGGAATATGAATGAAACTTTAAATAGCTTTCTTAGCTTTGTTACACAAAATTATTAAGAATGATTAAGTACTGAACAATATCAAACCAATGTTTTGGGGAACTGCTTTAGTGGTCAAGTTGCCAATTAACAAGTAGAGATTAATTTCACATTGAAATGTAACCCCACTTCTTATGAAAATGTGAAAAACTGTATTTTTTTAGATATAAAAAAATAGATGTTTTCCAATAATTTTGTGTTTTTTTGTGTGTTTTTTGTATGGATATAATTTTGCCCCTGACATTATTTCAAAAGTACCTTTGTCTAAGGTGCAGGGTTTTCTATATGTATTGTCCGCAGTAGAGACAGCACTTTGAATAGTTAACCACATTCAGTGCCTCAAAAAAGACAAACTTCTTAGTACAAATATGTTATATGAATTTAACTTCACCTTCTTCACTTGATTCACTTTTGTCAGTTCTGATTGTCTGATGTGCAAAAACAAATGACAATTTCAATTTGACAGTGTTCCAGCAAATTATTGTTCTGTACTTTTTTATAAATGTTTCCCTGATGCCTTTTTCTGCCTATTTGGCTGCCAGATTACTTTGTTTCACTTGTCATTTTCACAGCCAGGCTTGTTGTGACTTGCATTTATCATAATGTTCTGCCTCTT
The DNA here is from genome assembly GCF_040954835.1 of Lepisosteus oculatus. Lineage (NCBI taxonomy): Eukaryota > Metazoa > Chordata > Actinopteri > Semionotiformes > Lepisosteidae > Lepisosteus > Lepisosteus oculatus. The sequence continues at coordinate 39,305,896 of NC_090699.1, forward strand.
CCATTTCTGAGCACTACAGAAGTATTGCAAAGCTCATTAGATTAGATTGAAATAAATGCAATTTCTGAAGGTCACAAGTTTTAACATGTTCCTGGTAAGCTGTCTTTTTCCACAACGCCACATTGCTCCATAAAAGAATGAGCAGATCTCTTAATTTGTTCAGATGTATTTGAATTGGAAAAGTATACACCATGTCACCCAAACACAAATGTTCAATTTGTATAATTTTGGTTAAATGTTTAATTTACTGTTTTTGGATTAACATATATTATCCTTACATTATAACATTAATAATTTAATCATTTAACCTTTATAATTCTATAATTGATCAAATTGTATATTGTAGTTTATATAAGCTTTTGGAATATTTAGAATGCAAATACTGCTACAAGTTCAACCTTTGCTGGAAGGGTTTGCAGGAACAAGGAACAGGAAGAAGGACTCTATACCAACCATTTCTGGGCTGTACATCACATTGCCGCAGTGTACACTCCCCATACAAGTCTACTGTTTGGAAACATTCTTGTTTAGGAAATTTTAAGAAATAAAGAGATCCTTTCTAGTTGGAGTAGCTTATTTTGCACTCTTACAGATAAGCAGGGGCTAAAATGTATACAGCCCAGCTGTGATACCTGATAGTAAATCATTGATCATTTATTTATTTATTAAGCAAAACATGCAATTCACATTCTTTGGCCTGGGAATATTTTATAGACATTACTACATTTTCTGAATATTTCAAAATCCTAAGCTGACCAGAGAGAATTCTGATAGTGTTATATTATGTCAACATTGTAAAGAATAATATAACATCACTCGGATCCCACACATTTTCATTGGCATAATGTTTCTATACCGGACTGCAATTTTTTATGATGTTCCCATTATATGATTTAGTTACGTTGGATGGACATACTTTGTATGGAATAATCGTCTGTAATGTTTTCCAGTAACTTTTGAATTCTTTCAGTGTTCTAGGTGGCATTACTTAATAATTCTTTAGATATGATATTATTATTAGTATTTATATTGGTGAATATAATTTAATGTAAGCCTCTGATAATTAAATCTAAAGAACATTTTATTAATTTGAGCATAAAGTTCAGCAAGACCTTTGATGTTTGAAAAAAAAACATTTTTTCTGTCCTTTGAATGAATATTTTCACTGAGTAAAGTTTTTTTTCCTCATGTGGTTACATTTGTCCTCTTATACCCATAAAAGCCATTAGAGTGCAAAAATATTAAATTGTCTAAAACTTGTGAAGCTACTGAATGGCAGAAAAAACTAGCAATTTAGTTGGTAAATTGATCCATTTACATTATTTTTCTTCTTGAGAGGTTTAAATGGAGAGAACTGATTTATGTCTCCCTGAAAAGGTCCATTTGTTCTTTTACCCATTGCATGGCCCCAGACACTGAAAAACATGTAATGTTAGCATTTACAGTAAAACTACTGAACGTTTCACATATTTTTATTTCCAGGGGGAGAGGAAGCAGCATTTTGTACAGAAAATGATGGTCTGATCAAGAAAGAAACACATTAGTTTCAGCATGGTAAGTGATGTATACTTTATTTTAAAAACTGATACTACATATCATTATTTTATTCCTACTGATGGTAGTATCCCTGCTTCTCACAAAAACTGGATCATATTATTTTTAGTCCAGATAGTCCATTTGTGGTTGCTATCTACAGTAGGATAGTCTTTAATGTCTTTCAGGCAGTTTGATATTCTGAAATTAATTTGCCATAAGGTCATTTAATGTTGATTTAGAGAGCTTCATAACACCCATAGATTTTTCACAGTGTGAGAGAAACATGTTAATTAGATTATTACTCCACATATCTAAAAGAATAATCATGGGAAGCTTGATACATTAGTGGCTACTTAAAATATTAAAGAAGAACTGTTTGTAAATCCCTTTTTGTGAAGCAAAGTTCTGACCACAAACATACAGTAGCAATAACTGTTTCCACTGACTCAAGTTACTTCATGGCAAAGTGAAAATATTCCTTATGCTAGAGATCATTCCAGGTTTAGCCACTAGCAAATATGTTAAGAAAATTAGATTTTGCCCTTTTCTAAAGATGGAAGTTTTCATTTTTAACCAGAGTATTCATATAAAATGTATTCATTTTTCTTATTTTTCTTGTTTGAGTTGTAATGCATGTCTGTTAAAACACTCTTGATGCACTGAGAAAAAAGCAGCAGCATGCTTCAGAGTTGGGGGAAAAACTTCAAAAGGTCAGTGTAGGCTATGAGCAACATTTGCAAACTGAGACGGCTTTTCTATCTGGCAAATGAGTAAGCAGTGTTCTGTTCTGATCAGGGCTTATTTGTAGGTACTCAAAGCTGTCAGTAGCACAGTTCTCTCTCCTGTCCATTAGGAAGCTTGAAGTGCAGTACAGCTTTAGTTTTACTTTTTGTTTTGTAGTTTTGCTCTTTTGTGTCAATCACAAGGCCAGTTTCCCTTTTTTTCTGAATAGATGAGACTGAATAAGGAAAATACAGCACTATAGCTTTATTTGTAACAGTATCTGTCTTGATTGGCATTCAGTAAATGTTACTGAATTACAATAATCGTATTATTAGTAATATTATTAATAATACTATTATAACTATGTTACATATATTATATTATTATTATGTACTAATTACTATCAGTAAAATTATTGTTAGTAATAAATATGACTCTTTATTTTGCAATGCTGTGTATGACATGAACTTTAATACTTGTGTGAAAATGAAAAAAAAAATCTAAACTATTCTATCACTCTGTTACACATATCACAGCAGAAAGGCAAGGGAAAGACATTGATTTATTACTTAGGTTTGTTAATGTTGAAGAACATATAAATGTAGTTCTGTTGACTCCCAGTGCTTGAAATTATAGAAAGATATATATATATAATAGATAAATTGTCCACTCCTAATTAGTCACTAAAGTATTATGCAGAAAAATGCAGATTACATTAAAAGTAATGTACATTTTCCTTGGCTTATAGGATCTATATTGGCATTTATTGTTACAATAAGATATGTCTTTTGTTTTTGTATTACACAGTTTCTATTCTAATAATTCTCTGAACTACTGTACAATCATTTTGGCTGTGTTACTGTTTTAAATGACCAAATCTAAACAATTTACAGTAACAATAACTGTAACAGCAAGAACATTGTTAAGTTTTTCTTATTTAATATAGTAGGGGATTTTAAGATTTTTTTATTGCGCTTGTACTTTTTTTTTAAACAGCATATGTTTCAATTTGCAAATATACAGAAGGATTACTATTATAACTATGTTACATATATTATATTAATTATATTATACACAAATGTTGTTTTTCTTTTCTTCTCTTTCAGCATGAAATAAACCTTTACTCGTTCCTTTGTGCATATTGTGTTGCACTTTTCTCTCGTCTTCTTTCTCGGCAGGCAAGTGTTTTGAGCACCAAGGTGTATTCTCTCCCTTTTATTTAGGGTGGCAGCTTGGTACAGTAGGTAAGTCTGTGTCCTCAAAGCTGCTTCTGCCTTCCACTGCATCTTTCCTTTATCTGAAGGTGGGGTTCGTCTGTTTTTGGTTGCATTACTTGGGTCGCTCTATTTTTGTGACCTTTGATATTGATTAAAAAGTTTGTTCATGTAACAATTAGTAGCATACTGCAGACCCAATTTGTTTTCTCATTGCAATTATATTTTTACAGAAAGGAACATTAACCAAAGCTTTTCAAGCAAGTCATTAAATCAAAGAAGGCTCTTCTTGTTACAAACCTGACTGCTGAAACAATCAATACTTGAGCTTTTGCCTGCAGTTAAATATCCTAAAAAAAAACAAATATATTCCTGCATATCTTTTTATGACAAATAAATGTGACAAAGTATGGCTCAGTTTGAACCTTGAGGGTGTACATATCTACAATAACAGCTAGAATGAATCCATTACAAATATCTTTCTTCATTATAAAAAACAGGGAAAAGGTTTCAACCAAATTTAACATGAATTACCCATGGCTAGAATTTTCTCATGACAGGTCTTACAGTTGTTTTAAAACATGCAGTGATATGAACTTACATAATCAAATTAAGTTAATGAGCAAAACCAATGACATTTTTTTTTCAATCATATTTTAAAATGTTTAATAATACGGTGGGGAAGTAAATTTCTTAATTTCAGAGATCACTGGGAACTAAAACTACAGTAAGTTTTTGGACTTTCCACCTCTGTAATTGCATTAATACTGTACACCATTTTTAAAGGACAGATTTAAAATCAAACACACACAGATTTGAATCACAATTTGCTAGTATGATTGTACCTCATGTATGGTTAAGTGTGACTCATTATGATGTGACACTAACTTGCTCAGGATAATTATGCCAAAGACAAGGCTGTTATTACTTTGTTTAGTTTTAATTTTTAACATCTTGGTTAGTAAATTAACTGTCTGGCATGACAGCCTTATAGTGTTCTCAAAGACGTCTGTGTTCTCAAAGACGGTTTTCCGAACTCATACATCAGAAAGACCACCGAAACTAAAATTATTCTGCAGCTAGGATCACACATTCTCCCTTCCCTTAACGACAGATTACTGTTCTTTTAAATTTTCTCCATTCATTGGAAGTTTCATTTCACACCTCTCTGCACCCATTCTGACTTCACACCTCTTGACTGGCCTCTCTTTCTGTCCCCTGCTCCCGCCTCTCACTCTTCCTCCCTCTCAACCTTTGTTCTCCCGCTACTTTACCTTTGCCTACTGCCCTGTCACTCTCACACCTGAAGAAGGCTCCACGGCCGAAACGTTGTGTTCTCTTTCTTCTTTTTTTCAGCATGGAATAAACCAATTACTTGTTCCTTTGCAGCCTTATAGTAAGTTCTGTTTTAAGTGTTGTAGTGTTTAATTTCAATGATTAATTAAAACAAGGTTTTATTAGGTATCTTACTGCTGTTATAAAGCTCTTTATAATCTTATGCCGAGATCTTCTTCATTAGCTATTTCAATGAAAATACATGAAGAGCCTGTGACACATTGTAATAGATTTATTACAATGTGAGCACACAGAAGAGGATGAATATTTGTCGCAGAAACAGGCATCCACATTACCCTGCACTAGATTTCCAAAAGCCGGAAAGCCTGTCCCTTTTCATCCCCCCTGTAGGGAGCAGTGACTCTGGAAAGAGAGCTTCACATGCATAGGAAACACACCCATTGCCCCCAGGTCCATCAGCTTATTCAAGACTCTTCCACTCACGATCTTTCCCTCTACACTGTTGATCCTGCTTGAAAGCTGCATGTCCAAATCACTCAGTGACCCATGAACACATCTAGAAAACCCCAGTAACAATGTCCTCATGCATCCATACCTCTGCACAGACACACACATGCATCTACAAGCAGCATAACAAGAGAAAATAGTACATGGGAAACAACAGAACACACCTTTTACAATACAAACCAGTCTTCTCATTTTTGACCATTAGAGTACATCATCATTGCAGGTTTCTGTCCTTGCAGGAGGAATCAAAATAATTCTACAATAAGGGAATGGTAGAACCAAAACACATTTTAAAGAAACTTGAAAGGATGGTGTGTTTACGTGGCGAGGGCAGCCTTACATGTTTCAGTTGAGTGGTACAGTAGGTGTGTACACAGGGAGCAGCCTTTGAAAAAGATCCTCTTCCTAACTGACAGTAGTGCTGTGACACTTTGAATGGTCAATACACTTCTGAAGGTATCTTAGACCCCCCCCCCATATGTAATCAATAACCTTTCATGGCTTTTTGTGATTTTCCACAGTTTGTATCTAAGTATAATCATATATAGCAGTGCCACATTTTGAAAGGTCATTTTCTATAACTATACCATGTCATTTCTTAGATTGACAAACTAATAGGGTGTGCTATGCCCATTTGAAACAATAAGAATAATATCATTTATCAAATATATTTAAAGACAAACAATAATATAGGATGGTGTGATGGTGCAGGGGTTAGCAATGCTGCTTCAAAGTGCTGGGACTCTGAGTTCAGTTCTTACCTGGGGTACTATCTGCATGGGGTTTGTATATTCTCCCCATGTTTGCATGGCTTTCCTCCCATCTAATGGGTTTACTTCCACATTTTAGTAGGTTAATGTTCCACATTCCATTGGCTTCTGGGAAAAATGGCCCTTCTGTGTGTGCATGTTTGTGTCTGTCTTGCGATGGACTGACTTCCTGTCCAATGTGCATCCTGTCTTGCACATGTTGCTTTCCAGGATAGGCTCCAGCTCCCCCGCCATTCTGATTTGGAACAAGTGGTTACAAGAAGGAACAACAATAATATGTGCAGTACAAGTCAGTCATATGCAGTCAGCTCTTCCTAACCCTTCTGAGAAAGGGTGGCAAAAAAGGAAGAAGAAAAAACATGTTCAAGTCATCTTCAATAAATAATTACATATTCAATAAATAATTAATGTGCTATACAGCAATTAATACAACAGTAAACCAATCTCACTTGTTTGGTTTCAAAATAATTTACTGGATTATAATCACTGGATGAACATCTACTCCATGTGTTCTCTCTGAATGGCACTGACACAGAGAAGCTAGTGTACCATCTATAGTTTTCTAGAAGGGTCTCACAATGTTACTGTATTTAAGACAATGTTAGCTGTCATTAAGACGATGACAGTGACATTGTCCAATCAGATTTTGAATTTGAAGTAAGGGGATTGCTTCAATGGGAATCTGTATTTGCTCCATGATTTGGAGAAGAGGTTGTATGTGTTTGTCAAAATCAGGCTCAAACGTGTATGGATTTACTTTAAAATCCATTTAATGATGCCAGTACTGCTAGTTTTCCCTCTCTTTCAATAATGAAAACAGAGATGTGTTGTATAGATATGGATGATATTGTGGTGAGTTTGACTGCAAAGCCTTTCTCAATTATTTAATGATTCAAAATAAGTCTCAATCAGCGGAGTTGATCAATACACCCCTTACTATTATCCAGACAGGGAAGTTTTTTGTATGGCACTTCGGCAAGACAAACAACCAGTGGTATGCCTGGTATTGAAGAAGCTCTTCTGTGGTGTGATAGAGAAGAAGAGAGCAAACTCTGTGTGCATCTACGGTGACACTCAGATAGAGTCTTGTGTGTCTAGCCGGAGGAGGAATCCCACAGAAAATGTGCGTGAACACTACCAACAGCTGCACAGTTCAATCATTGACAATATTCTAATGCAGATCACAAGTAGATTTGATGACCACAGGAGGATTTCCTTCCTTGCTTTGTTGTTTTATTGGGTCCTCAACTCAATTTCAACTCATACAGGAAAACATCCCTTGTAGCTGCATTTGCATCACTGGCTCAGCTAACGTGACGTGCTCTATGGCCAATTTTGAAATGTAGAACTTGAGTGGCATCCTTCTTTTCCATCAGATGTAGAGACTTACCAAGAGCCTGTCCCGGCTCTATTCCCTGCTGTGCCTGGTTCTCACTATTCCAGTATCAACTGCCACAGTCAAGCGGAACTTCTCCATTCTGAAAAGGATACAGTCTTATGCAAAGAACTTAACAGGACTAACCAGGTTGTCATCCCTGTCACTCTTCGCAATCGAAAGAGATCTTCTCATCCAACTCAAGGGAGAAAACAAACTTTACAATAAAGTGATTGAACATTCATTGATAAGAAGCAGAGGATGGACTTCATTGTTAAGAGTGTTAGGGTTTACTACGAAATGTTGCCAAACATCACAAAATAAAATGCTTACAAGGGTGATCTTTCACTTAACAATGTTGTCTATTTAATTGTCATTGTTTTTACTAGTGAGCTTTGAGGGCCTTGTAGTTCGCAGCAGGATGTGTGATAAATAAATATGAGTGCTTCAATTTGTGGTGAAAATATTGTTTCAAATTTGTTTTGTGTTGACATTGCTATCAGGGAAATCATGTTTATCTGCTACTTGAGGTTGACTGCCGGCCTGTGGTTTATTTTGTATACACAGCTCAAGAAATATGCAGAAGTAAAACATTTGAAAACCCCACAGTATTTTGTATTTATGGCATTGTTTTGTTCTCTGTTGTTGTAGTTTCCATTTTATGAAGTGGACTGATGATAGTCTGTGTGTGTTTGTTGAACGGACGTTTTAGCATGTAACAGAAGGGGTGCACTAAGTGCACTTATGCCACTGGTATAAGTCATAACTATTTCCCTGATAATATCATGCTTTCCTACTTCAGTCTAGTCATGCTAGAAGTGGTGCATTCATTCTGAAAAAAAAGCATCATTTTATAGTTCCTATCCATTCAATTATTTTTCATCTATCCTTTCTTAATAGACTTCTATAAAAACTATAAGGATAGCAGCCCTGAAATACTCTTATTTGAAACCCAAAAAATGTAGATACCCATGAGCTTCTTCTACTGTTTTCCATTTTCAGTAGATGATCAGTCTGTAAGACTTTATTTTGAACTTATTTTGGTCAGAAGACAAGTACTGTATGTAATTCCCTTTTTGGAAACGTCAAAAAACGTTTTATATTTTATACGAAATATTAAAAAGTAAAAGGCACCAGCATTCCCGAAAATTTTAAATAGAAAATCATCAATGTTCCTACAATAATTTCATATGCAGATGCATCCAGATGCAGACTTTTTTTCTGATTAGACAGACAGGTGGCTCTAACCCCAAGGAAACTAGATCTGTATTTGTTTAGTATTGATGTTTTCAACAAAATAAATGCTTTGTAAATTAAAATATCAAAAGGACAGTGTGTGGTCTATAGGTGTAAAAATGATTTGGGTAATGACACACTCGCATGAATATAAATATTTTATTTCCTTCTCGGATGTAAAAAATTGACTAAACAACCATGGGCTATGTAGAAAAGTATGCATTTCCGTATTTGCCCAAGAAAATATGTCTTGAAAAATGAAAAGGCCACAGGTTGTCAGGAGGCTTAAAAGTTTTACATCTCTAGAAAATGGCAGTACAGATTATATGATAAATAGATATAGGATATAGAAGAGAACACATCTATTTTTTCATGAGGAATTAACATGCCATTAAAGTTTTTAGCTGAATAACTCTGCTTATCATTAACATTTTCTGGTCTCAGCTGACTCAAATGTTTTTTTTTCCCTGTACTTACAAAGAGGCTTCAATTCTATACCTTCCTTAGACAAGGTTGTTCTCAAAGTAATGTCAGAACTGTGAAGAATATAACCATCACAAAACTACTGCCACACATTTAGCAGCTTGCTAAATATATCCCTCTTATTTTAGTAATGAAAAATACTGTCATATGTGCAATGTATATTCTACACAAATAACTCAGAAAATAGCCTGTTTAATTGAGGTCAGATAATTACAGATTTTCCATTTTTTTATTTTTAATTAGGGAATTCTATTTATCTAGTTCATTTGTATTTGCCAAAAATGAACTTGTTTGTTTCAATCTCATCTAAAATAATAGCACAGATTTTAGCATGGGTAGAGGATCAGCTTATTTTTATCAGCTTCAGTTTTAAAAGTAGATTTCAGAGTTCGATGCAGAATAAAGCAGGTGAAGGACTCAGGGAAAGGACACATTTGTTAACCAGAACCAGGGAAAGGTACACACACAAGGACAGCGGTTACAACGCTGCACCCACACTAACACAGACACTGAAGGGAAGAGGCCGCCTCACAGCCTCCGCCCTCTTACATAAAGTCCGGTTCCCCCAAGTCCCGCCCCTCAGGTGCTGTTCCCAGCCATTAAAGTGCCCCACGTGGACGCTACAGTACCATCTAAAATGTTTCCAATTCATAGATTGTAGATTATTGGCAATGTAACATGCAGTATAAAAGTGTGTTGTTGAGTGATAATTATTAAAGATATATTACATGAGGGAAACAACTAAACACAAGACAGATTTGGCTAAAAAAAAATGAAAAAGCAGCATCATTTCTTTACAAAAACCTGAGGTATGAATGAAGCAGAGTCAAAACCAAATGTCCGCACAAAATAAACAAAAAAAATTCACACAGATGTCTAGGATGATAGAGCAATCCATTCATCTGATATCATAAAGATACTTATTGTATTTCTGGTAAGAATCATAGAAACACTGTGCTTTTCCTTAAACTAGCCTGCTTATGTTATGGTAATAGCTTAACAAGTCAGAAGGGCAAATGGCAAACTTATTAGATTCCTGTGAAAAGCTTTATAAATGATGAATGCATAGTAAAAAAATAGATTTGTTGAACTTGAAGTACTGTAATCACTCTTATCCTGCATAGCATCTGTGATGTACATTTCAAAGGAATGAACATAGAAAATTACAGAAAAGGTCTTGCAGAAGCAAACTGTACATATGAAAAAAACCCAAAGATTGTTTATCCAAAAGTATCACAGCCATACAAACAGACATATTAATATATGTTCTTTAAAAAACAAACCAACAGGTATTCAATATCACTGTAATTGTTAAACTATAAAAGGGGCATCCTAGTCATATACTGTAATTATGATGTTTCATTTCCTTGTTTACTCTGCAATATTGCTGAATAAAACAGCCTCTAAGGTGCATAAACAAATTACACTCTATGAATTGAATCAATAAAATTGCCTTGAGGCTTTCAATTAATTCTTAATTTCGTCAGGTACAAATGATGGCTTTCATTAAAAAAACATTTTTGCTCCTAGAGATGTGACAATTGTGTATTCAGTCCTTAGTAAATTAGTTCAGTTATATAAACTTTCCTCAGCTTTACCAGACTAAAACTCTTTAGAAATTCAACCATAGATTCAAGATAAAACGTGGATTATTCTTTCGAGTTCTTGCCAGTGAATCACTCCATTATTCCTGAACAGGTTTTTCAAAAGGAAAATTTAAAGTTTCCCATTATATGGCACTTATGATTCATATGAGACAGGTATCCCTGTATAAGTGATCAATAACTCATGTGCCCACCAGTATGTTGAAGGAGAGAAAGGCATTAACATAGACAGACAGAGGAATTGTACATAGATCATGGAGTCCTTCTATCAATTTTCCCGCCAGATTAGTGACATTATATTGTAGAGGTGGACATTGAATTATGTTTTTTCAAAACATGTCTGGAAGGTACTCCGTTTGGTCAGGTAATACAGCAGACAAATGAATGGCAGTTTTGAAAGATTAAAAGATTATGAATTTGGCTTTTTTGCTTCTGTCATGAGAGGAGAAGTACTCTATATGCAACATAGCACTATAAATGGAGATGAGTGCTGTTAGTTGCTTATAAAGACCTTCTTGAAAACTTCAAAGTTTGTTTCTTTTGTTTCCAAACTGATGATTCACTTTTTACTTTTTCCACAGATAGCAGCATACAGTTATTGCAATTGAAACTGTTGTGGTATTGATGTCAATGGTTTGTTATGGTTTCACAAAGCCTTAAAGGTGCTCCGGCTCTTTCACATTTTGCTGATTCCGTGAAACTGCCCTCAATCCTGCTCCTCCTTAGTTAAGCTGGGCTCTCCTGCCTCTGCATTGGAAGATGAATGCCCAGAGGCCCGCTTACCATCAAGTAAGCTTACCCTATGTCCGCGGCTGACTCCAGGGCTCAGAGCACCTGGGCTCTTCATCCCTTTTTTATTCTCTGTCCCTGTAACAGATCCTGTTCTGGGTTTTAACTCTATTTTGCCCTGTCTCATTTGGATTACCCAGTTTTGGACTTCTGGACTTTGCCACGGATTTCCCCCCTTTACTCCTTGGACTTGTTCGCCCTGGCTATGGCCCCCGAGCACCAGTTCACCACCATCACGCCACCTCTGTCTGTTATCCCCTCCTAATCCTCAACGTCTCCTCCCCGTTGTCCTACTCCACTCACTTCCGGATTATACCGTCTGCATAGGGTCCAGCACTATGTTTTTTGACAGCCATCAGTTTGGATTCTTTGAATTTCCCCAACTACAGTTAATATAGTAGCTAATTACAACCCACTTTATTAATTTTGCTCTGTTCTTGATTGCCTGTTTTTCTTCATTTTTGTCTGCTCAATATTAAATTAGTACAGCTCTAGAAATAGTTTTAATGTCCGAGTTTTTCTAAAAATTAATTAGCACTTTTTATCTGCATGTTTTTCTGCACCTTTATGTGGAAAAACCAGTGGATTTCAGCCAGTTTTATACTGTTGTTTTAGAGTATCTACTGTTAATGATACTGGATTTATTTATTTAGCTATAAAGATATTTTCTAAAAATCCACTCATTTGTTTGTACTTTCAAACTTTTTGTGAAAAAAATTAAAATCATTCCAAGTAAATCAGAGTTTTAAAAGATAGGAACAGGTAGCTACTGTAATTTCTGGCATTTGGGAGTGAGAAGTCATGTTACTGATATGTCAATATGGTGGCAGATTGTGTAGGAAATGGTGACTAGTCAAAAGCGTGCATGTTCATTGAAATTTAAGATGGTGGAGAGAATCAACTGAGGAGAATGCACAACCCGTACTTGGGGACTGAGAAGGTTTTATGAAGTAAGAGCAGATAGTCTGGATGAAGAAAGGCAAGATAAAGACTGGGGCACAGTTCTCTTAAGGTTATACAACATCACTTTATTAACCCTTTACAATTTCTTGCATTAAGAATTCATCTTTTTACATACCCCAGCTTGCTCTCCATGAGACACACAGACAGGGAGAGAGCATGGGGTCAGAGCGCAGGGTCAGCCATTGTACAGTGCCCCTGGAGTACTTGGGTTTAAGGGCCTTGCTCAGCTCAGCCTTGCCTTACCTTGCTCTTCTGCCTGCTGTGGGATTTGAAATGGCAACCTTCCAGCCACAGACAGATCCTTAGCCACAGAGCCACCACTCTGCCCCAGTGGCTCTGTCAGTTTACAAACTTGCTAAAGGCTATAGCTCACTACAGGGGTTTGGACCCATTTCTGCATTTGAGCATATTTTAAAGAGCTGACTGAGGAAAATACTTGTGACCATCTTTGAGAACACTCTCCAGTAGGCAGAATATTCTTTAGGGACAGAGCTAGAAGCACTTTGGTGGATGGGTTCTTCTAATCTTCAGTACTGAGCTAAGGGAAGGTTATCAGATCAAATTTATTAAGGAGCTGTTCCAGCCTGGATTAGTTTAGTGAAATAAAGAAATACATGAAAATGACTGTAGTGATGGTTTTCCACTGCTAGGTTACATTCACCAGACTCTTTAATCTTAAAATTAAAATACAGTACTTTGTGAATGTAAAGTGATACTGTATCATCACTGACCTTAGACAAAATGAGTGTTGGAGAGTTATCTGTGGGCTGGATTTCATATAAAGGACTGTTCTCCTAGTCCACTCTGACATCTCCTTTGTTAGCTGGTTTCTTACTGTACATTGCTATGTATACTGTATATTGTCGGGTCTTGCATGTGTTAGTTCTGCAGTGGAACTCAAGACTTCTTTGGATACAGTAGGTTTAATATTTAGTTGGCTGGTTAAACTGTTACAGTATGTCAGATGTTTTTGCTGAGCGAAACAAAATTCTGGTGTTTGTATATACAATTTGCTTTGATCCTATTACTGTATATTGATGATACTGTATCTTGAAATACAATACTATTAGAGGAAGAAGCTGTTAGAGACTGATAGACAGACTGATATCACACAGACTGATAGAGTTAAAACTTATCAGTCTGTGTGATATACAGTGAATAAATCTTGGTTAATCTGATAATTCTTAATGGATACATATATCATTAATTGTTCTTTCAGGAATATGATTTTGCAAAGACTCCTGGTCTAAACTGAGTGTACAGTTTTGCTAATAAGCAGGTTTTGAGGCATTGTAATAACCTCATTCAGCTACATTTGCTGAGTTATTGATTAGTTTTGAAAATGCTTCTGCTTGGCAATTTTGAGAGGAGCCTGTTTTCATTTTAGTTTCATTTAAAAAATGAGTCAGCATTTACTTCACAAACACGAAGCTGTTGTTTGTGGTTGTCTATAATCCATATAGTTATTGTTTTCTACACCATTTAAAAAAAAAATCAAAAGTTTACTGTTTCTTCAGAAACCTCTTAGAAACATACAGTGTAATTTAATAAACTTCTAATCTTTCTCACTTCTACTCTCCTGCATATAAATATCTCTCCACTAGTTACCCCCTTTACAATTCTATCCTGAACCCCTGTCTACTTCCTCATGAAGAGGGAGGTGTCCTTCCTGCCTGTCCTCACAAGCAGGGTCCCATCTCAGTTCAGATGGAAATTTATTTGGAAACCTCTTGGAAGGAACAGTTCCTTAACACTGCAAAAGAAATCGATGTGATGGGCTAGTTTAATCTTGTCTTGGTCCATCTGGATTTTAAAGGCTTGATGACAAAAATGATGACTCGAGGACTAAGAACATCAAAATAACTATTTCTTATTCTCTTCATAATTGTCATTCATTATCCTTGTAATATAAGGATGTACACGTACACGTACAACAGGGATGTCAGCTGCCCGGGCTGAGGGAGGTCTCCTTTAGCTCAGCTGACATGTTCCCTGTTGCGTGACACCAGAGACCCGGGTTTGTGCCCAGGCAGTGAAGAGCGAGCTAGCAGGACAGGAGTGGCAAGGGTGTTATAAGTGGCTGAGCTCAAGGATACAATACCATCATTTGAACATTGGCCTCCTTCTTAATACAACTAAAACATTTTGATTTATGCAAGGAGTTTTTCCATTGCAGATCAAATCTTTGATTGCTTTTCTCAGATGGAAAGCATGTAACGTATTTTTAAATTACTGAAGATGTGTGACACTTCTAAAGATGAGTTTTCCTGGCCTTTTGCTCAAAGAGATTTCAAAGACAATTTAATCGCTTTAAGAGCAGAACAATTAGATATCAATGTAAAACATCAAACAAAGCTTAACAGCTGAAAATGTGCTGTTTAAGTTGGCTTTCTTAAAACACACAGGACTAATTTAAAACATTATTGGTTTGACAGGAAATTTTTAGATAAAGGTTAAATGTAATTTAACTATTCATTGTCACCTTTTTAATGCTCTATTCTATAATTACTTACCATTACTGTCAGTCATGCGCCATGATGCAAAGATTTCCATTCTTTCGGTGATTACAATCTGTATCTCTAAATACAAATCAATGTAAATGATTTAGACTTAAAAGATTGCACAGAAAAGGCCCATTTTTTGTACCTCCTTTTGATTCATCTTGAATTTGAGATAATATAAGGGTTCAGATGAAAGAAAATGCATTGCTTTGAAATAGCTTTTTTCTTACATTTCTACATTTGCAGTGAAATAACTTACTCATTTTAACTTACTCAATACAAATCATTTTAACTTTTTTTTTCTATGCCCTCAGACACGGGGGCTGCTTTTAATCCTGGACAGATTTTAAAGATGTAGGTACAGTAAATTAGTTAAATTTTCCCAAATAATACCTTTAGAGCATGAATGTGTGTATTTATTTTTAATATTTTATTATGTGTCTGTATTTAGTTCAGTGATCATTTGCCATCAGGCACAGCTAAAAATATAATAATATGTTTACATACAGAATTCTGTGTTTCACAAGACATTAACATGAGAAGAATCCTGTTCTCCCTATTTTGCTGTTTGCACAGGTTCAGGAGGTTCAAGGGTAAAACATAAACCAGGGAATGTACTGTGTAACTCCAGAAGATGTGCACTTGAGAAGGAACAACACACAATGCATCACCTGTGGTAGCCTGGATGAAGTTGCTAAGCAATTTTTAAAGCTAATATTTTCACATATTTCAAACAATGCCAAAGCAAGTTATCAGATCTGGATGACCTGGCTACTGACAACCAAACATGCCACATGGAGAAAATAGCCTCCTCTTGCTTTTAATCTTTATGTTTGTATTTTCTGGAAGTATCTATCAGATACAGTACCAAGCAACAAACTGCAGTTGTTTGGAAAAAATGATGTCAATTAAATGGCTTCAAACATTATTTTTTAATGGGTTCCATTTTTCATTTTTATTACCACCAAGGATTGGATTAGTTATTCAAAACAGAGGTACGCTGTCTGAAAAGAAAGGCTGGCTTATCATAGAGTTTGTGTTTTTGTTCAAATGCATACATACTGGAACATTAATTATGTGAACACATACCAATTACCAATTGGCAGGTGTCAACCTAGCAAAACCAGTTTGCATTGTATACTTAAGAGATCGTTGCTCTGACAAGCGTTGGTGGTGTCTATTGTCCAATAAGCACTGCATCCTGTGTATCAAAAATGAAAGGAACTCAGTCATTTGCAATGGTAGGTTGAGAAATGGATCAGAATGTGCCAAATTAAGTGTTAAAGTGCTACTGGCAAACATGAGATATTTAGAGAAAATGTTAAGGAGTATACGTACTATACTATAAACTGATACTTTCTGAAAGCTACAATATAAAGTCACATACTGTAAATCTTGTTCAAAAGAGTACAATATGTGAAAAAGTTTTCTTTTACCATAAACACTCCCTAGCCAGAGGTAAATCCAAAACAAAGCTCTTGAGCTCAGAAAGACCATCAATCAAGACTGCAATTAGGGTGCTGTTTGCTGTGAGCATTTTGCAGTGTGGGAGTAATCCATACTGCTGAGTGTGCTGTCATCTCTTCTTCAAGAGTCCATTTACAGACAGAGAGAATAGAAGTCGTCTTCATCATTTAACATACATACCCTGGGGTTGGTGAAAAATATTAGCCAAAACTCAGAAGGGTGATGTACTGTAATTTAGACCATCTCCATAGCTGTCTTTAGGGAACTGGGATGTATGCCCTGCAGTAGTTAAACTCATCTTTATTTAAATTTGCCCATTGCTGTTCTCTGCTTTATTGCTTTAATTTGTATCCTGCTGCCCCATTGAACCTTAAATACTTAACAAATATACATTTAATTAAAAATACTGTCACACAGTTTGTCCAGATCATCTATAAATGATGCTTCAGAGGATTATGGTAATGTTTGTTCTTAATTGATTCATTTCTGACCTATTAACTTAAAGCAGAGTCTAAGTTTCTTGACAAGAGTACACACACAAACACAAATTTGAAGAAAAGTAAGAGCAAAACCAATAAAAAAGCTTGTCACAGATCTCCGGAACTTGATTAAAAAAACTTTATTGACGTGTTTCATCTAGAGCCTTCCTTGAGGTGTTTCAAATCAATTTACCTTTAAAGTCGTTAAACATGAATATATTTTCTTTCAGGAAAAATACAGAAAGGCACTTTAAAGACCACTTCTACATGTAATAAATCCGTGCACAATTCTTTCATTTTCTCATGTGGTTACATATACTGTAAGTGAAACTAATCATTTCCTACTGACAACAATCACTCCCTCAGTCAAACGATTCTGAAAACAAACAGTACAATTTATAAATCAGTGGCTTTTGTGACTTTTTTATGGTAGAATGATTTGTATCTAAGAATTAACATGTGATATAAAGTTTTTTTAACTGAAGTGAGACAAAGAAATTACGAATAATAAACATTTTGCATCTTTAAACATATACAGTAGATACCAATATCAGGACCTATAAAATAAAATGTAAAGAGAAATAAAATGTCCATGAGTCAACAATATCCCAGCCACTCCACAAAGTAGGCCTGTATGGAAGAGTTACCTAAAAGAAGTCCACCTACAGTATCTATCTATCTTCTTAAGATATGATCAAATACAGGATCACGGGGATGGACCAGACCCTCTCCCAGAAAGTAAGGGGTGCAAGATGACATAGTCCCTGGATGGGCCAGTCCGTCACAGGGCACATACAGTACAAACACGCACACATTCACACCAGTACCAATATTACAGAAGCCAATGAATCTAACAGCCTGTCTTTGGACTCTAAGGGGAAACTGGAGCACCTGGAGAAAACCCACCAGTACACAGAACATATAAATGCCAAGCAGGTAGCATCCCAGAAATTGAATCTACAGCAGGGCTCTATTACCTAACCACTGCTCCACCTTTCCACCATCAGAGGGAAGTCATGAATGAAAAAAAATGCATCTCTAATCCTGCACAGAGTTCGTAATAAAATGTTTGATACTGCAAACATGTGGTAAAATATTTTGAGGTCCGACAAGATTTGTTTTAGTTATTTTATCGTTTTTTAGTTGTCATATAAAACCCACACATTTTTGTAAATGAATATATCAGTACTTGTGAATATTGATCAGCAATCTAAATAATTAGATAAAACGTGTCACATTTTATTTAAAATACAGTTCTCAATCAAGAAGAGATTAAAGGAAAGAAAATTAAAGAGCTTCAAATAAAATATTCTGGTCTGCTGTATAACACCGCCTCTCAGATTATTACTGAGAGAGAAAAATGACACTAAAGCAATTTTTCTTTAATCAGTGTGATCTATTCTGACAATTCAGTTTTTGAGGAGTTACCGCTCTGCACAGTAATTACTTTGTGTGGAATTTATTAATAATATCTAGTCTAAAATTAAGTGTGTTTGAATAAATGAATACATAAATAAATGCCCTTTCAAAAACCAAGCAGATAAGGCATTTTGGCATGATGTGGCTTAATCAGAAATGTGCTCTGATTTCTTTAGTTTACAGGAAAATGTGTTAGTGTTCTAAAACTATTTCTGTATCAATTTCTACTAGTAATAGTTCAAAGACAATATTTCAAAAAGTAGGTATTTCGCGGTTATACATGTACTGTATTAAGAAGAGAGCCAACCTGCATACAGTATATTGTTTAGCATTCCTCCTTTCTCCCCTCTGGCTTATATAAGAAGCTCTCTGGCTTATTCAAAATACAGTAAATGTGTGTGTGTCCATGAGCTTGTATCACTGCCAATATAGGGGCAGCAATAAAGAGTGTCCTCACATACTGTATATAGTAACTCCTGACATAAGGTAGTGGAGATCTCCCCACAGTATGAATACCTACAGTAATGTAAAGCATATGACATTTTAAGTCTAAACATAATGGACCACAAATGCTCCCTGAGTGGAATTTCATTTCAGTGAAATAGAATAGTAAAGAAAAAGAGAATGAGGAAGTACGTAAGTCCCACTGGAAACAGGAACACAAACATGTACTGTATGTATTGGATGGGGGGTTCTCTCAGCTATTTCATCCTGGCCAGGATATCTTTCACTAAGCTAAAAGGGCCAAGGCCAGAACAGTATTTGAAATTCATCATTCTCTGAAGGATAAAATGCTGTGATTGTTGGCTAAAGGTGCTGAAGTGTGTGATCATTACCCAGTGGCTACAAGGCTGATCTACAGTATGCAGTCTTGTATATTTTAGGAACAATAATCCAAACGAAATATGTTTGAATTATTAAGGGGAATTTTGTTATTTTCAGGCCAAATGGAACAAAACTCAGATGATTTAAGAGACCTGTCACACATGGGTGGATGAGAAAGCAGGAGAAAGCCGTTTCATTAAATTGAAGCATAAAAAGATTCAATGATTCGGTTTCTGATCGAACTAAAGAAATCACCTAGGAATCTGTCTAGATTGCCCACGCTGGGAATAATTTATTTTGAAATTTTACTTACAGTACCATGAAGGAGTGATATGCAGAAAAGACTCACGAGACCTTCACTTAAGATCTGAAGTTTCCTTGGAGAACAACAAACATGCGTTATTGACAGTGCACAAAAGTCTTTATGGATGGCTGTAAAGAGGCATGTCCTGATCTCCCTGGCCGAGCATCATAGAAAGGTAGGAGATCACAGAATGCATAACGTTTGAACTCTACTGTGATCTCATCATTCCTCCACTCCATGTTTCACAATTAAAGAAGGCAGTTGCAGTGTGAATATTTCTTCCTCTATCTACTACAGTATATTGTTTTTTGTAGTTTTCAAATCTTTAACAATTGAGTGGAGTATATACAGGTATTCCGTATTTTAAGTTTAAGTATAATTTGGCACTTGTTTGGCTTATGATTGTGACACCACTTTGTGCTTCCTTTGTTCACTTTATGTTTCTTTGGGTTCTTTATAAATGACAACAATAATAATTAATGGTAAATATAGCTCAATGTTGCCAAGCTGCACAACTGCAGTTTGTAATTGATGTTACATTGTTTTTTTGCAAAGGCTGAAAATGGTAAAAATGTTTTCATGTGTTTCATTAGGTAATAGTACAGCACATACAGTACATTCAGGAGAATCCAGATTATTTGAGGCCAAAACAAGAGAACAGAATGGTTTCGATGAGACAGAGCAAGGGGCTGGGGCATGCCAAGTTTTAAAGCTACTGTACCTTGCTACTGAAGATGGGAATCACACCAAAGAGTTAATTTTGTTGGTGAATCACATTTAGAAACCCATGCTCTGTGTGTAATCCATTAGTCTTTTAGTGTGATAATGCTTGTACAGATGCAGCCATTAAAAATGGGTGGGGTATTTCGCGGCATACCCCGGTGGGCGTGTCGCGATATCACACAGTATCACGCAGTATCACACGGTTAATCGCGTCATTTGACGTCATGCCGGAAAGTATCCGGCGTCACCTTGTAAAACCGCCAGGGGGAGCTTAACCTCTCATGTACAGCATTTGAGCTTTTAATTTTGAACTGTTTATTACAGCATGTTAATCATCTGTCATTAAAATGTTGGTATATTTTATGAAAGCAAGATTGCTCAGTTGGACAAAAGTACACAACCTACCTTCATCAGAAATATTTATTCAGAAATATTTTTTCAAAGTATAATTTCTTTAGCACATTTGTACAAGCACTTGGAATCTGTCCAAGCCATGCTTTGTCAGGCATTTTGTTTTACTTCAACGGGCATAAAAAATCCCTTGCTTTTAACAGGGCGTTTCATAATTTCTAACTACAAAAATGATTTAAAATGCGACACTTATCATTCAACTAGAGCTCAAAATATCACAAGGATCCTCAAGAGCACAGCAAAGACTGTATTAAAAGATACTTGTATGAGATACATGAGAATCCAGGCTTTTTTATCAACGCTTTCTTTTCCGTATACCAGATTTTATGGAACCACTTCAGAAGGGTGTCAGCCAGTCAGATTCCAGGAATCGGTACTTTAAAGGAAAAATACACACCGATATTCCATTTCTCCCTAACGATTTTAAGCAACGAAGTATTTAACTAGCATGTGAAATAGCGTGTGAAAAAGTGGAAGTTTTAAGCTTTTCTGCTAATATAATATGGAATCACGTATCTAAAGAATTTAATAACGATATGATTATATTCGTGTACTGCGACAGGACTGTGTAGGGCTGTTTCGCCTCTCTCTTCATGTGACTTCCCTTGTAGCCCACTGGTCTATGTGTCCGAATACCAACTCACAGGTTGTGTGTTCAAATCCAGCTGGTGCTGGACTTTTCTTTTAACAAACATTTCTTCGAAAAAATAGAATAGCAATATTACGGACAATCAATTGACTTTTATATTTCAAAATATCACAACATGATCGATTCTAAGTCATTTTTGATAACAATGAATAGTCACCTTCTTCCCTTCTGACAACAGTCCCTGCTTCTGCTTCCTGCTTCTATTGTGTGTGTGTGTAGTAGAGTAAATTTTTATAGAGAAATGGAGGCTGAACAGTATGCATTACAATATAAACATTTATATTGATTTAAATCGTGTTTTGATTTAAATCGCAAATGCGTGTTTAATTATATGTGTTTTTTTAATCATAATCAGGCTAATGCAACATAAATTGATACAGTATCTTTGTCTTCTAAGTACCTTAATAAACTTTCAGCATAGCTTTCTACCCATTTAGATTTATTTTTCTTGGGATTTTGGGATCAAACGTGGAAGGATTACATTGTAATCGTTTTTATTTTTCAAATACGTTATTTTTCAAATACGTTTAAGTGTAATCTATACCTGCCCAGACTGGCAGACGCCTTCCCTACCTTTCACTCCTGTCCTGCTCTTCCCCGCGCACCCCAGCCGGGCGCTCTTCGGCCTCTGCCCGGGACGAATTTATATTTTGATATTTACACCCGGCGCGGCACCGAGGGAGCGTCTGCATTTATAACTTAGTTTTTAAAATTAGTCAAGCAATATGAAGCATCTTCTTTTACTTTTAAGTGCCTTAAATACATTGAGCACAGCTTTCTCACCACTTAAGATTACTTTTTGATACCATCCTTACACAAAGCAGAAACTTTCTGATGACATACAGTACAAGTGGAAAGATTACAGATTTTAATCGTCTTTAATTTTGTTACGTTATACGTTTTAGGAACGTTTCATCTAAACAAACACCACAAAACTATTCTCGATTGTATTTCTGAATGTTATGTTACACCTACAGTAGTTCACTGCTTTAAATACATCGAATTAAGAAAGTTAGGTGTAGCACTTTAGATCTTTTTTTCTGAACCAGGGAAAATCTGATCATGTTTCTCTATAACAATAATAAAAAACTTTATTTTACATATCACCTTTAAAAGTGGCATCTCAAAGCAATACAGTAGATGGAAAAACAGTTAAAAGGGACCAAAGTAAATACCAGACAAACGCAAATGAGTTTTTAATAAAATGCTTTTATTCATTCAGCAGAGAGTGAGGGGGACATCCAGCAGAGAGAGAGACACACCGGTTTCCATTGACAAAAGTAATTGTTTTTTTTACATTCCTCTTGTCTAACAGGAATGTTTTGTTTGTGGACAGACTGTTAGACTAGAGGAAAAGAGCGCCTCCTTCTACGAAGCATTTCGTTGATCCGATCACGAATTATTTTCCAGTCGCACGAAGTAAGGGTTGAGAATCTCCGATTCACCATGCTACTAATGGTTTCCCGGAGATTGCAAGGCAAGGCACTTTTGCCTCTGGACCCATCGAAATTTACAGACGTGGTCCACCCCCAGTAAATTTCAAAAGTCACAAGATTTCGAAACACAAGGGCTGCGTAGCTGTCGGCTCTTGCTTTCCCATCTATGCCGATGCACTGCAAGTACAACCCCCCCTCCATCTCTTGAGTGATAGGTAACAGTTGGAAATCTGGGAGAATTATTCGTCCCACTGGCATCTGTGAATTCCGCTCTGTAAACGGTGCTTCCTGGGGGTAGATAGACTGCGGGGACAGCATCAACAAATTCCTGCGCGGTGGTGAGCGGAGAGGCCGGGATGGAGTGTCCTGAGGCGGTGTGTGCTCTGTGGGGGGCAGAGCTTCCTCCAGGCATTGCAACCTGCGCGGCGGGGAGAGGCACTTTTCGGGAGACAGCTGCTCAACTGTTTGACTGCTGGAACATACTGTCTCCTCCCTCTGCATTTTCAGGAGTGTCTCTAGCCTCCCAATCCTCCCCAGTAATGCGTCGAACTGCTCCCACTGCTGCCAAAATGTCTCCACACAGGTGATGCTTCTACAGGTTGGCACCCTGGCCAGTGGCCGAGAGCAGAGACCCATGGCCTATGGCAAAATAACATAATTCATGTAAGAAATAAAGTCACACAGTAGTATTCATCAGTCACGGAACAGACATCAAAATAAACTTTTCTTTTTTTCTGTCTTACCGCTTTCTTTTTTACTGTCCTGTTGGTAGATTTCGAGGATCGTTTCGCCCGTGCGGCGTTTTCTTGAAAAAAAAAAGGCTACGAAGAAATAATTATAATTGATTTTAAAATTCAAAACGGCAATAATACCTTGTAATATGCGCTGTAATCGCGTATTTCAGATGAAGTCTGCTGTATTTGTTTACCCTTCGCTCTTTAGAAGCTGGGGCGGCAGAAGCACCCCGTCTCTTCCCGTAAAAGGTCTTGGTCTCCATACTGTACTGTGGTCGCTGTAGTGCGGGATCACAGTTTTTTGGGTGATGGGAGCTCACCCAATCCCTTGGTGTATTTATGCTATATTCACATGTACGGCTAGAATGTTCATTGTCTTCCAATGAAAGGCGGGTGCCTTTTGCCGAAGTCGGGAGACATTAGAGGCTTGCCACACCTGGACTGTTAAACCAACGCATTAGCACGTCAAAGCCCATTGAGGACCCGGGCGCAATAGTTGTTTTGTCCCTTGAATTACTGATCTGCATTAATTATGGAAATCGAGTTCCTGCTCTTTGCAGACGACCTGGTCCCGCTGTCGCCCACAGAACAGAGGCTGCGCCAGAACCTGGCACTGCTGGAGCAGCACTGTCAGACCTG
This sequence comes from Lepisosteus oculatus, assembly GCF_040954835.1. NCBI lineage: Eukaryota > Metazoa > Chordata > Actinopteri > Semionotiformes > Lepisosteidae > Lepisosteus > Lepisosteus oculatus. The sequence goes on from NC_090699.1 coordinate 39,329,979, forward strand.
GGCGCCGACAGTCAATCTGGACAAGACCAGACTTATGGTTTTCCAGAAAAAAAGCCAGACCTCAGGGAAACAGGTACAAATTCACACTTAACAACACATTAACACCTAACAACGGGAGCAGGGACGAATTAGGCCAGTACCCACTATTGTTAAACATACAGAAAAGAATATTAAAGTATTGAATATTAGTATTGGCTTTAGTATTAGCCATACAGAACATTAAAGTGCCCCTTTTCCATTCAGAAGGTGCCTGAGCCGCTGTGTCCTATCTTCTGACAGTCGCCGTTGTGAATGTCTGTAGAGTGTATCTTATTTTTAGTACTATATTTTTGAATCATATTCCCTATTAATCAAACTCTAAGAGTATGTATCGGCTTGTCCCATCCTCCCACCCCTCTCTGTGTACAGTAGAGCCTCCTGTCCAGCCAGCACATGTCCACAGACATTCACAACAGCGACATATAAAACATTTGCACATATAGTTAAATTATTAGTTGTTTTTCAGGAAGTTAAAAAAAACACTTGAATTACTTATCCAGTCTCTCGAAATAAAGTTATTTTTCAAGCAATGCAACAAACGTCGGACAATGTGTTTTTTTTAATCCAACATTGACAGCCACATCTTAAATCTTGTCAGTCAGCTCTTTTTTCTCTATTTGAATTGTGGCTTATACATCGCACGACTTTAAAAGCTAGAAAGACAGGTTTCGATTCACATTAGTTGGCGAGCCTTGTTAACAAAAAAACAGACAATACACAGGGAGGGGGAGGTCAAGCCAGAGAGAGAGTTTTTTACCCTCTGTCTAAAAACCCAAATAACCCGGGGCAGAGACTCTGGGGGGATCATTGCGTGGTACAGAGCGGAGCTCAGTCAATTCTTATGGAATGTGTTTTCTTTCTTCTTTTTTTCAGCATGGAATAAACCTGTTACTTGATTCATATTGATGCCCGGTTACATTATACGTTTTAGGAACATTTCATCTAAACAAACACCACAAAACTATTCTCGATTTTATTTCTGAATATTATGTTACACCTACAGTAGTTCACTGCTTTAAATACATCGAATTAAGACACCCAAATTAATAATGTAACATGCCACTGTTTTTTCATGAACAAAGTTATACTGAGATTTCCTTAGATACGCAATTAAAAAAAAATTAAAAAAATTTTGAATCCCCGGCGGAACACATTCCATAAGAATCAGCGCTTTTACAGTATATATCGCCTTTAAAGGTGGCTTCTCAAAACGGTTTACAGGATAAAAACAACAAGAGCAGCAACAACAACAATATTGTATTTCATTGCACTTTGAAAACCAAGTAATAACTTAACTATATGTGCAAACGTTTCATATGTTGCTGTTGTGAATGCCTGTGGAGTGTATCTTATTTGCCTTACATCCTGGTTATCTCGCTCGCCCTCCCTCAAATTAATTCAATTCAAGGTGTTTTATTAGCATGACAGATGGGCACAATCAGTGTTGGGTATTTACTTTGCTTTGAGATTCCACTTTTAAAGGTGATATATAAAATTTTGACTAAAATAAATTGATATCTTTGTCTTCTAAGTATCTTAATAAACTTTCAGCATAGCTTTCTCCCCGTTTAGATTTTTCTTAACTAGTATACTTTAGATCTTTTTTTTCTGAACTGGGGAAAATCTGATCATGTTTCTCTATAACAACAATAAAAAAACATTATTTTACATATCACCTTTATGTGATATCACCTTAAGGATGCGCAAAGAGATTTTTTTAGGTGTGAGGGTAGGAGTGGATTGCAGCAGGCATAATCGGCAAATTAGGAAAACAAAGAACTGGACAGGCGAGACGTTTATCCAGAGAGCGAGTGATCAGAAAAAGGAACAGCTGTTACACCCAGGTTTTACGCTTTCTCTCTGTGTTGAATGTGTAGCGGTGAGGCTTATTAATAAGGCAGAATTAAGTGGTTCTGAGCTTTCCCAAATTAGGCCTCATCTCTCTGTTCATCTCTGTGGTGCAGCCACAGAGAAACTATTCATGCAGGCTGATTTAAGGTTTCCTTTGATAAGGTTTCCTAGGACAGCTCCCAAAGGGGGATGCACTTAGCTAAGCCTGGCTATCATGATCAATGGTCATCCATTGGCGCCTATCTGTCTAGGGAGTGCCAGATGGACATCTGGACTGCATTCCTAAGTGTCAGGAGTAAGTGACTCACATCTCACCTTGATCAACCAATCAGGGACTGGTAGGGCCCAGTAACCCACGTGGGACTCTGATGCCCATGGAACTTTCAGCCAATCAACGAGCTGAAGTTCCTCCAGGTAAAAACAGGCAACACAGAGAGCCGAGGGGATTCAGTGAGATTCAGTAAGATTCAGTAAGATTCAGGAGAATTCTGTGGACTTTTCTAAATGGAATTCAAAGGAGAATTCCAGGGCAGGACGGCCCAGGAGCAGAAGGCTCCCAAGGGCAGGACATTCTCACAGCGCGCCTCCTGACCATCCTGATACTCAGCCTGGACAACCACGGAACTGCCAGTGTGTCCGAGTGTCAGAACTTTCCTTTGTTTTAAGAGTCTAGAGCGGAGGTTGCCAGAGAGTAACCAGAGGATCCACCTCAGGTTAGCACCAGCAGCAGGCCTCGTGAACAGGTCAGCACTGTGGACAGCTGAATCACTATTCAGAACTAGCTCTTCATCAGGAACGAACCGGTCCTCTTCCTGACTTGCTGGGACCCACAGTCATCTTTTCTCCTGTGCACAAACTTTGCAAATTAAAGCCAACACTAACTAGCCGTCAGTGAACATCAGCAGCGCACCGTCGCAAGCCGCACAGCACAGCCTGGCACTGAGCCAGAGATCGCGGATTAGACAGCAACAAGCCTGCAACTGTTTCTTTGTGCCGGCAGGAGATCTGAATCCCCAGAGTATTCAACTTCACTGCATTACTGCTCGAGAATTCAATTGTTATTCCAACCAGTTGATATCGATTTAATTCCTAAGAGTTATGTACTTGTTTTGAGTATCTAATGTAGAAGTTATAACCAAGTTCATTTATGAAACGGTCTAAATGAATGATATACTGAATGTATGTCCTCTTGATCTGTGTAACACTTTGTAACTGACTGAATATATACCTTTTGTATTCTGATAACCCTCTCAATAAGATCTGTTAGTTTTACATGCATATTCTATGTATTAATAAATGTATCCTTGTGTATTAGTACCTGTGTGTGTGCGTTGTTTGAGTTATGTCGCATGGTTGGATTCTAAAGCCATCAAAAGAATAAATTTTGTGATTTACTGCTACAATTAATAATTGTCCCAGTAAATGCCCAAACCGTACAGAACTGGTGCCTTCAGAGAGCACACAACATTACATTTTGGCTATGGCAACATTACAAATGAATGAAAGCATTTTATTAAAAAAGCGTTTGCGTTTGTCCGGGTATTTACTTTGTAATCTGTGGTTTACATCTACTGTATTGTTTTGAGATGCCACTTTTAAAGGTGATATGTAAAATAAAGTTTTTTATTATTGTTATAGAGAAACATGATCAGATTTTCCCTGGTTCAGAAAAAAGATGATTAAAATCTGTAATCTTTGCACTTGTATGTCATCGGAAAATACAATCAGTTTCTGCTTTGTGTAAGGATGATGTCAAAAAGTAATCTAAGTGGTGAGAAAGCTGTGCTCCTCAAAGCGCTTTACAGGATAAAAACAATAACAACAATAGTGGCTGGGCAAATGATTTTTTTTATAGAAATACAAAATGAGATACTGTATAATGATGTGCATGAACAAAGTTATACTGCAATTTTCCTTAAATACGCGATTAAAAAAAATAAATTTTTTGAATCCCCGGCGGAACACATTCCATAAGAATCAGCGCTTTTATACAGTATATCGCCTTTAAACACATATATTTAAACACGCGTTTACGATTTAAATCAAAACGCGATTCAAATCAATATAAATGTTTATTTTGTAATGCATAGGTGACTATTCATTGTTATTAAAAAGACTTAAATTCGATCATGTTGTGATATTTAGAAGTATAAATTTGTTTGGTGCTAGTGAGGTTTTATTTAATCTCTGACCAAGGGAAACGTTTCATTTTTTCAAAGAAATGTTTGTTAAAAAATAAAGTCATAGTTCCATGGGATTCAATCACAGACCATGTGACATGAAAGTCAGGAAACTAACACACAGCATCACCAGCGCGGTCACATGCTGAGGGCTGAAAAAGCACTACAGAAACATTATCGACAGACAATGTACAGATTTGATAAAGCTATATAATAATGTAATTAGGCACAGAAGAAGTTTAGAGCACAGTACAATAATAAATGCTGACCATGACTTTAGAAGCATAAATTACCTTACACTCAATTTAAACACAAGCTGTCTTTAGCCCTCTAAGCTGGTTCATACAGAAATGTAGAGAACCAGGCTCAGAACACACAGCTTCATTAGCCAATACATATGCAGGACAAGTGGAGAAGACGTTTTACAGTGGATGGATTTTTAGAAACATCCCATCAGGTAACAGTCGTGTGGATAGTTTCACAAGAATCAGACAAAGGTTTAAGCATCGCTTGTTCTAGATAAAACTGCAAAAAAAAAACAACAACCCAGAATGTACTTCTTTTCGGCTCTGTTTGCCCAAATCATATATTCACAACGTGAAATTAGAAAATAATATTACTTAACCAAAATCAGCAATATGGAAACAGAACCTGTGTAATTGTTGACAGATGATGTACTTGTAACATTTTTATAAGACGAACTACAACATCTAAAAAATGACTTTTATGTACTTGATATCTCTAATCAATCCACTGCACTGCATTAAAACAAAACTAAAACTAAAACGCCCTGGGCATACCGTTTCGCGCTTCTTATCAGTTGCTCAAAAGTAATTTGACCGTATGAAATGCATAATATAAACCTAGAAACATATACGTGAGCAGTATTTACGTAGTATCAGTGTCAAGACATACCTCTCAAATACTGTAAATCAAGTTAAAAATATCTCAAGACCGATACTGGTCATAATGAAACCATGTTTCGTGTATGTTTTCTTTAAAGTACAGAGACCAGCCATATACTGTATGTTTATGTTCCAAAATTAATATCGTTTATGGTCTTCACACGTGTTGCAGTATGCTCCTATTCTTTTTATGCTCAGCTACTAAGATTTCCCTTCAGTGGTCAAATTCCATATGAATATTCAATACTACAACGGGCACAGTAAAGACGTTTACTGTAAATCTTTCTACGACAGACCAACGGACCACGAGTGGTCGGTCAACCAATCACGTACCGCGGTATCCCGCGTCATCTTGCGTCACGATGCGCGACGCCGTAGCCAATTACCTCCGGTACGTGTCTGTACCGCGCACTTTGAATGGCTGCATCTGTACGAACATAGATAAGGTCATTTCAGCCTTTTTGCCTCAATTAAGATATCAATATTGTGCCTGAGGTTACTTAATTTAGCACATTCACTCACCTGAGGGAAAGATGAGTAAATCAATATATCAATAACAAATACTGTACTTTACGCAGTTCCTTTGCTGAACATCTTTGGGGTCTGTACACAGTATACTAGCTCATACCACATTGTGCATGATCACAGGGTACATGCCAGGTGTCAAATGGTATTCATCTTGCTTGCACTACAGTGCCGCTTGGCACTCCAGGCCACTTTCAAATGTTCTTGTCAGATAACTTCTTTTATGTGAAAGTGATCTAACAACATTTGGAAAACAAGCATAGCTTTATCCCACTTAATGTTTGTCTTCAATTTGTGTTTTTTAATTGTTTCTGTATATCACCAGGCCTAGATTTTAGCCTCAAGCAAACAGTTACTACGATTTTTTAGAACACGTTCACTTTGAGCAAAATCAATTCTATCTCAAACTTTGTGGATTTTTTCTAAGCTTAAAAATGAGCAAAAACAAATCAATTCCGATGCTAAAAAGCTTTGATTTGTCATAGCCACAGACGTACCATAGCTTGATAACTATAATTTGGAGGAAAGTGGTCTGGAATAATAAGACCTGTCAAGAGAATGAGGCAAAGATGAGAGGTGGTTTTAATGTTTTACGACAAAACAAATTACCTCCTGCAGCAAGAGAATGGTGACATTCTGGAGACTTCTTTTTACATATCTTTACAATAGTGACGATGATTATTACTTCACTATTGCAAAGCAGGTTACTGTTTTGGAAAATAAATCAATATATTGTTTTTGTTAAAAAAACTTTGCCTTGAAGCACTTGGGACTGGAAGACTCTTGTTTTGTTTTCCTGTTGGAAATTAAGACATTCTTTCACTACATTGTAAAAAATGGAAAATAGAAAGTGAATATAATATGCCAGCAGAATTAAAGGTACAAAAGGTAAATATGTACAAATTATAGATTTTGAATATTTATAATTGTCCTAATGATCTATTGAACAATGAACAAATCAAGAGTGTACTGTATCAATTTTAGACATGTCCAAAGGTTGCAGTTTAGAATTGTTCATAGATTTTTTCCTCCGGTTTTGGTTCTGTTGCCTACTGTTTGCAACAGTGACAAAATAATTTAGATAAGTAGTAAAGGAAAGGATTCAGGGTGTTTCTAATAAGGGGGAGTATTTCAGTAAAGATAGATCAGTGGTTGCTTACGCTTGCAACCCTTCATTAAATCTAACCTTAGTGTGAACAGGGGAGATTAAAGGATGTCAAGATACTGCCTTACCAAACTGCACATTTATTAAAGTGCCTTCGTTTTCTGCTGTGACAAGCTAAGTGACTGGTCACAGCTGGGTTCTCACTGACAATGCAGATGGAGACAGTAGAATCTCAATTAACTCAATACAGTCGTAGCCAGATTCTCTTTTCTCCACTGTCCACTGTGTCTGACAGACACATAAACAAGCATAACCAAGAATGGTAAGAGTACAAATCACAATAAGTTGTAATTGTACATTAAAATGAAAAATGAACTGAGGGCTCTAGTTCAGGCAAGAAAACACAGACACTCACTGGGACTCAGGTGCTGCAACATATTTTAAATTAATTCCATGATTGAAATTATACAGAGACATACAGAGGTCACTGCAAATATATTCAAATATGTTATTTTGTTTTGTAGGGAGATGTTATCCATTGATCACTAGCCTGGTCTTTTATCAAATATTGCACAGGCACCAGACATTTTACAATAGGAAAAGAGTGAGAGAAAAATAGCTACAGTATATTCATAGCAGTTCTAAAAAAATAAATGGACAGAACATGAGTCACTTTGAAAGCCCTTTCTATTTTAGAAGTCCCCAGTTCAATTTGCAATATTGCATATTCAATTTAAATTTTTAAATATTGCATAGTCCTACACACAAGCTTGTAACAATCCCATTAACTAGATTTACAGATGTGTCATTTATGGTTTTCTGCATTAATAAGGCTGAGATAATTGCTGAACTTCAGAGTGTCTCATTAACTAAAAGCTGTAAAGCAGGACTGTTTGTTCAGATTTTACAAAACATGACTTCATATATTTTTTAGAATCTCTATTCTGTGCAGGTGTAAGTCAAGTTGAAAGTACAGCACTCCTCAAACAAACCATTACAGTAACACAAAATCCCTAGATACCAAAGAATGGGGACAACACAGTCAAATGTTTCACCAAACTATTTTTCAGTGGAACAAAATTGAATTTTGGCACTTGTCTTTTGTGAACCTTCAGACCTTGTCAGATTACAGTAATTAGTTGAAAATGCCATGCTGTTGTAATGCAGAGCTACAGGTTTATTTTCTGTAACTCTGTTTTGTACTTTTGTGATTTTCATATACAGCACCATATGTTTGAATTTTCATTAATAGTTGTCTCTTCTTAGCTTCTGGATGCCTCTTTTCTCTTTAATAAAATGTTGCATGGTCTTAATGCTGACCAAGCTACAAATCTCTCCTTCCAGCTGTGGTTTGTTTCTGTCTATCCAGACATTGGTTCCTTTTTTGCAGAACTGAAATGGGAGAAACATATATTTTCTCCTGATAAAGAAATCAACTGCTGTTTCCAAAATGAAAGATTATGAATCAAGGCAGAACTGACCTTGATGACAGCTTTATGACTGTGGAGAGATGCCTTCTCTAGGGTTCAGCTAACACAATTCACTGATCTTTTCTAGGCTGTCAAAACACAAATAGTGTTTTTTGAAAACACTATCCAAAATTATTTTTCTACTCTTCTGAGTGTTCTTTGCACTTACAATTCAAAAGAAAGTATTATACATTTTAAACACCAAAGTAATAGTAAAAACACACAAGAAAAACATGTGTAGGAGAAGAGGTTACCACAAGCATGAGGACAAAAATAATATTTTCAGGTTTAGAATTGGGAAGATTTATCTGTTAGAAAATTCCTTAAGTATGCAAAATGTTAAAGCACCTACAGCAAACAGGAATCCAAAAATTATTCTTATGTTTGCTGCTGCTGCATTGCAGAAAAATGGGGTACGGGCTACTATGTGGCACCTTCAATCCACTCTATTACAAATTCCACATTACTTCTATCTGCTCTTTTATTAGCTAATTGATAATTGGATGGATCAATGTAGCAATTAAGGAGCAGGGTGTATCAGAGCAAGGCAATGTCGCAGATAGGAAGGGGCTACAAGCTGTGTAGCCTTGAGCTACTCCCACAGAGCTTTGATGGCAAATGGTGTATAAACTGTCTTCCACGGTTTGGGTCCAGTCCATAAATTGTAGCCAATAATACTTTTTTTGGGTTCAGGCACTATTTCACTTTCCTGGTCCATATGACTGCAGTGCCTACTGATGTCTACTGAACTCTCAGCTGTTTAATTGCATTAATCATTTATCAGACATCTTTCAACTTTTAGGTTTTCAAGGAATATAATTTGGAGGAATACAATTTATCCAAAAGATGAAGATTGGCTTTAAAATCAGGCAAACACTTGGCAAAAGAAGGTACTAAATAAAAGAATACATTAGGTGTTTGTTGACATTGATTGCATGTTCCTGATTGTTTTAGGAGTACATTTAAAAGTGGTTAGGAAATGTACAGTAGTTAAATGCATTTATTTTAAAACAAAGGAACAAGTAATAGGTTTATTCCACGCTGAAAAGAGAAGAAAGAAAACACAAAGTTTCAGCTGTGGAACCTTCTTCCGGTGTGTGTTCTTTTGCAGCCTATGCATGCTTGATCCAGTTACCCACCTGAACTATTTAAAAACATGTGATGTGTCATGTGATGTGACAAGGTTTACAATGCATTGTAATTAATATTTAGTTACAAGTTTTGTCCACGTTACAAGAAAGATATTGCTACTCTGGATCCATGGGAAGTGTGATGACATACTGTACTTCTCTGGTCTTAAATGAATCATCAACTGTACACCTCCAGGTTAAAATTAATGAACATTTTTAGTCTTGTACAGAGAAGCATAAGGAAGGACCTGTTTCAGGAATTCAATATCCTCAAAGGCATTGACAAAGTCATCCCAATGGGCTTCTGCAGAACCAACAATGAAACAAATCAGGCGTCACATGTGGAAGATAAAGGTTTTGAAACCAAGAAAGGGGGTCACTTCTTTATACACAGGGGTTATGGATGTTTAGAACAAGCCAGCCATGTTTTGGAAGCTGATGTCCTTGCTTCTTTCTACAAGGCACTGGGTGACCTTGGGTTTCTTAGATGAATAATTATCAAACAGGTTAGAAGGGCTGTATGCTGTACTGCATACTTCTTTTTTATTAGGTTCTTAAACAACTAAGAAATGTCTTATGAGTAAATTATTAGTTAAATCTGAGGAGCTATTAAAAGCTATAATTTTAATAATTA